>NC_092057.1:16163799-16806299 GCF_039877785.1 Chaetodon trifascialis
GATAAGGCTGGTAACAGATTTTTGATATTGTCAACAAATTCCACGAAGAGATCAATCAACTGCATGTTGGTCCATTTCTCTATACTTTATGACTTCCCTATATAAATATAAAATGTAATTTTCTATTAAGTTATGTATGTTAACAACAGCTGGGCACTGTGGTATTTAGAAAATGTTACTCAAACAGGAGAATACAGAGCATTTGCTGGGGACTATTTTCATTAGCAGATGAATACACATTTGGTGAGTCTAGTGAGTCTTTATGGCAACGGGACGATGTATGTGGGGCTGACTCAGTATAAACAGTGTTTGTGTTCATGGTAATGCAGGAGCATGTCGGCCAGTGCAGCGGTTAGGCTCATTGTTGGGCCAAAATTAGATTATTCTTTCATTTGTCTGCTCCAGAACTTATATCTGCTCCATAAATCGCTTGTCATCTGTTCTCATTTGAGAAAAACACAGAGGCCACGAGAGAGAAGCTGATATCTGATATTTTTTGGTTTCATGATGGCGCACATCAGGACACAAACCTTTTGCATTCGTTTGATGGAATATTGTCGGGTATCTGTCTAAGCCTCACTTCGATACAGCCAATCAAATCATAAAGAAGTGATGTCAGTGTTGAGTCACAGGCAGAGCGCACTGAGGAACACAGCAGCCACAGACACAACAACTACTCACACTAGCTTTCCTGCTAAAGTCTCCTCGTCTACCTTCTGAACATGAGCACACATCTTGTCCTGCTCATGAGCATGTTGAACGTGCAAACAAGGATTCACCGAGGACACGTCAGCATGTGAGCGTACATACAAATGTCATCCAGTTACTCTTCAATACTCCTCACTGAAACCAGCCTGTCTGCCCAGCACGTGTAGGCTGCAGCGTAACTTTGTTTACTGTGTCCATGCAGTGCAACACTGGCGCTGTCAGTCGAACACAGACACCTCCCCCCAGACAAATGAGAGGAAGAGGAGCGTTTCTGATATTTCTGCATGAACCTTTTCTTCCTTTCAATTATACAAAACAAATAACAACACATTTGATGAACAAGAAAAACATAAGTATCTCCACAATTATCTTTTAATGAGAATTGGAGCCAATTTCCAGACATCTGCTTGCTTTACCTTGGCTTTATCTGAAACATCACTGTAGAAGTTGATATTCAGCTTCTTGATGCTGGGCACATACAGTTTGTTCTTCTTCTTCTGCTGCAGCTGATATTGTGTTGACGTCTTCACAATGACCTGCAGCAGAAACAATGCACCGTCATTGTGACTCTTTAGGAAAAAAGCCCCCTGAGAACTCCTAATTCTCTGTTATTTGTTTGACTTTGTGGTTGATGGATGAGGCTGTCCCCAGTGTTCAGCACAGGTTCAGTGATCTTTTATCTAGCGAGAAATACGATTTTGCATGTCTGAAAGTACACAAGCATCATTTGCAAAGCAGCCAGTTTTAATCGGTGCCTTAGAAAGACATTTTGGAACAACAAAGTGTATTTTATGCAAATTTTTCAGCAACATCTAATCAGCCTGTGGAACATCCTCTGCTGCTGAATGCATCATCCAGCACAAAAAATTGTGCAGGTTATTATGCTTTCAAAGAGGTGGTTGCATTGCATGGGCTGATGCCCAGCTTTTAACCCGGGACAGGAGGTAAGAGAGGGTGAATACAAAAGTTTCAGTATTACAGCTTATGCTTAGAAGGAAAGTACACCCACATTAATGGTGTCTGTGCAGATGCGTTGTGTAGCCAGTCATGATCTGCTGGCTATTTCTGTAATGCTGTAATGCATGGATTGTTTGAAACACAGTATGTTAGAGGAAAACAAACGGAAGCGGGCAGCCACAGAAATTAACTCACAAACATAGACCTCATAGGTGGTACTTACCTTTTCTGCAAATGGTTGCTGGAGCTGGTTGACCTCCAGGGGTGTGATGAGGGGGATGTTATCAAAGCCGTCGTCCGCAGACGGCTGCTTCTCCAGCTTATCAGACAGACTGCTGCCCAGCTTCACCATGGCTGCTCGACTGCCTGAAAATGCCTGGACTGATCTGGAGAGCAGGGACAGACAGCTCAGGTCAGGCCGACTCAGACTGTGTGCTTTGTAATCAAATGTGACAGCGCTGCTTGTAGCTCCTGCCAGGACACGAAAGAGCATGGAGAATATGACAGCGCGATGAGGAAAAACAGGACAGGATGAGACTAATATAGAGCGCACCAAAAGAAAAATAGAATAGAAAAGTATTACTGATACTGCCAGAAATTAGATTCATGGTGCTCAGAGGATGAATCCTCATAACTTTCAATCCCCTGACTTTTCCTTTAGCACCACCATGAGGGTGAAGGTGTGGTTTTTCTGGGGGGGTTTGTGTGAAATGTCTCAACTGCCATTGGCTGGATTGCCATGACTGATGTCCCCCTAAGGATAAATTGTAATAACTTCTGTTTTCATCCAGTAATCATCATCAGGTCAAACGCTTTATTTTTCTAACATGCTGCCTCATGACTAAATGACTCTGAAGCTAATGATGCTCCCATCAGTCTCAGCTGTACTTTGTCATTCGCGCTAATTAGCAAATGTTTGCATGCTAACACACAAAGATGGTGACAGAGGAAACATTTTATCTCCTAAACGTCTGCATGTTAGCATTGTTATTGTGAGTATGATAGCATGCTGACATTAGCATTTAGCTCAAAGCACTGCTATGCCTAAGTACAGCCTCACAGAGCCGCTAGCTTGGCTGTGGACTCTTAGTCTTGTTAGCTTGGTAAAGCAAGTTTTACAGTAGCCTTATTTCTTGGCTGGGAGCAGTGACTTTCTGCAGTCTCCTCTGTTTGCTTGGCAACTGGGCTCCTCAGAGCCTCAACCTATGGCAAAAACACATGTGGACCTTACGCTCCAGTTTATACATTAAACAAACAGCTTAATGAGCTTTAGAGAAACTAATAGGTGGAGGTTTTTTACATTTGAACAGAGCCAGGCTACCCGTTTCCCCCTATCTTAGCGTAAAGCCCAGGCTTTACGCTAAAAGCTGGGCTTTATGCTAAGCTAAGGAAATCAATTGCTCACACTAGTTTCATTCTGCACTGATATGAAAATCATAGGGTATCAATCTTTTCATATCAGAAAAAAAAGCTAGAAAGCAAATAAGCATATTTCCCAAAATGTCAGACCATTTCTTCAACAGCTGAATGATTAAGTGAGGTTATGGTAAGTGGAATTATAATCAACTGAAGGAATATTTAAATGACTTCGGGCTTGTATTTGCAACCATCCTCACAGGGACGCCTGCTTTCCTGCTGTTTATCCAGCCCACTAGTCTAGAGTAAACATGTTTCATAACTACTGTTCGTGATTAATCTTGTATATCTCAGCCCCATCTCTTCCTCCAAACTCTTATCTTTAATGTTTGCAATCAAAGTGTAAACGTAACAAGCCACCAACACGACGCTGAACGCCTCGCTGCTCTGACAACGATGCTATTTTTTTCTATCCTCGATCAAATGATCATTTAAATGTGGACGGAAGAGGTGAGGATCCACTTATCTCATTCACACAGTGCAACACAACACCTTCCCTCAGCCAAGGACCCCGTGGGGCCCGCTGACGCCAGTGACTCACAATGATGCTACACACAGCTGGAGGCAAAGAGCTACAGTATTAATGCTGCTGGAGAAATCCCTGATGCAAAGGAAATGTGTTCCTGATACAGGAGATACGGGAGCATTAACTGAGGCCGCCAGACATGTCCTCTGTGAATACATGCTCTGCACAAGGAAGAACGTACATACCGTCACTGAGTGGGAGCATTGCGTGATAAGACTGGCATTAAAATGAACATTTTATCGTTTAATTTAAGGCTTTTCTGTTGGTTGAGAAACTACACTCGATCAGCTGATAAATAAAAATAATCACCTTTAACCTGTGTAAAAGGACAAAGACGCCTACTCTTGTTTTAAGCGTTTAAAGAGCAGCTTTTGACAAGAGAAAAAAGGGATGGTGAATATTTCTCAAGACTACAGCGCAGTCGTTGGTGTCCTCTGGTGAGTGGGTGGCTTAAGCGGTCATCTGTGCTGACCACCATGTTTCCTCCCCACAGTTGGAGTGAAGTGTGGGTACGATGAATCATCCTGAATGTGTGATTAACTAATGAGCGGTCGTTGCTGTGTTCCCTCACTTTGACAGGAAACACATCCAGCAGCTCCACAAGAGCTGCCAGTGACATCTTCGAAATGCACATTTCATCCACTGTAAAAAGACTGCTCATGTCAGAAACACGGTGCCATAATACAGTTTAATCCATCATCACAATCTGACATATATCCATCAAGCAGCCGGACGGGGAAGAGGCAGCTTTCTAAAGGTGAAGACATGTTGTGTTATGAATAGCTAACAGTGGGCTGTTTATGCCTGCGCCTCTCAAGTTCTTCAGGGTTCACTGGTCATGCATATCCGAACTTGCTGCATTGAAGACAGCTGCGACAAGATAATACAGGAGGCATAACCAGGAATCATGGAGCAGAGATACAAGAGCCACACATGGGATTGACAGAACGGTTGCTAAAAAAACAACAACATGATGGCTTGTGTTTGATGAGTTGATGACTGCAGCCTTGAGCTGTAAGGACAATCGGTGGACGCGTATTTAATTGTTGCCTTTTATATAACGTGGAGGAATAGCGCAAATTACAAGGCAATTCATCCTGCCACAGAGGCACGCAGTCCCATACATAACACCCGAATACAGAAGCCAATGCCTGTCCGTTCATCCCTTAAAGCACACCAACGGATGACCTGCGCTAAACCACTTAATCGTGAAAAAATACAGCATCTCTAAATGTACGCATCTTGATATACCGCAAGCGCGCTGGCTCGCTTGACCCGAAAACAGATCTGTCCAATGCGCCAATGCGGGGACACGCTGAATGTGGGAAAGAGGACAGAAACTTACTGTGGCTCGCTGCGCTCGCTCTCCGCTCGGCCGCGGTGGGATCGGACAGCACTGATGCTGACGGGGACTCGCTGTGAACGCCGGTTGTCGTGGTGATGCGTGATTCACGGCAGGACTGCGCATGTAATTCAGCCTGGAGCGGCTCCGTCCTCCGGAGGAAGCTGGCAGCTCAGTGTGAGCGCACATCTCAAGTGTGGCTCATCAGGAAATTGCGTTTCGTCCGTGGAAAATAATCATATCTCGGTTCATCTGAGCGTTTGTCATCAGTGCGGTGAGACAGGCCCTTGAGGTCTGGCTTTGTCTTTGGAGTGGAAACACACACAAGGAGTCCGGATTGTACAGCACAGTCATTTTTTTTAACAGCTGCGAAGAATTTAAGCGCGTTTGAAACATGGAAACTCAGGACTGATAGGATCAATAAAATACAAGCCCAAGACGCAATCATAACCAACAAAACAGCATAAATACAGTAGTATGAAGCCCTGTCTCACTCATGGATCCTGGTCAACCCAAACTGAAAATATACACTGGCACGTGCAGCAAGTTTTTCTGTGTTTGGACTTATCTTGGGATATTACTTTCTCTCTTAATTTGGTTACTTTTTGTGAAGTTCAACCTGAGTGAACCCTCTAGATTTGTCAATATTTCCGTTAATTTTCCTCTTATTGTGTCTTCAAATTGGATAAAACAACGTTTGCACAGCACAGCATCACATGTGTCTGCTGACCTCAGTGGTGGAGAGAAACTTAAGTACTTTTACTCTAGTGTAGTTTTGACGTACTTCTACTGACTGGAATATTTCCATTCTTACTTCTACTTCACTACATTTCAGAGGGACGTCTTGTACTTTTTACTACACTACATTTATTTGACAGGCCCAGTGACTGGCTATGGTGACACTCCTCCGATTTAGCATTTATAATCCGTACATCATACCAAGACATTTAATAGATGGTTTAAAACACTCTACAACTTCTCCTATGAATACTTTATTCACGTATATTATTACAACTATATTATCATTGATTCATTTGTGCATACAGCATATGGGTTTCCCATGAGAGGAGTTAACAAACCATGGATACTTATATCTGCTTACAACAACATTATAGGGCGTTTATTACATGTTTACTGCTGAAATGCTGTGACACTGTACAGTTTATATAAAGTGCTGTAGGTCAAATGAACATTAAAATTCTGCTCCCATGTTCATCTGTCAGTATTAATACAATTTAACTCTCTTAAAGGGGCCATTCTGCATAATAAGCACTTTAAGCTTTGACACCTTAAGTACATTTTGCTGTAAATTCCACCCTTATGAATTGAGTACTTCTATTTGTAATGACGTATTTTACTTTGAGGTATTACTACTTTCAAAAGATTATCAATTAAGTGAAACATTCACACTAAACCTGATGTGATTTTTTTAAATTTTACCTGTGATGCCTTTAGATGCAATGCAAATACTCTCTTTATTCTCATTTACCTGTGATTCAGCCTCATCGTATTTAGCATTTTTGTGAAGGTTGGGATATTTTCTACGATTTAAAATCAAGTTCTCCAGCTGCAAAACTGGACTTTGTAATGACGGACAGAAGGTCAAAGGCCAGCAGACACGGTGTAGCTCGGTTACCTCTAATCTACTAACAGATATACCGTGACCAGGATGACCCGAGGAGTCTTCAAAGGCATATTCGAGCGTTTGTGTATTTCTGGGTTACTGACTCTTGAATCAAAGCCGTCTTGCTGTGAGGAAGAGTTAGGTGGTGAAGCTTATTGAGAGGTTTTTGATCCATGGTGATGCGGTTCATTTCTCTCAGTGAAGGTGTGGAGGAGGTGATGCATATGCAGAGGTGTGTGTCGCAGAGAAAGACAGATACTTATTGAGTATTTATTCATACGTGTGTGTGTGTGTGTGTGTGTGTGTGAAACAAGCGTATGTTTGAGAGAGGGAGAGAGAGAGAGAGAGAGAGAGAGAGAGAGAGAGAGAGAGAGCAGAGAGCGATGTGTTGGAGAATGAGTGGGAAGAAGGAGCCAGGCTCGTCTGCAGATTTAGATCAACCTTTTCATGGAAAGAGGACCCATGCTGTTTTCCTCTTTGGCTGTGGCTGACTGTATGAATTCATTATGCCTTTAGGGGAGCACTCGTCCAAAAATCAGCCCTGAAACCCCCGCGCCCCCCTGCCAACCCATCAATTGGGCCTACATTTATTATTTTGACCTTTCCTTTGCGGGGGAGTGACATCAAAGTGGATCCTCCACTCGTTCCTCTGTGAGGAGACGGAGGTGTCATCCTCACAGTGTGAGAGGCAGACTGCTGGCCTGCGCTGGTTTTGTTGTCAGTGAAGAAGAGAGATGGAGTCTGGGTCAACATAATTAAAATGAGAATCAATTAGGCCGCTGTGTGTGTGGAGGAAAAACTGGGGGAAACCAGGCATGTTAATGTGTGGCTATGTTTGTTTGTTTGTGTGTGTGTGTCCAAATGTGTGTGTTTATGAGACATTCTGGATTTGATCATTCACTCAAATTTGTTATTTTAAAAATACTTTACTCTTTAACTTTACACAATCGTGATCGTCCCAGTCCTTAATCAATTTATTACATCATTACCTTACATGTTCAGGCTGTGGTGAAATGTGGTTTTACATTAAAATATTCAGTTTGTGTCATAACGATAATTATATTATCCTTGTTTATATTTTGAACTGAAAAGTCTCCTAAACACTCGCTGAGCCTCTTGTCACATTAGTTCAACTGAGACCATTAAAAAACGAATCAGCCTGCAATCTAAAAGCACTCCATTGAAGCTGAGTCACATACTGCTGTTAATGGCAATTTAGTTTTAAGGTTTTCCAGGGATGTGCAACATGAGAAAAATCTCCAACAGCTGACCAAGAGTACCAAAACTATTTTGCAGGAAGTTGGTCGGCAAAGTGAGTTTTTACAGTTGAAGGTCGTGGGAGACCAAAGTAAGAGCGCTGCAATAAATAAAAACATTTTCATTTTGATAACTGGTGAAAACATTTAATTCTTTTGTCTTGTTTTTAAAGTTTTATAATTTAAACCAACAGAAACAGACATTTCCTCCTGAAAGTTGTCAAATTCATAAATACAGTGTCTCCACAGGCTCCCACCGCACTTTCTTCTCGCTCAGAAACATTTCAACCGACTGCGGATTTGAAGCTTTGGTGTTGTTTTATTTGAGGCTGAGCGATCACGATGTGGTTGAAAGAGAACGAACAGACATTGGTGCTCACCATAAACAATCAAAGCGCAGTGTCTCCAGGGTTTTCTCACGGGCATTAACTTTAACTACAAATCTGTATTATTTTTTTTTTCTTTGAGTTGTTTGGTGTCGTTAGAATAAATTCTTTTGGTTAAAGTTTGGAGTAAAGTTCTGGTCATTAATTCACTAATGCTCTGAGTGTCTGCTCCTCATTAGATGTTAAATATTATATTTATTTTGACACAAATAAATGCAGATTTTCAGTGAGAGCAGCCTGACTCATTCAGTTATTGACTGAAATCAAAATGCACAGTGCTGCAGGTCTTTGACGATGCAGCACTTTATTTAACAGGAGAATGAAGACCCTCAGTCTAGACTCCATCTGAACAGGCCACTGACTGAAACAATGAAGGCGACCTAATGTACAAGGTCTCCAGGGATACATAAGACACACAGCTCAAAGACTGACACTGCAGCAGGATCTATCAAGTCCTTTACACAGTAGCTCCTGTACAGCTCTCCTCTGCCACACGACCTTCACTCACCTCCTCTGGCTCAGCGAAGCCCCGACTGTCCATGTGTTCCCTCCTCGACTGAGGACTCTTGTAAAGAACATCGCCCTCTTCCCACTGAAGAATTTAACCTATCCACGCTCGCTAAAAATACCCATCTGTCTCTGTTCAATTCTGTGTCCCTCTCAGCTTTCGCTCCATATCCTACAATATGACCGCACCAATATTAAAAAACAAACAAGGTCATGGTGGCTGTCGCACCTCTGAGACAACTGAGGCTGATTATGTTGCACACAAAAATTGGAAATATCAGTAAATACATAAGTGCAATGAGAAATATAAGACGTATAGTAATAAAAACAGTACAACACATGCATGTATATGTGAGGTGTACAGTAAACTATAGTGTACTGCAGTGAGGTTCTACAAGCTCATTACAATACTATTTATTTTCTTTTATTTTCTCAATAAAAACAAGACAAAAAGACTAATTACGGTTTATCAGAGAATCCTAAGTTGTTTGCATCCATTGGATGTTTTTCAGGTATGAATTTTAAATCATCAACAATATATTTTCACTTCATAAAACTAAGAGTTCTGAACGATTTGCTCTACAGTTTCTCCTCATAATGTGAGTTATGAAGTTTCTTCTTCAAACTTTAACCAGCACAGGCCACTCAGTTCAACATATCGTATTGTTATGAGTCCTGTGGGTGAAGCACAACTGGAACTTCAGTGGGGAAGTAAAAATAAAACCAAAAGAAACATAAAGTGTGTAATCGTAAAACTGATGTGGCATAAATGTCTTCTCATGCACTTGATGTTTTAACTGGGTCGCTTTTGAGTAAAACTTCTAGGAGCGAAGTGCTCAAAGTTGTTAAAGCTACAGCAGTGCCAACTCCTTTACCAACAGCGCCATCTAGTGTCTGATCAGCCACACAACCACTGAGCTCAACAGCTCAGCTGGTTGTCAGCATCAGATCTCACTGCGAGTTTTCAACCAGTGAACAGTTCACAGTGTGATGCATCTCTGGATCAGCTGTTAATCATCATCAACAGATGGCAGCAGCACATCAGTGATCCAACGTGGGACTGTATTTTCTGTATCAGACAACTGGACATTCAATGATGAGCAAATGATTGTGTATTGATGTGAAAATGAAACTGAACATTAATAAATATTTTAGGAATATTTACATTCTGTAAAGGATTTTTAATGCCAGCAAATACATTAGAGTCAAGATGTCAATTGTGAGTTAATGTTTTATTCAAGATTCTATTGTCTGTTAATGATGAAGACATTATTTTTTAATAATTTTTAATAATAAATAAATTATCCATCCATCCATCCTCTATGCCGCTTATCCCTTTCGGGGTCGCGGGGGGTTGGAGCCTATCTCGGCTGTCGACGGGCAGGAGGCGGGGTACACCCTGGACCGGTTGCCAACCGATTGCAGGGCACATACACACAACCATTCACACTCACACTCACACCTAGGGGCAATTTAGAGTCACCAATCAACCTAATGAGCATGTTTTTGGTCTGTGGGAGGAAGCCAGAGTGCCCGGAGAGAACCCACGCATGCACGGGAAGAACATGCAAACTTCACACAGAAAGGCCTGACCCGCGAATCGAACCAGCGACCTTTTTGCTGTGAGGCATGCGCACTACCTGCTGCGCCACGACAGACAAGATGTGAATAATGACATCATTAATGATGCAGGCAACCAGTTTGATATAAACTCATCACTAACAACTCATCAATTCCATATGAAGTCATTATGCACTAAGGACTTGATAAACACTCTTAGTTTTTCTGTGTTAAAAAATAAATAGTCCGGCTCTGCCAGTAGTCACATAAAAACAGACTGTACTATTCTACCCGGTATGTTGAAAAGAATTTGTTGCTTTTGAGGTTTCCAATGTGAATGAAACCAGAAGAAAAGGTCAATAAACCACCACAGAAACAGTGATCTCTGAGGTAAGGACAAAAGCATGAGGACAAAACACGAGATGAAAGGTCTATAAGACAACTGAACTGGATTTAGTGCCATAAACTGACAATATTAATGAACTGATCAATAAAATGTGCATTCAATTATCAGTTTAAACTGTGTCAAATCAGGAAAATCGCTAATAACAATATGATTAATTGGTTAAAATTGTATTCAGAATTCCCTCCTAAGAAGTAAGGAACGAGATGAAAGCACAGCCCATCACAAGCAAAACTGAACTGGATTCAAATGGTTCTTGACCATTTCGCAGAAAAACTACTTATACAACATTTACAGTTGAGAAAGTAAAATTAAACACCACTAAAAGGTGATGACTTTGGAGTGTAATATCCCATTTACAACTGGTTAGTTTCAGTTAATTTAACAATTTATCATATTTTATTAGATAGTGATGAATTTCTTGATGCAAAATCTAATTCTGTAAAACTAGCAGTAATTACAGTCTTCAGATAAATGGTAAAAATATACAAAACTGCCCTCTGATTTATGGTGTAAACTAGTTAATCTGACACTTTGTAAGTTTTCACATCTGTAACAACAGAAACATGCAAAATAAATAAAGAGATAAATAACTCACATGGATCTATGGCAAGAAAAACTACATAATCTCCAATAATTACGTCAGTTGACCTTAATGAGGGTAAACTAACTATTATTCAGGACCGGCGCTCATAAACTCATCAAAGTCGTCAGTACCTCAGGGGATACATTAGTTTCAACATAAAAACACAAACATGATAGTTGCTGTGTTGTGTACCAGAGGGACAGGCTCACACCCTGTAATAATGTTCGATAACACGTTAACCCACAACTGAATTCCAGTCAAAGGTGTTAATAAGCACACTTTCACATCAACACATGATGCAACCACACACCTGAACCAGGAACGGAAAACACGGATGTACTTGTTTGAGAAAGTAAGGACTAATATCAAAGAATTGAAGAAAAAGTCAGAAAGGAGTAAATGCAACTTTCTGCAATCCAACATCTTAATGGTAAACTGTTAGAAAGGGGAACATAAGCACGAATATGGCTCGACGAGGGGCTCAGAGAGAGACTGAAAGGGGTTGAAAGTTAGAGTAAAGTACATTTTTGACTCATAGTTTCAAATCAGCAAAGTCATCTCATAACTGCACATTAATTCCTGAAACTCTCTTCTCAATTGAAGGTCAAGGAGGTACTGCTACAACTTAGATTCACACTCAACAGCAATAAGACAAAATGAAATGTATTTTAACGGCAACTGCTTTAGAGAGGCCGTATAATAGGAAGAGCTGCTCTGGATATTGTTCATACAGTAAAGACAGGTGACTCAAAGAATGGTTAAAGTAGGCCACAACTGAACATAATACAGAACACAAAACCTCCTGCCTGCCTCGTGTCACTCGGCTAAGGCCGTCCACTAAACCCACACGTTTAGATGGCAGCAAAAGAAGTCGGCGACCCCATGCCAATCATCAGTATGAGCACCATGGCGTCAAACATAATGAGCTCACACATGTTTCGTACTACATGACACTGTAGGCAAAGGAGGTTTTGGAAATTTCTCACAAATTGCAGGATTTTCCACCACTGACTGAATCAGGCTTTCACTTTTATTTTCTCCAGCGCTGGCACAGTTATAGCGATAGGTCTGGCTATGCTTGTCTAGGCCTTCATCCATCTCTGATACGTGCTGTGATTGGCCAAAGTCTCTCACCATGGACTAGAGTGAGGCAGATTGCACAAAATCAAGACCCTGAAAATGAAGCGGCTAAATGAATACCATTAAATTGATCTTTTACCCATGTACTTTTTCTACTGTGGCATATTCAGATGAACATTGGCCTGGGCTGTAAAACTATGGGGGAAAGTTTGAGGAGAAACTTGGACTGTGACCATGGGGAAATCTGCTCGGAGCCCTTTGTCAAACCTGGTGTAAAAAAAAGAGCAAGCGCAGCCTAACCGGTCCAAGAGGTCCTGGATGAGTTAATGTCCATCCAAGCTGTGAGTGAGGAGGTAGAATGGGTCCTCAATTAATGTCAGGGTTGACAGTTCGGTCCTGTCCACATGTCAAAAAGTCACTGAGTAAAACAGTGAACAGCTCCTGATGCTCCTGCCTCCTGTAAAGTGCTTTGGATAGAAGTGCTGAATCGAGGCCCTGAAATCCAAAACAATATCAAAAATATTCTAAATGTAGTGATAGAAAACAGAGGGAAGCAGCAAATCCTGTTAGCCTGTCAATGACTCGAGTGATTATCGAAACTGTAAACCAAAAACTGCAGAGTTCAAAGAGCAAACCTGAGTATATTAGTATCATCACACCAAGAACTATAGTACGCTCACTTCCACAGTAGACTTTGTTTCAACTGAAGTGGTTTATGCTTGTACATGTTTGATATGATGATATGTCTTTAGTCAGATAATCACTGCTGTAATGTCTCTGTGTCATAACTGCTTGCCTTAAATGATGTCTTTTGATTACTGACATGACCAGATAACAGACACAGATTCCCTCAGGGCTCTAAGTGAGCTGAGGTGACTCAAACAAAACTTTAAGAAAGCCTTAACAGGAAAGTTTTCCATCAGGTGCATGAAACTAATATGTTACATCATGTAACAGTGGGATTAAAAGGGGAGGAAGGAGGGAGGAATAAGCAAGGGAGAGGTGAGGAAGATGAAGAGAAATGAAAGAAAAAAGGCTGACGGTGATGAAGAAGACGACTGGGGAGCTGAGGAGGAGTGCGCTCAGAGATAAGTGAGCTGAACTACGTCTTGATCGATCAGAGAGCCGCTGGAGCTCAGCGGGGTCAGGCCATCAGCTCCCCTCAGCGGCGGATGATGGACGTCTCGGAGGGAGTCGAGCTCTGCTACCCTCAGCTTCTGAACTCATCCTGCAGGGGGTTAATGCGTCCTCACTCTCAGGCCGTCCTCTTCTACACGCTGCTCTCCTGCATCACCGTGCTCACTGTCACTCTCAACTTGCTTGTTGTAATCTCCATCTCCCACTTCAGGCAGCTTCACACCCCCACCAACCTGCTCCTGCTCTCCCTGGCCATCTCTGACCTGCTCGTCGGGCTGCTGGTGATGCCGGTGGAAACGGTGCGCTTCATTGAGACCTGCTGGCTGCTGGGCGACCTCATGTGCGCTCTGTCTTACATTATCGGCTTCACCCTCACCTCGGCCTCTGTAGGGAACATGGTGCTCATATCCATCGACCGCTATGTAGCTATTTGTTATCCTCTGCAGTACAGCAGCAAAATCACCCGCAGCAGGGTGGAGGTGTGTGTGTGCCTGTGCTGGGCCTGCTCACTTCTCTACAACGGCCTGATTTTAAAGGACCATCTCAGGCAGCCTGACAGATACAACTCCTGCTACGGGGAGTGTTTGGTGGTGATCAACTACATCTCTGGAACCGTCGACCTCGTGTTCACGTTCATCGGCCCCTGCTCAGTCATCCTCATTCTGTATACGAAAGTATTCATCGTGGCAGTGTCTCAGGCTCGTGCACTACAGTCTCATATCATAATGGTTGCCGGCGGTACAGCTGGAGTCACCGCAAAGAAATCAGAGAAAAAAGCAGCCAGGACTCTGGGTATCGTCATACTGGTGTTTCTGATGAGTTTCTGTCCATATTACTACCCTTCTCTTGCAGGGCAGGACATCTCAAACAGTGCTTCATCTTGGGCCATCGTGTCCTGGCTCCTGTACTTTAATTCTTGCTTGAATCCACTCATTTATGCTTTTTTCTATCCGTGGTTTAGAAAAGCCATCAAGTTCATTGTCACCCTGAAGATACTAGAGCAGGACTCCTCTCAGGCAAATATAATTTAAGTCACTTTTTTTATGACCCATTATCACCTGGAAAGTTAGAGTGGATTAAAAAAGAAAAATCAAACTGCTGTCTCTCTAAGCAGCGAGTTAGTCTGGGAATTAGGACTCAGCAGTGTGCTAATTGTCATTTCTGAAGCAATAATGCAAACCATTTGTTCGTTTCAGGCTCTTAAATATGAGACTTTTCTGCCTATATTTGTCTTAAATTGTAGTAAACTGAATATTTTTTTTGTTGGTTGGTCAAACAAAAAAGGGGATTTGAATTTGTCACTTTAGGCTTGTTGTCCTGTTGTCTGTCAGATCAAGACTGTGGTCAGAGAAAGAATGAAGAGTAAAAACTAAAAATGACAGCAGATATATCTTTCTGAGAAGCTCCATTGTGTTCATAGTAACTGAGCTTGAAGGGAACAAGCAGGAGAGAAAGTGGTTCTGCATGTGAGTGTTCATGTCCTTCCTCTATTCCTCCCTTCAGATACAGCGTGTACAAAACAGTAAGGAAAGACACTGATGTTGGTTTTTGATGAAGAGTGTGTGTAAGCAGACAAATTAAAGACATTTCAGTGGAACACTTTCTCATTCGCTTCTGTAAGAATAACTAAATGGGTTTGTATCAACAGTTTGGTTTATTACAAAGTTATGTTACAAATATGAAACAATTTTAACAAACAAAAAAGCAACAACAAAAGAGATTTGATGCTGAAGTCCTCATCTTCTGGACTGAGAGCGGGGCCGGCTGACTTCTGCAATGAACACAGCATATAATATGTGAAACAACCAGACTTGCTGTACGTTGTATTGTATTCATGAATATATCTAAAGCAAGACTAATATACTAATGTAAATAAAACACTCAAGCAGTATCAGTGTAATGTACGATGACAGTATCCTGGGAACAGGTGACAGCTTTGCAGCAGGTCCATACTGAAAATTGGGCTTTAAAGAGCATCTATGTAACTACTGTAGGTCTGACATATGTGTGCAAATATCTACAAATAAACAATAAATACCAGGGATTTCATGAGGCCAGAAGTCATCACAAGCTGGACACCGCGGCTCCGTTCTTCCTTTGAAGTATCTGGCCACACACGGGTTGTGTATCTTTATGCCACATAGAGGATTCTCACACATTTGGCACTGGGGGAAAAAAAGATGAGATTAACACTGTGAGCAAACTCGTTTAGAGTAGATGAGGTTTGTCACCTATCAGCTGAACGCATCCGCAACAACTCAACATGACACCAAGAGTAAAAGCTGAACAAAGCTGAAGCAGCAGGACACGTCAGCATTACTTACTGTAGGAAACTGACTGCGTCTGTTTGTGCTGCACAAACTCATCAGATCATATGATTAAAAAGATTGATTCTTGGTCATTTATATTAATGGAGTTACTGAAGAGGAAGTCTGACCTCTAAAGAGATTCGCTTCTTCACAGTATAATTAGTTTTTGCAGATGCTAATCTCGCTAATAGCTTCAAACAGTACAAATATTTCATTTAGCTTATTTATTGAATGAAATCATCTGATTTCAACTTCTCAGACTGCTTTTCATGACAAAACTGCCTGTAAGGATCTTTTTTTTTTAGTAACAATTATGACATAATCATGTAACTATTGTAGCCTACCTTCAAATAAAAACCAGTTCTCTCCATTAAGGCAGAGCATCTCTAGTTAGTAGTGATTTAATGAAATTAGCACCTGGAAGCCTCTAAATGACAGAACCGATGTAACACATTCCATTCAGGTGTTTGTCACAGGGTATAATGGTGATAAGGCTTAGAGGAAACACTTACCTGGAAAGCCATGTTGTGACAGATATGACACACTTTGACCTGGTCCTGATACACTGTTCGAATGTACGGCTCCATCTCTATGATACATCTGGTGGAAAAAGTGTATTCACCCCGATTCTAAATCGATGAACAGAAATCAAATCAGAGCGACAAAGTGGGAGCAAGGCGTGGTTAAGAACGACAGCAAAGAGCCTTAGTGGTGAAAATGATTTAAATTAATCCTCCATGATTTGAACAGAAAAGTCTGGATTTGGGAAGATGTGAGAAAGCTTTGTACATGACAGCTGAGCATCAGATTTATATCTGCTCAACATCTTGTTGTGTAGCAGTATTTGACTTCTTTCACCTCATTGAAGCACAAAAGTTTTTCACATCAGTGTTCTGATTTCACTCTCTACTAAGGACATCTTTGAACAGCTACATGTGACTGACTTCGTTAGACATCTAGCTCTTAAATGTGAACGTGCACAAAGCTTTATCTAAGGACTTCATGGTTAACACAAGTTTCTATGTGTACAGTAAATATGAAGCTAGCGTCAGCTTAGCTTAGTGTAGCACAGGTGAATGTGTTCAAGTGTCTCTCAAAAAACGGAAATTTCTGTCCACTCCAAGAAAGATGGAGCCAAAACATTTTGATCACCCCCTGGCGGCTGCCTGCAGTATAGGTCATAAATCCCACCACCGCAACGTTAGTGGATAGGACATCAACAAATCTAAAAAGTCAAAGCACACATTAAATATATTTTTCCCAAAGATAAATTCTGTCATTCTTCTGATAAATTTGCTTTTCTTTAGTTTTGTGATGCTACAAAAAGGGGGTTTAACATCATGATGACAGATAAGACTAAACTGGGATTGATTCAGGTGGACTGTGGTTCCAAGTTATGTTGTTGGCACAAGATGGCAGCGCCCATACCCGGGGTTTCTGGCTTCATTTTTGTACAGTGGGAGGAAGTGGAGACGTGTCGTCCATTTTTATGTATTTTACAGTCATTGATCCACACAAAACTGATTTTGCAATTTTAATTGAGATGCTGTGTTTTACCTCATTTAGCCATTTGTCGTGGACGAGTCGATTCAAGAGGTGCTCCGTCTCGCTCTTCTTCAGTTTTTTGGTGGTCAGGGTGTCGCTGATGTTCAGGATGTCGGTGGAGGAGGCCTTGCCATTGTCAGAGCCCACGATCAGGTCCATCTGAATCAGAACAGCTAGAGTCAGGACACACGTTCCACCGAGGAGAAACAGGTTCTGAAGAGGCACAATGCCGATTACTGCTGACATGTCTCATTGCTAGAAACATGTGTTTTAAAATCAAAAGTGTCTACAAAATGTTACTCTGCAGGTTCTGCATCTGTGAAATCAACTCACCGCTTTCCTGAACAGCTCCAGCTCATTGTCAGCGTAATCTAACGACATCCTGGTTACTTCAGTCTCAGCCATGTTTACCTGGACAGGATTAATGTGAGATGATGGTTAACAAGGCCTCACAGTTGTCGGGGGTCTTTCACCCCCTAATGAACAACTACTGAAACTGACACATATAAAAATGCTTTCTTGCAATTTGATTCAAATCACAAACCGCAACAGCTTCTTGTACAACTCTGATTCCAAAAAAGTTGAATGTGAAAATTTGCTAATCCTTTTTAAACATATAATCAAATGACAACCTCTGAAAGACTATTATTTGTTTTCCTTGACTAAGTTGAGTGAAGCATGGTGTATGTTTGACTTTGAAGAACATGCAGGCCGATAGAAGCTTCTTTTGTTAAGCTCCACAGCCCCCCATGTCTGTAAAGTCACCACGCAGGTTCTTGTCCTGTGGCACTCGCTACCTCGACTCACTAAGCAACATTTTTAGGACTTTAAATAGGTGACTTAGGTTACAGGCCTGACAGCACGGGCCCAGTGTAGTGATTAAATCTACTAACCAAAGCGTAGTACTGGTGACCATTGTCTTCAGACATCCCTTTTCTAATCTGCATGAACAGGGGCTGCAGCTTGGAGTTGATGGCATCAATGAAATCATCCAGTTTGTCAGGAGCATGCTGTGCTGCAAAAAATAAGAGAAGGAAAGAACAAGTCTGTTCATGTCAAGAACACGCTAACACATAGGGAATCTACTTTTATGGAGATTGCAATTTCTGTCTAACTGATTAGTCGTGTAACTGATGTTTAAATACAGTTCAAGTGGGTCATGTATAGGACAATTCAGTTTAAAATGCTAAAAAATACAGTGTAATTCCTTCACTGAAGGATTTGCACAGGCCTTGACCCGCGATGTGAATCCTGTCTCCTGACAAAGAGATGAACTGTTATTCTGGACAAACAGCGCTAACTGTTTATATATGTATGAAATAACTCACTGTTGTGTGTTTCACAACAGTATCGATAAAGTGTCTCTGCCCCTTGTTCATCAACGATGCCATTAGCCATCATGGTCTGCAGGAACCTTCGATGGCTGTCTCCCATCTGCCGAGACATGTTTCTGGACAAACCTGGACACACAGAAGACATATACTAAAGGTATGTAGTCATCAAATTACGATATATTGGGAAATGGTTGTTAAAGAAAAGCACTGAAACCTAACATAAAAAAGAGTGAACAGACTCTAACAGATTTAAATGACCACAGAAAGGAGACAGCTGTCGAAATATATGACCAAGCAAAAAGACACTAACTTCGTGTTGACTTAATCAGTCTTTTAACACTTACTGAGCGTGAACAGCGTTAGCCGCTGTCACAGATAATTTAGCTAGCTAACGTTAACGCTACATAAGTGTTTCAACTGTCCGCTGAACGTTAACTGTTTGCTAACTTGCGCCTACGTGGAGGTTAAGTTAGCTAGGAGCAGACCTCTGTTATTTGCGGTTTACCTTTACAGCATTTCAGACTTCTGTGTTGTCATTCTTTTTCCCGGCCTTTCTTTTTCTTCTTCGTCGATTTCCGGTACCTGTAGCCTGTATGATGAATTACCGCCACCTGCTGGTCCGGACAAATCACCACGCGCACCGCGCCACAACAGAAGTAAATACTTTTCTCTTCAAACACTGATTATGATATTGTACTACAAGTGTAATCTCATCCAATCTTACACTCATTGCAATGTAAACTCAACTTTTTGACACTTCTCTCATAAATCTGATGATTCGCTGCTTTGCAAAATGAAAAAGGAAATCAACAGCGAAATCCAGAAAATAATGTCATTTAATTTTGTTTGATCGCTTATTTCTGAAAGATTAAAATTTCCTCTTGTAAATCAATGCAGACATGTAATGGATGAATGTACATCAGGAGTGGTGACATGAACTGTGGGGCTCCCAAACTTTTTTTTTTTTTTACTGTGTAGAGACAATGTATGGTTCATATAATCAGGACTGATCTGTTTAAGTCGCTGACTTGTAGAAATGCTGCGATCTGCAAGGTTTTGCATCCAGTTGTTAGTTTGGGTAGGTTGTGGAGTTCAGGCTTAGGGGCCTCTGCTGCGTTGGCTTGGCTTTTCCATACAAACAATACAATAAAACCTGCTGAGTATGAGTATTTCCCTCAGCCCATGTGCTTCTGCAGCTCCTGTCTGAATCAAACCTGAGTAGATTTTGTGCAAGTTTATTTTTTTAAGCATATACACTTAAGCACCCCTATTAAAGGAACACAATGTATTTATATCCTTTTGTTTCACAGATGCATGATCTCCCTTATTACTTGTTTTGGGCCATGTGGAAATCCCATTATAAACCCGGATCCCGTAACAAATCACTTCTCCCCTCAAGGCACAGTGCTGATATTCTGCAGGAGTATTTAGTGGGATTCAATGAGAAACTTAAGTTTGAAGGTGATAATGAAGTGCTATAATGTGAAGTTCAGTGCAAGTGTTGATAGTATCTTGCTTGTTATGAGATTAACAAGGAAGCGGGTGGAGTGGGTAAACATGTTGAGAGTATTTACACTGAACTTAATGGATCTCTGTTATAATGAAGACAGTCTTAAAGCAAGTAAAGCAAACAAGGTTTATTCTAAATGATTTATTACTCTAACAAATTAAATAAGAACATATAATACAAGGTGTCTGAGTCTTTGATTACAATATAGCCTATTATTAACATTTAAATACAGTATCCAATGCCACTGCAGCATTTCCCCTAATATTCCCCAAACACTATGCCAAATCTTCTGAGGTTCTCAATCAAAAAATTTCAAGTTGAAATGGTGTCAGAAAATAGGCGGTTATACCATAACGGTGCTCCTCGTGATCAGTATGTTTACACATACACACATAACTCATGTAAAAAGCATTAATGTAACAGTGTGATTAAACCGTTCGCACAGTTTGTGGTGCTCTAACTTCCCGATAACCTCAGTTTACATCATGGTTGTTAAACTGGTCAATGTTTAAAATAGTTTGTGGCTTTTAAGCCTCCCACAAACACATAATACAGCAAATAGAAAAAAATATTTGGACTGTGTTGACTTTGATTTTTACATACAGTAGATAACTCAGTGATGGTGTCAACAATGTTACGAGAATCAGAGTATTGCCTTGGCGAGCTGAATTGAGTTATTAATGTCTGTGCAAACACACTGATATTGAGGCACATTACTGAAGTGGTACAGCCACTGACGTAAAGGACCAACCGCTGCCCGCAAAGAGTTCAGCTTTAAAGGCCCGAGCTAAAGGTCTCCTGACAGCACTGCCCGGTCCTTGCTTCTTGTTTGTCAGAGGATTACCTTGACTTGTTAAAGTGACACTACCAGTGCTGAGTTTCATGTTAATGTGTAGAACTACCTTTCCAATGTAAACAGGAGATCTGCAGTGCAAACATACTGTCGTTCTTCTGTCTCTCCAGTAGGCTTTCAGGAAAAATGAAGCAAGGACCCGACAATGATCTCAGAGACGAGAAGTACAGAAACTGACATTAGCATTTTACCGAGAAGTTCATAGTGACATTTACTTGCTCACTGCATGAAAAAGTGTACGATTGGAATACTGCCCTAAACAATAAGTACTTTCTTCCAAATGTGTTCACATCACCAACCGCCCTGCACAGATGCAGGTGTTTCTCTTATTGAGCAACGTGACAGAAATTCTGCCAAGAAACAAAACTCTTTGTCCACCGTCAAGTCAAAACTGGACGAACCGCATGTGCAATAGAAATGAATGTGGTAGGAAACACTGTGTCACTCATTCTCCCAGTTTTGGCCTTGTGTGGTGACTCGATAGTTTCTCCATCCAGCTTCAGCTGTTTTTTTTTCTTTTCTTTTTTAAGATCTGGGCACAGTGGGCTCCTCTTCTGAGCCCGTCATTGCCATCCCCGTCTCCTCATGTCTCCAAAGTGCCCGTTGTTGACTCAGTGTGCTTTTTCTCCCCTCAAATGTCTTTTATCTTTTTTAGTTGACAGCAGTTGGCTGAGAAAACACCAAACCTGAGGACCAAATGTGAGAAGTGAGAAGCAGAATGAACAGAAAATGAAGACAAACCAGTTTTGGCCTCATAAAAAGGGAAGGGAAGTGCTGCTGCCTGCTGTGAAACAGTCAGCTGAGAACCACCTGTTTCCTCCACAGAGAGACAAATCACTGACTCTCTCTGTGTGTGTGTGTGTGTGTGTGTGTGTGTGTGTGTGTGTGTGTGTGTGTGTGTGTGTGTGTGTGTGTGTGTGTGTGTGTTCTACCTTGTGTTCTAGTGGCTGGTCGGAAACAGTCCATGTGTGTTGATGGACTGTTGCAGCTTTTCCTCTTTGGCCCTTCTGCTGTGGCAAAGCTGTGGAAGAACACAAAAACGGTCCAAACACGTTTCCTCTTCAGGCGTTACGTCACTGCACCTCTGATTACATTCACAGCACATCGTGGTCATCTTTACACAAGTAACTGCACATCTGGCTTCTCACCGTTCTCTTCTCCATGAAGCTGGTCAGGAATTCATCGATGTCTGTGCGTCCCTCCAGGAAGTTTTCAGCCGTCTCTTCCGATTCCTCCTCGGCCTGGTGGGCTGCAACTTTTAACCGAGCCTGTAGGGTGCTAAGACTGCAGCTCTGGTTGGGGAGAAAAGACACAAAAAGGTGGGAGAGAGAAATTTTGTTCAAGCAAATGGGGTTATTGAAAACCATGACATAAAACAGGCAGCTTGGATCCACAAAAGTGCATCAGCACTCAAAACTTATTATCAATCGAACCACAGTGATGCGCCTCTTACCTCACTGAGCTCATGCTGTCTCTGCATCCTTGTCTCAAAGGCCGATTTCATCTGAGTCAGCTGTTCGTACTGTCAGCAGACAAAAACACACATCACAAGCTGCCGGACAATAGCATGAATATGTTTGCTGTGTGTCTGTATGAGAAGGGGGGGGGGTGTAGAGATGTAATATCTGACCTTGTAGAGCATTTCTTGTCTTTTTCCTTCCAGCTGTGGCTCTATCTGAAGGTTCTTCTCTGCACACGACAAACACAGATGCACAAATCTCAGTGAAATTCATATACAGCTTAACTTGTCTTTCAACGTTAACCATCAAGATCTTCAGAGATTTGCAGAAAAGGAACTTACTCGCCATGTCCACTATATTGTTGACCAGCTCTTCTTTATCACTGGTGACCTGTTTGAGTTGTGGCAAACTCACAAAGAACTCCAGTAACACATCCTCATTTTCAGACATGTTCGACAACTGCATCAGACTAGAAGAGGAACAGCAGAAGGTGGCAGACATGAGTAGATGTGCAAAAGCAGGTAAGAGAGCAAATACATTAATGTCGTGGGTACGAAAGAGAGCTTTCTTAGCTCAAACAAAAGACATTTTAAGTTGATACTTTACTTCATGTCACAGAGCTCAGGAAAAGACTCGGGAATCTCAGGCATCTTGTACATGTGTCCATTCAGTCCAGCCTGAAACACACAGCAGGAATATAAACAGATCACAATTTACAATGAATTTATGTCTGTGCTGATGCTGGATTCGTCTGAAGCTGGCCAATCAGTGGAAACCGGCTTCTTTCTTGGGCTGCCAGACGTTGTCGCTCTTCCTTTTATTATTCATTTATTATATAAATTAGAGATTACTGATGCTTTGCAAACTGTCAATGCCTGACTTGACGTTTGCTTTTCAAACAGCTCATATCATGGTCCTCTGTTCCTTTAAAATGTGAACACCCCTGGGTGTACCTGGGAGTCTCCTGTTGGAACAGGCAGTGGCAGATCACAAATCAGTCCGTATGGGGCTGGAGCTCGAGGGGGCCCATGGGCACTATCGACCCCTGGGTGAGACATGGGAGCTGGAGCTGGGCCTGAACCAGCAGGCGGTGTGTGGCCGGGACCCACATGACGAGGACCATAGTGGAAAGCCTGAGTGGGGTAAGGAGCGATGCCTGACGACTTGTACATACCACTGTGTCAAACATGGGAGGAAATGAGATTATTTCACTTCAGGATAACAAACATATTAAATGTATTTCTAGAGAACATATTTAGAAGCTTCTTTACTCTTTTTATTTGCCATATATGATTCATATGTATGTGATTCAACCAGGGACTGAACTTGTCCTTGAACTACACAGAACTTTTTTAATGTGCCTATTTGGGCAAAGGCCTGCGACATGTTTAAAGAAATTGTGCTCGCAGACTCACTATGGAAAACCAGCAGGGCCAGAGGACATCAAGGCAGGAGGACTCTTCCAAAACTCATCCAGCAGACTCTGAATGACCTTCCCCAGATCGGAGTGCATCCCAAACTACAACATGCACAACAACAGAACATAAATATTCTGAGGAAAGTGAGAATTTTATCACTTATGACACCACAGCATGAGAGAATAAAAGAAGTTCAATTAAATAAGAAAAAGAGGAGAAGAAAAAACAAGTTGACACTGCTACAGTCGACAAACATTATGTTTGCATGGAGAACTCAGGAGAAGGCATTTACATAATCACAGGAAAACCCACGTTTCCGTGCAGCTGAGCAGCAATCACATTTCTCCTATCCTTGCTTTGAGCAACAGCTGTCACACTTTATGAATATGTTAACATGCACACTTAGATCGCTGTTCTGATCAGATTCAGAACTCTATGTTTCACGCTGACATCATATCTTGAACAGCTTTTGGACTGAGGAGGCAGTCAGAGGACAGGCTCTGTGCTGTGGGATCACAGTTTATCTTTGCTACTCACATGTTACTAAATCTTCAAAATAACTGCTGTTCGGCTGTGGAAACCCCCTTATTTTGTCTAACTAATTTCAGTTTCAGTTGTAGTCAGAGCTATGAGTAATGGTCTTGCCCTTTTCATCCTGCCATACTGGGATTCTGTCCCTGTCCTGTGTTTAACTTACAGGGTTTCTCTTAACGGGTAAAGACACCATGAAATCTGCCTGTTTTTAACAATATAGTAAACACACCGCCAGACACTGTCAGTATTCAAAACAGAGTCTGCCCACCTCCACCACATCTTTCATAACATAATAATAGTACTACGTTTGACAATTTCACAACCTGGCTGACAAATTAGCCAGTTTTACATCACAGACCCTCGATGTCTTCGAAGCCTCTCACGAAAACACTAGTATAACTAAATTAATCAAAATCAAAAGGCCCGGCAACTACTTACATTAGTGATGAGGGGGCTGGTGATCATGGTGCCATTATTGCTGTCGACTAAATGATGACCAACAGGGGGGTAGACGCTAACCACCGGCTTCTCCTGGGGGAACTGAGGAGGCAGCAGACTAGAGGAAAAAAGAAGAAGCACGATAAGTTCAATTTTCAGGAATACTAAGAACAGGGTAGTTGATATTAAATATGTGACGAATAATAATACAGTAATAAGGTATTATAGTAATGTAATATATATATTTGTTCCTGATTAACTCTGCTCTAGTTCTTTGAGGCTTCACATGTAAAAAAAAATAGGAAGCCTCTGCACCACTGGAGGGAATGTTGTTTTCATTAAGAGCGTTCATGGACAAACAAAATTTGACTTTTTCACGCTGCGGGACTAAAGCCAATGAGACATGCTGTTTTACTTAAGTGTCTCTTCTTGTCTTTCTTCTTCAACAGTCTTGTGGAAATAGGACAATATTAAGTTAGTTTCTGGTATAGTGGACAACTCTGCTTTGAGATGTTTCATTCCTGATGTTATGTGTATTTCTTGTGATCTGTGCGTGTATATTTGTGTTTGAAAACAGAATAAATATGGAATAAAACATTTAATCACGTACAATAGCAGGTTGAACTCATGTAAGATTACCATTCAATGTTTTTGTAATTTCAACCTGTCACGTGTTTTAGCTGATTTTGTTTTTTCTTTTGTTTTGTTTGTTATTTTAAAGAAACACTTTAATGACAAGGCTGTTGTGTGATTAATTCATTTTCAAACCAAAATCAGTGTGAGTGACCATGAAGCCAGCCCACAGCCTGCTTGTGATACTCAAACACTGTGGCTGTATTTGCAAAGATGTACTCACATGTTAACACTAATGGTGGAGTTGTTGACTGTGAAAGGTATTCTGTACTCGACATCCTTCTGGATCTCTGCGAGGCTGTTGGGAAACAGTAACACAGGGAGGTCATAATCTGCAGCCTTGCATCAGTAATCATGATTGGGACATTTAGAAACGAGGCCAATCCTCGCCCATGAACTCGACTTCTTAGATAATAAACATAACAAAGTGCAACAAATGGAAAATGTGGCCATTTTTGGTGGGAAAGGGATTAAGCATGTGTAGTGTTATGAAGCAGAACACAGCTCTGAATAAATGGGACCATGTTTATGGTGGATTGGCTGAGAAGCAGTTGTCAGCCAAGACCTACATTAGACTTGTAAACAATCTGTGCCGTGAAGTTTGCTCAACAATACTCCACCCCCATGTTTCGAAAGCCTGATATGGCCTGTCCACAGCTGCATGTCACACCCGTGCCAGTAAAGAATCTTTGAACAGTACCCATTTCCTTTTCCATCCACTTATTTCTTCGCAACATTGCTGCACCATGATCGGCATTCACCACAGAACATCGGGCTTTGTGGCCTCTGCGATTCCACGAAAGTAAACAAAGGCTAATACTTTAATCTCCACATCTAACTAGCAAGCTGCTCCCAAATCTACATGCGTGACAAGTTGGCGTGTCAAACACTGGAATGATCACACGATATGGCAGGTCAGCCACGACTTGTGTCATCACTCCTTAAAATAGACACGGTGACTCTCACTGGCTGACTTGATTAGCTTGGCAGCTAACACGGCGCCCTGCTTACCACACCGAGCTAGTTAGCTACGAGCAAACATTGGCTGTTCACAGTAGAGGATGGCTTTGGGTTCACGTACAGTATGCCTCGTCTGGCATTTCGACATATTTACAGAATCCAGGTACAGGGACAAATGTGAGAAAAACGAAGCAAGGCGGCATTTTTTAGTCTAGAGTACTTCTTGTGACTGAATTGTGAGCTAGCATGCTAGCTGTGTCAAGTAAACATTGGTTGAGTGTATGTAAACTCAATCTATGTGTTAAAACAATTAACATAAGTCAAATTAGCAGGAACAACTGCCCATCGACAAAATAACGTCAATGTTAACAAGCTAACCGGCAGCACTGGGTCGTGGTTTTCGGTGTCTGGCTGCCGTTTGTTACCTTGGATGAGCGGCTTTGAGTGAGTCGATCTGCCGCTGTCTTTGTTGCTGTAAGCTGTTCAGAGGAGGGAGAGGTCCGGAGCCTTTGGACTGGGAGAAAAACCAGTTCATCCTCTACTGGAGAAACCACGGACTGAACTTGGTGGCAGAATCTAATGGCCGACTGAAGACGAAAGCGAAATGGAAGAGAAAGTGAGAATAAACAGCAAACGGCGCGGAGAGCTGTGCGGCTAACGCCTGTTAGCTGACTGTACACTCGGTTTGTTGTGGTCACGAGGTTTCCGTTACAGTTAATGCTACGTTACGAAGTCAGATGGCATATCCTCGTGTGTCAGAAGCGTCAGTTCCGTTTTATCTCAGAGGATTTGTTTGTAATTGTATCATTCATTAGTGTTACTAGGGCAAGAGATAATTGTAGCGAGAGGACGACAACCTTTCGAGTAAGCAGGAACGAGATCAACTTATTTATGCATTACGTCACGCATCAAGACTACGTCAAGCGCAACTTCCTGTTTTCATGTTGTCGCGATAGATTACTAAGCAAAAACAAAAATGTCATTTATATTTAGCACGCTTAAAAACTCAAATATAGTGTGTGAAAAGACCACGGCCGTTGAAAAGTTTAATTTAGCTAATTTTCCACATAAATTCTTCCTTTGTATTCATGAGTGTTTTATTAAATTAATAGTTTTGAACTGAATTCATGTATGACATACCAATAACAATTTAGGGTGTCAAGGTGTGGTTATTTCCAAAATATTACATCGTACTGTAAAAATTCTGGTGGTAGTAAAAAGAGGTATGGGATGTGCCAACACACCTGCAGTTTCATGGTCACCTGCAGGAATGATCTCCTGTCCTGCTACGTGGAGCACCTTCAAATCAAATCAAGTTTTACTTACATACACAATCATACACAGTACAACATATTGTGAAATTCTTCACCACAGACTGATGGGACATCTGCATCATCTTGTTGTCTCTGAACCTCCACAGGAAGCACAGTTACCTCAGGCCTTTTGGGTAGAGAGCCCTGCGTTCCCAGCACACTTCCAGGTATTTGTTGGAGCGAACCAACTATGAATCCTCCCCCTGAATGAATACAGAGGCTTAGGCCTGCTGAAGTCCACGATCGGCTCCTTTGTCTTGCTCGTGTTCAGTTGGAGATGGTTCGATCTGCATCACCCTACAGCCCTCTGTATTACAAACTCGGCAATGGAAGTACTCATCCTTGCAGTTGCAGTAACCTTGACCAGACCACTTTGTCTGTACGTGGAAACGGGTTCAGTTACATGGAATGCTTTCAGTTTAGAGCCCACTCCAGATCATGTCCCCTCCTCCATACTCTTAGATGCAAAGAACAGTCATCGATGATAGAAACACATGAACTGGACAACGTCTTGCCTTGTTTTAATGTATCAATACATATTGTTATTATATTTTCTTTTACAGTGTTCCGTCATTGTTGTTATGTGGAAAGCCCTTTGCACTCTATGCTAGCAAGTGCTCTGTAAATACAATGTATTATTATATAGATATCTTAAGTTTCATTCTTGTGTTTTCTGAGGTTACTAAAGGTCATATTGCCTGTGTGGCCATGTGTGTGCAGCTTATAGTTACTGGAGGGTATGTTGGTTGTGTGACCATGTGTATGTAGCTTATAAGGAGATGAGTGTAAAGTATGTAACTCTAACAAAGACCTGCAAAGACACAATGCAAGCAAAGAAATAAAAGTACTGTTAGCAAGCATTTAGCATGTGCTACCATGTGGTGTGACTAGTGTGTGTGCAGCGTTTCCACAACATAAATGAGAGCAGCCTCGTCCATAATCTACCGTTTGAATGTTATTGTGATCTTGAACATAACTTCAGATGGCCGTGTTGTCTGTTTTGGGGAGCTCTGATTGATAGTCTGGTAGTTCATTCTCAGGTAAAGGAAAAGAGGAGAATGTTTCACTAATTCTCCAGGACATTTTGCTTTTTCTCTCATTTTCCATGTATTTTGCAGGATGTGTGAATGACCCCTGAAAGTATAGTCTCAGTTTGATTGACAGTGAAAACAGCCTCTCATTCACCAGGGCTTCCTCTTTGCTGCCTCCACCAGTTGCTCTGTCACAGCGTAGATGAAATGAATCATTTCTTTCATGCCTAACAAGACCACGCTTTCTGTTCCAAAATTTATACATAACTTTGGATCCACTATTAAATTTTATCCCTTCATGTACTATTTACACAAATTCATAACCACTCTGATTATGTTCCTCTCCTCAATGCTCCATAAGGAAACACTGAACAGTCATCAATGACAGAGAACATATGGAATACACCATTTTTCTCCATCCAATTCATGCTCAGAGAGGAACATCACAACTCATCATCATGGTTAGCAAGACCAAGCACTTTAGAAACACATTTCTCAAGTCATGAACTATAGAAATGATCCCTGAAAGTATAGTCCTAAAGTGTGCAGAGCTGAACACTGCATCCCTTTCACTGCAAAGTTAATGTCACTCAGGGTTTGTCACTGTCATCAAAAACCCTTCAGCTGCTGTGTCTCTTCCAGTCATGTGTGTTTATGTAAATGACTCAGCACAGCACAGCCAATCACTGCAAGGCATGCATGATGGCATGGCTGTGATTCAGACAGCGCATACAGAGAGAAAGGCAGCACTGACTCAGAGAAACACTCTTGAATAAAGTAAGAAAAGTAAGACGAGTTACAATGACAACATTTAGTCAAATATACTCACAAGACGAGGCTGAATTCTCTCACTGACTAGAAGTAAGACAGTACAATTTGATCTTTTCTCATGTAAATGATGTCTTTTAATCATCAGTAGGCGGGTTGTTTTAGAGAAGACTAAATGTACTGTGGCATCAGATGGTCAGCATCTAATTTCTCCTCACCTCATTTCCACACAGCGATGCTTTAACTGACAGAACTTCTGTACTTTCATGCATTCATTTCTGTCTTAACTAGTGTTGTGTCGTTCGCGAACGATTCGTTCAAAAGACCGAATCTTTTAAGTGAACGTACTGAACTGAATCACTTCCTCAAGTGATTCGTTCGTTTCTCAGTTCAGTTGAACTGTCAGCAGCGCCGGGCGGGCAGCCGGCGAGCCGCTGCAGGCAGGGAGGGAGGGAGGGAGGGAGGGAGGGAGGGAGGGAGGGAGGGACCACGCGCACCGACTGCGCCGTGTCACCGACGCCTGAATCACTCAGTGAACTACACTCTCCTGAATCATTTTCCTCTGAGGGATACACTTGTTTTAACGGATTAATTTTCCAGATAAAGAAACTTAAAACAGGCTGGCAGTAATGAGAAGAGAGTGAGACCCACAAGCTGTAGCAGGCACTAGGCAGGAGTGACGGAGGGAGATAGGGGTGTGTTGTGTTCAAGTGTACCTCGGAGAAAACTAACTTTTTTTAAACTCTGCTAAATTTGCCACCGCAACAACTCACGTACAGTAGGACACAGCATGTAACAAGTAGTGTATAAAACCCGCAGTTTGAGAAAATGCGTGACTGTCTGCTCATTTCAATGCGACAATTTGCGAGGGAACAGTGCATATTCAGTGTGAATCCTTCACTGAATGTACTGTGGGGTATACGTTCAGTGAACAGATCACTCACTGAGCCCCATTTACCGAATAGACCAGTTAAATAGCATACCATAGGACAGGACACTTAAAACATCATGACTTATAAACGAGTTTTATATTTACAAATCTGTTTGTCAAAGCAACACAGTCACAACACTCTTGTCTCCAGGTCCTGGAAGCTGTGAACTGAACTGAAACCTGAACCCTTCAGCCATATATCAATTCAGGAGTCGCAGGCTCCTCCTGCCAAGCACTGAATGATTCGGTGATTCAGTGAACAAATCTTTTGAACGAATCTTTCTAGTGAACTGATTCTAGTGATTCAGTACATCTAAAAGAACTGGCGTGCCCATCACTAGTCTTAACATAAACAACTTACAAAACTAAATATTTATCCTAAAATCTAAAACTGGTTTTACCACAATAGTCATTTTGAAAACATGGTAATGCAATACTCTTACTCATATACAACTGGAAAACTGCCAATTACCTCTGAATTTTAAATATATCAAATGAGATTAATGGAAGAAAAAAACAACTGTCAACAACAGAAACTACTGTCTTTCAATACAGAATCAAACAGTATACATGAACAACTTAGTTGGGACATTCTCCTTTTATATTCAGAATTAAATCAATGGCATATGACCATTTACCTCTCTTACACATACGCTCCACTGTTAAATTTCTTTTTTTTTTTAACAGCATTAAAACCACTCTGATCATATTCCTCTCCTCAATATTCCACAAGGGAACACTGAACGGTCATCAATGACAGAAAACCTATGAAGTGAATCATTATTCTCTGTCCGCTTCGCGCTCAGAAAGGAATATCACGACTCTTCATCGTGGTTTGCGAGACCAATCACTTTAGAAACACATTTCTCAAGTTGAGAACTATAGAAATGATCCCTGAAAGTATAGTCTTAACCTAAAACCTCGAAGAACACGGCAACTCAATCACAGAACAGTCGTTCTCACTCAGGGTTACTCTGTATTGTCACACGTAACCAAAACGACAGATGAATTGGTAGTAAACAAAGTATAACTATAAAAAAAACCCCACAATTATACAACTTTAGTGTAAACTTATATTCAAGATGTTTTTTCAATGTTTCAGGTCAGTTTCAAAATACCCACAATGCTTGGCGAATTGAGTTCGAGTGATTTGTATATTTGTTTACTTGTTGAAATGTACGAGCCAAAACCTTTGACAATCGACCGGACTGTTCGGAGAATTAACAATAAGACAACATGGAAGACGCTTGTGGTATAGGGAGTAAAATAAAGTTTGGGTTTAAACCGTCTATGATTTAAACCGTTTACGCGAGACACATGTCGAGCAGTGCGTCGTTTATTATGTTCCTGACAGAAACCCGGCACAAATACAGTTCCGCGTACAACTCCAAAGCCAGATTCGATCTCGTTTTGAGGGTTTTCAGAGATGCCAAATCACATCATTTAAACAGTGACAACAAACACGAAGAAGTGGTCTTCAGATAGCTTGCAGTTTAAGTCAGTTCGAAAATCCTGCAAAGTCTGTTGTAATTTTCGCTGTAACGTACCGGTCCTGTCCTCAGTTCTGCCGTCTTACCAGCAGTTGGTTTGGTACAACACACGAGGGCGTCATTTCATTTAGATAACATTTCACCGACAACAAACCTTAAACCTGAACCTAAACCAGAACCCAAATATCCCATGACCAAAATGGACATTACGTTGTATTGGTGCCTTTACATTACACTTCATACCAACTGATGATAATATTGTTTCTCTTCTAGAATAGTGGATTATTTTTTTCTAACGTTACCTAACGTTACCTGCCATCGATTATGTAAAATGTCCCGCCCTTATTGTTAGATAAACTTCAGATAAACTTAACCAAACACGTATAACAATAAATGCAATGGCTAGGACGGAACAGGAGAAACCTTTGGTGACAACGTTAGTACGTTACCCACTTAACTGTAATGTCCAGAAACTAGCGAACGACGTTAGCTTAACTGCTAGCGTGTTAGCATTTCCACCTGGCTGCAGTGCGGCTTAAGCCCGACAATCTCCTGTGCTGTAAACTAATGTTTTAGTAATGCCTCAGTAGTTCCAACACTGAGACAACCAACTTACCAGCAGCATCGACCCCGCAGCATCTTTGTTGCATCTCGCAAGAATGTCCTGCTTTAAGGCCAAAGGTCAGGTGTCAATGGCTGCGGCCTGCAGGAGGGCGGAGTTCGAGGTAAAAAAAACAAAACAAAAAAAACAATAGTATATATATATATATATATATATATATATATATATATATATATATATATATATATATATATATATATATATATATATATAGTAGATATAGCATATTTGCTTCTTGAACATGTTCATCTTAAATAGTGGGTGCATCGCGTTCAGTGAACACCACAGACTTATTGTGTCCTAAAATAGTTTATTCATGCATTGAAATTCATTCGCCAGGTCCACTGATGTGACTAATACATGAATTGTCGGGAACACAGTGACAGTAATTTGTAACATTATGAGAGTAACTTAGGGGAAAAAAACGACAATTTCTTACACATTCAGACTTCTTCCATCATTTCAATATGTTGAAAACATATTCTGTTTTTCATTCCAAGACATTAAAATTAGATTCAATAATTCATTTCAGTAATATATTACAACACTAAAGACTGGATGATGAATAACAGACAACACACAGTGAAAGTGACAGTGTAGAATTATTTGCTGTGAAAGTCTGGATTACTATGTGACATTTTTGGGATTTATAAAGGAGATGGACAAAAGGCACCTATGTGGATATCTATGCTGAATATAGGCAAATGCATGTATGTATATATGTGTGTGTGTGTGTGTGTGTGTGTGTGTGTGTGTGTGCGCGCGCGCGTGCGTGTGTGCGTGCGGTTGCATGTAAGGATCCAGTCATGTAAAACACTGAAATGAGGAAAAAAAAATCTCCTCCATGTTCTTCAGTATGTTGTCCTGGTCACAGAAATCCCAGGTGCTGTCGTTATATCAGGATAACATGGATTCCTAACATAGCAATAGGCTTTATATATTCTCTCAGTGCAACAAAAAGCAAATAACATACTGGCTATATGAGATCAAACAAAATGTAAGTGTAAAATGCTCAAATGATTAAAATAAAATTGGGACAATGCATATTCACGATGCCTTCATTTAATCCTACAATTGTAGCGTTCTTTTGTATGTTAATATATTATTTCATATTCCTGCTATTACATTTATATGGATAACGTTATCATTAAAGATGATTTTGGCATTTAATTAATATTGTGCTCCTTCGGTTGTTACAGTTTGTGGTGCATACAAAAAGAAGCATATATTACAGTTTTGATAAGTAAGTGATGAGATCACTCATTCGGACATTATTCATTTAGTTGGCAGAAGTTCAGTTGGCAATAAACATTTTTTATAGCAAGTTAAGCAACTGACAGATTTATCCAAAATAGAAGTAATGATTGGTTGCAGTTCTACTGAGTGTTTTGGAAGAGCCATGCTGGGAGAGTAAAGTCACATTCTAATCTAATTCTGTTCTTTTAATACACAGTAGATCATACTTGGGATGACTTCAACAGATCACAATGGCTGGGAAAACATGTAAAAAGGGAATGCGTCAGTCAGCTGTGTACAGTCATGCTTGCAGTTATTATCTGCTTTAGAGGTCCATTGGACATCTTCCCTTGGAAAATTAATTGCTGTTAACTCAGGCCACTGACTGAATTTATTCCATCATCAGACCTCTTCCCTCATGAGTTTTTCTGCTTTCTGTCTCTGTCCTCCTCTATAGGTTCTCCTTGTACCTCCTCCAGAGCTGGTGCACTTGTCTTCTGGCTCCAGAGCGAACGCAGCTGGAGAAGGAAGTGTGGTGTCGGCCTTTCACCTGGTAAACACAGAGCAAAAGGAGGCTCGGTCATGCTGGGAGCCAGAAGCCAATTCCTTTAACTGTGAGTTATGATACAGTACTATTGTGATGACTAAAAATTCCAGTCACAAGGAATCAAGTTTTTAAAAGTTCAAAATATATATTGCACAACATTTTGAGCTGTTCACACATTCTGGATTCTCCAAAATGAAAACATTCAGGAACCTACTGTTGCAAATCCTGGCACACTAAGGTCACCATGACCTTGACAGTTTGCTCATTTACAGGAGGTACAAGTCACAATGACTGTAAAATGTGTTGAACAACTCTAGATATGACGTGTGAGAGATGTTAGAGAAGTCTGAAGTCATACTGCCCCTTGCTACTGCCCCCTGGTATTGCTGTACTTTCCCCATACAAGTTCAAGATAGGTAACATTTAATGGCAGGAATTGAAAGATCATTTAATCCAGGTGCTACTGATCAAAGGCATATTACATGTCAAATGGTTAAACATCAGAGAGGACAGCTGAAGAGTGTTATTGTGGCTGATGTTGTAATCACGTCCAAATATGGGATTAATGTGTTTTCAAAAAAATACTCTAGATATAAAATCTAACAATAAAATGACGAAAACAATGAACACCATGAACTCAATCCAACTTTGTGCTGGTGGTACTTATCTGCTTGCCAGCTCCTTCTTCAGACAGGATCTAAAAGAGGTGGCGCGCTCCACAGATTTATAGCCCTGAGAGGTCAGTGGATAGACATCGTGGCAGAGAAAAACAGAAAAGGAGGAAGAAGGGAAAACACAGAGGAGAAGAGAAAACAAGAGACAAAAAAGAGAGTGGTGGAGATGGATGGCAAAGAAAAAGAAGGCATGGGTGGTGTAACACAGGAGAGGTTGGGGTGACGGTGCAGGTGAGTGTGGCAGAAAGAGAGAAGAATGCAAGCAGAGCAAGGAGTAAAAGAGGGAGAAAACACTGTTAATAAGCCAAGACTGTGAGGCCAAGAGAGCATCCAACAAAGCCATTAGGGTCATAACAGAACATCTTCCAGGCTCACTGCTGTTAGTGATGTTTGTGGCGTATCAGGCAAACTGTAAGCTTGAAACAACCGGACACATTGTGTGTGTTTCACTTCTGTTGAAAATGATTCTCTACACTCTAGTATTGCATCACAATACACCACTAGATGGCAGTGTCCCTCCTTGGCAACAACACTATGAAGTCACTCAAGGTGACTGCCAGTTCAGTCAGAGTTTTCATCACTTCAAGTAATTAATCAAAGCTGCTGCCAGCTTCTTCCTAAAAGCTGTCACGCAACATGGCCAAGATTTAATCCCCTGAAAAGAATCCCAGCCTTGTCAATATTGAGTCATTTCATCCCTCTTGAACTGACATTTTACTGAAGTCTTTAATCAGTCTTATGTATTTAAATGTAAAGTATGGACTTTTTACTATTCAGTACTAGTGTGCATGTTACCTATGGTATTTTCAAAGTCCTTCATCTTGTGTTGACTCAATTTTGGTCACAATAATAATTTCCTGAAATCATTTGAGTTTGTCTGCAGTGGCTGAAGGGCAAAAATAGGCTTTGTTGTTTTAAAACCCCTGTACAATAACTGGAAACAAGCGTTTAAACAGCATGGCGGTCTAGTTGTTATAAAGGCTATTCTTCAGCTGGATAACTTGGGTTCCAACCAACAAAGCCCCTTTTATAAAAATGAAAACAAATTCTGCCAAGTCCTCAGAATAAAATAGTCACTCAGGTGTCTGCAGTAATAGGAGCACTATTGAGATTCCCCCAACTGTGAATTTCACCACAACGATATTATTGGATCTTTATATCAGAATAACATTCCCTCCTTAATAGAGAACATTTTCAAAGCTTACTCTAGGTCAACCCCATCCATCCCTATGTTTGTCTTATATAGCAGACCCTGAAAGATAGCCTGCATGTGGAGGGAGGTACATTTCTCTTATGGGGATCAATACCCTCATCTTCATGTCCTCCTTGCAGTTACTGGCTGTGATTCATTCTCCTCTTAGTTATTTTTCAAGGGGAGTTCTGTTATTTGGACCGCAGATCCACCCCAGTCACTTTTCTATCGTTTCATTAAAGTCAGACAGTTCAAAGCCTCTTCTCAGCTAGCAGTCGTCTTTCTGTTTCATTCACACTCAGTTCCTCACCCTGGCTCCCCTGTGCAGACGGTCCTTCATTATTCCGATGAACTCCTTGTAGGAGAGCTGGTCGTCGTGATCTACATCAAAGATCTTGAAGATGGTGTGTACAAGGTGGCGTGTCAGCTTCAGTCCAGTGGCCACATACACTGCTCTCGCAAACTCATCTGGCAGGAGAGAGAGCAAAAACTTTTGATCATTTCAGCTACTTGTTGCACACCAAACTGGAAGGAAAAACACACCATATGTGTGTGTCAAGACCATCAGAGGCTGTGGCCCCGGCTGCCACTCATCTCCTCCTACCTTGTCCGATGGAGCGGGAAGCAAAATTGTACATCTGCATCGCAATGGCAAAGTCCTCGAGGTTGTTGAGGAACTGGAAAAAGGATCTGAATTCATCAAAGGTGATTCCCTGAAACAGCAGAAAAAAAAATCACATGTGAAGCAATAAAACTCTAACCAGCCCAGAAAAACGAAGAAGTATTGCTTGAAAATGAGAGTAATGAGTGTTTCTGCACAGGCTGCCACCCAAAAAGATCTTGACAGATGTGCATATAACATTCCAGGAGGCATGTCCACCATGTTGTCAGAAAAATTAACCAAAGTAAAAAAAAAAAAGCGACTCACCACAATTCCTACTATCAATCAAAAACCAAGATATTGCATGGAATAGTCCCATTAATGATATAAAAGGTCATTAATGGTAGGATTGTGTGTTCATGATGTGGAACATTTCAACTGTAGCCTTCTTGCAGTGTTTCATGACCCTAAATTAGCTGCATTCAGTAATAATGCTGAAGCCAGTCAACAAGTAGCAGTAACCACCACATGCTTTATGCTGTGAATCAAGATCAAACCGATGATGGCGAGATTAGTAACAAACGCCAAAATAAACAAACAAGAACGGAAATGCAGTCTTTCTAGGTTTACGTGAAATGATGCAGATTAAAATACACAGATAACTCCAAAAATAACTAGGCAGTCATGTATCTCGACCTCGACATCCCTTAAATGGAGAAACAAAGAAAATGGCGGACCAACTAAATAGCAGGATAGACTGACAGATTGTAACTGCAGGTCGTGTATTGTACGAGGCAGAGACCAACCTCCTGCTTCTTCCACAGCATGAAAAGGAAAGAAGGGAGGGACAGAAATAGAGTTGTGTTGCATAAGAACTACATGCCAATAGATAGATAGATAGATAAACATTCACATGAAGCTGGAAGTGCAGTCAAGTGTGTGTGTGTGTGTGTGTGTGTGTGTGTGTGTGTGTGTGTGTGTGTGTGTGTGTGTGTGTGTGTGTGTGTGTGTCAAGTGAAACAGTGGAGCGCTGAAGTGTGGAGAGCCACAACAGCCTCAGGCAGGGACAGTGGTGGGAAATTACGGATGCTCTAGATGGCTTGAAGGCATAAAGCAGCCATAAAGCAGGAAGAAGAAATAGAGTTTAGTGAAGGTATCTGGGGTTGTATAAAGGTAAATCGACCATCCAAAATCCTGCTCCAAACTGTACTGTTGCAGCATTCTGTAATTTCATAGTTCACCACCACCATTTCCTATTCTCAAGATTTTTACTTCAATTAGTTGAAGAAAAATGATAGATGACAGATACATCCACACACAAATAGTGTATTTTCAGTTTGTAACAGCTGTTGATTTGTGTGCGAGTTCCTCTACCAGTAAAGAACTGTGTGCATGCCCTGTACCTTCTCGTCAGGGATACACTGGCGGACATTCTCCAGGTAGGCGTTGATGTTCTCCACATTGGTGAAACGCAGCAGGATTTTTGCAAAGTCTTCTTCACTAATGGTGGTCATCCCTTTAGAGTAGGTCAGAAACTCAATTTCCAACACCTCTGTTTGAAGGTTATCCATGAACCTGAAAAGCAGCAAGGACAGGAAAGAAGAGGAAGCATATTTTATGCAAAGGTTTAGCAAAAGAAGCATGTTACTATTTTGTAGTTTGGTTAATATTGTGCATAGCACTGGCACATAATTTATGCTTTCCACTTCATGTTTTTTAGTACCTGTAGAAGTCATCAAATGTAAGCTCTGCCTTGCCTTTCTTCCCAAAGAAATGGACCAAGAGGGTAGTGTCAATAGTGATACTCTCATCTGCTCGCTACGAATCATCAAGAAGGAATAAGAGAGAGGATCAATGAGTGACTAAGCAACAAACATAAAGCATTGCGGATGGAGGAGGAGCAGTGAGCGGGACGAGTCCATCATCAATCCAACATGGCTAGCAGGAAGCAGGTTTCTGCTGCACATGTGCAGAACGTGCACCGGATGGGCAACAGCAAACTGTCAATCAAACGGATCAGCTCAGACAAACAGTCAGCCATTGTGACACCAAACATACTAGTCTAGGCAGCAGTAAGGTTCAAATTTAACCTCTTAAAAGTATCAATTGAATAAATGATAGGCAGGTTCAGTGCATTTCCACTATGATGACAAAATTGCACATAGTGGAATGACTGTCAAAGCTTTCAATAAGATAAAGTGTGTAGAGGGAAAAAAAAGTAAAATGGAATGAGGCCAAATGGACGGAGAGATTTCTGTCCATTTTAATTCTAACAATCATGGAGCTCTATGGAGCTATTTTTCCATGCTGCCTAGACTATCGAGGAGCGTTGCTGTAGCAGCATGAAACACAGACCAACACTGGTCTGTTGAAGACACAAGAAGTTCTCAGTAGCAGCACACATTAAGACACAGAGACACAATGAAATGACACAATGACAGAGTCATGCAAATATTCACAGAGGTGGGGATAAGGGTCAGCAAGAATGTTGGACGAACGAGGACATAGTGTTAACGAGAGACAAGAGAGGTGAGAGAAGAGGAAAAAGAAGACACATGGAAGAACAACTAAGGGCGGGACAGACAAATACATAACACTAAACTGCCAAACATACACAGACACATTAAAGCCACCACATCTCATGCGTTTCTCTGCAAATGCCACATTGACACACCCGGACAGAACCTCAAATCACAAAGAGCGGCACAGAAACAAAACCCACGCAAGCACAAATGCAGAGAAAGTGAGCCAATTCCACCTTTTTCCGTCAACGAATGAGAATCATTGTGTCATATCTGTACAACTTTCATCCTTTTTTTTCCCTTTTTATATCATTACTCTGTTTACATATTCTTCAATCTTAGCTCTTCTGTCCTCCCTCCACAGTTTGCAAGTGCGTGGTTACAGAATGATCCTGGTCATTTGAGATCCATGTTTGTTCTTTGCTCGTATAATCTACTGGTTTAACACCTTCCTAATCCCTTACAAAAACAAGGTGGCATACTCTTTATGAGCCTTAAAGAAAACTGTGCATGAGTGTGCATTTCACTGTTTATTCTCTCAGAAAAAGGTGACTGTGCTTTTGGGCAGCCAGCATCAGGGCAGAAAGAGAGGATGTGGAAAGCCTCTGTTTTGTCTCTCTCCTGCCATGCCCCAACCAGCCAACACCCCTGTCCAATCCATGGCCATGCTGAGGTGTATGCAGACATCAGATTGGGTGCAATCTCATGTCTTTCTAAGGAGGAAGAGCACTTGTGCCATTTCCATCATCATCATCATTATCATCATCATCATCATCATCATCATCATCATTATCAACATCACCACGATGCCATTCGTGGTTCTACCTCAAGAGTAAAATCCTAAAATCCAATGTGGGACAAGAAGAAAATGTCAAAGAAGACAACACAGGTTTACAAAAGTAAAAAAAAAAAAAAAAAAAAGATGTTTGTTCAAGTTAGCAAGCTAGATTTGCATAATTGACAGACGTTGTTGTGTTGTGCCATAAGATGTGAATTCATTGAATTAAAATTAGAGAAAACAAGTGAGGTGCAAAGATGTTTTAAGGTGGAAAGTTTCTAAAATGAAAAAACAAACAGTCAAGGCAGGACCCCTCATCAAAGGTTCCATACAGGCTGCACTGTGAGCACTTAATGTTAACAGTGATATTTATCCTTAGGTTGTTTCATGTGAATACTTAGAGGCTCAAAGAGGTTTCTAGCAGAAAAAAACAAAGATAAATGCAATGATGAATTAAAACAATTTTATAGGGCAGAAAATTTTTTTTGTTCTTCTATCCTGACTCATTGATCATATCTCTCCAGGTTGGGAATCACGAGGATAGTTGATAAAGTAAACTAAAACTTTCCTGGTATAAGTTCATTATGTAAGCATTTAGAGCATTTAGCCAAATCAGATTATGGGTCTCAATTCTGGGCACTTAAGGCTACCGATGCACATTAGTAATATTCCCTAGATCAAGGCGCTAACCATATTCCAAACAAAATGCCTTGTAGTAGATCCCACTGTCATGGATGCCAATCGGTAACTCACGGGATTGAAATATCTTCTGGGAAATAAACATGAAAAAGTGCTTTTTAGGATCACCAACATTAGTGTGGCTCCGATCTTTCAGTCTGTTTCGGATTCTGATTCTGATTCACTTTGAGTCTGGTCTTCCAGTCTTTGATTAGGGACTTCATGTAAACACAGCCGAACTGAAACAGTTACAGACTTATCATTCCAGTGTCTTATTTTCTGTCTGATTACGGACAAACAGGACAAAAATGCATCTGCTCTTTTATCTTATAACTGACGCATTACTGATGTCTTTATGACACATGAGCTGTTCATACATCTAGACAGCATCCAGGTGGTGTGTCTGTGCCTCTCAGCCCTCCTTTTAGCATGTCCTTGCTATTCTTTTCATAAAAACAGCTTTGCCCCTGCAGTGATAGGAACACTAAAACAAGACAATGGTTAACTAAAATCAATCATTTTGTTGATCTCTTGAAAATGCACACTTCCCATCACTGTTGCAGTGATTTGTCAGCTGTCCCCAAGAGGCTTAAATGTCTTATGTATAATTAAGGATAAATCCAGTTGGTCAGTTAGGTTGGATCTATTTGGGGGACAAAAGATAGAGAGTGATGTGTGGTGAGTGGAATTACTTGGGTACTGTGATTGATTTCAGTTGAATTGAGAAAACTAGCAGGAGAGGTTATTGATATTTGGGTGCCATGCACCAAAAAAAACTTGTGAAATCAATGAGATCACATATGGAACCAGAGGAAGCTGTAGACCAACTGCTCTACTCTCTCCTCAACACTACTAAAACAAAGTAATTTTGAAATATTATCACCATATAAACTTGTTATGTTGAACATTTGGAGCTGTTGCATTTACCCACAAATATTTAGTCTCGTTTAGGTCAGTTTTGTTCTCCCATCACTCCTGACAGAAATCTGTCTCTTTAGCTGCTAAATGCTAACAGCTAGTTGCTGTGTCTGCTGTTTGCTGCTGGGGAGGTAGTGTACAGTGAGATATCACCGCTTTTTTGCTGAAAACAGTCATCTGCTGCTGAAAGCAAGGCTGATCAGACAGAAACAGTTAAGCTGTGAACCATCATACCAATACAATGAGCTGAATGATGCTACTGTAACACGCTTTGTAGGTCTATGGGAAACTGCAGAGTGATGATTCTCTGTGGGTTCATCATGAGTGACACCTTTCACATTACAGTCAGCTGATCCATTGTTAATATAAAAATATGGATTAGTACAACTTTAATCATTATCATTTTAATGGATTAATGGATTCAATTTAATTATGTATTTATACTTAGAGTTGTTGCTGTTGTACTTACAGAAAAGTCAGGACTGTCAACCTCTAACATGATAGATAGTCATTCCTGACTGGAGTTAACGATTGTTCTCATAATACTACATTATATTAGATGACAGAATTTGGGGTTTTTTGGGTGAAACTTAAAGCTGATATATAACATAAGAAACTGTCAGCATATGATAAGGTTCAATAAAAACGATTGGTATTAATGAACCCTTTTCTGAACCCAGATCAGTCTAACTGTGGGTACACGTAATGCCAAACTGATCATAACAAGCTTATCGTTCCTGGAAGTGTGGCAGCACCAGTGTGAGCTCATCATCCCCATGAAGACGTCATGGTTACCACGCCCACAAGGCACGAGCCAACACCTGGTGCATGCATGTGTCTATTTGTCCATCTGTGTGTGAGAGAGCTTCGACAGACTTTGATCATAAAGCTGAAGTTAAAAACAGTAATTACTGATGTAAACACTAAACGGTCTTCCTCACCCTCCCTCTCTGTGAGTAATACCTTGGAGCAAGAGCTCATTGTCAGTCTTTAGTCAAGTCAGTCAGACTGTCAGTCAGTCACACCTTCCAGGGTAAAAACAGCTAAACCCCCCCTTTCCCTTCCCACGACCTGTTTATCTTTCTCCCTCCTAACTTTGTCTCCTACCTTTTTCTTTTTCTTTCCCTCTCCTGTCAGTTCATTCCCTCTCATCCTGCGCCTGCTCTCATTTCCTTTCTCCTCATACTACCTGGCAGTGCCTCCTTCACCTGACAAACACAGAGGCGATTTGCTCCTTCCTTCCCTCCCTCCTTCTCAGCCTGTCAGTCAGTCCCTCCTTCTCCAGACAAAAGCAGAGAGGTATAATGGTGACTAATCTGTTGAGTAAACACATCTTTCTCTAAATACAACCTGCTTCTTTCTTCTCCCCAAAATGTGCTTCCCGAACTTCTTCTCTCCCCACCCACTTTGTTCCTCAACATTTGTTCTCTCTGCTTACCTGTGTCATCTTCTTTGGGCCTCTCTCACCTGTTTGTTGTCGCTCTGATTTTATCTCTTCCTTTTTCCCCCTTTATCCTCAGGTTTTCTACTTCTCTTCTACGTCTACTGGTTTGTTACAAATCAAACATTTTGCTATAATTCATCCTTTCTTCTTTGTACAGTGTCCCCTTATCTCACTTTTTTGTTCAGTTTACTTCATTATATATATATATATATATATATATATATTTTTTTTTTATTTATTTATTTTTTTTTTTTAAATCGCTCACACTTTTAATGGCCCTGTTTTTCTCCCTTCTATTTTCCTCAGCCCCTCCACCCCCTCTGTCTGATTCGTCTGTTCTGTCCGTCTGACATCCCGGCAGATGAAAGGCTGCTCGGTGTAAATACAAGGTCAGCCCCATTATGCTCCACTGTCATTACCTCCGCCTCAGCTTCCGCTGCTACCACAGTACATAGCCTGTCATTAGTCAGCTAGCCTGCTAGCACTGTTAGCTGTTACTAATCATTACCAGCAGTTTCACCTTCGGTTAGACATAGCCTATCAGAAAGATGTTTGAGTTGTACATGAACAAGTCAATGAAAAAGTAAAAATTACTGTGAATTTTCTGTGATGCACAAATTGCCAAGATGTGATTTTACAGATGGGCAGCACTTTTACATGAACAAACACGTGATGATTGATTTTAGTCCTGTTCATTTGTTTTGAACAGATTTTTAGCCACACTAAGGCCTTGCCTTTAGGAATGAAAAAGTCCCTCTCTTGGTTGGTCAGTCCACCACTGTGGTCAAGACTGAAACGTCTCAATAACTATTAGCTGGATTGTCATGAAAATTTAGATATCCATGATCCCCAGAGGATAAATCCTTTGAACTTTGGTGATCCTGACTTTTTTTTTTCTAGTGCCACCACGAGGCTGACTTTTTGTGAAATGTCTCAGCACTTATTGCATGAACATTCGATTTGGTTTATGACAAAAACACCTGAAAAATTAATGTTGCTAGCATGGCTGGAGATTCTTAGTCTTCTTTTTCTATTAATTCTGTCCAAAATTACTTGAATGAGGGACAAATAATATTGATTGAGATGCCTAGTTTAAGAAATAGGAGCTTTTGATGGTTGTTTGAGGGTAACAGGGTAGCCTGTTAGCCACAGGTAGTTCAGGTCTGTACACTGCTGTACAAACAACAGACCACAGTACACAAATTACTCATACATTCTGTGTGATTCAGTATAAGTGTGTAGTGTGCTCATGATCAGGGTTTTTGTATGTGTTCTGCAGTTAGCCTTGTTATCGTGATAGCAGTGTCATTAAACACGTTGTAGTGTACACCAAGAATGATTTAACACCAAAGCTACAACACTAGCCACAACACAGCACAGATAACAAGGCACAGATACACATAGAAAAGCATAATGAAGAGACCAAATGACAGAGGGCAGGTGAGAAACAGTACAAGTTATTAGAATGCGAACATTACAATATCTATCAGGTAATTAGCATTATTGGATCAATACTGTCACACCAGTACAATATAAAAAATTCTTCTGAAACAATAATCAGTAAGAACAAACATGAGGAAAAAAGTCCTTGTCATGTTTGTTCATCAGGGAAGTGAGTGACAGTGAAATGGGGAAGAAACTTCAAACATTTGGAGGAGCCTCGAGTTATTCCAAGAAAGAAACATTTTCCTGTAACATGTCTCAGTGTCAGAAGAGATCAATTTGCAAACATAGTGTGTTTAGAGCGAGGAGGTCTGTGAGAGCTCATCCAAACAGATATGATGTAACATGGGGAATGAGATTGGAGGAATGGATTGACTACTTTCTGTCCTCAGCTGATATTTATTAAACAGTGAGATAGAAATATGGCAGACACTGAGTAATCTAAACTATATATGATGTAATGCTTAGGAGAGGAAGAAAGAAAAAAAGATGGTCAGTCTATGTGAATTACTATCCGTATCAAGCTAAACCAGAATAAAAGAGTTAAGGTGACCATAACTTTAAGCCCATACTGACAAATATTTTTGTTTCCTTCTTCTTCTTCGTCTTTTAGTCATGAAAAATGTTAAAAACAACATTCGTAAAAAATCCATTTGATCTTTTGATCCATATGAACATTGAGCAGCAAAGCATGATTTTTCCGGAAGTCAAAAATTTAGGCCTTCACACTAATGTGTCACACAAAGCTTTTATTTTGGAGGTAAACATTTCTAGTGTTATTCTGGCCAAGCTTGATGCAGCTACATTATTTGGGAACTATGGGGCAGGTTGGAGTCTCAACACTAACTACAGGGGCTTGAAGAGGAAGAGTGGAGGATGAAGAATGGAGGGATGTAGGGACAGAGGACAGTTGGGTCTGTGTACCTCCGCCAGGTCAGAAAAGAGGACTTGACTGGCACTTCGCCTCAGAACGTCCCAGTAACTCCGCGCCACAAACTCCTGACTGTCTTTTTTTAGCACCTGTAGGAGCGGTCAAGCAGGACCAGGGTCAGTTCACCTCCAACTCAACTACTTCAGGAAGGAAACTTCAGCTTCCAATATTCACTCTATCACTTCTCAGCTTATACAAACAGATTCACGATGTTGTTTTTATACTGCATATTCATAAACAGTGTCACGTACAGAATTCATAACTATCAAAAACTTGATCACAATAATTCCAATCTGGCGCTCACTGAACTAAATTTCATGGGAAATCTCATCTGTTCTGTTTTGTCAAACCAAATGGAACAAACAGTAAATTACAGGCACTACAAATCATTAGCTAACCCAAAATTGATGAAATGCTGTTAGGAAAACAACTAGAAAGAAAGAAACAAAATGAAAATGTTAAGAAATTGTCTTTTGTCATCAATACCATTTATGGGAATATCCGTTGCAATGTTTGATTTAACTATAATTCACCCCATCAACTGTAATAAGCACCAAAAATAAGTGTAAGAAAACAGGACTGAAAGGAGGAAGGGTCACATTCAGGCAAAAACTCCTGTTTTTTCTACAAGGGCTCTGCTGTAAGACCTTTAATGTTTAAATCACTAAAGCTACCATTTGTAACTTTGCCTTTGATTAGTAATCAAGAATGAACACAAACAAACCTAACACATCTAACTGATTTCTGAAGCAAATACAAAAGGCTTTCAATCCAAAGCAAGTTTTCCTTTCTCACTTCAATGATAGTGAACCAGCTGAACATATTGCTGTCACAAACGCCACAAAAAAGAGCCAGTTCTTGTATTGTATTGTATCGTGTATTCTGCCTTTGTAACAGACAACCACTGAGCTCTTGACCACCCACCTTGTCTCCCTCCCTAGAGAGAACGCGGCAGCAGCCATCTTAACATGACCCTACACTGCTCTTAACTTCACAGTGACAATGCAGCTATCCATCACAGCACTGACAGGGCAAGGAGTGTGTGTGTGTGTGTGTGTGTGTGTGTGTGTGTGTGTGTGTGTGTGTGTGTGTGTGTGTGTGTGTGTGTGAGTGTGTGAGAGAGAGAGAGAGAGAGAGAGAGAGAGAGAGAGAGAGAGAGAGAGAGAGAGAGAGAGAGAGAGAGAGAGAGAGAGAGAGAGAGGAAAGCTGACAGTCTGAACAGACACTGACTGGTAGCCTGCAGTTACTGGACAGTTCACATCATCCTGACATTTTGGGGAATTAGGGGCAAATAAGGACCTAAAACATATAAACATATCTATCTTTTTGTAGAAGTCATCTGTTCAATTTTGGATGCCATACCACTTTGCAGACAAATGTAACCCATTTGCTTTCTTTATCATGTAAATATAAATGTGCTCACACAGTAGCAGGACCTCTTGGTCTGTAGCTTAGACCTCCTTTAATTAAAATCTCCTGCTCTCTGTCTTTGCATTAACAAAACTCAGTGACACCCCCAACAGGAACACATACACTGCCAAACAAACGGCACGTCTCCTCAAACAGTCTCCAGTGGACAGTGTCTGATTGTGTTTAGAGCTTTAGAGTGCCTCCAGTCATTCTAAATCACATCACTCTCTTTTTGTGAGAGCCCATCTCCCCTGACCCCTTAAATCTATTACTCCTCTCCTGCCATCCCTCTCTCCATTCAGCCTACCCTTTGCCATCGTTCCTCTATCAATCACTCAGCTGACCTAACAGATGGACACCCTGTCCTGAAGGAAGTATTTCTCTATCCCTCTCATTCTTTTCATCCATCCATCCTTTCAAGGAATCTACTGTGTACATTTTACTGACAGCAGAGGATCAGGTGGACTGGGTCAGGGTTAAGGCCTTTTCAAAAACCAGGTCAGGACACAAAAGTGGGTGACAGGGGCATTAAACAGTCCTCTAAGTAGCCCAAAATAATTGACATTTACGCCTGAGTTTTTTAGATTCGACAATATGAAGCTAGAACTGGTTAGCTTAGCATACAGACTGGAAGCAAGGGCAAACAGCTCGCCTTGCTCTGTTGCACCATAATGTTTCCAGACAACCAGCAGAGACTTCAGAAATTCACTGTATCCGGCCAGGAAAATAGTTCATAGTCCACCACATAAATCCCCATTAAAACCACAACTCGACATTAGGCCCTGGCCTTGGACTGATACGAGAGTGGTATTGATCTTGTGAAGCATATCTTGGCAAGAAAGTGAATAAGTATTTTTGAAAAATGTGGAACATTCATTAAATTATATTTTCCAATATTGAGAGGTGTGCACTAAATAGAAAATGCTGGCAGTTGATAAATTTTAACACAAAAAAGAAGGCTAAAAACCTTAAAAATAATGATTTTTCATCTCTGAACACAGAGCCAAGCAGTGGTTCTACATAATCAAAAAAGAAAAAAAGCTTAACCAGCTTCACCTTTTATCACCACATTTAACTCCCCAGTGTAGTTTTATCATTATCTTAAAAATATCGATTATGCTACCTTCTTCAAATGAAACCATGTACACTGTCGTCACCCCACTGACAAAAACACCTAGCTCTTTGTCCCCCTGTTCATCTTTCCACCCATTCCTGCAACCATCAAAACAAGAGCAGAAAGGAGACTAAGGGGTTATGGTTTTGGATACATACGCTGTTCATGGGGGCAACCTGATATCCATAGAGCTGCATACTCTAACACACAGAGAGAGACATGAGGAAGAGAAAGAGGAGGGCAGGGCATGCAGTCAGAGAGGAGGAGAGAAGGTAAAAGACATGTTAGTACATGCAAGGAAAGAGGCTGTGGATACACTCTGCAGAGGGATGTGTCATTTTCAACACATCTATGATTATATTTTACAACAACACACGCTTTGCGTTACAACACTGCGCACTGCAGCTCCCCAACACCATTAGAGAAACGGCGCGTGTGAGGGATAGTGTAATGTTGTTCTTCTTCAGGTTTATCTTTCCTTTATTTCAAATAAATGTGTAAATGGTGTTGATGGCACTTCCTGTCAGCTGAAAGCTTTCTGGGGCCATATCTACAAACAAATGTATTAACATCATGAATTTACCACGAGATGTTAATAACTTGTTACTATTACATCATATGTGGCTTTAAAAACCAGTAGTAATATGTTCTAACGTGGGAATAAAAACAGAATTTGTGTTTGACAGGTTGTTAGCATTCATTTGAATCAAAGCCTCTCTTTGATTGGAGTGCAGTGTGTCCTCTGCCAACGTCTCTTAATGAGTAATGAGGAAGGGACACATTGTTACCTGACCGGGTACCTGCAGACAAAAGGAGTCTAACATCTGAGCCAATAACCATAACATAATAACTTTTTAATAACTGAAAATATAGTCCAGCCAATACTGGCATGTCTTGTTACTTAGTAGCCAAAATACATGTCGTACTTAAATCTTTAAACACTTTCACCCAACCTCACCGATTTATCATTTGGCTCTAACACATGCAGGTTTAACAGATTATTAAGTTTAAACCACCACTTTCTGATAATACATCAAGCCTAAGATGACCTGTGTTGTTCCAAAACTCACAAACATCACAGCAGTGTTGAAAAGGACAAATTCTTTTAAGAGTGTATCCAGTTTTACAAGTACACAGTAGGGATACCTGTCACAGTAAAAACAGAGGAGATACCACACTGTCAACAGTTTCTACAAGGCAGCATGCATGGTTACATGAATGGTTTAGCTAACTTTAGTACTTGAATACAGATGACAATTAGCTTTGATGATGATGTGTCATTTTTAATATATCCACACGTACAGTTTGACACAGCGATTGTTTGGCAGCTTCAGTAGCTTTGAAGAGGAAACAGTAGAGGTGCCGTGTCACATTACACCCGTGGATGTATTAAAATGCCACTTTAAGAGTAATGTTTGTTTTTTACTGCTATATTAATCTCAATAAAACCAAGACATTGCGGATCTTTGTATTTCAAGTTTACGACTGCATTACTGAAGATTTATAATCCATGCTCATTTCAATGTTAGCTATACTGAGGCTAATTAGCAAAATAATTGAGTTTTACCTACAAACGTACCTCTTCTCACACAAAAACACACCCTCGTCCTCTATTACCGGCTTTCTTACCAATTGTGCAGATTTCTCAGCATCTCCTTTCCTCCCTTTCTTTTCATTTTTTTTCCGGAAGATCTCCTGAAGCTGTAATGAGAGACAGAGGGAGGATCTCATTGACAATTCAAAGCCAGATTCAAAGCTCTGTTTGAAGCTTAAATGTTCATACGCACAAACATTCACCGAGTTCACAAAGTCATTCACTCTTTCATGCTGGTCTGTGATGTGATTCTGGCCTTTTGACAACATGATTTCTAGTTTGGCTTTCAAAGGGACTTATGGTCACAGACAGTATATTAAAGATTAAGTCAATACTGAATCACATCTATCAGAAAACTGCAACTGCATGGTAATTTTAGTATTAGCAGCTTTTATATTTTCTAAAATGTGGTTTGTTAATCAATTTTGATTACCAAATTGAATTAAACATTTAAATTGTTACTTATGGCACTACATAAAAAGAGATATTTTAATACATTTTAAGAGTTGTAATCACAACAGACAACGGCCGTTAAATGAAATATTCCCTTCTTCTGACAACAGATGTCACTTATTTGGTGAATTCTGTATTGAAGACAGCAGGAAAATCAGAGCCTGTTGATAAACCCTTAATGTGGGAATTCTTTTTCGGTCCCACAACTACCCACTACCACAAGACCCTCAACCATTACCACCCACTCCCTCTGATGTGCCATTCCACTTCCATCAGCCTCCACAGACATTCTGATCACTTCCTGCCAGCAGTAGTGTTTTCAATTGAAAATCTCTTGGTCCCATCCCACAGAGAAAGTAAGACACAAATAGCCTTTATGGTAGGTTATTAATCTAAAGGAATGCTATTACAGTTACGCTACTCAGCTGTTTAATAAGCTGTCCTTGCAGAAAATGAACTGAAAATCAGCCATGAAATGCTTGAAAATTGAAAAAAAAAAGCAGCTCCTGCAGCTCTTGTTCCTCTGCGTTTAGTTTCCATCATTACCAACTTCACACTCATTATCAGTATGCATAACATCCTAACCTTGTCCTTTTGTGATGAGAGCAAAAGGTGATGTTAATAATAACATATAAATTTAGTCACAGGGTGGATTTTTTCTCAGTATCAGAGACTTACCACCAAGAACTCCCTCTTGTCCACCATCTGGTTGCCGTCTGCATCAAACATATTGAAAGCAATCTTAAAGCCAGCATGGGGCTCTGGAGAACAGAGACAAGAGCACATAGGGTGAGCGTGTGCATGTGTGTGTGTTAAAGGCAATTTTAAATCCAGAAATAGCATGGGATGAAGTGGCATATAGGCGAGGCAGGAGGGAGACGGGGCCGGTGGATGAATCTATGTGGACTATGAGCTACCGTTAACATTTGTATTTTTCTTTCCCTCTCTACCTGTTTCTTAGTTATCAGAAACAGCTGCTTATATTCCAAATCTAATAAAGCTGTATGTCTTTATTTAAGAAATACCAGATCACATATATTTGCTACAGGATAACCACAAAAAATTAAGACATTTCTGAAACTGTTGGTGGTTGGTTCATTCTGAGTAAGAGAGTCCAATGATACAAGGAGGTACAAGGAGCTCATGACCAGTTTAAGCTGAATTTCACTTATCAAAAACAGTTCTAATCAGACTAAAGTCATTACTTTCATCCCTCCATTTGAATTTAAAATTAATGTGGATTAAATTGATCAAACAGTAAGATAAACCCTCTCCTGATTAATGTGGTCATGATTAATGGCTGCCTTCTCATGTGATGTGGACACACACTGAGCGACACAAGATGCAAAACTACTGAGACTCTCTCAAGAAGGAAATACTGAAAGTTAAAAAAAAACTGGATTTGGACACCGTTTCATTTCCTGATCATTTACAGAGGAGAAAAATAATTCAATTCCTGATTTTGATGTGAAGAAGAGCATACATCATCAACAATTTTGAGCATGTAATGGGGAAATATTTTAATACAGTGCAGTACACTGTCAGTAATTGGAAAAATACTTTTAATTAACTTCTTTTGAGAAACAAGCCTCACCATCATGTGTACACTCTCTCTCTCAATTTCTGCCTTACCCCAAAGGGAATGGGGAAAACCACCAGATTTGTGTCTTAGATAATTGCGTCTTGTTAAGTTCTGGGTGGGCCTGAGTACAGTTCACATCATATACCATAGCTAAAAATAGAATAAGAAAGTAGAAAATGAAGATGAAGCGACGGAGGATGTTCAGAGAAACTGAACTGACTCACTTGTAAGGATGCAGAGCAGGAACAGGTACTCTGTGTATGAGATGATGCCTGGTAATGAGACCAAGACAGAGAGAGTTAAAGAAAGGTCACATTCAAGACACACACACACGCGCACACAATGTTTACAGATGTTCAAAGACTGTGGGCCTCCTAATACACACACAGACGCATACACACATAATCCTTCCTTTCGTAAAGATAGCATCTTAAAATGTGTCTTCTGGAGCTGAGCTGCCAACAGCCATTTGCCACACACCGTTTCTTTTTCCACACCCCAAGTGTCCAAGGTAAAGACACTGGCTGGTCGGGGTGTGTGCATGCGTATGTGTCTGTGTTTGGATAAGCAAGTGAAAAATGTTTTAAGAGATGATCCTTTCTTGCCTAAGGCCCATTTAGGAATCTTTGTTACTCCATCTCATCTCTCTCTTTTTTCGCTTTCTGTCTTGATCGCTCAGATAGTTCAGGGTGACTCGCTTGAGTGTTACGGGAGACTGCTTTCCCGTGTGTGTATATGAACATGACACCAGCTAAAGACCAGTGTGAGCCTTGTGTTTTTTTGATGCTCGACTGCTTTGTGTGGAGGAGCTGGTTTGGAACTGAATTCTCCCCCCTCCCACGTAGCCAGAGCTGTGCAAAGACGAGGGGATACACCATGAAACAACTCAGGTTTCTGAAATACATTCAGTATGTTTACACTCACATACTCTCAGTGACATGCTGCTGAATAAAAAGGTGGGTTAACACAAACTATCATTAGAAGAACACTTTTCAATCAGTGATGAGTCAAAACAAAAGGTAATTCAGTTTTATACTATGTATGCACATATTTATAGTCACATTTACTTTTCATTTATGTCTGTAATGTATCTATATTATAATCACGAGTGTCTATGACTTTGTACATTTCAAAATTCTGTTTTGTGCAGGAAATGAAAATATGAAAGCTTTCTCATATACATATCTGTATGTACATATATCTGATGCCACATCATGCCAATCAACACCACAGTCTCCTGCAGCTATCAGCTGATTGTTTTAATCAGCAGGTCCACATCAATCCAAACTGTGAAGACCTGCAGTCTCTCCTCCTTTTCCCCCTTTGCGCTCCAGTGTTTTCTCCTTTTGTCTCCTGTCTGTCTTCCTCTGTCTGTCAAGTCTGTGTTTGTGTTGCTGCAGGGTGTGGCCTGCAGGTGGGGACCGGCCTCCTGAGCACAGCTGTGCTCAATCATCAATCAGGACTCACCTGCTCACTCAGTATAAAAGCACCCGGGTTACAACCAGTATACATCATATCGTCTGCTTTGCTGTGTTATAACAACCTGAAGCTAGTGCTCAGTACTCTGCCTGCCAGTGTGTATTCCTAACTGATTTTTCCCTGTTGTCCTCGGGTGCCTCGCCCACACCTGCTCCAACTCTCACCTGTCGGTCTGCTCTCACAGAATCAGTCTGGCTCTTGTTCAGTACTTGGACCTGCTCCGTACAAGAGATTCTGAGTCTGTTTGGAGTCCACATCATTCTCACCACCGCCACACACAAAGCAGAAATTCATAGCTTGAAATTTCACTCAAGTTCACAGTGAACCACCTGCCCAATGATCACACTCTCCCCTTCTGTTCCTGAGTTATGGTGTTAAATAATGGCCAGAAAAGCATTTTTACTGAACATTATGTTACAGTGAAGTTGACCTTCAACCTTCAAAAATAGCAGTCAGGTTTATTTGTGTAAGCCAATATCACTGAGTACTATATCTCAATTGGCTTTATGGACCATATCGATAACTGTTGCTGATAAAATTCTTTAAGAAAACAAGAAAAACCTCCTAGCTTTCTTGAATCCAGTTACTTAATAATATTCAAATAAAGCAACAGCTGGATCATTCTCAATTCAGTGAACTTTTGGGTTTGCCCAAACGTAAGCAGGCCTGCTAAGGAAATGATAACACTTCCTCATAGGAACACAGTAGAACAATGTACATTTGGAATCATCAATTTATGGCAGTCATCTAGGTATAAAAGATGCTTTTACCACAAGTAAAAAACACAAACTCATTATGCTGTATGAGGTACGTTCATGCAATAACTGTTATGTGTGACAGCTGACAACATGGATTTACTATGAGCTGTAGTCTGTCGTGTAAATGTCAAGCATGCTGTGGTACACTAACAATCACCTAACCATGAACTCATCAAAGAGCTGAATACATCTAATGTTTCAAAACCAAATGAATAACGTCACTGTACGGGGTTACTGTGTAACACAAACAACCAGTACTGACATATTGTACAGCCCACCGCACATGCGCACACACACGGTCAACAATGTTCAGGCAACACTATGCATTCCTGTGTCTGACACATAGCTCTGTCATTCTCAGAAATCCAAAGCCATCCCAAGGAGTTTAACAGTCTTCGCTCATCATGGTATGAAAGGGAGAGCATGTCCTGACACCAGCACTCACTCACTCACACACACACACACACACACACACACACACACACACACACACACACACACACACACACACACACGTCTTAAACAAGGGAAGGCATCTTAAGAAAGCTGATAAAAATATCAGAAAAGAAAAGCTAATAAAAGTATATATAAAAATATAGAAAAAGTAAACATAGAAAGGTACTGTTGAATGCTGACAATGTGTGTGTGTGCGTGTGTGTGTATGTGTGGTTTTTGCAATATGCCACAAGCAATTTGGATACAATGTCTTGCCCTTGAATACTTTACATTTACAAACGATCTCTCTTTCCTCTTTTTCTTTGTGCTCTTTCATTTCTCCCTCTGTTTTGACTCCAATCATCCCTTTACATTCCATCCACTTCTTCAATTTTTATACATCTCCCCATACTTTACATGTCTCCTTTTCCCTCCCTCACTCCTCAAGTCTTTGTCATGTTCCCCTCTTTTTCTCTGCTCCCTTTTTGATTTCTCTCATTCCTTTTTCATTTCCTGCCAGTTTTTTGTCACTGGTTTTTCTCTGATTTAAAAAAATGATGAAGGCAGTGCTGCTGGATATTAGTCCCTGAAGTGTGAATGTAACACACACACTAATACACAGTAGTTACAAGGTATAGATCATGATCATGGTAGAGGAAGAGCGGGTGTGTTATATTTAGCATCTCCCAGTGTGTGCGCGTGTGTGTTTATGTGCGTGTAATTATCACTACGGGGACTCACTCCTAAACTGTGTGATTGCTATGTCACACTCTCCTGAAGCAAGTGCTTTAATTAGGGGGAGCTTCTCTGTCACTCCATGTCTCAGTCTTTGGTGCTGTATAATTTGTTCTGTTCCCATATGCAATGAGGAGAGGAGAGGAGAAGAGAGAAGAGGAGGTTTATTTTTAGTTTTTTTCAGCAGGTTGTCTGGCTGGAAGGAGGGACAGCATTGCTCCAACCCCGGATTAGAGACACCTACAGCGACACACAGCACACAATCTCACAAGCCCTATTTAGTCACACACCGGCAGGTAAGCCCTGGTATAGTACATACACACAAGCAAGTGTACTGAGCTGCAAAAGTGCTGTAAAATTTATTCAATGTTCCTCACTTACTGCTAATATTAACAGAAAATTTCAACTGTTCATAAGCTGTATTGAACTGTATAATTAAACTGTAACAGCTAAAAAACTCCAAATCTGAATCCACTGACATTCACTGACCTTGATATTATCTGACTGCTACCTGTTTACCTTGTGCGTTTGTATTAGTCAGTGCAAATGTACTCAAGGTGCCTTTGCTCCTGTTTCTTTTTTATGCATGTGAGGGTGTGTGTGCATATGTGTGTACTCTCTCTGACCTCGTTCTCTCAGGTTGCGGAACAGTTTGGAGGATCCTCTCCACACCGGGGGAGTTTCTGTCAAAATCTTCTCCAGTTCCTGTGACTCACGCAAAAGAACACACAATTTCTAAATGAGTTTTCCGGCATACACAACAGAATACAAACCTTCACCTTCAAAGTCCAATCTATGACTGTTACATAAGAGAAACAGAGAGGGAAAGGTGCAGCATGCAATGGAAAAGCAGAAAGGATTCACTGCATGTCATCCTGACATGCCATTTATTTTTACTGTTTATATCTAAAATGTTATTTTCCTGCAATCAAGTGAAAAATCTCATTTAATTAAGGTTTTTTTTTAACTCTCTGCCTCTACTTTGGTTAAAAACAAACAAACATATAATTTTAACGTAACTGTTTGTTTACAAGAAACCTCCACAGTGTACCTTTAAGACTGCATCAGGATTGGAACCTGGTAAGCAGTGATAGCACTGACTTCCAGTATGTCTGCTGTCAATGGCAACACCTTCACATACCATTAATAAATTTAACTATGATCAGTCCTACTGACACCAACAAAGCTACATTACTATGGAAGCCAAGCACCTGATTTGTGTTGAATGAATACATCAGGGGTCTGGATACTTTCTGGAGCCACCACTGAACTGTAAACACCTGGCCGTTTCTGCTTAGTCTAATGCAACAGCAACTCTGACCCACATAAGTGACCAATAAACTCAGGACAGACAGTGTGTCTTGTCAAAACTTGCTCAACAGGATACATTTTTGCAGTATCAGTATTTGTTTTTGCAGAACCTATTTCTTGTTTTGTGCACTAATGCAATCTAAAAGATTTCAGGCCTGGCACAGCATCCAGCGTTAAATTCAGTGTGGAGGCCAGTAGGGTTGGGCGGTAATCCGGTAATAAGGTATTCCGCGGTATCTAAAAATAGCAACGGTATCAGTTTCATTACCGTCATTAAAAAAAGGACTATAGGGGTCTAACATAACTGTAGCATTGTCATAAGAAAAATGAAGTCCACTCCGTTCAATGTATCTGGTTGAATTTTTACTCGAGGAAAAGGTGACTGCAAAAGTACGTGTTAAGAATGAACCCGAGCAATCATACAGATGTTTTAACAAAGGTATGTCCAGGCGCTCATTTAGGCGCATCTGAGCAGAGTACCGTTATCTCGTCCAAGCATACGGAGAAACTCCTCTGTTGAAAACAGTTTTTCAGCTTTTTTCTGCTTGCTATTGTTCTTAGCTCTCATAAAAGGACGAAATGCAAATAAAACAGTAAAATAACACTTCGGGCTGCTCAGCAGAGTCCTCTGTGAGCGCTCTGCTCATTCATGAGACGGAGCGGTGAAACTAACTGCGTGGTTACGCCGGTCAATAGCTCAGCGACCCGCCCACATTCACCATAGAAACACCAATGACGATCCAGAAGGAAGTAACCCCAGAGATAGGTTATTGCCTGAAGAGCGCTCCCTCCACTCTAGATACCACCTCCTCTTTATGTAAACAAGCAGGACCTTCGTGATTGGTCTCAAACTAACACAGAGTCATAGGGGGAGACATTAGTAGTGTGTTTTGGGCTGCAATATAACTTTTGACCACAAAACAGCAAAGGTAAAACATACTTTATGATTTAGCAAAGTTTTTTTGTTACACTTTGGCTGTTAGCTCGCCGAGTTTTCGTCGCACAATGAGGAGGCAGACATCTTCATGATCATCAGACTCTCTGCTTTCATATGATACCGGGCTTTTGAGGTTTGCGTGAAGTGGTGAAATCAGCAGATGGCGTACCTTTGACTTGCCGTATTTTCGTGTTTTCGTTACATGCGCACATAATTTTGTGGGGTACGAATTATGTTTCGTTTGGGTGGCAATGCTTGGCAGAGGATTTTAACTGAGTTTCTCCCCGTCATTCTCTTATGCTACAAGTTAGGACTGGTGCTTCTTATCATGAGCACTGACCGTCTGAATTGCGCGCATGTCACGCTGCCCTGCAAAGTGATTTTTATTTAGTCACCTGGGAAAATGTGGGGAAAGTTTGACGGTATCAAAATTTGGATACTGCCCAACTCTAGAGGCCAGTAAAGGCTTGCAATTGTCTGACTTGTGTTTTCTTAACATATAGTGACAATCGCTCATATTATGATTTGCAATCACACACTGATGCTACATGTAGAACTTTAACATTTATATAAAGTAATTCCTCAACAATCAAAGTACATACAGCCTGCAACAGATGATACATGCAACAGATGCCTGCAACATGGAGGAGGAGAAGCTAGAAGAATTAAGAGTATGTCTCCCACCTGTTTGGTCAGGGACCTCCAGGGCCTCTTGTCTGCCAGAGAACGAGACAAAAGAGGAGAGAAGAAGAAGGGAAAGAGGAGAAGAGAGTTTGGGTGGGCTCAGTCTGATAGCATCTGTATGATCCAGAAATGGGTCTTAATGTGCCGGGTATAGTCACAACACACACACACATACACACACATGCATGCACACATGCACACAGACACACACACAGACACACACACACACACACACTGTATATACACTGTCATCATCACAAGCCCATTTGTACTGTCTAAAGTGCCCTGTGCTTGTCTTTGTAGTATGTGGAATGTCCCCGTAAAAGCACATACTACTTTTGTTCTGTTTTATACAACAAAGTTCATCTAATTCAACTTCAAAGGGCGCATTAGAGGATGACGGCTGCTGAGAGGGTATGTGAGGCTGTATCGTATGTCAGTGAGCCAGGGTAGATGTAAACACACACATACAGGTGCACAGCTTGCACGCAAGACAATCACATGGCTGCTGAAGAAAGGAACGGTAGCTGTTTTTGGATGGGTGTTTTATGATTACCTCAATGTGTAGGGACGTTTTTAAACCAGCTGCCACGAGGAAAAAATTTGTTATGTGTCTGGTTTAGATATTTATTGGTTAAGCAAAAAGGAAAATGTAAGAAAAAGGAATGTGGACAAGCAGAGGAGAGTCTGTGTGTGTGTGTGTGTGTGTGTGTGTGTGTGTGTGTGTGTGTGTGTGTGTGTGTGTGTGTGTGTGTGTGTGTGTGTGTGTGTGCATGTGTCTGACTGACTAACATTAACCTCAGACTAAACAATAGCTGTAAAGCCATCTGCTTTGAGGCTGGTTGGCCAGGACTAATCTGTTACGACTGGCTGTAGGCTGACAGAAATAGCAAAGGCATGTTTAAGACCAGGATTTTATTGTGTTTTGAAACTTGTTTTCAGTGCATATAAAAAAAATCCATTTTACACCTGGCGCTGACATCCATATTGGAAAATCAGGATGAGGTCTGTATTGTTAGGCTAAGAAATTTAATGCATGATTCCAAATATTTTAATGTCACATGTAAGATTTTGATGCAGTCCACATATAAGCCATATGTTACTGCCAGGTCATAATGGGACCGAGGTAATAAAAAGATCTGCATGTGAAACTGAAATGGTTTTAAGAATTGATACAAATAGAGAATTTCTTCTCTGAAGTTCAATACAAAGCCCATTAATTTTAGGATATTCCCAGGGAAGGCCACAAGTTTTGAATCCAAGTGTCAAGGCTGTGAAACGTACTTCTTGGTTCGCTCATGGTGACCGACTCGATGAAGTTCTGTGGAGTCATGTACAGCTGTCCTTCATACTCTACAGAGCTGAACATGCGGAAGCGATGCTCGTGGGACGACATGTACACATCTCCGTCCTCAAAGTCAAACGGACGAGCCTGCAGAAATAAAGACAAAATACAAAACAAAATACACTGTTATTGACTGTGCTGCCCTATTGATTGGCTACACTATTTTGTTGGTTTTATTATCTTTTGAATATTTCTTCCAACCAAGACATTTTAAGAGGGCAGGCATTTGAAAAGATAAAAAAAAAAAAAGTTACAACAAAACAACAAGGAACTGGTGCACAACAATCAAAGGAGTGCATCTTAATTGTTTCACTATTATTACATTATTGAATATATACATAAAATCACATTTCGTGATGTGAAAGGTATATATATATATATATATATATATATATATATATATATATATATATATATATATATATATATATATATATATATATATATATATATATATATATAAAGTACTTTTACTACTTAACAATCTGATTTAAATGCTCCTTACAGTGATAGGTGTTCATTTGTCCCAATGATTACAGTTTGAATGTGACTTTCCAAGCTGTGATAGCTGCCTGTGAAGAGGAAACTCTCTGGCCTCTTATCCAAACAGAGGAATCTCAACTACATGTGCCTCTTCACTGCCTTTGAACCTCTATAATGAGGAGATCCATCTATTCTTGGCATCAACTCTCTCCATTTAGCTCTCTGAGATTATAAACAGTCAGCACCTCTGGCGCAGTACAATAACAGGAGAACAGGCACACACAAACACACACAACTACTTTGTCACTACTTTCTACTTGATTAGCATCGCGCTCTCTCTGTGTGCAGAGCCAGGGCTTCAACTTGATTAGCTGCAGTGTAGGAGAGCTGCTACGCCAACAGATTGTGCTGCATGAAGCTGCGTAATTAGCATAGAGGTTTCCAAATTTAAACCCGTTTGGCCGCCGGGCCCAGTGCACCGAGGTTCCTGCTCTGCTCAGCTAACATGCTAATGAGCACACAGATTCATTCATAAAGCTTTGATGCTGCCTTCACCGAGGGGGCTTTTGAAGGCATGAATAGGAGATGAGTGCTTGGCTTCATAGGAATGCACTGTAATCAAGTGTAAGAGCATAGACGCCCATGGCTTTGACTCTCACTAATAAATGAAGTTTTTAAAGTTCTGCAAAGGCAGCTAGGTTCACATGCCATGCTGCACAACATGATGTTAAAAGTAATGTAAGCTCCTTAGGAAAAAAAAATTAAACGTCAGGGATTTAAAATTAGATTCTGTGTGGTACACTGTGCTCTTTTGTAGTTATAATGTCATGTAGCCACAACTAAAACTGCTTCTGTTGCCTAGTCTTGTTCTCCAGAATGCATAGCAGATGCTCCAGGTGTTTTCCCCTTAGGCAACCCAGTGTTCTCCATTCACAGCTGCAGCTTTTGGTCCAGTTTCCTCAGAGCTATCCCAACACTCACCATCCTGTGTTCCCAAGTTTAGTTATTACAGTTCAGTTAAATGAAAGTAAAATCTAGCCAGCTAAGGTCCCAGCAGGTATCAACCAGCTTCTGTGTCTGAGGTGTCAGAAATTGTTAACACTGCAGCAGTTTTCTCTGTTGTGATACAATGAGCCTCACGCTGAACTTGCCTCTTAGTCTGTGCCACTATCCAAGCTGCTTGGCTTTCGTAAGTTGAGGATTTCTCCCAGCAAAAATGAGAACACAGCTGTCAGACTTACAATATTCTCAAGAGGCCTTTTGTTTGTAGCACAGGGCAGCTTTGCCTCGTGTGATTCCTCATGCCATCTCGAGCGTTCAGACATGAAGTTGGTCTGTATGCCAGTCATTCACAATTCTGACAGGATTCTTTTCAGAGGTTTTGTCCAAATTGGTCCTCTGCATCTCATGGGTCTAGATTTCTTTTGGCCTGTTTTCCAGAGCAAGCAGTTCTTGATGACAAGTCCTCCAAATCCAGATCTCTGAAGCCACAACTGAACCACACTTTTGTTTCCTGGTTGTATGGTTTTCTTGTTTCCTTTTACAAACGATGTCTTGTTTCCAGTATGTAAGAACGGATGTTTCCCTGCAGCTTTGCTCTCTTTCCCTGCAGGTGATTTCTCTCAATTTCTTTTAATGTAATTATTCAGGATCCTTATAGGCTACGTTTAATGAGTAACAGATGGTTGATTATCCCTTTCCCCACTGGAGCTATCCTCTTCCCAAGTTGTGTGGCTATCTAGTCAACTTATTCCCCAGTCAGGTAGCTTGTCTTCTTATGGGCTAGCCCTCCTGCTTTTAAACTGGCAACCACTCCTTCATCCCAGTGTCCTAGCAGACAGCTCTTCTATTTAACCTTATATTTGCAACCTGCATATACATATATACCTTTTAGAGATTTACTACCCAGTAATAAACCATTAGTATCAGTTCATTTCAGTGGGTCTACAAGAGAACAGCTGTGATTTCAACGTGCCAGAAAAATATTTAATCAACACTGCATATGTTCAAAAATTAAGTTGCATCTTATTTCATTTTCAAGTGAGTGAGTTCATTTAGGTAAATACAACCATCAGACTTTATATTGATTTGTGCCTAATATTAAAGGGCCAAAAAAAGTATATCAGGACATCCCTACTGATCATAAAGCAACCAATATGTATATCTCATATGTGCTCACTAGTTTGCTGCCTAATATCTGACACTGTTGAGTTGGTAGTCTTTATGACACACTGATGTGAATATCATTGTAAATTTAAAAATAAATATGTTTCTTTTTTGAGTGCTCTTCTGTCTCTGACTTCTGTCTAGCTCAGAGGGGCAATGCTGATTTCAATTGAGGGAACACAAAAAAGGTGGTCAGGTAATCAGGTCGAGCATGTGCCCCATGTACTATGTGTCCTAACTGCAGAAACCCAGGTTCAATTCTGACCTGTAGCTCTTTAGTGGTCTCTCCCACCTTTCCACTTTGTCACTTTCCTTATCTATAAAGGCAAAAGGCTTGAAAAAGTGACACAAAAAGTAATAGTGCTTTCTTAGTAACAGCTAAATATGATGCATTAATGATCAATCTTTAATTAATCTTTAACTTAAAATAAACTCAAGTGTATACTCAACCAAAAAACAGTGAATCAATCTTAAAAAAGAGTTAACAGTGACCCAAAAGATGTAGGTGGAAACTGTAACATATTAAACCTACATCCTATTCTTGCAAAATTATTTCTTTTATAAAAAAATAAAAGATTTTGAAAATTTCTGAACAAGCCAAACAGTCCAGACATTGAGCTAAGCATATGTGCATATGTGTTTATGAGGTATGCATAAACACATATGCATGCACAAGCAGACATTTCTGCATATGCATTAACACATGTATGGCTGTTTATTATTTGTTTAATATTTCAGTATGCAGATTTACACATATGTAGGATTTAGGGCAGCAAATAACAAATTTTCCTGTCTGATTAATCTGCTGATTACTTTTTCGACGAACTAGATGTCAGAAAATAGGGAAAATGCTGGCCATGGTTTTCTTAAGCCCAAAGTGTTTTATAAAACCATGGACAAATATGTATTGCTTTGTCCAAACAACAGTCCAAAGCCCAAAAATGTTCAGTTTCCAATCACACAAGACAGAGAAAGGAACAGCACTTGTGACTGAAACTGTTGCCAACTATTTTTCTGTTGATCAATTTGTCGTTTCAGCCCTAATCATCACTGACTAATCATTCACTGAATTTTCAAACGCAAATACATTTGACAGTTACTTCAGACTGAATTTTTTCATTCAACATCTATTATCTTAAAAATGCTGAACCTCTAAAGTAGACAAAAATAGCTCCAGCTCCACCAGCTGCAATATTACAACGCTGCTTTTAATTTTTGGTGCTTTCAGTATATTTTGCTGCTAAAAGTGGTAAAGTAAAACACGGCTGCCTGACTGACAGCAACGTCTTCAGTGTGTTGACATTTCAGCACCTGCGCGAGCGGAGAGCGCCATTCCTGCATCTGCGCGCGCACATCATCCAGCAGCCAAGCAGTGAGCAAAGTGTTTCCACTGGGCGTGCAGAAAAACGAGTGACACTGTTTATCCGCCTGACAGGAAAACATGTGCCAGAAAACACCATGACAACAAAACAGAAGTAGGCCCGTCTCTCTGGGCCTCGGTGGGCCTGGCCTCAGCGGAAGGAGATGTGAAAATACTCAGCGCTCGCTGTCCTTTCGCTCAGTGGGCTGTCGCTTTTCCCACAGTCCACACCGAGGCACCCATGTCAACACTGACGACATCTCATTTTCTGCCATCAACCTAGCAAGTCGCAACCAACCGTAACCAATCAAGCGCCATAGTAGCCAAGTCCTACCTTTTCCTTGGCTTCAACGGTCGGGACGGACGGCAGCAAACCGTTGATGCTGCGACTCCCCATCCTCTTCCTGACTCTGCCGCTCGTCATATCGTTGTAGAAGTAAAGTGCCACGGCGCCTCCAGTTGCAAGACACATCCCAACAGCCTGACACCTCCGTGTCCTTCCTCCACTGGCCGTCTGACCACCGACGAGCTCGTTTTTCGCCACTGACCGTAGGTTTAGCCGACTGGCCAGGGCTGCTACTCTGCGGAAAGCGGCCATTGCTGCTGCTGCTGCTGCTCCCGCTGTGCTGCTGCGATCCCAACTTTGCGGGCAGCGCAAAACTCTCGCGTTTCCTGGCTTTCATCGCGAGATGTACGGCCGCTCTGTTGATGCTGAAGCTGAGTGCAAAGTCCCACACAGGGTGGAGAAGATTTGATGGTTCACTGAGTCAGAGTGAGTGATTAATTTGAATCGTCAATTATAAACAGTGAATATAGTTGAAGATAAACAGTGGACACAATTCACACGGTTTACATGAAAAGAAGTCACCCAAGAAACTTTTCAATGTGATTCGCATCAAGTCCTGTAACATAGTCTAAAAGTCTAATTCATCAGCTGATCATCATATTTTACCATCAGTGGTGGACGAAGTGTGATCAGATCTTTTGTTTAATTAAACATAGGAATATCATATCACATTTTTAAATGCTCTGCTAAAAGTAGGTATAAAAGTCTTGCATTCATAATCTTACTTCAGTAAAAGTATTATCGGCAAAATGTGCTTAAATATCAAAGGTTAAAAATGCAAAATGATAGTGAAATATTATCATTGATGCATTACTTTGTTTTGTGGAAGTACTCATTTTATAGGCTGCTGTCGGCTAGTTTATAACAATGCATCATATTTTATATATTTGATCCGATGTACCACATCTCCTTCTCATATCTGGCATGGTAAGTATAACTATGAAGTAACATAAAATGAGAAGAAACACCTCAAAGTTGTACCTAAGTTGATGTATTGTCCACCAGTGCACAGGCTATATACTCACCTGACAAATGGACGAAGTGACTGCATGCTGTGACCAACTGACCTACCTGAAATCTGGCAAATCACAAAACAGTCAGAGAAGCCACATTTGTTAAGAGTCAATCGCCACAAACATCTAGAGTCTACATCTTGAAATTATCTTGAAAGGCATCTCAATTTATATGGGGGAAATTCTTAGTTACAGATGACATCAACATTTGTCAATCTTGTCCTTTTCATTGAGGGTCAGTGCATCAGAGCATCACATTTCCAGTGGGAAGCACAGGATCAAAGGAGCCAATGGAGAGCACATATCAAACGAATATCAAAGATGAACTCTTCATTTGAGTCTTTACATGTAGGACTAATGTTAACCTGATGGGGCTTTTCTTGTGACTTTGATGCTGAGAGAATAAAGGAAAGAAGTCTAATAGATGGGCCTGTCACCTGTTCACACATGAAGCATGGTGGATCACCCCAACCTGTAAGCTCCATTTAGCCAAAGGTTGAAAACAGATCAAACAATGACTAACCTCTTGGTAGAAATAAAATCTTTAAAAGGCTGATTATAGCTATTAAGGCCTTAATTTGTTGCTTTGAATTTTATATTGCTCGTAACCCAAACAAGATTAGCCTATTATGGTGACTAATCATCACAATAAGTTCCTTAATTGGTTGACTGATGAAGACAGAAATCTTTAATAATTCATGCAAAACTGACGTGTAAAACAAATCCTCAGGTTTTGAATGGCCATATTTTTGACATCTAATTTAAAACACTTGACAATTCAATATTGACTGCTGCGCAAAATCTATCCATTTCAATGATTTACATATAACAGATGCCCAAGCACAGACACATTAGGTTCTACACACCCTCATTTGTTGTGGTTGATTTTGACCTCTGGACCTATGTAGGAACATAGAAGTATTTAGAGTAAAATCTCAGATGCTTATTTACTTTCCAACTCTCAATAGCTGATTATAATTAAATTGAACAAGTCTACATTTGGGCCTTCTGGACCCTATTTCATGAGCCCCTGGATTTCCAGGCCCTGGATTGGAAACCGCTTGCATTAATAACCTCTAGGCTACTTATTCAGTTATTCCATTACCCAGGCATTCGATTAGGTTGTAATTTCTTTGTGTGTGTGTGTGTGTGTGTGTGTGGGTGGGTGTGTGGGGTGGGGGGTATAACCCTGGGGGCCCCCTCTTCTTCTATGACTGCTATGGTTGACTTCACATTGTCACAAACAGAGCAGTAAACCTATAGAAAATATATTTCAAAGCACACCATGTGACCCTGGGAACTGGTTGCTTGCACCTTGTAACAGAACATGGAAATGTGGCATTGTAGATGACATGGTCATTGTGGCCAGGTCGATATCCAATATATATCAGGATCTGATCAGCCTGGAGGCAATTCGGATCGATCTTGTCTCCTTTAAAAAAAGTTGCTTTTTTCCTCTGGTCATAAATATTAACAAAGCGAGGGGGACAGAAGGATGCACGCCACACACATAGCAGCCCACTTAGTTTGTCTCACACACAGGACCCAACCAGTGTACACCCACGACATAACATTATGCGTGTGTGTGTGTGTGTGTGTGTGTGTGTGTGTGTGTGTGTGTGTGTGTGTGTGTGTGTGTGTGTGTGTGTGTACAAAAATATCAAAATAAGATAACACACACGCACACGTCTCACAATGCCTCTGTCCCCCTGTCATGCAGGAGAAATCGACATGAGTAGAAAATGAACTGCGCATAGCGACCACACACAAACACCTCTGCACCTTCAACCCATTCATCAACGCAACTCCCAAAGGAGGGGGCAGCTGTGTGCGCGCGTGCGTTCACGTGCGCGTGCAGAGCGGCCAAAATCAATGGCATATAGGCTGGAATATGGGCCCCTGTTTCACCGTGAAGATAAGACCGCAGACTGAATCAGCCATGGAAACTGCAGCTTGACCTCGTGGTCAACCAGCGCAGATCTGAGCCAATTCAACGACATTAATAAAGAAACGGGTTTGACTTAAACATTTCGTTAATATTACGAGTCAGAACTCCATGTTTGGAAAGAGGCGCGGTAAGTAAACGATGTCTCATCAATTGACAATCCATGATTGACCCTTTTATTGATGTGTGACCATATAGTGCAAACGATAAACAAAATGTGCGAAGCTAGAATAAAACCAACAATTATCTTAGTCTGATATGAAAACTCAATGTAAAGATTCACATGTGGGCAATCTAGTGCTTTTTTTTTCATGCCAGTAAAGCATAATTGAATTGAAAATCTTTACTCAAGAGGGTTTACTTACATTTACAGTAAGTGACCTGTACGTTATGGTCAGTTGTCACACAAATAAACATATGGCCACATGTTCAAATGATTAAAAAGATGTATAACACTCGGCTTATTTACATAAAGATTAACAGCTAGGCTACTTATTTTCTATGAAGCTCTTCAAGTGTCAAGTGTCGGGGTATTATCTAAGCTTGCAGTTCAAACAGGTATATCCCCTTCCTCTGGTTGTTATTGCCTGATCCCCTTACAAGATCCCCACTTTGAAGCATCTGTGTCTTTGATTCGTCTTTTAAGACCACAATTAAGGATATATGGGCTCCTGCGCTGTTCAAAGCATCGTGAAAAGATCAATGAAGGGATTGACAGTCAAGTGATGTCGTTTGCACAGGTGTGTGTGGGGGCTTGTGTGTATGTGTGTGTGTGTCTGCGTGTCTGTGTTTGTGTCTGTGCGGGCGCTGTAAACGTGCGGCTGCGTTACATAAAACAGGGGCAATAAATCAACAGCCGAGTGCGAAAATTACGCAAATGGGGGCTTTCCCCTCTCTCTCTCTCTCTCTCTCTCTCTCTCTCTCTCTCTCCCGCCGCACCTGAGTCATTTCGAAATGGGGGCGTGGGGTTGTAAAGCGTTTAGGGTAATGGCAATATCACTTTCATGCTGTTTGACACATACGCGCACTCTCTCTTTCCTTTTCTGTGCATTTCCCACACGAGTTGGCGCTGAGTTGCGCACTCTCCTGCCACTCTCTAACATACACTCACACAGTTCACTGGTCGCTAAGTGTCCACAAGCAATGTGACATTGCGTCTACAGCGCGAGCTTCAGTGAAGCCGCTGTGGTGCTGCAGGGGGAAACACGGGGATAAGCCTGGCAGGCTCATTTTTATTAGCAGTTTTTAATTTCCTCTCCGAGTCCCTGCGCTCTCTGCACTGAAACTGAACATCAAAGGTGAGGCAGGAGAGCGATGAGCGGAGGGATGAAGGGGCATCATTTCAAACGGGAACAGAAATGAGCCATAAAGGGAGGAGATCGGGGCGCATTTGCATAAAAAGGCAACCCGGGGTGAATTTCCATAGGGAGTGCTGCGTTATAGATGTGGAGTGTAGTGTGTTGCTCTCACTGCGCTACATGCTGCTGCTGGAGGAGCTGAGAGAGCGGAGGGTACCGCAGAAATAAAAGGCGAGAGAGAGAGAGAGAGAGAGAGAGAGAGAGAGAGAGAGAGAGAGAGAGAGAGAGAGAGAACGGAAAACCCTGAAGTGCTCCGGAGCAAAGGGGAGTATCCCGAGGTGAAGAGGAGAGAGAGGGAGCGGGCAGAGGACAGGGAAGAGGGATAAATAGCAGAGGAGAGGAGAGGAGAAGGGACACGGGCAGCTGCCACCGGGGATACATCAAGATAACGCGGGAGTGCAATCTTAATTTGATGACAGTCTAATTAACGGTGCTGGTGACTGCGCCAAAACGCGCACTCATTGGGAATTTTCTTCGCCCGCACAGCCAACTTTTCTTTTTCTCCGCTTCACGGGCTGACCCTCGTTCGCTGGCTCTTACCTGCTAATCTCTGCTCATCACTCGGACCTCGACTTGGGTCTCCTGTGGTGTAAACCGGATCGGGTGTCTTATCTGTGATGGGGGCAGCGGCGGAGGTGGGGAGCTTCACCAACGGATTTCTGGACAGCTTTGGCCCCGCGGGTGCCGCTCCGGTTCCCGTTGGCTCTCATTTCGTTCTCACCCCAGCCGGGGCGGTGGACTACAACTCGGTAACCGGACTGATGATGGGGGGGCAGGGGCAGCAGCAGGAGCACCTGGTGTCCGCGGAGAGGCTGTCCCGGAGCCTGGCGGACCTCAGCCATCTGAAGGGGATTCTGAGGCGGCGGCAGCTGTACTGCAGGACCGGCTTCCACCTGGAGATCCGTCCCGACGGCACCGTGCAGGGCACCAGGAAGGATCACAGCAGATTCGGTATGGACCCTTTCACAAAGAAACATAATCATCATCATCATCATCATCATCATCATCATCATCATCATCATCATTCTTCTTCTTCTTCTTATTATTATTATTATTATAGTAGTAGTAGTAGTAGTAGTAGTAGTAGTAGTTGTTGTTGTAGTAATAGTAGTAGCTAGTCTTTTGTGACATTTCTGGTATAGACTCTATTGTAAGGTAGACTAGACTGACAGGTATCCTTATGATCTCACAAGAGAAACTGGAACACATGCACGCACGCACGCACGCACGCACACACACACACACACACACACACACACACACACACACACACACACACACACACACACACACACACACACACGCTGAGAGAGAGGGAGAGATTAAAAATCAAGAGAAAGTTTGATACGTCTTAATTTTAACTTTCTTATTCTCGCCAGTATTTGATATAGCCTATAACAGTAGATCGAATTAAATGTAACTGGACAATAAATGAGAAGTGGGGTGAGGGGCACTAGTTTTCAGCGTCAGGGCGATCGCTGCACCCACTCCCACCGACTGAAGCACCCACTTTATATAATCATGAAAACTATTAATACCACATGAACATAGCCATGTTACTCCAGCCACACAGGTTACGAGAATCAAATGTTAATTGTCTATGTGGCAGCCTACTGTGATGGCAGCTGCTGCTGTAGGCTAGGTGCTACCGGTGGATGTAACAATGCATGTCGAGAAACATTATTTCTTTCAAGATGGGACACTGAGCACTTTATCTTTGCACATTTCCACCACATTTCCTCTCTGAGATTTGATTGCAAGCGTTTCTTTACTTTTACCAGCTTATCTTCAGTTATCAAGATAAACAGCTGCAGCTTACGGCAGATCAAAAGTAGATCTCTGTTGAGATTTCTTTCAGTGCTTTGAGTCTGTAACACTTCTGGCACTTGATTCATTCCATTTGAGACTTGGATGCAGCTTCATGCCAGAGGCCATTCCAGACACCCAGTGTTGCTTGTCAGCTGGTGTGAATAGACACAGAGTTTATTTTTGATGAAGTTTTTTGTGTTAAGTGCAGGTACATTTAAGTCTCATCACTGACCTTCTTTGGATATCTTCCATTTTGCTTGTACTTACTTTATTTCACACACATATGTGATTGTAGGGTTTTGCAGTGGAATAAACTTGAGCAAGACTAATACCATTCTGTAAAATTATATTTATTTGTGTTAGATGTACTCGCTTTGAACGAAAGTGTCTGCAAAATGAAGCTAATTTAATGTAATGTGTATGCAGGTATTTTGGAGTTCATCAGTCTGGCTGTGGGACTGGTTAGCATCAGAGGGGTGGACAGTGGCCTCTACCTCGCAATGAACAGCAAGGGAGAGCTGTATGGATCGGTGAGTACTCACCTATTGTACTGTCTACCAGTTCTCAACATGTTTGATGTGTAACCCACGGCCATCAGATGGCACATTTTGCATCACTAAACTCATAGTTTCCTCTGCTTGTCTTTCTCCCTGCAGGAGAAGCTGTCTGCAGAATGCGTTTTTAGGGAACAATTTGAAGAAAACTGGTACAACACCTACTCATCCAACATTTACCGGCATGGAGAAAAAGGTGCATTTTACTTTGTTGCTCTGAACAAAGATGGGACGTCCCGGGATGGAACGAGGTCGAGGCGACATCAGAGGTTCACTCACTTCCTACCAAGGCCTGTAGACCCAGATAGAGTACCGGAGCTGTACAGGGACATACTGGGCCAGAGCTGAGACTGAGTGGGTCTTACCATGACCCTGTCGCAGCCAGTCTGAGCTGAAATGCAACCCAAGTGCACCTAATCTTAACCCCCTCTTGAGGGAGATAGACGGTCTTGTTGGTCTGGACAAAGCAGGATCATAAGAAGTGCACCAAATCAACATTCCCCACCGCTGGCACAGAGGAAGGAAAGAGACCCTCTCTGAAGCAGAGTAGCTGGGGATTTGACTGAATAGCGGCAGGAATCTTCTGTGGAAGATGTGAAAGGCCTCCTGACAGACACAGAGGGTACCTGGGCCCCTAAAATTGCCACTTTAACGGCCTATGCAGAGGCCCTGGCGGCCAAACAGATGATATATGGATTTCTTTTGAGTTTCCACTTGTTAAATCCAACTACCTGCTTGTCCAAAATGCATGTTCAAGAGGAGAAGAGTGTGGGAACTAATAAGTGAGATTAACAACTAGCTGCTATAGTGGCTGGTGAGTCTTGTCAATTCCACTGTTTTCAGTAGGCCTTTTAATTTTATTCAAAACACTACTGTGGCTGCTAAGTAAACGATTAATTAAAAATGCATAATCCACTATACAGTGTGGCTGGTTTACACAAAAGGTAGTTTTATGCACTGGAAAGCAGCCACGTCTGTTCTGGGGAATGGATCCGAGAGTTGGGGCAATCACCTGGATCGCACTGACTGTTGTGATAGCGCGGATGGATTCCCTTTGAAACTGCTCCAAAGACAGATGCTGCTCAGAAAATATGTCTATTCTACAAAGTGCATGAGGAACAAGAGAAGAAGAATAGAGCCAGTGGAGCGTTATAAGGACTTCCTCTGTGGTGTCCTGTGGTGGATTACTGCGTGTTCTGTTGGAACACTAAAGACTAGAACCCGGTGAAGGAATTCTGCCGTTCTTTTACTGACTGCAGTCAAACAACGAGCACGGGACTGACGGAGACACCCTTACAAACCTGTTGACAGATTTTATTCTTATTTATGAGTTTTTGTTTCCTAGGACATACAGTATATTTATTTCATATATTTATTTATTTTGAGAATATATTTTTACAGGTATGAGATAAAATAAAAAAAATATCCAGAACGAGGAATGAGAGGTTTTTCTTATTTACTGTGCTCTCTAAACTTTTGTTTTCCATTCTCACAATCTGATTGAAGACATCAATTCATGTCAGTTTTTAGATTCTGGGTTCACAGTGTTGAACTAAGATGGTTTTATGTCATATGCATCAGTACTGAGACAGTCACTTCCAAGTCAAACACAGTGCATGACTGCCATGATCTGCCTATCAGGTCCTTCGGACATAGGCTACCAAGTTATCCAGATTAGAATGTTGATGATTTGCTATGAATCTGAATTCTTGGTTCTTTGAAGCTGGTTTAAAATTAACTATGAACTGCTGTCAGAGCAAGCATGAGTAGCAAAAGTGCAGGGTTAATGACAGTTACCTGGATCACGAGTAAGACGTACAGTGAACCCAACATGGACTCATTTTCAAACACAAATGGCTCAGTTTCTAATTAAAGCCTGTTGACATAATAATGGTTTCTGATGAGAACACACAGGTTATTGCAATATCACATGTGATCTACTGCTGTTGATTAGAATTAATCATAATAAAGAGTTACCTGCATTTATACATGATAAATATACAAGAAAATATAGCTTGAGATACTGTGAGCAAAAAGAAATAAAAAATTATCATCTGCACTAACTCACTTTTTTGGAAATTGATCATGCTAGAGCTGTTTCATAAGAGACTTTGGTAAGGTTTAGTTTTCACAGCAAGTCCATAACAAACACTTCAAAATCTCTTGAACGTTAACTGGGTTAACCAGTTGTGCACCAGCATCAGTGTGGTTGGACAAGATTCACTGGTAACATCTATTGTTCAACAGTGATTAAGGTGTGGAAGGAGAGGACACATTGTGGACCACCATGGAGGACAAAATGTCACCCGTAACAATGCAGGAACACATAAAATGAGACATATGTTCACAAATCTATTGCATGATGGGAGAGTTGGAAGCACGCCTCTCATGTAACTGCAATCACATAGTTAGCGCTCAGTCAGTCATATCAATGATGTCAAATATCTTCTTATTTTGCCTTCATTCACACAAAAGAGCACTTTGTTATTCACGATAACTTCATACATATACATACATATTAACAAATCAATCCTCAAACTGCATGTGGGGCCCTTTTTTCCAGACTTGGCAATGCTCCTCTAGAGCCAGAGAGAACACAACACAACTGTCTTGCACCCGCTGAGTAGTACTAGCAAACTGACTTTGGCATGTAATATCACTGGAGTGCCCCTTTGATACAGTATCTACTCTTATGGAAAGTACATACAGTACAAACCTGCATACTCCCCATATAATGTTATAGAGAATTTGACAGTTGGATTATGATACTTGCCCTGGTGGTGATAATGCCCGTAAAGTCTGTTAAAAACAGAGCTAGCGAGACAAAGCATTTCACATCCTATATTTCATGCATATGTGGAGCAACATCACAAGCTGGTACAAGATCTGCAGTGGCTGATTCACGTAAAGCAGCAGGCACAACCTCCACTGGCACAATGCAATAAGTGATACAACTGTCTGTTGTTTAACACTATCTAGCTGTTATAGCTCAAGAATAGTGTTATCTGAACACTAAATCAATTGCTGTGCAAATATTAAGATAACAAGCTGTATTAATCGAGCAAATAATAAAGAATGGTCCCCTGGCTTCTGCTGACACATGTCTCGCTCCTAAATATATTAATGCAAGACGCTGCTCTTAGCTGTTGCTGAGAATGACAGCAGACCACCACTGTGACTGCCTTGTTAAAAGTTCAATGTTGTAATGATAGCATCATCTAGTGGCTCACAGCTCCCGTGGTTTCCAATGAAGCGTAGGTTGCGTACTCTGCCCCTGTAAACAGTACCAATACCTAAAGCACTTTAGTAATGCTGTGAACTGATCCAGTGGAAAAGTGGAGAAGTGACAAATGGTGAAGAGTATGATTCAGCTGAAAGAGATGGGAGATGGATGGGAGTAATGGTGAAGGAGGAGAAAAATAACATGAAGTCATCTGCGTGAAGAGACAGCACGCGCTTCCTCTGACAGACACTGCAATTAGACAAGTGACTGGCAGGCTCAGCGCACTGCTACACTCTTTCATCCTTCCCTTCATCATCCCTTTATCTCTCTCCTCATCTGCCCGTCTTAGGTGAGTCATCCCTCCTTCTTATGACACCTGAGACTGAACTGAGCAGATGTCACTATGGCATGGGTGAGAGAAAGAGCTGCAGAGACAGACAGAGGAGTGCTGGAATTCAAAAGTGATGGAGTCATGCTGAGAAAGACAAGTATGAGTAAGGTGTGGGATAATTGTTTTACAGCCTTTTGCAAATACAAATACAGATCACAGGCATATTGTTCATCCTTCCAAAACCAAAAACACAAGCAAAACTGTGAGGAAGAAATTAAACGGTGTGTTTCTCTGCTCTAACATAAACTGCAAATGTGAACTTGGCTGTCTGACAAGCTCTCTACCAAGAGTTGTCGTGTTAATCTTCCAAAAACAAGCCGCATATTATGAGCTAACTACATTATTTTGTGGGGTCACAGCAAAGAAAAAGCGCATACGTTAAATGTACGTAAGATGTAGGTTAGATACGTTAGACACGTCCACTGTGTAATGTTAGGTACACTGGCTCTCTTCTAATTTGTGTCAGTTGACACTCAGGAGCCCCGGCTGAGTCGTCACTCGAGGTAGCAAACAAGTTTAGCATACTCTGCTAAACTCTATGCCGTAGGATACAAAAACAGTGCTGCTCCCTCTACATGCATTATTAACGGGCAAGGATGCCAACTTTTGCCCAATAACTTAGCCCAAGTCTTTCAGCATGATATTATTAATGTAGCATCAAGTGCATGTTTAAGTCTCTTTTCAACCAACTCAAGGACCTAACAATGACTAGCTAGCAAGCTACGATATAAATATGCTAGTGGTGGGTGTCATTTAAGCAGACAAAACTAGTGGTTGCAGTTGTGAAGTTGGCCGTTGTTAGGGATATATCTTCACACCGCTTCATTGTAAACTGTATTTGTATAGTGTGAGAACTGAAGCTTGACAGGTGTATCAATGGTTTAAGGGTCTGGAGATTATAATCTCATGATAACTGGGCAAACTCCATCTGATAAGTATAATCTTGTGGTATATGATCAAAAGTGGCAGAGCAGCTAAATACCTTTTGGTGAGATTGTTTAATCAATCTCTCTGTATGTTTCTGTTTTTAAGTATTCTAATAATTCATGTTCAGTCAGCTGAAGGTAATAGTCTGAAAGTGGTGTGAAACTGGAGCAGGCTAAGTATAATTCATTTACCAGAGCATTTACCAGTAAATTGCCAATCTTTTGAATTACCTTGGCACACCCTAAGCTCTCTTTGCTTTGACTAGAATTACCTGGGGACCTCATATGATGTAGGAATGTACCCCCCACCCTCTCTACCCCTGACATGTAGTAACCTTTGCTCTGCTTAGCACAGCCAAAGTGTGTTGATACGCTCTATAGGTCTAAGTGAGTGAGGTACAATGCCTGAACCCCCTCCTGTGACACCCACGGGACCCCTGCCTACTATGGATGGGAGCAAAAAGCCTCAACAAAGCCTGGCTGACCTTACACAGTACTCAAGCAGCCTGTACCCTTCAACATCTGGCCTGTGTTTGCCTGACACTGGGGAAACACCAGCTCTGTCAGATTTGTCTCAAATTGTTTTATGTCTCCAGCTGCATTTCACATCAAGGAGATATTGCCATAGGTCAGTACCAGCATACAGGCTCATCAGCTCAGCAACATGTTTCAGATAAGATTACACGCTGCTGCGGTTCACATCTGCCCAGCTGTGCAGGCAAGAGCATGGCTACATTGTGTCTAGTTAAGACACGGTTCAGCGTGTGCACAATCCTCTGATAAGGGCATATAGTGTTGGATGAGACAGAGAAAACATCAGACAGACAGCGCCTGAGTACCAGTATATGTACACACACGCACACACACACACATAGATCTTACAATCAGGCCAGAGAGAGAGAGAGAGAGAGAGGTATGACATGAAAGTTTGCAAGAAACAGGTGGGTTTCTGAGAAGAAGAATTAGAAAAAAGCTGTATGTGGGTTCTTAGTGTTGCCGGCCTGTTAGGTTACAATCTTCCTTTGAAGTGCGTGTGTGTGTTTGCAGGGAGGGGGAGGCATGTTTATGTGAGTCAAAGTGACTGCGTAGATTCATGTCAGCACAACTTCTGTGTGTGTGTATGTGTGATCTGTGAATCTGTGTGAAGGTGAGCCAGGGGTTCTCCTGACTAGAGGGCTGTCTGACTGATGTGTGAAGACTTGTGCATGTGTGTGTGTGTGTGTGTGTGTGTATGTGTGTGCATAATGTCATGCCTCCACCCCCTCTCTTCGCTCCTTGTCTATCCTCAGTGGGGTTTTCCATCGGCTGGCTAGGTGTATGCTGTTTAGATCCAGCAGGTACCGGTTCATGCAGATATAGAGACAAGGGGGAAAGATCGTCTTTTCTTGAGATAACTATCTTTCTCCAAAATATGCTGTCACATAAAATGACGTTCTCTATAAAAATGCTTGTCTATAAACATTTCTAATGCCTCCTCATATTTATATCCATAGTTTGCCCAAAAAACAAGAAAACCTTCCAAAATGTAAAGCCGGAATGGCTTTAAATGTATTTTCTTTTGTCCCCTTCAAATTTAATGTTACAGAGAATTTGTCAAAGTGAAAACAATTCAAACACTTCAGCCATAGTTGTTACTGCCATAAAGTGTGTATCTGTGTGTGTGTGTGTGTGTGTGTGTGTGTGTGTGTGTGTGTGTGTGTGTGTGTGTGTGCGTGTGTTTTGTTTTCCTCAACATCGCAGGTGTAGAAGTCAGTGATCTCGGCTGTATGTACGACGAGCGGAGTCCACACAGGTGTTCCTCCTGCAGTCGTCAACACACACTCACGCACACTTAACATAAGCACACCCTGTCATCACTTCTGCGTGTTTGAGATTAATGGTGATAGCTGTGACTCAGCTGTGGTGAATTCAGACAAGAAAAAGAAAAAAAAAAAACAATGTGTCCTTCCCAAATTCTTAGACATATTAGACTGCTATGAACTCATCTGACGTTTGACTAACAAATGACTTCACCTCTTACACTGTGACGTACCCTCCGGTAGCTCTATCTTAACAAACTCATGTTGTGCAGAAACATATTGTTCAAACAAGCAAAACTTAAACTTTATTTCTATTGAATGTCATAAAGTTTAAATATAACGCAAACGGAGTACCTACTGCTTTGGTTTCACAACCAGTAACTTTTCCTGCATTGGTTCAGTTTCTGTGTTCTCATCAATCTTGTTTTCAGCTACAGCAGCCAAAATGCTCTAAAACTTCACTGTGTACTTGCACTAAATGTCAGAATGACTAAGTCTAACTAAAAAGACAGTGAACATTAGACTTACATTCACCAGGTAGACGGTAACATGACTTCATACTAACCTTTTTAATCTGACCCCTGGAAAAAGAGTGTTGTAACACACTTTGATCTCACTGTATGTCTGGATGTGTGTATGTTAACTTACACATTAATGCATAATGTGCATTGATTACTGTGTTGACTACACTTAGATTTAACACAGATTTTCCCAGGGATTGGTGGAGAGACAGCATTCATCAGCTTTTGAGTAGTTAATTTAGGATCAAAGGGGCACTGCTCCTATGAAGTGGAATACATTTACAGTGTGTATGCATTCATATTTTTCTCATGCTTCTATGGTCTCAACTACTCAACTTAAGCCTCAAAGGAAGTTTGATCAATCATGCAAAATATACAAGGCAACCACTTACATTCAGCAAAACATTTTACTATATAATATGTCCAGGGAGAGGATGGATGTTTTTCCTCAAATGGGCAGCTTTCAAAGAAACTCATTCGGCCTCCTACAGGGAGAGAAAATGGCAGAAAACATGTCAGGCAAGGCATACAAGTGTTCAAGATAACCATTACATTCTTCCACTAGCTACTTTTATTCCAGTTGCACCGCAACTAGAATTGAACCGGCTATTATCTCATGATAAACATGAACTAAATCTGGCTACATAAAATACTACTATTGAGTAGATTCTTGAGAGGTCAGCTAATGCCTAAAATGCAGTGGTGTCCTCTACTCACCGGTGAGCCTGCCACTGATTGCCCCAGAACATGCTTTGCTTCCACTGTTTCAGAAGTCCAGGGAAGTGTCACAACTCTCTTTTTTAACAGGTCTGTTGACAATGAGTCAATGATGTGTTTACAGCTTGTTTCACTGCCCCCAAGTGGCCCCAAATCAATGCAGATTTAAGCACTCTAAGAAAGCTTGATGGATGTACCGTAAGCGTGTTTACTATATTCTGAATTCAAATGTTGCATAACTTCAACAAACAGGTGATTAGAAAAGGTTTATTATTATGAAAAGAGATAACAATAGAAAGTACAGTCTAAACAGTGTGAAGATGGCGGCCAAAATAAGTGTTAAATTAATTCAGAAGACACAACAATACACAGTCAAACCACATCACACACTAAAGTAAACCAAGTGGAACTGATGTGAACCTCCACACCTTCCTGCTGTTTTCTCTGGGCCTGTTTCAATGAAAGAGTGTTACCTGACATATTGCAGATGAAAGATTCACACCGGTGCACATATTTTCAACCCTGTTATCATCGACTGTTCTGAAGCAGGCGCAGAACATGTTGTTGAGCAGAAGGCACCGTGCAGATTCCATGTCAAATACCCATCTAACCACTGTCTTCAGCTCATATCCACAAACCACAAATTACACCCAACATGGAATAAAATTGGGCAGACAGCGAAGAGGTTTTTTTTTTTCTTTCTAAAAACAACCGCACTAAGTGTGTTTCTTTGATGATCATGACCCAATCACAATGCATTTTAAGTAGTTCAAAATGAATGTTGCCATTAAAATTTGTATTGGCCCTAAGGTCGCAAAACAGGCCAGCACATAAAAAAATAATTCCCTCTTAAGTCATGTAAACATATCAACAGGCTATAATTGATCCTATATGAAATCAGTGGTTTGTCTATAACTGTTTCTACCTTATAACTTTAATTAATTTAGCTGACTGAATCCTGCACCTGGGTGCCCAGTAAAGCATGTTTGTCAGTACACACAGAGGTAAAATAAACAACAACCTCAGCTGAACCAGCAGGTGTTGTCTGTGCATTAAAAAAAAAAAAAAACTACTCAGGAAATGCTCATTGTGACAATGAACTCAAGCAGAATAATCACCTAAGCTGGTGGAGTAATTGAGTTTAAGTTCATTTCCTCCTTTTAGTTGTAGGCTACTGTGTGAAATCTCCGGGCTTTTATTCCTCAAAACAGAATGAAGAAAGAAAGCGGTCAAGTAAGAAAAAAATCACATTCTTCATGTTTTTGTATTTACCAAGTTATTGAAAATGTGGGAGAGTGAGTTATTACTATTTTAAATGTTTTATCAGACATGCCTCCATTAAGACAGATCTGTGAGGTTGTAGCTTAACTTAATCAATGCGGTGCTTTTAGGTACATGCTAACATCAGCACGCTAACATGACGATGTTAACATGCTCATGTTTAGCAGGTGTAATGTTCACCATATTCACCATCGTATTTCAGTGTGTTGGCATGCTAACATAATAGGCAATAAACACAAAGTAAAGCTAAGGCTGATGAGAACGTCAGGTATTTAGAGATAAATCAGTGAAGATCTGCAGGTTGTGCAGTGTCTGCTGCGTCAACGTCATTACTAAACTTCACTGCATTTCAATAGCAATCCAACAGCTGTTGCGATATTTCAGACTGGACCAAAGTGGTGGACCAACCACGGCACAAGCATGGACAATATATTAGTTGGTCAAGATACAGAATCTCAGATACAGTTCTTTAATCTGCCACAAACTCTCAATAGATTGTCATAAGTTTGTGCGCTCGTTTAACAATACTAACAATATGAGTACATGCTTGTCACGACCACTCTGCAGCGCCTCTAGTGGTAATTTTAAGGAAACTTCCAAGTTAGGAAAAAAATCTATAAAATAACAGAATTGTTGTCTGTTCTGAATTTCCATGAGAAAACTGCTGTCTGCTGATAACATTTCTACATTAAGCTGTTTGATTTTTCTTTTCGAGCTTCCTGTCATTTATTAGGGCTCACTGAGTGGAGGTGCAGAAAAAGATATTGAGAACTGAACCGATAGAAGGGTAAAGAAGGGATTAGAGATGAGACAGCAGACACTTATTCCCCTGTGCTTCTCCACCCTTGTGGTGTAAAATCATTTATGTGGCTTACGGCGGACGTGTTCGCTCAATGGTATGGATTCAAAGACAAATTCACTCCTAAATTCTTAATGGGAAGGGAAACATCTGTTAAAATGCCAGACATGGAGAGTACAGGGAGGGAGAGGGTGACAGAGGGTGTGTTAAAATCTGCTCCAGTAAAGACAGAAAGGAAGTTTGAAGGACACAGTGAGGAGAGTGGATTTAATGCATATACTACATGTACTACATACAGTATATATTACTGTGTATTTACGATACATATTGTATGTACGGTAAGTCCCATAACATTCGGAACATGACTTGATTTATTGTAGGAAATGTACCCTGATGATTCATTTCCTCCCCTGTAGGAAATGAATCATTGACCCTGAGTTTGAGCTAAACGATATCTCAGACAAGAGGCGATTAGATTTCAATTCGTAAAAAGTCAACCCACGATTAGGTGTTCAGTGTCTTGTTCAAGGACTATCAAAGGGATAGTTAGACATCCTGGGAAATACACCTGTTGACTGTCTTGCCAAGAGTTACATGGGAAGCTTGATACCACTGTCATGTCTATGTGTTAAGTAAGGAGCTAGGGCCAGGTGGTGGTTAGCTTAGCTTAGCATATAGACTGGAAGCAGGGGGAACTGCTAGCCTGACTCTACCCTCTAAACTTCACAAATTAACGCCATGTATCTTTAATTAATCTGTAAACAAACAAAAGAGTAAAAATGACCATTTAAGGTTTCACTAGGAGTTTCGCTTTATGTCTCTACTCGGTGATTGGCAAAATGCTTCAGAGATGCTGGTAGGTGTATTTTGGATCTTTGAACAGAAGCAGTTATTTCCCCTGTTTCCAGTCTTTTGTGCAAGTTTCTAGTTTCTCCTGGACCAAGGCAAGCTAAAGCATTTACATGTGTATCCAGAGTGGGACTTTAACCAAATAAAGCCAGTGAGATTAGTGTGTTTTAAATTATTATTTCTCTTTCTGGACTCATCAACTGCATAAAAGCTGCCATTTATTTAGGCAGGTCAAATTGAACCTTCTGAGCCACATGTTCTTAATCAATGCAGGATATCTATTAGCTACAAAAAAAAAAAAAAAAAAAAATCCAAACAAATATTAGATATCACAATGCAAGATAAGGATATAATGATTAAAAATTTAGCACGTTCTTTAAAAACGGTCACACCTTGAGCGATCACAACCCTCACGACTCTACTAAATACTCAGCAGACCCTGAATTCAATAATGGCCAAAGCTGTATTTTATTATCAGCCTTCATGGGTAGTCTAACACCACTCAGCCTCTTGGGGTACACACACACACACGCACACAAACACACACACACACACACACACACACACACACACACACACACACACACACACACACACACACACACACACACACACACACATACAGGGTGGAAGTAATTAAAGCAAGTGGAGCTAAATTGAAGTATATTGAACTCGTCTCTCACACGCTCCCGCTCTGTCGATAGATCACTCGCCAAGTGCTATCGACCACTGCAAAGACTTCCCTTTGCAAAACACTCTTCTCTGCAGTGTGTGTGTGTGTGTGTGTGTGTGTGTGTGTGTGTGTGTGTGTGTGTGTGTTGTGTGTGATGCACGCTCGTGAGTGAGAGAAAGGGACGGAGGCAGAGAGGACATGAGAGTTTAGAGAGAGAAAATGATGATCTGTGCAGCAGAATTTGCAAAAACTAATTTTAGGATTGCCCTTCATGCTATTCCCTCTCTTCATCCTTCATTTCCCCTCTCTCTCTGTCTTTTTCTCATATTTCCCTGTCAGCTCATTTGTCCTACTCTCTCTTTCCACTTGCCTGTTTTCTCCTTTCTCTCTAAATCCCCTTATCTCTATCCATCTTGTGCGGGCAGTAATGATTTTAACTAAATGAGAGTCTTGCACTTCCCCACCCTACTAGATTAGCGGATCAATGGAACAGTGTTTGTGTGTTCATCATGGGGGAGATGCCTGTGTGTGCGCGCTCAGTTCACACAGACTGTATAGTCATCATAAATACCCAACATCCCAGGTGACTCTGCACTGCACAGAGGACAAAGCCCTGCGGATGAGAAACGACAAGAAAAAAAATGACAGCAGAGATTTTCCAGAAACGGCAGGGGAGTAGGAAGCTATGGATTTTTACTGAATAATCGGTGGGAATTCTCTACAAGGTCTCAGCGTGACAAATGTGTGTCAAACACACCATCAATGGTGGAGGAGAAGGAGAACGCCGCTGCTGTTCTGTTGAAATGCCTTTGCTCTCTGCTTGATGTGAATTCAATTGGAGCTGAATTGATTATCTCCTATTTGTGATCAATCCTAAGTGGGTTTGCATCTACTGGCTCAGTCCTTCCACTGTGCGACTGAGCTATTGCTCCTCTAAACATGCTCTCCTCCATTTTTTCTGTTTGCCAATTTTCTTCATTCCTCTCTCTCTCTGTTGATTTTGTTGAGTTTGATATGATGAATACATTTTAAAGGCTGGGTAAGAACATTGAATCTTGGTGAGAGCTGTTGGATTTATGCTATAAATAACTAAATCAAATGTCCCCTACAGTATAAGCCAAGCAAGCTGGACGGCTAAATAAAACTCAGTCAGCTACATGAATTAGATGAGACGGCATCTGGAAGGATTATGATGTGTGTGATTTTGATGATCTGACCTTTAAAGGTACCGTGCAGAGTTTCTCATGCATAGTAAGAGAACTGGATACCATGCTGATGACCCATTCATTTCAAGGAAAGAAGCTCATTGGGCACATTTGCTAAAAAGTTTGGAGTCTGGAGTCCATCAGTGGTACAGCTACAGTCAGTTGCCTAACTCTTTCCACAGCTTAGCCTTATCCATCCCATAGCTGCCATGTGCAGATTTTGTCCAAAAATGTAATCTCAAAATGTTGGCGCTGAACATTATCCAGTATTTCACCAAACCGTCAAATATCAAAGTTCTTGACATCATTTCTATTTTTCTCATTTGCTACATTTGTTAAAAACGCATAACTCTGCATTAAGGCTACTTGGAGCTTCAGTCCTCTAGGGGCTTTTCTGTATGTAAATGAGCAGATGGATGTAGAACAGGTGAGATTTGTCACTGTTCACTCTGTCAAGCTGTGGGCGCACTTGTTTGATAAATGTTCATTTCCTTGTTCGTATGGACAGTTCTTGTTCTGTGCATGAATTGATAAATGAGGTCTGTGCTGTGTTTACTTCAGTTAGCGTCCTTTTGCTGCAGCATTTCTACATTTCTTACATTTCAAAAACTATCAGTGGAATAACGTGACTTGCACTCTGCAGTCAGCTGGAATATGTATGATGTCACCTGCGTACTCTACTCTACATACTAGTACCTTTATATTATCAAAATGGTGGCTATTTCAGGGAATGATCCATCTATTAGTGCCTATTAACATGCTGCCCATATTAGATGTCAATTTTTTTATGCAGCTAATCTATAATTTGATACACCGATGCATAGCGTCCTGCAGAGTTCAAACAGTCAGCCTGTGTTTAGCCTCTCCACCGTTTAATATATATTTAGATATCAAGTGGACGTATTGAGCAATGAAACCTGAGACTATTTGGCACAGCGACACACAAAGACACACAAACACACACGCCAACACATGTCCATGCATGCAGTCTGCAGATTTCTATTCAGTGTGGAGGGCCTATCAAAGCATGGTGGTTTCCTCCTGTTAGTGTGACAGCTCTTAAGCCTCACACATGAAAGACTGACAGGGAAGTTTTATTACACCTTTCCTAAAAGCAAGTGTGAGTGTGTGTATGTGTGAATGCGTGTGCTTGTGTGTGTGTGTGTGTGTATCTACGTATGTGCGAATGTGTGTGTGTGTGTCTGTGTGTGTGTGTGTGTTACAGTGTTCTCAGCTGGCAGAGGTGTAGACAGCGGTCAGGCTGAAGAGTTGCCAGATTTTCAGAACATAACATGACTTCACAACACAGCCATCCTCAATGCTTGTATCTGTTGCTCTTTTATAAAACATGTAGCTGTCAGTACAAACACGAAGGATTAATCCTTACACACACACACACACACACACACACACACACACACACACACACACACACACACACACACACACACACACACACACACACAAACAGGGTTCAGCTGGTCTGACTTTTGAATAGTTTGGGATTAAAGCTTTTGAAGGAGTACAGTACATTACATGCTGATGCAACGTCACGCCAAAAATATAGAAGTCAGTCAACAATCTGGTGTAAATAGCAAGATGTTTTCAGCAGGGTGGAATTTTTTTGGTAATCATACTTAAACACATTTGTGTAAACTGCATGTATTCATCTACTAATGTGAGTTTTATAGTGGAGGTGAATTAAAGATTATTAATACATCAATGTATTCGATGATAAATCGATGACAAGATAAAATGCATGAGGATCTCGCTTGTCACATCTGCTGAACTATTTGTTCGAGGAATCCCAGTAAGAAATCCTGAAAAGGTGGATTAATCATTCAGCATTGCCCACATTTTTGTGCAACTATTTTGTTGACATTACTACAAAAAGCCTTGATTGCTGATGATTACCTGCATGAACAGAACGCTGCAATAATGGATTTTTTGGCCTCTTGTGAGCAACAGAAGCGAGCAGTGAACACTGACATACTGTATTGACACCTTTTAAGTTGATAAGCAAAAAGTTGCTTTTTTACTGGGTAAGGACACCAAAAGACTCAAGCTGTAAGCTTTAAGGGTCCAAATGAGAGCAGCAGAGATGCAATAGAGGTGAAAAACTGTAAGGACGTGACCTTGTGAGGCAGCTGGATTGTTGTACATTGTGATGCATGCAGATGTATAGTACAGACACTAAAGCTGTTTTCTCATATGAATTCTGGACACTGTCTGCAGAATCAAGTCCCGTTTGGTTTAGGTGAGGGGTGGCGCCTGGGCAGAGCGTGTAGAAGGAGGAGGACTCATTCATAATGAATATTGACTCACTTTTAGCTCTGCTTTTTGGTCTTTACCAATTCCTGAGGGAAATATCTGGCTTTTTAGCTGCTAAATGCTCCACCATGCTCACCAGCTTGTCGTTAACTGAGTCTGTCTGCTGTTTGGTGCATGGCACATAGTCTGCAGTGGGCTTTTAGAGCTTTTCCACTGAACACTGCTGTAAACAGTGCTGGTGACAAAGTTAGAGTGAAATAAATTGTGAGCAGGAAAACTAATGACTGCAGTCTGGTGATAATTCTGTGTGGGTTTATCATTGATCCCTCTCACATTACATGTTGTCATGTCGTCCTTTGTTAACGTACACATGTTAATTAAAGCTGCTGTAAAGATTTTACGTAGTTTATTTGCATACTTTGCACGACGTGAGATATCCTGTGTTGGTTCTAAGATTTTTGTTGTACCCTTCTTCCAAAAGAAGCCAAACTTCAAGATTAACATCTTATCATAAGTAAGATCACTTGGGTGTAGGTGTTTCAGTAAATCACTGAATGCACATGTAAACTGTAATGATTAAGCTGTTATGAATTGGGTTTGCTCTCACAGCTGCTGTGAACACATGCACAAACACGCACACAGATAGAAGGTATCTGATCATGTCTTCTTGTGGTTGTGTCACCTCTGCCTCACCAATGATTTCTCTGGAAGTGGAGAGAGACCTTAACAAAGAAACAGAGACAGATAGAAAGAGGTGTGTGCCTGCGATGACAGTATCCATACCTGAGGCGTTATGACATGTGGAGGTGACAGACAATGTTTGGAAAAGCATCCACGCGTGTATGTGTTTGTGCCTGTGCGTGCAGAATAAATGGCAGCAGATCAATGGGATGCTTGTCTTATACGTACTCTAGCAGCAGTACTCCTGAATGCATTCAGACAGTAACTATGGCAACAGAAACATATGAAACGCTGTAAGAACCATGTACACACAAAGAAAACCACACGTGTGTTATCAGAAGATCAGGATATGAGTGATCACCGCGTTTCTTAGCCAGGGAGTTTCCTTTCTTGGCCACATCTGTATTAAATTAGTGTGTGTGTGTGTGTGTGTGTGTGTGTGTGTGTGTGTGTGTGTGTGTGTGTGTGTGTGTGTGCGTGTGTTCCTTACCACTTCCAAGCAGCTTTGACTTGCCAGGAGATAAACAACATCGTACACCTCAGGTTGTTCTTATTTATACCTTAATGCACTCATGAGTGCAGGTAAGCTCATGCATGAACAAATACACACACACACACACACACACACACACACACACACACACACACACACACACACACACACACGCATACAGACATGCACACACACCCACATTCCCCCACAGTAATTTTTCCATCACTTTTGGGGACATTACATAGTGTACTATGCATCATAACATGTAAAATAGCTAACTGCTTCTAGTTTTCTGTTTCTACATGAGTTAAGCAACACAGTAAAACAGATTTGAGTTATTAAAAGGCATATTGTTTGATTTTTGATGGATTTTCTATCTGCTTGCGGCCTTTGTGCAAAGCCAGGCTGAGCACATCCTGGACAAAAATCTGTCCTGAACACAGAGAGAAGAACATGACACAGATCCTCTCATTTGACTCTGAGTAAGAATACAAAAATGCCCCAGTCATCTCTCAAAGTGGAGTGTCTCCTACAATTGTTTACAGCCTGTGACCTCCCAGCAGCTGTTTTATCATGCAACATGCTCATCAGACCTGTGTGTTACCCTCTTGCTGTATTAATCTGAGGTGATTTGACTGGACAAGGCTTCACATGCGTGACTGAAAATAAAGTATCAGTTAAAAGGTGAACAGTATCACTGAGAAGAGATTAGGTGCACTACTGGATACCTAAAACAATAATTAGTTCATGACTTGTAATTGTAATGCAGTTAAGCTAATATTCAGGATATATGATCATTACTGATTTGATCATGCCATTAAAGGGATAGAAGGAGTCCCAGTTCAGCAAATGAGGTTGAAGATAAATACATTTAGTCATAAGTATTAGTTAAGGTAAATGTAAATAATTGGGAAAATGAGAAGTTTGAAACTGAGACTCACTTTTGTTTGGAATTGACAGCTCCAGACATGAGATTTTGACCTTAGACTCCAGTCATAACAACAAGGACTTGAGACTTGACTTTGACTTACTTGATTCCCTAAAGACTTGAGACTGAAAGACGTGTTCTGGAGTAGTGAAATGAGTGAAGACTTGCACAACCAACAGAAATTAAATGTTTGTGTTATATTCATCTATTACTGTAAATCTATGTATTGAAAGGCTGGACTTGATATTATGAGACTTGAGATGTGATTTGACCAAGCAGCAATAGATGAGTCTGGATGTAATGACTAAAACTGGAACTTGTTGAAAGTGTTGAGATGTTTCGACAAAAATTCTCCCATGAAATTCCTCTGCAACATGACAGATAAAGAACACTATGCAGAAACTATGCACAGCTGAAATTTGACATTGGCTTCCTCAGTTTGCGCCTCCTTCCACCCTCCAGCTCCGGTCTGGCTCTCTCCTCTGGAGCGGCTGAATCCAGGCCGATCCTGTCCAGCTGTGGTGCATCGAGTCTGGACGTGTCAGGACATGTGAGGCCCTCTGAACATCCACGCAGAACTGGTGATTTATCTGTGAGTGACTTTTGTGTGCTTTAATCGCTGACAAGAAACACACACACACACACACACACACACACACACACACACACACACACACACACACACACACGCAGGCACATGCACAGACACAGTGACAGATGGGGTTTGTAGTATATGTGTATGAGTTCTGTCGCTGTGTGTGTGTTTATTTCATGTGTGTTTGTGAGTTTGCAAGCGTGCATACATGAGTGTGTATGTGTCCCTATACTGATGCTTGAAGTCAGGTGGGTTCGCACATCTAGGGTCTGCTTTGAAGGTGTGTTCATGTATGCACACACAAATACACATGCAACCACACAGACACATATATACACACACACACTGACCAGCTGTTTCTCTCTTTGATGTCTCTACTTTTTCCACCCTACCCACTGTACTAGGATCTCTCTCTCTCTCTCTCTCTCTCTCTCTCTCTCTCTCTATCTCTCTCTCTCTCTCTCTCTCACACACACACACACACACACACACACACACACACACACACACACACACACACACACACACACACAGTCAATCTATCTGTCCCTACTGCAGCTCTCTATACCATCAGTTATCTCTCTCTTTTAGAAACTAATAGTAATTAATCTTTTTATTTAACCATACAATCCTGTGCAGACTTAAAAACAGATGTGGCCAAAAATCTGATGTAAAATTAACATCAAAATTTAGCAGAACAATCTACACTATTCTACAAAGGCAGCACTGCGATATCTCCCCATTTGTGAAGTTACATTATGTTATAATGTATAGTTAGGTTACATAATATATTTGTTCCAAAATGAAGTTTTATCATCTCAAAAGCGACACTTAATGCATATTTTGCACTGAAAACAAGGCGTGTGCCGTTGCGTGTTACTCGTATCGTACTCAACTGATGTGTTTAGGACTCAGAGGATGCTGAAACATGAGCTCAGCCCAGAAGAATTTCTCTTGATAAAAAAAGAAATGTTAAAATGCTTAAAACTAAGCCAAATGTTTACTGGGATGGAGTTCATATTCAAATGCATGCAGTATCGTCAACAACGTTTGCACTTAGACTTTATACAGTAAACAACAACGTTACCACGCTCTCATTGCATCAATCAATAAAATCAATTACATCAAAGCCTTACATATCCAAAATATGATGCTCTTGATATTAATTTTGTCTACATGAGTTACAACAAACAAGAAGAATCATTCATATGTACACACACGCACACACACATGCACACACAGACCCACACATCTATCTGTCTGTATGTCAGTCAGGTATGGTAATTATTGTTTAGATTCAGCCCTCTGCAGTCGGTGTGTGTGTCTGCAGTCAAATGTACAGAACAATGCAGAAATCAACACGCATTTTCTTTCCTAAACGTCACTGCTGTTGTTGCGAGGGTATATGCCGGCGCTAAAAGACAGATCAGTTTCATACTCACACACAGACCCCTTTGATGAGCGCGCGCACACACACACACACACACACACACACACACACACACACACACACACACAGTATGTGAGTTTAACGTTCATTCTTCAAGATTTTTTCCAAACATTTCAGGATTAATAAGCGTGTGAAGTATTTTCCACTATTTAAAGATGCACATGGAATTTTTGTTCATGTTGAAGATACAAACATGAACGATAGCAAGCGATGAGCTGCAAGACCTTCAACATGAAGAAAATCTGACATCAATAAGCTGCACACAGCGAGCTGATGCCAGTAACTCTGAATGCTTTGTGAGAGAAGAAAGCGATTGCATGCCATTAAGTAGCCTAATAGAGGTTCTCACATTACAAGCAAGATACAAATTCACCTCATTTCTAGGGAAACAAAATACATACAACATAAGTTTTGGTTTTACAGGGATTACACGGTGCTGGATGTTTATAGTAGCTGTTTCTCCCTGCTTTCAGTCTTTCAGGCTAATCACCTTATCGCAGCCCGATCAGAGTAGAGAAAGCAAATAAGTGAATTTACCAAAATGTAAAAATTTGTATTTAAACTGATTTTCAAAAAAAAAAAAAAAAAAGCTTGTTCTATTTCATGCTGAAAGAGGACATTTAATGTAAACAGGGCTTTAGATGAAGCGGACAGTTGGGAATATGATCCTGGTGATGAAAATGAAGCACAAACAAACAAGAAATACCAAAAATCTTGTGATCGCGCTGCAAATGAGTCATGATGACACTGCAAAATGATCATGCTGCCAATGCTGTTTTAATGTTCAGATTTCCTCCCAGACATTTCTGAATCATATAAATCAACAAAAATAAATACACTGTGAAGCCGTGCCCTTTTCGGCTTTTCAAAACGGCTGCATGGGAAAAAGGTGACTGCGGCCTCAGATCATCAAAAGCTTGTTTTTTTTAACCCAACATTTTCCCATGTTGTAATCTTCTTCTTACCATCTTAACTTCACCTTGGAGCCATTAAGACCATCTAGTGTTACCTGGCCTGTCTGTGGCCCCGCGGAGCCTCAGAGCCCCAGCCTTTGTCCAGGTCCGGGCAGCAGGCGAATAGGATGCCCATGCGAGGGGCCTCTCAGCCCAGATACACCTGATACCTGGCTCACACCCCCACAACAACACCCACCAATGTCCTCGCTGGACCCCCAAAGCTCCCCGACTCCTCCTCCTCCTCTTGTCTGCCTGCCAGCTGGCTTCTTCACTCACAGACACACAACAAGAATGAAGGATGTTATTGTTGACAGTATTGGCAGCCCCCCCGCCCAGCCCCACCCCGCACTGCCACTGAGTGTATGTTATGTGTATGTTCTCGGTTCTGCCCGCTCTCTTTCTTTTTGTAGAGTCTATGTGGGCTCTGCCCTGTTGTCTGAGCCTCATATCTATGTGAACTCTGTGTTCACCTTTGAAGTTCTCCACCATGCCTCTCTGCGGCCCCTGCGCCCCTCCCCGTCTCTCCTCCGCTGCTTTGATTCCCTTTCTTGTTACAGGGAGTTGGCTGATCCACAGATAATGCCACTCAGTCTCTTCCAGGCCACATGCTGCTGAAAAAAACTCAGCATACATGGTTCAGGTGCAGAGCAAGTGGAGATCTTTATTTTATCTTGTGTGATCTGTTCTTCGCTGTGAGGATGTAGTTACAGTGCAATAAAGACACACATTTGGGAGAAGTGTTTGAAAACTCCTGCAGCCCTGCACAAGATGTGCGGGTGCAAACAGATGGATGGATGGTTTGAAACTGTCCCAGTAACTTTGTTTGCACTGGATCATTGGTGTGCTTTCTCCACAAACTGTCTATTGCTTTCACTTTTTACTGTGTGTCACCAAAGTGCTGAAATAGTGCTGTTGCTTTGAAGGCACACAGGTGGATTAAAACAAGCCTCACAGTTGCATGGTGATGGTAGTTTGACTGGGCTGGCTTCAGGACAATACAGTGAAACCTTTTCATTGCTTTTTACTGCATTCACAAACAGTCGTAACCATCACAGGAGGCACCAACCGTGCGTCGCTCTCTATCTTTTCAGGGGACAGTTTGTTTAAAATGTCCATTTTTTGTTCACTTTAAGGACTTCTCATCCATGTTGGCTTAATGGGACAATGGCTTAATGCAACTGAAAGTCTATTCTTGATTTTTGAAAGAGCAGTAATTTAGCAGCTGAAGTGCATCCTGCAGTGTGTTGTCATTTCTAGGGGAAAAAGGCAACAACTGGGTAAAATATGTTGTCCTTATATATATTATATAAAATATAAGGACAATAATAAAAATACAATAATAGGAGCAACATTGCTGATTTTCGTAATTTGCTGTGTTCATAATTTACTGCAAATCTTTAGACGATCACTGATGCTGGGATGGAAGAAGTGCAAAAACATGAACTATGGAAAAGGTTCTGATTACTTCAGCCCAATGTGAATATTTGACAATAAAGGCAAGTTTTCAGTCACTAGACCATAATTAGGGTGAACATTTGGAAAAAGGAAATTTCAGATCTGACAAAGACATCCAACAGACCACATCTGCACTTTTTTCACGCAAACACATATAAAACTTCTCAAATGCAACTACTCTTATTGCAGTCAGTACCAATGCTCCAACATGAAAGACCACAGTTACAGCTCCTCATCTTTGCATTTGTTTGGGCCGTAACTAATGAACTCGAATGCTCCAAGCATCCTCTGCCAAGGTCATTTTATATAGCAGGAAATCCACATTTTGCATTCATAATTAAATCTAATGTTGTTTCCTGCTTCTGCAGTCTGTAAACTTTTTATTTTTTGACCAATTATTGGAGAAAATTTGGATTGATTTTTCAACCCTGTGTGCTAGGAAACATCTGTGTGTGTGTGTGTGTGTGTGTGTGTGTGTGTGTGTGTGTGTGTGTGTGTGTGTGTGTGTGTGTGTGTGTGTGACGTGCACATGCCCGTGTCTATGGGAAATGATAAATGGCTCATTTCGATCTCTCAGCTGTGGGGTCCTCAGCCCGTTTATACAAACCAACGACCAGGGCTTTGTCAGCAGAAACAAATGATCTATCAAGACACACACACATGCACACACACAATCCTGCAGCCTGGTCAGTTGTGAGTATGATGGATTGGACCTGAGGTGTGTCTTGTCTCGGTTATTGATAGGCAGGTATTGGAGTGGCAGCATGAAATATTAATAGAGTGGAGCTAAACGCCAGTCTGACAAAGAAAGAGAAGGAGACGGAGAAGGGCAAAGAGAGAGCATGAGAGACATGTTTGAAATGAAAAAAATGCAATAACAGTAGCCATAGCTGAGCCATGACAGCACGGAGGACTGATGAGGAGAATTGGAGAAACAAGCATTAACGTACGTGTGTCTGAGAATTTGAAATATGTCTCATATCCATATCAGATTTTTTGTTTTCTCAATGGAAATTCCCTCCATCTATGATACATTTCATGCACGAGCACACACACACACACACACACACACACACACACACACACACACACACACACACACACACACACACACACACACACACACACACACACACACTCTCAAATCTCTCTCATTCTCTCTGTCACTCTAACCCACATCCTGTTGTGGTTCTTTTTTCTCTCCTCAGCTTTGATATGTGAGAACCGCTGACTTGCGTGGACAGACAAAGCACACCTTTGTCTCTGCCACACTGCGATGGAGTGTTTGTAATCATTTTTTTGCCGTCCCTTTTGTGTGTGTCTTTGACTGTGTCCGAGTTCTTCCTACCATAATGATAGCAACACACACACACACACACACACACACACACACACACACACACACACACACACACACACACACACACACAACAGTAATCCCTTGGCAATGATTTGTCCTTAGTATTACACTTTAAACAGTAAAGAGGGTTGAAATATCCCTGCAGAGGTTACACTGCGCACAAGTTTGTGTGTGTGTGTGTGTGTGCCTGTGTGCCTGTGTGTGTGTGTATTGACGCAGCACTGCAGAACAATCTATACTAATGATTTCCCATAGACACCTCAAGTTGATCTGGGAACCGGGGAGGATGGGAGGGAGAGAAGTCAAAAGAGACGAATGAAGAGATGGAATGAAAGAAAGACTGAAGGAAGAGGAAGGAAGGAAAAGGCAGCGCAGCCATGGAGGGAGAGTATGGAGGAATAAACATGAGCAATGGTGACAGCTGAAACAATGTCAAAAAGGTGCTGACTAAATGATGTAATTTCTGTGCATTTTAGGTGCACATTGGTTGAGAATCTGGCATCACTTTGCACCAAGGAACCTTTCAGAAAGGATTTATATGTTCTAATTCATGGCTTTATGAATGAAATCATTCGCTAATACTTTACTGGTTATAAGAGCATTAATAAGAGCAACTTTTGGGTTGCCAGGTTGTGGAAAATTGTTGCTGCTGCTGAGTCACAGCTAACAAAATGTGAATGAATTTCTCATTTTCTGATAAGGCATCAGCAGAAGTTAGTCAGTCATAAGTTTGCCGCTATAATGTTAATAAAGAGTTAATACATGGATTGTGGCTTGGATGCCCTGCAAATAAGAAGACATTGTTTATTAACCATCAACAAAGGCCTGTGAAAATAGTTATTAGAAAATAGTTATTAGGAAAGAGATCATTTGGAAGTGTTTTCTGCTTTGGGAAGCAGAAATAATAACCTTTTCTGCACCTGAACAAAAAAGATGTGTGTGTCATCTGTCGGCTGACAACAAACACATTTTTGTGGCACTGATACTGAAAAATTATGCATTATTTATCATTCATACAATGACTCATTGAACCTGTAACTGCATGTCATGTTTCTTCAAAATGACACAATTTATAGAAAGCAGTTAATTTTCCTTCTTTCTTTCTTCATTGTATTTATTTCAATATGAGATCAAGCAGAAACGTCTCTGTGTACCTTGCTGTTGCTTTGTATGTATGTACAGTGTGTGCGTGGGTGTGTGTGTTCAGGAAACCTTGAACCTGCACAGTGGAATTTCCTCCAGTCACCTCACATTGTTCAGACTAACAACGAGTCAAAGACAGCAGGGCAGGACAGAAACACTCCACACCCTTCAGAGTGTCTCTGAGGAACCATAAGCACTTCCAGGTCAAAAGTCCAGCAGGATGATCTCATGGGCATCGCTCATATACTGCACACACTCCAAAGCATGTCTAGAAATATTCTGTTTTGTGAAACAAGTGAATCTCAGAGAAGTAAGAGTGCAGTCTTCAAGTGGGGGACACCTGTATTCTCTGTTTTTTTTTTTTTGTCTTCTCTTTCACCATGTAATGAAGCAGTAGTGCAACAATACCTTATCGTTTGAAGGACAATCTGACCTGTATGGTAATGATAACATCAAAGTATCCAGAGAGCATGAGAACAAATGGAATCATCCATCTTTGTTTATCCTCTTGGCTTTCCCACGCCTGACAAGGGAAATCACTAATAGTGAAGCAGGGATAAGAAAACAGAGCAGAGGAGAAAGTGTCGGGGGAGTGTTGAGACCACAGGAAGTTTCCGTTTCCTTTCATTTTTATTGATGATTTCATTTTTACCCCGTTTGAAATGATCCTGGACTGGCTGCAAAGAAATTGGCTTCACTCAAACACTCTCCCCTAAACCAATTCACAAACACTGTCCTTGAGCAAGGCGCTAAACTATCCAAGGGTGCAAAGAATAAAGAACAAACCTCTTCATTAAATAAATCGAGGGTATGTCCATCTCTGTGTTGCTTCTGCTATTTTCCACCTAATCCAACATGTTCTCTGGCATTTGTAGTTCTCTATGAGAACCAAAAAAGGACTGACCACAGAGACAGAGAGAAGCACAACTAACATCATCTCACCAGCATTTTATATGGTTTCTATACTAATTTATCACTGTCACCTCCAGCAGGCTCATCTGCCTTTTTAAACATGCCAAATCTTCACCTGTGTTCATCTCTGCTGGCTGTGTGCACGTTGGGAAGGTAATGAAGAGTACTTGCTCCCTGGGGAGGGTTAATGAAAGATGAATCATAAGGAAAATGTGCAGATCTTAAACCACCAAAAAACAAAAAGCAGCCTAAAAAGCTCTGAACTGAACAGTTGACCGGTCGTTTCTGTGGGTTCGTTACAATGGAGCCTTTTTTTTTTTTTTTTTTTTTTACATGTAATAATATGGTTTAATATTAATGCTTCACTCAGTCACAGGTCAGCTTTTCTTCCGTCTTCCTGAAGAATTGCTGGTGAGGCAAAATCACTGTTGTTGGACCAGCTTGCAGCCAGGTGGTACAGTACAGGAGCTACTTCTCATTTGCAAGACTGGGACTCGCAGAAGTCCAGACTGCAGGCAAGGGAACCTAAGTTTCCACACAAGATGAACAGGAGAAAAAGCTGTGAACAGGTTTTTGTCTTGTTACAGGTTATTTTTGATTTTTTGCTGTCATTAAGTCTCTGAAGGTTATTAATTGAAGATCACGAACAATATTGTAGTGGCATTACAAGTATCGTCGTGTTGTTGCACTCACATTACGCAGGGTTGGTAAACCTGTAAATCTGGCAACCCTCACTCAAAGCCTACAGGGCATGAAGTACATATATATGTTTCTGAAGAGGGGTGAATTTCATCAAGCCTCCCAAAAGCCCTTTAAATAGAGAAAAATGGGAAGAAACTTCAGGAAGAGCCACAGAGACAGACGTCGATGTCGTGCAGAGCAGATAAATCACAGATTACGGTGATGAAACTTACACCTCGATATCACAATTTTTTAATATTTTAATGCAATGTAACACAAAGGTCCTCAGGCTCATCAACCGGTTAATGACACTCCATTAGTTAGGTCTTCTGTAAGAGATACAAGAAGGAAAACAGAGGTGTAAGACTTACAGGTTCATGGAGAAGCATTTGACATCCCTTCCCTCAAAAGCTCACCCATGAGCACCATAAAAACGGTGTGTAGAGCTGCCACACACACACCATCATTGTGGCATTTTCAGGGATCTGCATGCAACAACGTGATAGGTCATCCCCACAAATGCGTCATAAAATGATTAACCAGGACCTCACCACGATATCATTCAAAACCATTCAAAATCTTTATTTTCTGTCCATGAAGAGTGGACCACCTACTGAAGGTGAAACTGCTCTTTTAACTCTAAATCTGCAGCAAGTTTAGCTGTCACCAAGCGACTCGACTGTATCTGTGTCCCATTCCTTTGCTACGGTTGAGAAGGAGGGCAGCAGAAAAGCTTCACTGCCCTCTTGTGGTGAAAAGACATGACATTCATCCATCTGCATACTTTACAGGCCTTCCATGAATGTCAACGTGAACACTGTTCAGAGGATGTCTGTCGTGTGGAGGACATTGCGAGGTAGGACAGAGAAGAAGTGTGTGCAGCTGGAGCAAACTCAGTAGTTTCAGTTCTTAAGTCTGAGCTGTACCTGAGCAGCTGGAAGTTGATGGTACATTTCACAACAACACCAGGCCTGGTGGGAACGGGAGGCACGTCTGAGAGCTCTACAGTGGGCAGACTCTGAGAGGGAAGGAACAGTGAGGACAGTGAGGTTAACAACAGAATCATCTTTAGATCATGTCAACTTTGATAGTGTATGTCAACTTAATAGAACAGCTTTGAAGATCAGTAAACATACCAGGTCAAGCTTGACTCTTTTGGTCGGCATCTCAGACTCAGGAGCAGCAGGTCTCTTCGTGCTGTGACTCTCACTGAGTGTAGAGGACTCTTTCCTGGAGCATTGCTGTCACAGTGGAGACTCCTGGAAGTGACCACATCTGGCCAAGAAATAGCCCCCAAGTAACCCCCTATCCAACAGCATGCCATATTCGCACTTTGGATTTTGTACAGGTTAAACGAATTAGATATGATGCGATACAATAAGCTAAGATAACTGGCTGCTGGCTGTAGCTTCATATTCGCTGTACGGACGTGAGAGTAGGATCAATCTGCTTATCTAAGTTGATTCTACTGTACTTCCAAAATGAACCATCCCTATAAAATGAAAAATAGCTATAAAATGACAGTTATGACAGTAGAATAACAACAGAAAAGACTGAGCCTGAAGACTATAATATTCTCCATGTCTTTATGGGATACCATAAAAGCAGTCTGCCTTGTTCAGCATCTAATAAAGTGAGTCACCTTTGCATCTACACGTCCCGCAGGTCCTTGTGTAAACCATTACATCTAGCATAACAAATTTACCACACGTAACCAGTAAAAATGCAATAAAAACACAGCTTAAAAATCCATTGTGGAAGTGAAGGAGAAGTCTCTAATCTCTCAGCTCCTTGTAAACCTTGAGAGACCAAAAGTGGGTAGAACATGGAGCAGACCCTGCCTTAGCCTCAGGCTGAAAGCGAGGCTGCTGTGTGTGTGTGTGTGTGTGTGTGTGTGTGTGTGTGTGTGTGTGTGTGTGTGTGTGTGTGTGTGTGTGTGTGTGTGTGTGTGTGCATATGTTATCAAGAGGAAGCGATTATAACTTGTTCGGGGGGAAACCTCCACTTCAGCTGCTATTGTTCAGCCCTTCCTGCTTGTTACAGAGGAAGACGTGACTCCATCACTGTCTGCCTCACTTTCTCTCTTTTGTTCATTTAGTTGCTCTAATACAAAAACCTAAACTCAGACCGTCCATTTATAGAAATTAATTTACTCTGCAGTTTGGCTTGGACAAAGATTCAATGTGAATTTACAGGATCCCTTTCAGTTGATTCAGCAATACATCACATTAACCTCAACACACACTCACATGCAGGCTACATGCAGTCATGCTATGCTGCCATCTTCTGCCGTCTAAGTGAGTCAATCTCACTTTATTCTGTATTGTGTATTTAGACTATTTACATATTATTATTATTATTATTATTCGTAATAGTAGTAGTAGTAGGTTGTTGGTGCGTTGAATTTCATACATAAAGCCAATAATTTCATAGAATTCTTTTTCTATATATTCTCCAAAGTAAATTCAAACCTGATTGGCGCTGCAAGGAAAATTGTTAGGTTATTAGTCTGAAACGCGCACAGCTGCGCGTGCATTAATCAATGTGGGCGTGACATCAAGCAAATTAGATTCACCTGAGGCCGCTCAACCTCTTATAACCTTCGTGAGAAAGGTTTCAGTAAGTTTTCGGTGTGAGTGAAGCAGAGAGGAAGTGTCCACCGTGCGTAAAAGTCCACCATGCCCACCAAGAATGTCACTGAACAGCGGATCACCAAATTCAAAAACAAGGGGAAAGATCCGACAGTGAGTTTATGTTTAATCAATGTATTAATTAACCACGGCCATACGTACTGATACTTTCATCGACACTGCATCTTGGCCTCTTGCAGAAACTTCGAGAGAAAAGGATCTCGGAGTGCGTGGAGCTGCGCAAAGCGCACAAGGATGAAAGTTTCTTGAAGAGAAGGAATCTGACGCTGTCGTCTCTCCCGGACGAGGAAGCCCTCTCTCCTGACGCCAAGGTCAGTTCACAGAAACCTTTCACGATTTCACTGAAACACGTGGAGCCTCTAACGGCGTGTGTGTCGTTTAGGTGACCCCTTTATCCATCGAGAATATAATCAAAGACGTGAACAGCGACCACAAGGAGTCCCAAACCAGAGGCTGTCAGGCAGCCAGGTGAGTCATCAGAGATGATTACATCTCTCAGTGGTGGACTCTTAAAATAAACCCACTAGTGTCTGGCATGTTTTCTCCACTAGAGCCCCCCCCCCACAATGCACTTCATCATGTTTCAGCTGCCACTGGGGGCATTCAGGAGGGCACTTTTTCAAACATGGCGGCACGTGACGCCTGAGTAAACCAGTGTTATTTAATCTCTGCATAAACCAGTAATTTGTTGCCTTTAATATGATGCAGGTAGGAGGAAACAGTGTAAAATGTAGGTTGTAGTGTTGTTTTCTCCACCCTTCCCTCAGGAAGCTGCTTTCTCAGGAGCGTAACCCTCCTCTGAAGGAGATCATAGATGCAGGTCTGCTGTCCCGCTTTGTGGCCTTCCTGGGTATGGATGATGAGCCCACTCTGCAGTTTGAAGCAGCTTGGGCTCTTACAAACATCGCCTCTGGAACATCTTGGCATACTCAACAGGTGTGAATTCAGTACTGAACTCCTGTGAAGCATGGCTAACCTAATGTTTAATGTGACTGATTCCCTTTACTGCAGCTTAGGTTGCCATGGTGTTTTTATAAGATGAACAGTTATGAAAGTTTTGTCTCTAACATGAAATAGATGTTAACTAAATGTACTTCAGTGCTGGTGGCTTGAAAATTCAACATGTGTATTTCTGTCTCAGGTGGTGGAACACGGGGCTGTTCCTGCTTTCATCTCCTTGCTGGCCTCACCGATGTTGCACATCAGTGAACAGGCTGTCTGGGCTCTTGGAAACATTGCAGGTAAAATGTTAATGTTTTCTATTGCCATCATGTCAGAATTGGACTTTGGATTATAACGACTGGTAAATTAGCATGTTTAATAAAGAAAATGGCTTCCAAAAGCACAATATTTAGACTCTTGCTGCACACTGGTGATTAAACGATGGCCTCCCTCCACCACAAATGTCACTGAACAGCAGATGACTGAATTCAAAACGAGGGGAAAGATCTGACTCATGTCTTGACTGTAAAGTGCTCAGTGTTGACAAAGGGTGGTTCAAAAAGAAACTGCAGCTTTCACTGTTGCTTGCTGTACTAATACCATCAAATGTAACTGCTTGACAGGTGACGGTCCAGCTTATCGGGATGTCCTGATTGAGTGCAATGTTATCCCAGCCTTACTGGCGCGCGTCTCCCCAGACACACCAGTAAGTCAAATCTTGAAGGCCAGCTCCAACTATGAACTCAAGATTGTATGTACAGAGGGCACATTTATTCCTGTCCTGTGAAAAACAGGCCTACTTTTCTTTAAAAGTACCCCACCAAATGTGCTTGTGTAACATTGGTGAATGGACAAGGTTTTATTTTATTTTTTTTCCCCCATTAATTCCATTAATTTCTTCTTTGTTATGCTTATAGCAGCTAATGTGGCACAGAGGAGGTGTGGGCTACAGGGCCTGGTAATGCTGTGTTCATGTTATATTGGAATATTGGAAATACCTCAACATTGTTATAACTACAACTGGGAAGAACGTGTCTGACTCAGCATTTGCTCATATTTGAGTGTCTCAAAGCCAAATACTGCTCAGTGTTATTAAACCTGGTTGTAATTGACCTCAACACGACCAACTCTATAACATGAACAGTTGCAAGCCGCTGACATGAGAATGATCCCATCTCTCCATATGACGTGAGCACAGCAAAAGCTTTTCTTTTTTTTCCCTAATTCCACACTCCCACATTTTCAAGACCTGTAAACAGACTTATATGTAAAATCAGAGTTGTCATTAACTTTCCCTCAGTTGTGGGCCAGAAGTGTAAGTTGTTGTACAGTCCTGTTGGTCATAACGCTTTACCACTCCAGGTTGGCTACCTGCGCAACTTAACGTGGACGTTGTCCAACTTGTGTCGCAATAAGAACCCGTGCCCACCGTTGTCTGCAGTCCTGCAGGTAAATGTTTGGTAAACAACTTCACAGTAGTATCTGAGCTGCTATAATACCAGCAAGATGCCTAATGTGCTGTCACTGTCGTTCCTTCAGGTGCTTCCCTCTTTGATCCAGCTGCTCCATCTCAGTGATAAGGACATCTTGTCTGATGCATGCTGGGCAATCTCCTACCTCTCAGATGGTGACAATGACCGTATTGATGTTGTGGTGAGAACTGGCATTGTCCCTCGGCTGGTGGAGCTCCTGAGCCACGAGGAGCTCAGTGTCATGGTAGTGTTCTTGGATCATTCTTAACACCGAGTAGAACCTAACCTAAAACCTTCTGCGGTGAGGTGATTGGTTTCCTGCCTTACGACCTGCAGACTCCAGCTCTCCGCTCCATCGGAAACATAGTGAGCGGCTCTGACATGCAGACGCAGATGGCGGTTGATGCCGGAGTTCTGAACATCCTGCCTCAGCTGATGAGGCATTCAAAGGCCAGTGTGCAAAAGGAGGCAGCTTGGGCATTGTCCAACATCGCTGCAGGACCCTGTCAGCAAATCCAACAGGTCATCACCTGTGGCCTGCTCCCCCCTCTGGTAGAACAGCTCAGAAATGTGAGTAGGTGAACAGTGTGTGTGCTCAGCATATGGAATGACTTGGATTGTGTAAGCAATGATTTCTTTCTAGACCTTTTTCAGACATTTTGGCATGACGCAGTATGAAAAACTCAGGTGTAAATGATAAAATGAATGATGGCTCCACTCATAAGCTGCTTCAGTCTCAGGGTCCTCATGCATGTTGGCTAACTGTCAAAATGTCAGACAGCAATGGTACTAAAAACTACTTTCTGATGTAATTAAACAGCTACAACTTTTTTTTTTATGCATGCTGTTATGTTTGACTGTGATAACAAGCAGAACCTCAGGAATGCTATGCCCATTAAAAGCCTTCAAAGTGGTTGAATATCAGGATTAACATAAATTACTGATAAAATGGATTAGACATTCTTAACTGATATTATCAAATTCAAGTTTCTGAAAGTTATTTATAACTTCCATAACTGGAAATGGCTGTATGACTCATGAAGTTTTGCACATGAATTGGAACTGAAAGGTTGAAACATGACCACCACTAATATTCACTTATGTATTTTAAGTCTCATTTGCAGACTGTTCTAAATGGTCCAGGGATTTACAAATGCAGCTCTCCCATGAATGTGTATCTCAAATTGTAACTTTTCACTGGCCAAGATAAATGCCCCAATTTCAACTTTGAGATGCATTTCATATCAACTGGATTTTTATTTCTTAATGAGACTTTTCTCAACACAAACACTTCATGTTTCAGTTTGACTGAAATTAAAAATCAATTTGAAGATGCATGGTCTTCACTGGACAGCGATAAATGGTTACGTTGGAAGCACCTGGACTATGGTACAGTCAATCTTTTTCTCAGGGAGATTTTAAGACTCAAAGGGAGGCTGTGTGGGCAGTGACAAACTTCACCAGTGGGGGCACTGTGGAGCAGGTGGTGGATCTGGTGCAGAGTGGAGCTCTCGAGGCAGTAATCAACCTGCTGCAGGTCAAAGACCCTAAAGTCATTCTGGTTATACTGGAGGCCATCAACAACATCTTCATGGTGAGGAAAACACTGATTGAACTGTCAATGTCTCACTGGTCTAGAATTTGACCCAGAACTTGAACTGGGCAGGTGATCAGATGGCTGCAGTTAATGAATAAATGTCTTTCAGGCTGCAGAGAAAATGGGTGAGACAGAAAAACTAAGCCTGTTGGTTGAAGAGCTGGGAGGACTGGACCGCATTGAGATGCTGCAGAACCATGACAACGATATGGTGTACCAGGCAGCACATAACCTCATAGAGAAATATTTTAGTGATGTAAGTAGCAGAATGCATGGCAAATGACGTACATCTGACACTCAAGTGCGTTTAAAGTGATGACAACTTGATGCATGAGCAGGTATTTTCAACTTAAATCTGGACATGTAGTTTTTGTAAAAACTCACTTTTCTTTTCCTTCTAGGGTGAGATCGAGGGAGTAAAGGTTGACGCTACAGAGGATGCATTTGTGTTTAAGACCACTGATGTTCAGAGAACGTTTGAATTTTAAGCTCAAACTTGACTATTGTACAGTATGTGATTCTTGTTGACCGTAAATAAATTGTACTATTGATTCACCAGAAGTATATTTGATGCCTCAAACTGAAGTGTAAATGTATGATGAAATCAAGTCAGCATTTGAATTTGCTCAGTAAAAGGCTACTTGTCTAAAGATTCACATTCATCCAGGTTATGGTACTTCTAAGTGCTTTGAAAGGCAACTGGATGAGAAGCAAAACTTCCTCTGGAACTTCAAGTGAGGGGCTCTAGTTCTGGCAGGGAGTCCCAGGCACTTATCTCCTTGCAGGATTGTTCTCTCCTTGGGCATTATTGGTCACATGTGAGTCATTGACCACCTGGCTATCATATGAGTCATTGGGGGTCATGCGTAATGGTGAATGGGAGTTAGGACACCTGGGGAAGGATCACAGGAGTGCATGGTAAGTGGTGTCGTAGACCAATGCAGTGAGGAATGCACAGACTTGTGCATTGGGGAAAGAAAACTGCTGCACGTGTGCATGGAACAATACAGGAGAGCTAGCAGCTCAGCAGTCCACCTACATCTTACAGATGAGGGATGCTCATTTGAGGACAATGTACAAATTTTCAAATTGATCTACATCAAACTGGAACTACCATCACTGAACAGAGGAAGTGGTCTACAACAGTGGTCCCCAACCTTTTTTGCACCAAGGACCGGTTTAATGTCAGACAATATTTTCATGGACCGGCCATTGAGGTGTGGCGGATAAATACATCAAAATAAAATCATACGACCGTCTGCCCCTCTGCTCTCTTTATACATCGATGCTCTGCCCCCTAATGCTCTCTGGTCGCTATGGTAACGTTTAAACATGCCTTCAAAATATGATAGATACACCACAAAAATTAGTAAAAAGTGCATGAAAAATATAACTCACCTTAACGCAATTGTGTCTCAATGTATTATGCTATTTCCTCAATGCGCCGAGTAATGATGCTAGCCGACAGAGGCACCTGTGCTATCTTTTTAATCGCATCCTCTCCTAGAAGTTCACGACAAATGTCTTTAGTGGCAGGCAGGATCAATTCTTCACCAACAGTGAATGGCTTCTTAGCCTTAGCAATACGATTAGCCACCAAGTATGATGCTCTCAGTGCACTCGCATTTGTTGATGCGGTGGCCCTTAGTCATTTTTGGCCCTTAACATTTCTGTCCTTCCTGTTCCTGCTTTTTTCTTTCAAAAAATTCCGAAGGTTTGTCTTTTAATGCAGGGTGCTTGGTCTGCAAGTGGCGAAGCAGTTTTGAAGGCTTCATTGCCTCATTAGAGACTCGATCGCCACATATAATGCAGAGCGGGCTTGGTGCATGGGAATCACCTGTCGCGATAAATCCATATTTTAAGTAGGACTCCTGGAACTGCCTGTTAAATGCAGCTTTCTTTCTCTTTTAAGTCGTAGGCTCATCCTCTGCCTCCTCACTGGGCCTTTTTCCCTTCGCAAAGAAACTCTCTAACGATGTCTGTTTTTTGCTCATTTTGCTAGCTTGACTGTAAAATTTCAGCGGCAACGTGTCACGTGACCGAGATGTACTGGAAAGAAACCGCATTTATCAAAATAAAGCAGCGTTCACACTCAGATAATAAATGAAACGGAAATAATCTAAGTTATTTATTCTTTCTGTGTGGCCCGGTACTGAATGACCCACGGACCGGTACTGGTCCACGGCCCGGGGGTTGGGGATCACTGGTCTACAACACCACATGACAGCCACTTGCAATACAGTCTCGAAATCCCACCCATTCACACCATGGCTCGTCTGACCCTAACAAATCACATGATAGCCAGGTGGGTCAATGACTCACGTGACCTCAATGACTCCCAAGGAGTGAACAAGGCTGCAAGAGGATAACTATCACTACGTTTACATGCAGTCAAGTAACCCTTTCATAACTGGAATATCAGCAATAACCCAGTTACGCACAGCCATGTAAACACCAATAACCCTTTTTAAAAATTGGAATATGCTCATATTCCGGTTTTTAAAAACCGGAATATGACCCCTGGTTTACTCCTTTTCTAACCTGAATTTTTGGTCATGTATACGCCTATCGGAATATCCCCATCAAACGGAACATTAATTTGTGTTCTGCATATGTTCTATTTGCAAGGAATCTTGGTCTTTTGAGTGCAGGTAGCTTGGATATGGATGGCACAGCTCCGGCTCCATTTCCTATTTCTTCACTTTCTCACCTTCCATTAATGAAGAAACTGAGACAGAATAGTGTCAAGTACTGGTGGTGGGTCAGCACCAGCTCCAGGCTGTTCATTATCCGCCGTACTGCTGTTGTTGTTTTACAGGAAGAAGAACCTGAAATGACGCGCATTGTGTCATGATGTTCTCTGTGCGTCGACACATTGTCCTTGCGTCACTGTTTTGATCGGGATATCCCAATTGATTACCCCTGTTTGCTCACGCATGTAAACAGGTTATTCCGAATCTTTCAGGAACCGGAATATTGATCATAACCCGAATATTGACTGCATGTAAACATAGTGAATGACTCACTGCCAGTCAGAACTGGAGAAGCCTCAGGGATGAAAAGTGAAATGGCTTGTAGAACCTCAAGCAAGTCCAGTTGCCTTTGAAAAGCATTTAGAGATGAGTAACCTTTGGCTTCGAGACAGCCAACAGGAACTTAAAAACTAATGAGATTGGCCTGTCAAACTGACCTCTCCAGAAAAAACAAACATTGAAAACCAACTAATACTTTCTGAAAGACTGAATTTTGCTGATCTATTATCTATTTACTGACCACTGGTTTTAGAAAAGGACAGCTCAGCAAGTAGTTAAAGGGACTTCCCAAATAAGGGAAGCGGTTGATTGATCTGAAGGAGTCGAGATTGTAAGTTTCGCTTCAGACAGAATGAAAATGCAAGCCTCACTTTTCCACTTACAAGTAAAAACATGACATAATTTATCCTTAATTTAAGGTTACTAATGGCCACTTGACAATCTCATGTTGCTTCTCTCAAGAAAATGGACATTTAAAATTGCAGTGAATGGTTTCCATTTGAATGTTTTGTATAGAATACCAACACATTTTCTTTTAATCCTGTCTAAATTGTGTTTCCTCTTTAAGGCTTCTCTCAAATTGCAAAAAATATTTTCTCAGTAACTTATTGTAGCATCAAGCCATGCAGATAAAGCCCCCACTTAAATGTTTGGTTTGTGATGCTCAAAGCATTGTGACAAATGTGACATTTGAAACATACAAAGCGATAGAAACTACACACAGTCCGGGCTGTCAGCAGTTTTCATACTGATCATGTGCTATAAAATATTTCTGGAAAATGTTCTCAGACACGTGTGGGTAAGTAAAACCAAAACCATCTTCACATGAATAAGGAAATTTTTTTTCTTGTAATTTGGGTGAACCAACCCTTTTTAACCTTGCAACTTCCATCTTTAGCCAGTCATGTAGGCTTCCAAAAAAAGGAAATCTGGGAAATCTTTGGTGACTTTAGGATTGACAGATGGTTTTTTACAACCTGACCCTGCCCCTACCCTGCACACACCCACTCCAAGCCCGATATAAAAGACGACTGGCATCATACAGACCAAACACCTCACTGACTCTGACAGTTACAGCACCTGCTGCACCGTCACCTGGTAAGATCAAATGGGTTGATTACACTGATCTGTGTACTGACTGGAACAAAAACTGACTCTTTTGTTTGTCTTTGTTGCAGGTATCTTCAGCCATGTTGAAGGGTCATCTGTTGGTGTTTGTCCTCTGCAGCCTCTGTGTATGGACAAGGCCTCTGAATGCAAAGACGGTAAGATTCAGTAACATGGAACAATATCTACTAATGTTACAGTAATTTACCTACTTGTAATAGAACAGTTTTGCATCCTACAAGTAAAGTAGGTTATCTGAGAGTAATGTGTCCCTTCAATGGTTTCAAAAGCAGTAAGTCTTGAAATACCTGAACTTAATTACCCTTAAAATTCAGTAGTTATCCTTTCAAAAACCTATTTTCTGCTAGAAAAAAAGTCTGGTGGGAAATGCTGAATCCTTTTTGGATCATGAAGGACTTCAGAGTTTTTAATTGCAGCTACAGCCCTGGTCTCAGTTGAAGAGGACAATGTCGCAGCCCTGCATCTCGATAAACTACATGTTCTTATTTTTCCACAGTTGCCTGAACAGGGTACCATAAAACCCCCTTTGAGAAGTTCTGGTTCTGAGACAACACCACCACAGGAGGCTACAGTGGACCCATCTTCAGCATCTGAAGATCCTGTGAATGTTCAGAATAGCTCTGTTCAGGTTTCCATGCAGAAAGCTACAAATGCCTCACTGATGCTGTCTGGTGCCTCAGTGCAGGTTCCGTCACGTTTGTCCAGGATCAGCCGAATCCCTCTGAGCATGTCTCTGGACTCTGTTGATGACATGTATTATGGCTGCTCCCAGAAGATGCTGATCAGAGTGCAACGTCACTACATCCAGAGGAGCACCAGGGAAAGTCTGCACTCCACATACACAAAACTTTGTGCCCTCAAAGCCATGAAGAACAAGGACTTCTATGACCCGCTGTCCTGGAATCACTTCAGGGCCTTGTGCGCCTACACAGCAGGAGCATATGACGACTTCAACCGAGCAGTCCGCAAGGGGAAGACCTCCTACAAGACCTCGTTTGAGTTCCACGCCCTCCACTTCCTGCTGTCAGATGCCATCCGGCTCCTAAAGCTCAATCAAAGGAGCTGCTACACCACTTACCGGAGAAGCAGACTGCTCTTCAGCGGGGAACCTGGACAAACCATCCGCTTCGGCTCCTTCGCCTCCAGCTCCCTCAACAAGGACCTGCGTCAGTTTGGACGGAGGAGCTGCTTTGAGATACGCACATGTTTTGGTGCCTACCTCAAGTCCTATTCTGAGCTCGACTCAGACGAAGATGAAGTACTCATTCCTCCATATGAGATGTTCAGTATTGTCTCTGTGGACACGTCAGGAGAGAATGATTTGCGCTGTGAGGTCGTCTACAAGCTTGAGACTGCTGGGGTTTACAGCAGTCTCAACTGTCAGGCAGTGGCAGCTTTTATTACACCAGTGTAATTACTGTCACCATTTTATTATGCTCGATACCTTGAATTTAGGGAAACATGACTTTTTTGAGATTGAAAGTCCAAAGTAGGAGTTAGCCCAGTTGTCATGAAATTGTAGCACGTGACAGATGTAGAAAAATGATCTCACCATAAGGTCCATTTAGTAGCTGCTCTGCAGATTGTTTTGTCAATTTTTTAACAGCGCAAAAGATGAACTATGGCATTGCAAGTAATACACAACAAAGAGCATGCTACTGCAGAATGTTTAGTCCCATGTTTTTTGATTGCTTTTAGTTGCACTTATGCCTTTTATTGTTCAAGATGTGAATCCGTAAATCTCAGTACATTCAAAAAGCAAGCTTGAAAATGGAGTTTGGTATGTTTCATCTGTAGAAGGCTGGATATCTACAACCTAAACACTCAGCAGGTTCACTCCATAAATAAGATATGAGCAGACAGCTTTACATTGAAAATACCTCTGATTTGTAATTATCTGTGATCAGTGATTTCTCAAGAAATCTGCAGCTTGTACAAAAAAATAGAAACACAAACCTGGCCAGGATGATTTTAAGAAAGCATCTGCACTTTATTTTATTTACAATAAATTACTATGAAAAAGAAGCACTGTATGTGTGGCTGATTACAGGGTGAAAAACAGTACATGTCTAACTTTGAAATGCACTGGTTGATGTGAAGCTTGAATTGACAGTTTTAATATAAACTTTGACATAAAAATTTATTTTACAAAGACATAACATATTTTACACATTTTTCACCTCAAGTCTAGTCTTTTAAGAAATAAGTCCTGAGCACAGCAGCAATTCTTTGTCACCAAATAAACATGTGGACAACTATGGCTTCGCTCTTTATAGCTGATATCAAATAGTATCAAACACTAGTTCATACAAACAATGCCTTTCCCATGTCAGTCTAAAATCGTCACATATGTCTGAAGTGTTTTGCAGCAACTTCATACCAGACTGGAATCATGCATCAGTACAGTGTTCAATGAGAGAGCCCCACGATATTAATGCTTACTGAATCTAAATCCAGCTACAGCTAGAGCGTCTTGTACTTTAAGCCACAATGAGATATGATTTAATGCTGTTGAGTTGAATAAGGCCAGAAAGGTGATGAGTGAGCTTTAACATTTAGACATGACACTGAATGCATCACGATGCATTTGACTGAATTCTGTGAGGACTCAGTCTAATGTCCAAAAACATGAAATCTTAAAAATGGACACTCTTCATATCAAAAATCATTTTTCTAAAAGCTAGCAGTGTTTCACATAATTCACTATTTACACAAGACAGTATTTTCATGTTTCAATATTGTACCTTCCTTGATTTGCCCGCTGTGAGGGGGAATCCCTGTATGCTACAAAAGAAAGCGGAAGTGTAGCAATAGGCGGTCACCACAGAGGCAATCTGCAGTTATTGCTAAAAATAAACAGTTAAGCTGAGGTCAGCTGCTGTTTAAAACAGAAATTACTACTGACCTACAAAAACTTTGGCCCCTTATATGTGATCAGAACGGAGTGTTTTATTAGTGAGCCAGAAAGCAAATGCTAGATGAAAAACAGGAAAAAGGGAATAGAAATAGAGGGATGGTTTGTCAAAGGCCTGGTCCCCCCATTGAAGCACCAAACATCTTCGACTGTAACAGTCAATCCTTGTGTGTGTCTGTCTACATCTTCTCAAAGGTAAGTTCATGTCCGCAGGTGGTGCAGGTTTTCTTGTAGAGGTCCTCCTCTGGATCCACCACCACCTCTGGTCCATACTGATGTTGGTGAACGCTGGTGTCTTTGGTCCACATGCTGCTCCTCACTGCCCTGCGCAGCTCTGACACACAAACACAGACACATGAGCATTGTTGAGGCATGAAAGCATGGATTTGCAAGCTACCAATGACTTTATGCTGGAAATTAAACTACAGCAAAGCTACCCCAGGGAGACATCCAATTTGGATAACTCCACGAACTCCCAACAACAACTTCTCATAACATTTATTCATAGGAATTATCAATACTTTTTATATTTGTGCTTGAATTTGCAGTAGAAAGTGTAATCACGCCTATTTTATTGGTGGAACTGTCATGTATTTGCATTAGTATGGCCGAGGTGATTCTTATCCATTTTGATGCTGAGTCTTTTGCACATGCACTACACAAAGGTCGAGGATGTGATGGCAGCTGGCTGACGAATGCATCGCCTCGGCACGCCTTGACAGTGGTCAAGATGAAAGAGGGCTGGGGCTGCTCAAAGGGAGTTCAATTACAGTAGAGAAACAATGGCAAAATATAAAAAAAAACAGTCCTTTTATGGCCAAAATTGTACTATAGTTGAATCACTATACAAGTACAATGAACCATCAGCAAGCTACTGCAAAATGTAGTTAAAGTACTAGCTTAATTACATGTACTGTGGTGAACGACTCCCCAGCCCTGCATACGACACATCGGTCAGTTGACGCTCATCCTACATGTTTATGTTTGGGGATTTTGGCTCACACGTTAAACTGACCTTTGACCTTCTTGTTGAAACGTTTCTGTTTCTGCACCTCTCTGTTCTCTTCCCTCGTCTCTCTGGCCTCCTCCAGAGCCTCCTCCGAACCCCACACCTCCATACATCTCTTCTCCACCTGGACGCCCAAACACACACAGACTCATTAAAACATGCCACCTTACAGAACAATGAGGGGTTATTTGGCCTTTGATCAAAATGCACAGGGCTTTGGTTCAGGGCTGTCCTGAACGATTCGTTTCATGAACATAAGCCCCCGCCTTCCAGTCAGTACCTGCAGTTTGAGGTAGAGCTTCATGTCTCCCCAGCGTGGGTTATGAGGGTTTTTCTTCAATATAAACCTGAGGGGGGGTTCTCTCTTGTCCAGGTCACAGTCCTTCAGCAGGTAATGCTGCTTGGCCTCAGTTCTGGAGATCAACTTGTGCTTCTCCTCATTGTCTCTGAGTAGGAGAGAATATCCCATTTTTAATCCATCTGATTGATTATCAGCAAAATGACTACCAAGAAAGTATTTTCATCTAACGAAAAACAGAAAACGCCTCTATGAGCACTGGGTATCTGCAGGTTTCTGATTTTTTTTTCTGAATTAAATCAACCTTAACCCTGTCTTGTATTAATCAGACAATGGCTTCTCTCTAACAGCACCAATCGTCTCTTTTTTGTTGTCTTTATTCTGACCAATAACATAACTCATAACCCATTAATGCATAAACAAACGAGTGAATGCATTTATAAACGCACCAATGAATACAGCGGTCCCCAACCTTTTTTGCGCCACAGACCGGTTTCAGGTAAAGAAATAATTTGCTGGACCGGCATAGAAACAAATAAAAACAAATTAATAATAATACAACTCACCATTACCCACTCTCAGAGAGAGAGAGAGAGAGAGAGAGAGAGAGAGAGAGAGAGAGAGAGAGAGAGAGAGAGAGAGAGAGAGTGTGTGTGTGTGTGTGTGTGTGTGTGTGTGTGTGTGTGTGTGTGTGTGTGTGTGTGTGTGTGTGTGTGTGTGTGTGTCGGGTCAGATCCCTGGTCTGTATCAGGGCCCGGGCTGTTATTGTTGTTATTAATTATCATTATTATTATCATTCGTGTGTCGGGTCGGGTGTCCGGTAGCCTACCGGTCCGTGGCCCGGTGGTTGGGGACCGCTGTATTAATCGATCGATAAATAAAACAATGAATAAAAAACTGCGATGTAAAATTCGAAGAATGCTAAACTGTAATGGTCATATCCTTTTCCAAAACCTACATTAAAAATGACTTTATATGGATTTCATGCTCGCAAAGGTTTTAGGCTTTAAGTGTGTGTGTGTGTGTGTGTGTGTGTGTGTGTGTGTGTGTGTGTGTGTGTGTGTGTGTGTGTACCTGCACTTGTCACAGACGGACAGGTCAAAGCTGTTGCTGAGGTACGAGTCCATAAAGGGTTTTAAACAATCGTCACACACCAGGTAGTCTGGCTCGATCACTGGAGCTGCAAACACAACAAAACACACACACACACACACACACACACACACACACACACACACACACACACACACACACACACAACAAAACACACACACACACACACACACACACACACACACACACACACACACACACACACACACACACACACACACACGTGTAAATAAGCATACATGCTATGCACGTACTCAAGTTACCACAGTCACACACACCTGGCTGATGCACAACCTTCCTGGTCCTCTGCTCTTCCTCTTCGTCCTCCTCCTCCTCGATGAAGAAGCCGGCACCGGAGTCGATGGTCTTGGAGACTTTGGCGGAGGTTGCGCCCTCCACCGCGGACAAAGGGCGGCTCGCCAGCCTGGCTTGCCGGAGCATCAACGCTCGCTGCCGGTTCCGTTCGATTTTAGCCCGCATCGCCGCAGACAGCTCAGGTGTGGGACTCTGTTCTGGCCCGGGACCGGCAGCATCCAGTCCCCCAGAGTCTGACGGGTCCATGCTGCTTGTTCAGGAAGAGTTGAAACGATTCTGAACACCACGTCGTGTATTGATCCATCCAAAGTCCAGGGTTGTTGTTACGAAAGTAACTACGATATACTTCCGGCATCTGCTTCTTCTTCGACATTTAATTTTTAACTTGTAGGTGCCTTACCGCCACCTGCTGCTTCGGAATGTGATGGAAGGAAAGTGAAAAAAAGTCTGCTGTATTTGTCACTTGATAAGTTCATTACTGTCTTCATGTGAAATCCAGCTTTAGATTCTTCTTTTATTTTCTTCTGTTTAAAACCAGAAGATGATTTTTTTTCCTTTTTATTGAAGCATAGTTTCACATATTTTAAGGTCTGTCTTAAAACAATATTCACATGCATTCACTTTTATTAAAATATGTTCTTTTGTTGCTGTAATTGTTCCCTCTGTCCATGCCAGCCACAAAGAAATTCCTTCTTACAGAAATTTCTGTGTAATTGATGGAAGAGAGAATCTGCAGTTGTCATTGTTTGTAAAACTGCTTTCTAAAATTAAGCTGATGCTAATATGATGGCTTGAATGGCTTCAGCAGTCTGGGTTAGTCGGATGTATCTGAGCAACTTTTCTGTCCAGAATTGAAAGTTCTGCTCTCCCTGTATGATGCTCCAGATCCATCGACATACCTTGCGTATGTACCTTCAAGTGGGAGTTTGCATTCCTGCAAACCTTCTGTTGCACAGTGTTGTTCTCTGAGTCCCTTTCTCAGGTCGGTCCCGCAATGTCCCGGAAAATTTCTGGGTCTGTTATTATCATTATTATTATCATTAGTGTATGTGTCCCTGGTCGGATCTGGGTTGTTATTATTATTATTATTATTATTATTATTATTATTATTATTATTATTATTATTATTAGTAGTGTGTGTTATTTTGTGTTCTAATGGCATCTTTGCTGTCACAACCAAATCAGAGTTGATATTACTTCACTTACTGCCCTAAACCATGTCTTGCCATGCCTCCAAGTTTTTAGCTCTTCCTCTATTAATGTAATACTAAACGTTGGGATACTTTCATATGAGAAAATGACCAACACAGGCACATGAAGTGATGCAAGCAATGAGTTTGTCTGGGATCGTTGCTTGCTTTGCTTGCATTGGCAGACAGGTACAGGATAGCGAGTGAGTCCTCAGTTGTCATTGAAAAGAAGCGGGGCGGTGAGTGCGTCTTTTATTGGCTGTCCTCAGGTGTCCATTGAATCCCTGTTGCATCACGCTGATCATGGCTGCGGGCCATGCATGCTGCTGTAAGAGGCTTGTGTCAAAGTAAAGCAGATCACATCCTGATAGATGACACTGCAAATCTGATCAGTGCCGTGAGGCAGTCTGAGAGGTGAAGTGAGCTGATTTATTAAAGTGGTTTGTTAGATTTAAAATGTCGTATGGCTAACAATTACTGAATGATAATAAAGTCCAAACACCAACAATGAAAATTTGAGTTTTCATTTATTTTATCATATAACAGTTTATACAGAGTTGAACGATATATGTCCTTACAGTATAATACACCCTTCAAGTAGTACATGAATGTGATTCAATACTTGCTTTAAAATAAAAGGGAAATACAAAAGCATTTTAGCATTTGTTATAGTATTCAAACTGGTCAAGGATGGATTCTTAGATATTTCTACATGCACTCATTCATACACACATTTCTCACACTGACATGATCCTTAAAAGAGATTTAGAAATGACACTGCAGACAGGCTACACCTGCAGTCTGAGAACAGATGTTGTGTTGAGGATTATAAACTATTTGTTGGCTTTGGTTACATACGGGAGTTTATATAAGTTTGCCAATCCTTTATATACATAAACACACAATAAAACATACATTTTTACACAGCAAGATAATGAATAGCTGGGCTTAATTTTATGGAGAATGAAAATCTTTTCATATGGCCAAAAAAAAAATTTCAATTTATGAAAAGATTTTAAAAAATGGTTAACATGGCGAGACAAAATATGATTTTTCACTCTTTGTGAGTGTTGAACTGATATTTCCATGGCTATCTAAATATGAAAATCAGATCAATTTATCTAAAAAAAAAAAAAAGTCTATGTTAAACAGAACGAAAAAAGAAACACAACTGCAAATTTATACCTGCGTATTCCTGAGTGTTATTCCAAAACAAATACAGTATATAAAAATTTTAAAAATGTTTAAACAGTACACCGGCTTTCGCATTTAGTCCTCTTTTGCCTTGTTATGAGGTTGTACTATTTTGCACCTTTAACCTTTAAGCATTACTACATGAAATAAAAATGGAGGAGAATGTTATTCAAAGATGTGAGAATGAAATATAAGATATTGCCTACTTCATATATTTGACATAGAAAGCAGGCAACACAAGGAAGTCAGTGATTGATGAATGATGATGTGCATGACGGCAGTCATGCAGGTCAGCATTCAACAGATGGTTCAATTGATGCAGACAACATTGATAGCACATTTGGTGGGACAGTGAGGCCTGAAACGGGTCACTGATAGGTCTGCCTCACATCAGTAAGTATGTTTCCTTCTGTCTGTTTAAAGGGGCAGTTTGACTTTGCTCATCAAAAGAAAAGCATGGATAAACTTTTAAAAAACACCTAAAAGTTTACAAAATCAAAGTGAGAAAATGCAATAATGTTAATGGAAACAGATTTCTAGAGTTGCAGACTTTATTATTATTTATTTTTATTCTTTAATTGTTTAATTCTTTTGCAACCTCTTCAGAATATTTGCATTAGATTAGTTGATAGAAACAAACACCTGATTTCACTTTTTGAAAATTTGTACATTTTAATGGAAACATACCTAGTGTTATTTATTTATTTATTTATTTATTTATTTATTTATTTATTTATTTATTTGCTAAAGCAGGACTCTGGTGATGTGAGAATTACCTATCATTCTTGGATTAAAGGAGAATAAAAAAATCCAAAATATACAAATGTCACAAACTGATTCTCTTCAACCATTCGTCCATGTTTTGTTTGAGAATAAAAATATGGGCCTGCTTGATGTTAAATTCTAAGATTTTGCCTTTTATGTCACAGACTGAAGGAAAACATAGCTCCATATTAGGCCTGATTTGTCCAATACGATACAAAAGCAGTATAGAGTGAGGAAAAAAGTCCAAGACAAAAATATTGCTATCATTTGCTTTCATATATGCAGTATACATGCATTTGTGATACAGTACATGAGTTGTTTTACATGAAAAACATTACAGAAGAAACTCAGTGATAACCGTTGATATTCAACTCTCCTGTTTATAAATGCATAATTTGGAAAAGAAAAAAAAAACATTTGAGTTTAACAAGTAAAATAAATGGAGATCACCAATCTTTAGTCCACCCTTTGTTTTCCAGACTGTATCATCTACTGGGACGTTTACGCACAAAAGTTGTCCATTTTAGTCAGAACACTGAAGTAATCTCTCTCTAAAGTGGTGCATGTAAAGGCAGACGGAACAGAAAAAGTCACATTCACAAGCTTAGTATATGAAAAACCCAAATAATTTAGTTGGGATATAGAGCTATACGGAGAAGTACTGAGCATGACAACACCTTAGCCAGTTTGATCCTTGTCCATTCTATCTGTTTACAATCTACTGCAACTATTTACCATTTCATTTAGCTATTACAGATATTCATGGATGGGATATAAGGAATGGATTTCTGCCAGGTACGTCCTCAAATGCATAGTACTGTATCTGAAAACACGATCAAGCTCTTAACACTGCATATTTCTCTTTCCATGACATTGCGAAGCCATACAGGCGGTGGGATGAACACAGTTCAGATCTAAAGGAATATTAAGCAGCTATCACACTTATGTGTTGTCCCAGCCATTTTTTTTCTTTTGTTTTTACTCCATGTCATACAGGATAACTCCAGAGCTCCACTGCCATTTAAAACAAACAATCAAAACCCCCCAAAAAAAAGTCTCTTTGAGCCCCTATATTCAGTTTATACACTTAAATTGGCTGCTTGAATGAGTAGCAGAGGTACTTCTTATAGTGCTGCACCGTCCTTTCGCTGAAAGAACAACAATCTCTGGTGATCTTCAAGTGAAATTTCCATCCAAGGTGGTGTTCTCACAAATTGTCCATCAGTTGCTTTCAGCAGTTTTCAGCCAATAGCGGCGACTAAATGTAGTCACATGGTACAAAGAGAGCGCAGGCCCTCCTATTGGGCCAAATGACGTGCAGGCCTGTGTGCCATGGCTGGACTGCTGTGATGCGCCGGTCTGAATTGTGCAGCCTCTGCCTAACTGGCTTCCACAATCTGTTTGTGTGCGTGTGTGCGTGCGTTTTCTTCACTTGATACTGAGGGCGGGGGTATTTGCATGTGCGTGCGAACAGTTGTCTAATGTGTATGCATGCGTGACAGATAATAGACATTTTGGGTCTGTGCGAGCATGTTTTTCCACTCCTACAGTAAATCATGGTACACATGAGCACATTTGCTCTTGGATCTGCTTTCTGACAATCTGCAGAAATCGCTCTCTCTCAAACGGTGACTGGGCAGACGATGATTTTGTCCTCCAGCATGACACTGATGACGAGGAAGACAAAGTAGAGCATGAACATGAGAAAGCCCAGTAACTTGCTCATTCTCCACTTGCAAGCGGCGATGGAAATGATGACGAAGAGGAGCATGAGGAAGAGGAGGACGATGGCGCAGAACAGGCCGTTGCTGCTCACCTCTACGGCCTTGAAGTCATTGATAATGTTGTAGATGAGCCAGGGGAACGGCAGGCTGGAGGAGGAAGCAGAGAAGAGTTAGTTGGGCTGAAACGGTGATTAAGCTGTGAGCTTTCTTGTTGTTTGCTGCACTCACCCCACAGTGATATCAAAGATGTTGGAGCCCACAGAGCTGGACACGGCCATGTCACCGAGGCCTTTTCGTGCCACAATCACACTGGTGATCAGGTCAGGGATTGAAGTGCCAGCTGCTAATATGGTCAGACCCATTATCTCCTCTGTGACCCAGAAAGTTTCTCCAACCTGAAAGGAAGAATCAGTTATGTAATGTTGCAGCTGTGCTGCTCAGAAAATAGCATTTTCATATTAGGTGGATCAGACTTTCAAGGTCTCCAGAAATATTTCTTTTATGCTCCACTGTGTTTGGTACAGCGCTTTGAAAGGTATGGGACCAGTACTGTGACGATGGCTGAGATGATAATGATTCATCATCACACACTCTGATTTATATTCCGCTGTCACTTCTGCATACAGCACTCTGCACCTATGAGAGCTAAGAGAGCAGGTGAGGCTCCTCATCGACTTTGCACACATGGCCTCCTTCTCCCAGGCCTGTCTTTGCATTTGCTCCATTAAAATAGAGAGTTACAGGTTGAGGTTGGATCAAGAGAGATTAGCTGGGATTAGCTGCCTTGGTCACACATTCAACACCCTGACTTCTGCACTTGCATAAGAAAGGCCTCGAAAATTGAATAGAAAAGACAACAGAGTTGGTGTCCACGGCAAATAGAGTACCTGGTGAGCCCACCACACCATCAGGTAGGAGAAGAAGGCAATCCAACAAATGGCGCCCATGAAAGTGATGGGGAAGAACTTTGTTGAGGTCTGGAAAAAAAACAACAATAATACAAACATAATTGAATTAATCATCCACTAAGTCAAACAACAGCACAGTCACTCGATCAGTCTGCGGTCTAGGCTCCGACAAGAACCTGAAGTATCTGATGCATCAATTAAGAGCAAAGTCAACATAATTCAGTCCTTAAAATAAAAAACAAGATTGGAACTTGCTATTATTATTGCATTTTGTTATAATTCAGTGCTGTGACACAACATGCATGTGTGTCCTGTACATATTCACTGATTTGTGTGTGTGTGTGTGTGTGTGTGTGTGTGTGTGTGTGTGTGTGTGTGTGTGTGTGTGTGTGTGTGTGTGTGTGTGTGTGTGTGTGTTGTCACCTCTCTCCTGACGTCGGGCAGTGTGAGCCACAGTGGAAGGACGATGGGCAGGATGAGGAGGTAGGTGATCTGTTTCCTGAGGGTGTCGGGCCAGGCCAGGCTCAGAGGCTGGTCTTCATCCTCCTCTTCCTCTCCACCCTGAGGAGGAGTTCATTACATTAAATCAACTGTACATATTTAAGCATTTCCATTTTGGTGATGCTGTGTAGATTTAAGTTAAAACGACTGATCACGTTGTTTTTATAGTGCAATGAAGATAAAAGCCATACCTCGTCCCCTCCCGCGACACCGTTCATGGGTGGTGTGACTTCCACAGCAACATTTGTGCTGTTGGGGATGTTTTTATCAGCTTGAGCAAAGAAAGAGAAGACAAAGAGTTAAAATAGGGTTCAAAGGACTTGTTCACAAGGATAGTATTAATTTGAAATGAAAAGTGGTGTAATGACGTTGAGAAAAGAGCTGAAACTTAAGTACAATTTGCTTGTCTTGGAGGTTGTGTATGGGAGAGGGCTCCTATGTTGAGAAACAAAATATGCTTGTTAATTTTCCAAACCCATCCTTAAAAGTGCAACAGAGTATTACAGGATGAATCATGAGTACTATAATGAATCAATCAAATGACAGATTAATGGACCAATCAGCCAGTCAGCTGATAAATAAAATGCTAAATATCAGTTCTTGATTTAATTAAGAAAATGGCAAATCAGACAGCAGATAAATGAATAAACAACATGCTGATAATACATGAATGAATGAGTAAATAAATGACAAAAATAAGTCACAGTAGCAATCTACTGTTTGATTGTAAACTACCACAATGACTCATACTTCAACACAAAAGTGTACTTGTACAGTCATGTCCATGTTCCAAGCTAAAAGTGAGGAAGTTAAAGGTTTACTGTGAAAAATTTTCAAAAAAACAAAACAACAACAACAACAACAACAACAACAACAACAATATAGAAATTCATGCAAAAGTAATCCCTCTCAATCATCACTTCTGACCCATTGGAAGTGTGTGGTGGTGTGTTTCTCTGCCTGCTTTTTCCTGTTTTCTCCTTATTTTGCCGTGGTCAGGATGTTTCTGCGTTGCAGCCGATATCATGCAGGTGAAGTTGGGACTTTATAAAAAGGTCAGGAGCAGGTGCCAGAGCATAAACATCTGAGAGGAAGCTAGGACAATGGCGAGCGCAGACAAAGCTCGTTTCAAGAGTGACTCTGGGGTTGGACCTCTAGGTGCCGAGGTTTAGCATAGTTAGCTCGCTAACGTATTGCCATTACAACAAATGTAACGTTCTTTCAATAGAACCTCACAGTGTACGAACAGAGCACTTCGGGTGGTCCTGAGCCGGCAGGAAGGGCCAAGTTTACATTCAGTTCAATTCCTACAAAGTTTACCTTGAAGTGATAGCTTCTGCTTTGAAAGCTTCTGTGATGTCTGGGTAATAACTGACAGCACTGAGTACATTTTAAAATCATAAGGGCCAATCAAACACACTCTTCTCATTATCTGTCCATCGTCATTCATTTTTGATTCACAAATTGTTGATGACTTTATGTTTTACTCAATCACCTATCAATAGCCACATTTCCAATTGATTAGTTATTTCTTATAAGTTGACTTTTGAATGGCACAAATGGGCTCCCATAGTTTCACCCGTCACTGTTACTCACCTACGCCGTTGGCATTGGCAGCCTCTTCTTTACACTTCTGCTTGGCCATTTTGTGGAGGATTGACGCCTTCTCTTTGAAACGTCCTGAAACAAAGGAAGCTCAGTCAATCCAGCACGCTCTCTTTGAAATGTGTCATTAATGAATGTGCAGTGGGGTTGAATGTGTTTTCCCACTGTGCTGAGACTACTTGGAAGAGGCACAGCTCTAGCAAAGAGATAAGGAAATGCAGTGGTTGGATGAATTAACTATCTATAATAATTAAACTTGGCCAATGTGTTACCTTGACCAAACAATATTATGTCCATAGAACAGCATTTCTAAACACAAACCTGATCTTAAACACAATTATAAACATGCTTAACTTTCTTAAACCAGTACTCATAACAAGAAACACACGGCCTGATTCTGTGTGGAGGAATGTAATGTTCCTATGATTCATGTCCTCCTATGTTTCATCATTATCATCATGATTTCACATGATTTTATGCCTCATTTTAGAGATCCTGTTGCATTTAGTGCATGTGTGTGTGTTTTGTGTATTATTAGTATTTTTTGCCTTCATCACTGAGGGGGTCCAGGGTGTGGATCATGAGCTGGAAGATGCTGTTTCTCATCAGTGAGTTGTGTAGAGAGGCACAGCTGCCTTCCCTCTGCAGCCTGGGTTTGGCCTGTAAGTATACCAACACAGATACCAAAAGATTTGTAAAGGAATATGAATGCATACTTATTCCACATTTGGCATCATTCATTATTTTGATTTCTTTGTGAAACTCTTAAAATACTGCCAAATAAGATGGGTGGAGAAAAAGACTCTGATGAGCAGTTATTTAAACTCAAACCATCAAGTGTCAGCTGTAATTTAGAGGACAGACTTGATGTCATATCTCCACTACAGCTTAAATCTCTCTATGTACATGTAGAATACATATCTAGAAACCCCTCTTTCTGTAATCATGGCTGGTTTTGATACTTGCAGTAAATAAATGCAGGCACATAAACTGCTTTCTTATACCATGACCAGTACCAGACTACAGTACATAAACAAACTCACCGTCAGCTTGTTCTCATCATCTCCAGGTGCATTTACCTTTTGGGAAAAACAGAGAAAGAAAACATCATATATGTACAGTATGGGTTTTCTTACCTACACAGGTATACACAGGGTGTGGACACAGTAGTACAAACACATCGACTATATGCAATCCAATACATGAGGCCTGCAGTAAATACTACATAATTTCACAATATGCAATATGTGTTCAGTGAATGTCGTTGGATTGGATTGCATTCCTACATTGGTGGGGTGGGGAGGGGAAAAGTGAAAGAGCCAACCATAATTAAAGTCTAGCTCATTGAGCTAATGTTCACATCTTGTTTACTCAGCGGTCCAATGAACAGTGTAAAAACACACATGAGCTCCTAAAGCAATGATGCAGATTTCATTTGCTTTTAACCACAAACTGAAACCAAATATCTGAGCATCCTGTTTTCATGTCGGAGTGGTAAAAACAGGTAAGAAAGATGACATAAGCCTGGATTTAACCCATGAAACGAAAATGAAAATGGAAAATCTTGTCATGGCATCCTCTTTTAAGAACAGCCTCAGGTTTTACAGGTAATTTGCTTTATAGCATTCTATGTGACATAAACACTGTCCCTTCATTTTTGTCAGTGTGTGTGTGTGTGTGTGTGTGTGTGTGTGTGTGTGTGTGTGTGTGTGTGCGTCTGTGTGTGCGTGACATCACTGTGTCCTCTGACTTTCCACCTCCTCACAGTGAACCAGTGCCAGAGGTTTTGGGTCTTGTTCCAACATGAAGACTACAGGGGAGGACTCACGCTAACCCCTGCCATTTCTTCAGAGGACATATACAGCACAGCCGTGTCAACACATAGAGAAGCACACACACACACACACACACACACACACACACACACACACACACACACACACACACACACACACACACACACACACACACACACACACACACAGTCCACTGGCTGGGACAAATAGAGACTGGTGGTGGTTTATGTCAGCAGTGGGGAGGGTTTGGAGTGAGAATCGTGGATTTGGAAAAGGGAACATAAAGTTTTGTGGGTCGATATTATTTTGTCAAAATAGTAGAGGTGCCTCACATCACACCATGGTGTGCTGGCCTGGGAAAATTCCTCGCAATTCCCCAAAAACAGGTTCAAGAACAAACTGTGGCAAGGAAGTAGTTACTGAAAGTTTTGACAGCATGAACCAGATGCTTCATGAAGGCTGGACAAGAACAGGTTTGGCACCTGTAGTTAATCTGAAACCAACAGGTCTTCCAACAGAAGAATAAAGTTATGTATGTTTTCTGATTTGGTTAGAAATTAAGTAAAAATGATAATAGGTCAGTTAAGAAATCTTCGGAATTATAAAACAATATAATCAAGAACGAAAAAAATCTGTCACTTTTGATTTAACCAATGATGTTTTATAGATATGAAAGGTTTGATGGAGATGCTTTTACATTTTTTGTAATTAAAAAAAATAAATAAATTGCAATGCAAACAATAACTATACAATACTGCTAAAGAGCTGTCCTGATAAATTTATCAGTCAAAGCACAAAGCTGCTGTCCAGAGTACCAAAGCATCCTCGTGCCTAAACGACCAAATAGGTTGATTGCCACTGACCATCGGTTAATGTTGTGAAATGGTCACAGATTGCTTTGGTTCAGGCACCAAAACACTTTGGTTAGGTTTAACATTACTGTTATGAAACATAAGGAAGTAAGTTAAAATAATTTCTTTTTTACACCAAAACTATTGCGTATGCAGGTTTTGTAAATGCAGGTAAACCTGCTAAAAATAGGCAGTTAACTCCTTTCCCATTGCAACAGACAAGTTTGCTTTTGTGGATTTATTTTCGGTGTTGACAGTGTTACTTTTTAATACATTTTACTTCAGTCTCTCTAACAGACACAACGCCAACTGAACAATTTTCAAGCGTTTCAGGTTTCCTGGCTATTTAGGCGCCAACAAATGGGTGTCATATTTCATTAACTGCCAATTGGAGCTGGAGTTGTTAAATAACCGAGATGACCGCAGAGTTCGTTTGAATATAATGAATGTTGACTGCACCCTGTCCCACTGAAGACAAAGCCAGATGTTAGTGGGTGAGGACGGGCTGGGTGTACAGCGTGCTTTGTATCTAATTGATAGAAATAATGGCTGCAGACGGATATATAAATAAAACTGAACATTAGCCTCAGTAGGCAGCTACAACCACAGTATTTTGTCTGAGCTTCAGACGATCACCAACAGCAAGCGGAGACGTGGAGAGTTTTGTTGTTGACACGTTTTCATGATGGAGGACGCAGAGTTTGAGCAGATAATCCCTTTATCTTGCATCTGACAAGACACCTGCTGCTGTCATGGCAGCAAGGCTAAAGCTAAGCTAAAGCTAGTTTGCGCAGTCCAGATTTGTTTCAATACATATTACTTGAGTGGCATGAAGACCCCTGACTGCAGTTAAGGTGGTTCAGGATTTTCATTCAGGTTTAAGTTTAGCTACAGTAAGATTCACCTACTTAGACTCAACAGACAGCTAAAAATCAGGATATCGCCTCTGAAATGTGTCCATCTGAAGCTGCAGCTGAGTTCTTTTCACTTTACATGGAGGTATTTCATGTTGATATTTTTCAGTTTAATCATTTCTGTGCAATAATTAATTGTATGGAAATGAATACAAATATATTTTGAAAACAAAGTTACTAAGCAATGAAAAAGAAGAATCTGTGGACACCTGTCTGTGCTGTCCATGTGATCGCTGAGCAGCGTGCCCTCTGCTCTAATAGCAGAGGCCAGCTTGGCATTAGTTCACGGTGGTTAGCGCTCACATGGCTCCTGAAGACAGCTGCCTGATGACAACAGACACTTGTAACCTGCTGCAGAGTCTGCTGATTTTCATGTCTTTAAGCCACACTTAAAGTAACACGTCCCTCTGTCTGAGAAACACCTTCAACCTCCTGGATGTTTGAAACCCTTCAACCTCATCAATCAAGCTACAAACACCAAGGTTTTATTCAGTTCTTGAAAAGGAGACTGCATTAAGAGTTATGAGATAATTTTACACAATATACAGTGTTTTGATAATTGCTGTATTTAGTGATTAGTAACTTATTTAGACATTCTGCTAATGACTCAGCTCTCATCTCCACTCTGATGAATGAATCAACAGTAACTAAACTACAAATCTGACTTCAATCACTTCCAGTCGATTTTAAGTAAAACCAAGACCAAGACGAAGAGGAAAAAGAAGACGAGGAGGAAGAAGAAGAAAGCATCACTTAAAGATTTCTGTCGCTTTTCACTAAGCTGCTGTTCCAGCTCAGTGGTCTCATCCGCCACAGTCGCTGTGGCACAGTCAGACCTCTCTCTGTCTGTCTCTGTCTCTCTCAGTCCAGTGTCCACCTGACTGTTCGAGCTGTGGGACTTAGCCAGGATTAATCGCCAGAGATCACCACTTTTAGACCGGTGATTTTCAAGGATGCGTGTGAAGTCCTGCAGCAACCTTCACAGGTCACCAGGCTCAAACATTTTGCTCTCATCTGTCTGCAAATACCAGCTATCTTCTTACTGTTATTATCATTTACAGCCACACAAGACAGCAGTTGGAAGTTATTACTGCAGTCAGTAAGTAATACGCACCTTGCTCAACAACAACTCAACAGATACAGACACATTTCTTTTGCTGAACAGCAGCTGCATTTTGATCATGATCACACTGATCGAAAATTCCCAAGTCAGACCTGCTGTGGAACTGAAACAGCTGCAAGGGTAAGATCAATCACTTAAGCTTTGTGCTGACCCCAGAACAGACAGTACGGACAAAAGTGTCTCTATTGTTACATAAAAGAAGTTTCATCAGCTGTAACTGTTTGTTAGGTTATTACATACAAAAGGCAGCTGTATCTGCACTCTGGGGCAGGTCAGGAATATTAAAACACTGAACCTATGTGCAACAATTGGACTATAATTAGTAACATTTGACAAGTAAAATCAGTAAACCAGTGATGCAGAGCACTGCTGCATTGTGATCCAGGTCTGATGTTAAAGATTGCAAGGAGAATTTTAACATTTCAGTAGAGCTCTGCAGAGATGAAGTGACAGTGTGCTGGACTGTATGTTTGCTGTCGTCACTGCAGGTAAGCAGTTGATAAGGGGATCAAAGAGGATTGTTGTCTTTAGTGTTGTCGGCAAGCAGCAGATCCTCACTTACTCTCTTTCTACACAGATGCTGCATGAACTGTATGCACTGTGCAAAACCACCTGAAACATGCACTAAGAGATGCACGGAATAAAAACCACACCATGCGATGAGCACTGCTGCAGGTCGAGGAAGGAGCGCTCGGTCATTTCTTTCAGTGATCTGCTGATTCTTGCTCCCCCAGGGAGCATCTGACTATTATTAGTGGTTCTAATGGGATTGGAGAGCATTAACCCGGGGGATTATTTAGCAACTACTGACACATGAGGGCAAGGCAGTTTGTCATTAAGTGCCAGGCAGACAGAAAGAGAAAAGCTGTTCTTGGGTTGAGGTGAGACAGCCTGAAGAACAGCTGATTCCCAGAAGGGCACAAATGTCAAATAGAGCTTCTGCAACAAAAGAGGTTGATGAGTGCCAAATAATGCTGTAAGTACACGTTTAGAGAACATGAAACATACAAAGCACTCAGGGGCCGGGGAACAACCTTGTTGATGTAGTCAGGAACTGATTCTCAAATGGACCACAGTGAAATAAAAATAATGTTAGATACAGTTTTATATGAAAGAAAAGACAAAAGTAAATTAGCTATTAGCTTTTTAGTTTTTATATATATTGTAGGTGATTGCTATGCTGTGGAAATAGCTCATAACTCTATAAAAACCCTAAATAATTCCTTGTTTACAATTAGCATTTAAGGGGAGGAGCTTTAGAGCAGATAAGACCATACTGGAAGCCTGTGATCATGAGCTCATCTGTTGCCTAAAACGTGAGAACTTCTATTGGATTGAATCACCTCCTTAAAAATAGTATTTTCAAGGATCGTATCGTTTGTCCTGTAAACATTTTTGAGCACAAGACCTCACTTAATTGGCCTATGATGAAAAGAAAATGTACATAATCTATAATTAATGTTTCCAGAAAAACAAAAGCCGGAAAAGCCGTGCACATAATGTGGAGCAGCGCACTGTATACGCCCCTGAAGAACTGGTGATGGGTGATGTCAGTCTAGGCTATGGGCAAGCTGCTCTAAGATCAGCCTACAGTAGTTTAAGTATTTGTCACCTGAGAGCCATACGAGATTACAACATCAGAGAGCAACAGATCTAACTCCAACTGCACACACAGACAGAACAAAAGATGGAGAGACAAATGTGAAAAACAAAATAGCTCCTTTGTGTGTATTTGTGTGTATGCATGTGTGTGTTGAACCTTTTGCACTGAATCATCATGTCCCCTCTCTGTCTTGAATCTTAGACACTATGTGTTATTTATAAAGCAGCAATCTGCAAAATTTCAAAATTACACTTTCCCATCATCTTCTCCCCAATGACACAAAGTGACCGGCTCAGTGGTTGTGAAGTGATCAGTATTGTGAGTGTGCTGGCATTAGGTCAACATGCTGTGAGTAGGAGTCACACTGTGCAAGAGCCTTTCAGAAAACAAACAAAAAAACATTTCACTTCCTAGCATTGTGACAAGGTGTACAAAGCTTTATGAGATCAGTGTGTAATCCATGTTAGGATGTACAGATGCTTGGAAAGCTGAAATGGAGAGCAAAACAGCAGTCCTCCAGAGTCAAGAGACCACTTTTTTCCAAGGCGAGCATGTGCTGACAAAGTTGAAGAGATGTCCAAGAATTTTTGGACTTATTTCACGGTTTCTTCTGCTTTGGGTTTTGGACTAATTTTCTCATACAGAATGCTCTCATAAGTCCATTTCATAACTTTTTAACATATTAAGAGTGTATTTTAAACATTTTTAAGATTATTAGCATGGCATCTGTATTCGCTATGGACAGAAAATTAAAATGTCTAATCTAAAAAAAACAAATACTTGAAAATAATCAACATGGTTGAAACTTGGACTTGGACTCAAAAAAGACCCACAAATGACTTTGAGATGACTTGCTCCTTGTATGGGATTTATATTTATATAAATATAAAATTATATAAAACTATGAATGTGATATTTTAGAGCGATGCATTGTTATTTCCAATGCTCTGACTCTCCAGGGAGCAGCTGCCATAAAGGAAAACTAAAATGTTTCACTTGTCACGAGCAGGAAGTGTTTTCTAAACTGACTGACTAAAAGGAAATCAGCATTTTGACTGATAGATTTGTTCTATAATTTCAGGTTTGTGTAGTTTGTGTAGTGACAGTATATAGACATGCCCCCTCAGAGGGAAACTAATGAATAGTAACTAAATAACACTGTAAACTCTACCAATACCACATTATAGAATACAGAAATTATTAATTATCTATGGCAAAATAATTTATTCTTGGATTTATTTTGGGACGTTTTACAGAACAGCTATGTTACATCAGTCCTATTCTGAGAGCCTTGCTGGATTCTGGTCTGGACTTGGTTACTAAAAGTAGTGGCTGAACACAAGGCCCGCTCTAGAATTAGTCAGCACCAAGAGGCTGTGGTCTGGCTCTGCGTCTGTCACTGTCAGAGCTGCACAGGTGGCAGGTTAAGACAAATCTTTATATCCTTCCAGAGGGGAGTTCAGGAGGGTTTGGCTGGCTGACAGCATGCTGTCTGTTCAGCACTCTGTTTTAACACCCTATCTGCTCCCGAATAACACCCTCTCAGATTCCCAGAACTAGAATGCTCCTGTTCTCAGGGTCAGCAGCCATGACAGGTTCACTCTGGGATCTCATTCATTGTGAAAAACAAAGGCTTTTCTCAGAATAGTCATCAACAGATGCTCAGATTTCAGTTAAGACACACTGAGACAGGACGCGCTGATAAGAAACAGTCACGTTCCCTTCCGAGAAATGTCCCCATCCAAATCAGACACTCGTGTCAAGAATCATAAATGTACACTGTTTCTGATGGGGATGAACAGATGGGTCAATCAGTGAATGAGAACGCGTGACTACAAGGATCACCAAAGATGGGGAGAAAGATTGATGCTGTTGAGCATAAAGTTGTTAAAGTAGTATTGTAATAATATCAAAAAATGGATGGATGGATGGATGGATGGATGGATGGATGGATGGATGGATGGATGGATGGATGGATGGACAAGGTGAAGCTCACCTTTGGTGCAGTCTCCAGCTCATCCACCTGGTTGCTGCCCAGCGTGCTCTTGATGAGAAGTTCTACTCTTGCATTGAACTTCATAAATGTCACGTAGCAGGTGTAGCACATCAGCAGGCTGATACTTTCCCCCATCGTGATTTGATTATCCAGAAAGAAATAGATGAGCATGAGCAAGCCAATGATATAGAATGAGACGTCTCTGAACAGAGGCCACCAGGTGAGGTTCAGCACCTCTTTGGAGAACAGGGCACACATCCCGATCACAAACAGGATGTTGAAGACGGCGGAGCCCACGATGGTACCAATACCCACGTTACTGTGGGAGACGAAGACTCCTATGACAGAAGTGAAGAGCTCTGGGGCTGAGCCACCTGCTGCCATGAAGGTGGCTCCTGCTACATCATCAGAGATCTCTAGCTTCTCTGTGATGACAGTGAGTGCAGGAACAAAGAACTCATCGCAGACAATGGCTAAGGCTATGAACATGTACAACATGCCAAACATATGAAGCGCTACAAAGCCCTGACGTCTCTCCTCCACGGTGAACAAGTCTGTTGGGTAGTCCCCGTGATTCATCTCTAGTTCGGATGATTCCATGGCCACAGATGATTTCCGTGCCGCAGCTGAGATGTTGTGGTGCTGCAGAAGAGTTCTTTGGGGCACTGCTGCCTCTGCTGAGCCCTCGTCAGGCGATTCAAGCTCTTTGGCCACCATTGTGGCCAGTGACAAGGCACTCCATGAACAGAATGTGCAGACCGCCACCAGGCTGAAGATGAAGCCCAGAATCCGTCCGGATCGCAGCTTTCTTTTGACGCCCTGGTAGTGGTGCCAGGTGCTGCGGCTGTGAGGGCCCAGTAAAGGTGTAGAGCTAGAGGAAGCCATCATGTCTCGACTCCTTATGGGTAGCATGAAATCCATGATGTTGGCGCAGTTTGTCAGGCAGAGTGGAAGCGTCTGGAATCCCCCCCAAAACTGGGTTGGTAGTGCTGGTGGCTATGAGGGCGGGGGTTTGACAGGCCGCGATGGTTCACCGATTTGTTTGCATACTGCTCCCCGGTCTAAACACAATGGAAGCCCTCCAGTCTGATTCCAGGATCCAGCCCATTCAAAGGCTTCCTCATATTACTCACTGCAAGACAAAATAACAGTGATAGTTTTAATGCAAGGGATCCTATTTGCTGATGAATATATTGTCTTCTGTCTAACTTTTTCCTCTCCTGATATCCATCCACATGCAGACATTGTTGGCAGTGGCTTTTACATGACTTGACTATTTCTATTTTCTGTTACTTTCTGCTACTCCTCCACTATATCTCTGAGGGAAATGTTGTACTTTCAGCACCACAAAATGTATCAAACTACTATTAATTACCTAACTTTACAGATAAGGGTTTTCTACTGAGCTGAACTATGAGGTCTGTATTTAGGTCTTCTCTGGACGGATTCATGAATTTGACTGTAAGTTCATGGAAGTTGTTGTATAAGGCTCAAATGAAAAATAATTGCTGGACAGGATACTCTCTCTAGACTATTATTAAGTTGATGGTCCTATCTGCAAATGCAGTCAGTGTTTATGTGACTTGGCACAATTGCTCATATTTTTCCGTAAATGTACAAAATCTATTGCAGAGTCTGAATTATTTGGACATGAAATGCTCTAATTTTCTTGCAGCTGCAATTTCAGTATGTACTGAATTGCTCATAACAGTTGATAGCAGTATAAATAGTGTTAACGTGCAGTGGCCTTCTTGACATTGTGCTGAGAAGCTGCAGCGAGATCTCTCCTTTAAGTGAAGCTTGGACATTAGTGAAAGCTCATTAGGAAGCTATTTAATCCCTGAGAAGATATACTTAGATTAGCCTCAGGCCCTGCACACTGATGCCACTGCACAAAGTCAAAAAGTAAGACAACAACAAAATAATTATTGAATTTGAGGAACAAATAAGAATGAATGATCTGGAGCCTCATGGACATTAGTGCAGTACTGAAACAGCTTCACTGGGACAAACTGCAATATTGAAATTTCATCTCACAAGTGCAAAGCAATGCCCAGTCTTGTACATTCTGGTGCAATACACCAATTTATCATTATCAAACATTAATTTAGCATTTTCAAAACCAACTTTGAACAGTGAAAGCAGAATTTAAGACTCAAGCTGGACAGTATTAGGACATTAGAGACACACTACAGCTTCAAACACACAATTATATTATTTTTCTCATACCACACTTGAAAATCTTCCATGCAGCAGGAAGGACTCCAGTTGGTAGTCAGGTCCTGAGTCTCCTGAGTGAATATTCCACCAAATTGAATCCCAAAGGAGAAAGGTCCCAAGGGCTGAAGGCTGCAGCAGTAAATCCTCAGTGAGACTTTCCTCCCTCAGTCAAGGAGGACCTCCAAGACACCAGGTCAGAAGCAAGCAACCAAGAGTTCCTCCCTCCCTCTCAAAGTCCCTCCCCCCTTTGATACTGCCTCCCTCCTTCCCTGCTTAAGTACATCTTCCCGTCTACCTTTCCCCTCCTTGTCCTGCCCTCCCTCCATGTTCAAGAATGAGGATCAGAGCTGTCTATCACTGCCTGTCTTCTTTCTTCGCTCCATCCCCCACCAACCTGTTCTCACCTCCCGCAGTACCAAGTATCATTTCTTCCCATCCCCACACCCGGGCAAAAGGGTCTTACTCAAGTAGCTTACAGCAGGATGGGACTAAAGACTGCTGTGCTATCAGATCATGGTGCTCTTCTCAAAGCCCTTGAAAACTATACCAAGTACTCTGTGATATAATGCGTTGCAGCAGCTTAACAACTTTTAACTTGAACAGTTTGCAGTGAAAGGCATAAGATTTTTTTTTTAAATCAAACTTTAATAATAATTTTGCACGGATTTTCTTTCCAACTACAAACAATTTTTTTTTACCTTCTTTTTTTTTTTTTTAAACTTTTGAGCAGAAAGTTTTTTTCCTCAGTACATTTAACCACTTCTTTCCAATTGCCGAAATCACTGTGCAGTTTATAGTAACAGAATTATAGTAAATATGATGTTAACTGTCACTCCTTTTATCAAATGAATCATGCGTACAAAGATTTGGAAAAAATCTTTAAGTGGATATATAATTTGAGCAATATGTATGTGTGTGCCATGCATGTGCACAATTCAAGTCAGGTCAGGCTTGACACATTAGAACTGTAAGCTTAAGTAGCCATCTGGGGGTGAGTTCAAATGTAACCTATCCTGTTATGTGGCACATCCCTAACATAGCACCACCTAACCCTAACCCTAACCCAACCCTAACCCTAACCCCAACCCCAACCCCAACCCTAAACCTAACCCCATGGGCAGATTAAGATTAAATTCAATAATGAAATTTAAGTCTAAATCTAAGCATATTTAATGGAGTGGACTGCAAACTTTTCCTTGCAAGCAAAATGGTGGTCAGTCAGTGTGTTTCCTCAGCCGATCTAGACCACTTAAGAGGTCCATTACCCTCTGGGAGCATGCTTTTCAAAAAATCTGCACAGAGGATGATTGATGATGATGAAGTTTAAGGTTTTTTCGGACAGCTTTTTTTCTATGTCCGGGTGGTCTCAGGACTCTCTGGGACCATCTTACAAACAGGAAGCAAAAGAAAATGCAAATAGTTTTGATAACAGGTGTTGCGTCCTCTGCGTATGTAGTACAGTCGATATATTTACACACTGTAAAACAACGAGGCAATGCCATGGCCTGAGTTGACATCTTGTTTGGTGCAGAGATGTTTGACCTCAGTAAGGATTCTGCATTCTGTGTTCTGAAAAGGCTAAAGTTCTTACATAACGGGCCAAGCACTCCTCACCCTCCTTCTTGGTTGGCTGAGGTACATTGCCTGCAGAAGTTGAAATAAAAATAACTCTTTGCATGCAGAAGAAGCTTCACCACACCTGTGGTAGCTGTTTCAGGTTTAGTTTACGATTCTCTTCTCTTACGCAATATAACAAAAATCTGGTAGGGACCAGTAATGGAGATAGCTGTTGCCTAATTACAAGTGAACACAAATATTAGCCCAACATTGTTCAACAGAGTAATAAATGAAAACTTTGATATTGCACCAGAGAGTAATTTGCACAATCCATTAAATTACTAGAACTTTTCACATCGAGGTGGGAAGTTGCTCACATGTAAAGTAATTTTCCTTGGTAGGCCAGGCAGTGAATGGTGAGAGAGACAGATTCATGTTCTTCTGTGAAGCTGGGATCAGCAGCAGCTTATAGGATAAGGCTTGTGCCTGAAATAGCTGCTCAGTTATATATGAGTTAGAGAGAGACCCTCTACCTGTGAGCAGGGCAACCCAGGTAAGTGGTGAGCTTGACCAGAATAATAGAATGAACCAGCTCAAGGGAACTGACCAACATTCACTGGTTTAACCATTACTATACCAGAAAGACTTTGACCAGTCAACGTTCGCTTGTTCATCTCTGTTGCAGTCGCAGTCTTTTGGCATGAAAGCATGTCACACGCCAGAAGTGTGAGAGTTGGTAACCCTGAGGTTTGCAATGATACTGGTGGCAGAATCACCATTCGAGATTATTAATAAGTTTTGAAGCATCAGGTCCCTGATTTAAGACAGATGTCAACAAAAGAAGGCTTCTCACTTCCAGTCTGACTGTTGACTTTGCCAACTTGTCACTGGAAGATTTTTCGTCTGTAACTAGCTGCTTGTTTGAAAAAGCCATCTCTGGCTGACCCAGGGCAACAGGATACGAGTGTGTTCACTCAAATCATGAAGCAATTTTTTTTGCTCAGCATATCACATACAAAGTCAATGCAAAGATGTGAATGGATGCAAATTCGTGTCCGTTTTCACCTGGCGCCACAGTGGCTGCCGTAGTTTGCTAGCTTATGGTGTATGCACAGGCATTGTAGGTGAACATTTCTGTTTGTTTGTGTTAGTCGCGAGAGTAAAGGTCTTTTCAGGGCACAGTCACACATACACAAAATTAACAGCAGTGAATATTTTCCTCACCCTGTCTTCCATTCTATGTGAGCGGAAGGGTGAGTAAAACTGCACTTCCTTGCATCTTAGGTTCACGTTAAGTTCAACTTTGGTGAACTCTGACCAGCGAAGTCGCTGCCTAAACCAGCATCAAAGAAGTGTGCGTGGCTGACCCCTCAAACATCCTACAAAACAGCAACTAATTTCCTTGTGCGTCACATCCTGCACTGCCCACATTCAATCGGCAATCGGCATTTACCTGAATTTGCACGTGACCGTGCCCTTACCTGGGCCCTTACAGTATGTATGGTAACCATGGAGTCTATGATTTCCAAAGTAGTTGACACATAATGCAATCCTTTCAATCACTCTTCTCTGAGAAGACTGCAAGGCAAATGAAAACAAGTGATCCCACTGCCGAACTCGCACCAGTAACATCAGGTGAAAAATTTCTTTGTTAGCGTGAACTCACTGTAAGGCTGAACAACATTACCCAGGCAAACAAAAGTTAGCAAACTCACCATTTCATGATCCAAGAAGAAAACATGAAAATAAAAATACAGCATTGCTATTGTATTGCAGTGTAGAACTAATGAGCTCGGCTAGCTTGGCTGTTCAACTTAGCTTATAAAGGCTAACAGAGGGTAGTGTTTTTTCACTGCATTATGTTTTCTTGTTCACAGTTCAAGTGTTTTAGTTTTAACATTACAAAAGAAAGAAAATAAAGAAATAAGCAATGTATTTGGCAAATATAACCAATGAGAAATATTTTTGGCGGCAAGTTTGGTGGAGTGTACTTTAAGCTAGCATTAACTACGTTGGTTCTTGGGTATCTAAACATGCTAACATTCACAGCTTGCAGTAGAGCAGGTAGACAGTGATAGGCCTGGCGCGCCCAGTTACAGATGCTAAGATATGACTGAACATTAAATTATAATGCATGCTTTCTTATTCTTAAATCGAGCAACATCATGGTTTTTGAGTGATGAGCATTTCCCTGCAGTAAGAAGTAGGTGTCTAGCTAGCAGAAAAGGTGTCTACTTTCACAGGGAAAAGCTGCAGTGGTAGCTTCACCTAGAGCCATTCCCTCCATCCTACACAGTCACTTCCACCCAATGATTCTGGCAGACAGTGATGGCTCAAACTTCCACCTACAGCCTCACCCAGGAATGTGCATCGCCGCTTTCTGCCAGACCTCAGTCAGCCTCAGTCAGCAACCAACAACATGCTGCATCTGAAGATTCTGCCAGACAGCTGCAGCTCCACCTACACCCTCCCCCTGCATCCTGCACAGCCATTTCCACCTGATCCTTCTGGCAGACAGCCACAGCCCAAACCTCTACCCACAGCCTCATCTAGCAACCTGCACCTTCATCTCTTGTTGATGAAGATCTATGAGAACAACTCTCTTCATGTGGGCCCTTTGGCTGGATTGTAAACACAGGCAAATATTCCCTTCATCAGTATCACATGCCAGCAAGACCAGCAATTTCCAAGAAAGCTCATCAATCAATGAGGACAGAAATACCTCTGTCTCAGTTCCACCACCACCAAACTCTTCCCCATCAGTAACCCTAATGTAACACTAGTAGGTAGGTTGATCTATTACCTTGAGTAGTATGTACTCTAAAAGCCTTTGCATTGTTGCTCAATAATTAGACACCTTAATACTTAAGATCAAACTAAATGTATCTAATTTTGACTATTATTTTATCTAATTCTAATTTTTCTTTCCAGCAGATGTTTTTACTCAGTAGTTTGCTACCACCTCCTGGTAAGTCACTGTCAATAATATTGAATATTGAATTGGAAAAATAAATAAATAAATAAATAAATAAATAAATAAATAAAATAAAATAAAATCGGAATTTCCCCTTGAGGGACGAATAAAGGAATATTGAATTGAATTGAATCATTTACAAGCATTATTTAGTGGGCTATAAATACTATAAATGTACATCATGTCTGCAGTTGGAAATGTTGATCATTAATAAAAGCTCACAACCTTCTCACTGTTTACTAAACCATCAAGTATGCAGATATACATTTTAATATGGCATGAGTTTCTCATGTTCAAATATTGAAGTTTGGAGTTTTTAAATGGCCACATGGTGGTGCTATTTACATACAAATCAATTCACTGGCTTACCTGTTCATGGCATAACTTTGCACCAGATTCTCTGGTTTAGTAGTCTGTTTAGTAGTTTTTTGAGGTATCCTAAAGAACAGACAACCAAACAAACAGGACCAAGCTAGTTAGCCTGACAAGCTAACATTTGCTGCAAAATCAGGCAAACATATTGTTTAATCTATTCCTTATATTTTTTTATTCTTGTGTATTCAGCAAAGAAAGACCCCATCTTCTAAACTATCTAAATGCCAAGTATTACACTGATTTTATTTCATCACTTCAACATGTGGAGATGCTGCACCTTGCTAAGCTATGATTGATCAGCCAATCCAAATGCATGTCTTCTTACTCTTAAGTCTATATATTATAGTGAGACTATACATAGTCCTGATATTGATATCAGGACTTAGCAAATATTAAATGCATTTTCAGGCTCTGCTGGTGATCTTGTTCTTGATAAGTCATAAGTTGTGGTTTAAAAACCTTGTGGTGTCTAAATGCACCCACTGCTGTGTGTGCGTGACAGGCGAAACATAATCCATGTAACATCAACACCTGCAACAACAATCACATTCCTTCAACTGCAGATGGTGTTTGTACCAAATCAGCTGGAGACTCGGTCAATCTTCAGCGGAACATCATCTTACAAAGGTTCTATGAGTGCCTGTGATGCAAAAGAATTTATAGTTCTGAAGGCTTCGAAAAAATCCTTTGGAAATTATATTTCACTTTTTGAACATAAAACTGAAGGTTTCTACACTTTCCATCCCTGAACATGAGAGCTGATCTAAGGTCTGAAGTCATTCTGAAGATATATATCTGCAGATATAATCTATTCCTCAAAGTACTTTTAATACTATAACATAATATTACTACTACTACTACTACTACTATTACTACTACTGCATGCTGAACATCAGCTAAACACCAAAGAATTGTTGTAAAGAGATGGAAAGCAACAAAGATTTGGGCAGTATTTTATTTGGACGCTTAGTCTTCTCAGAACATTTGAGATTTCAGTCAGAGTCTCAACAGGTATACACATGTTAACATCTAGAAATGTGTGCTATCATCCTTCATCCCAACCACACAAATAGAGGACGCTGTTGGCACAGCAGCAGGAGTTCTGGTTCTTGACAAATATCAAGGTAAATGTGGGCATTAGGTTGTGTCTAGGGGTGGGCAAAAATATTGATATGGCAATATATCGCGATACTTTGTCTTCCGATTCAATATCGATATTCAAAATTTGAATATCTATATTTTTCAATTAATAAATCATATTTCTGACGGGTTGTAAGTCCAGTATAACTTCCATGGGGTGTCACTGTACTGCTACCTCACTGCAAGGCACTCTTTTCTTCTTCTCTTTTTTTCCCCTGGCGGTTGCAGTGAGGAAGTGGAGCCGGAAAAAAACAAGCAAGCATGGCTGGTAACGTTAAACTAGAGACGCCCTCAAACTTTAAGGCAGATGTTTGGAGGTACTTTGGATTCCAAAGGAAAGGAGAAACACACAGTGAGCTGGACAAAGAGCATGCTCTGCGCAAACACTCTTTCACTCCCATTAGATATTCGGGTAACACAACAAACTTGCAAACTCATTTAGCACGACACCACCCTGACATATTAACTCAGCTCATGTTTTTCATGCAAATATGTAGTAACTTGCACTTGTATAGTTATAATAAAATGGCATGGATAATTTGAATTACATTGTTTTGACTCAGTTTGTCCCATGAATTATCACTATCATCTGATGTACATACAACTTGGTTTTTAAGATGCATAATGCCTTTTACATTTTTCACTGAACTATGTAGAATATAGCAAAATTTGGATATCGCAATATCATATCGTATCATGACTCAAGGATCGTGATGCGTATCGTATTGTGAGGTCCTTGGCAATACCCACCCCTAGTTGTGTTCGCAAAAGAAAGAAGAAGTTTTCTGTGTCTGGCTCCAGTCGTTTTTATTTTGCTTTTCCAAAAGACGAGGCACAAACACAAACCCTGCCTGAAACCACACACTTACATTACTGGAGACATTCTGGCACCAGCTCACAATCTCAACAGCAGAAGAAGTCACTGACTATTTGGCAAATGGGTGATGAGATGAGTAGTAGCAGCTTCATGTGTTCAAAATTCATTAAACCTCTGCAAAGCATGCTACAAGTATAGTGCAAAGTATGTTTAGTTTACAGTAACAACCAGCTTTTTTGCCCCCTCAGAAAGTGACCACAAAGCTCAAACTACTACTGAGCCTCCTGTAAGATAAAGGTGGGTTTATTAAAGAGACTGTTTGCCAGAAAGCGTATTGCGTTAATTAAATGCTCTGGCAAAGAAGGGCGAAGGGGGTGAATAAGTCAATTTGAGCAAAGGAGTCATCAGTTTGAAGAGCTGTGATACATTCAAACTATCAGACTAATGCACTGTTCAATTATGCAATGAGTGACTGATCGTCCATGACTTCCATGTCAGAAATCTCAGCAGCACCAAATAAAATTATCAACACACTCCTCCTGAATTATCCCCAGAGGAATCCATTAATTCTCCTCTGAAATGAAGTGCCTGTTTTTACCCATTTCAACACTCTCTGCCATCCTCAGCACTTGGGCTTCTTGCCATAGCTGTCCACCACCTCTGGCGTGACACTCTCGTCCTCCTCCACGTCCTCCATCACCGTCTTACCGACCAGCTGGAAGATGTCCTCAGCCATGACGCCCATGGGCTCGGCCACCTTCACCGTCAACATGTCCAGAGTCAGGACAGTTCCTTGGGGGATTCTGACTTTGGCCACAACCGATTTACCCAGCTGGAATGGAAAGAAACAAGTAAGTCTTAGTATTATTGCTCTGATAGCACAAACTGATAAAAAAAATACTTCTCTGTAAACAGTGAAAATCTCTCTTCAGTACTATCCGCCTTGCATTTTTGTGCATTTTTTCTGTGGAGAGAGGACATCTCACCTTATCATGGCAGGGCTTCTCACAAGGTAACATCTGCTTGATGTTGCTCCCCAGCGCCCTCTCCACCAGTCGGATGGAACGAACAAGCTCGGTTAGCTCAGAGGGCACCAGCGAGGCGGCGTGGTCACTTCCTTTCCATGTCTTGTCCAAGGTTATATGACGTTCGATGACCTTTGCCCCAAGAGCTACGGCTGCAACTGAAATAGAGATCCCAGACTCATGGCCGGAATACCCAATGGGAATGTCTGGAAATTCTTTCTGGTATTCCTGTAGATGACACAAGTGTTTCTCTTCATTTTGGTACATATGCTTATTTACTTTGTGAGGTTACTAAACTTGAAATAAAGATCAAATAAATGCCAGCGGCCAGTTAGCTTCGCATTAAGTAACTGGCAACAGGGAGAAACTTCTAGACTGGGTCTGTGCAAAGGGAACAAAATCTGCCAACCAGCACCTCGAAAGCTCACTGGCTAACATGTTACATCTTGTTTGTTTAATCGATACAAAAACTGATATCTACATACTGGCAACATTTTATATATAAATATAGATATGACAGTAGTCATAAGTCTGAAAACGCTGAACTTTGCTTTTGATAGATCATTTAACAACTCAGCTTGGTTGAGAAATCTTTAGAAACCTATTGTGGACTGAAATTCTATTTCTTTCACCGTTATCACGCGAAGGTTGACATCTTCAGCTTCCAGAGGGTAGGCGCTGGTGCACTGCAGGATGGCGAAGTTCTGGTTGTGCTCCTTCACTGTTTTGTAGACCCGACGCATCGTCTCCATGGACTGCATTCCACTGGAGACCACCATGGGCCGTCCTGACACGGACAGGAGGGCAACAGCTTCATTAGCATCATGTCTAACACGAGCGGAGGGCAAACTGAGACACACCCTGTAGCTCATCACGGCGAGACAGAGCACCCCCCCCCCCACACACACATCTCTGGGGCCAAGACATTGGTGCATTCCTTCTTTTAAGTGAATACTGTATTTGTCTCTATGTAACACTGTGCACATGTGTGTATATTACTGTGTGCAGTCTTTAGAAGTTAGACAATGCACTGATGACTAACTCCTCGTTTATTCAGCATAAAACACATCTGATGATTCAATCTGACACGTGAAACCTGCTCCTAGATACGACAGTCTGCTCTCACCTTTCTTGGCAGTCTTCTCCAGATACGGGAAGTTGTTGGTGTCTCCAGAGCCCACTTTGAAGAAAGGCACGTTGAGCTCTTGCAGGAACTCCACCGCCATCTAAAGGCAGAAAAAGTTAAGGTTAAACTCAAACCTGATTGACAAACCTTCATCAAAAGTCTCTGTCTTACCTCGTCCATCCCTGAGGCAGTGAAGAAGATGCCAACCTCCTCGGCGTATTTCTGCAGTTCCCTGTACTGCTCATGGCTGAACTCCAGATGGCGCTTGTGTTCCCCATAAGTTTTACCCCAGGAGTGTTTCGAAGTGTATGGGCGCTCTAAGGCTTGCTTGTTGAATTTGTACTCTAATTCACTCTTCTGGAATTTGGCACAGTCAGCACCACAGTCCTGTGGAGGTGGATAGAGGTGAGGGATGGAAAAGAAAGGAAGCCTGAGAAACATACTGAACAGTAAGGATTTATTCAAGGTGTCCTACAGATTGATATAATATGAAAGAAAGCAACTCATATACAACTACAAAGGAACAGGAAGTTCCCTGGAGAGCTACATCTGGTACTAAATAAAGGGTACACTTCTAATTAATTATTTCAATTCAATTTAATCTTTTTTTTTTTTTCTTTTTTTTTTAACAAATAGTTCTGTTCAGGAATGTCCATGAAGTAAATGATATAGCTGGAAAATAAAGTGCTGCTGAAATAATAAAGGAGGGGCCTACCTAAAGCAGCAGTATACTCCATAAGCCTCTGCTAAAAGAAACCCTTACTCACAAATCCTAATAGCAGATTGTTCAATGAATGAGTGACATTACCAGTTTCATACCTGAACCTGCTGCAGCTGACAGCCTTAAACCAGCACAGCCAAACTGTCATCTCATTTTACTAAACTCCATACAGATGAAATGATGACTGTCTTGTGTAGTCTAAGGCTGCAGCTCTGTATGATCAGACATCGATTTACATGAGCAGTGTTGGCCAACACTACCAGGAGCTAAGGTGGAAATCAGAAAGATTTGCTCATTTACAGAGAAAAGATGATTACTCTTGATGTGTTGGACTTTAGGATTAAAATGATTTTATATCCCTTTAGAAAAATGAATAATTGAGATGTGTTTCAATTGAAATGAAATGATAATAATTAAAAAAGGGCACTTACTGTGGCCTCAGTACAGATACAGAAGCCTATATCCACTCTGGCATGAATAAGCAAGCCAAACCCCATTCACAAATCTTAGCAATTTAACAAACTACAACACGACTAAACATTTCTTTGCAAAAATTCGTATATCGACGGTCCACAAATTTGCACATAGCAGTTTAAAGCATTAAATCAAAATTAGATAGACAAACGCCCACTGGCCAGCCTTAAATTACATTCAAAGTAATGACTCAGAGGAGGAGCAAGCCATTATTTGGTACATTTTTTAGACGGAGTTCTGAATACGTTCGCTCCTGTGTGTGTGGCCCTGACTATTAAAGAGAACAATAAAGCACGTTCAGGATGAACCGATACGTGTCAAGTTTATTACCTTTGCCATTTTGATCATTTTCTTGGCAATCTCAATGTCTCCCTGGTGGTTTTGTCCAATTTCTGCTATGATGAAGCACGGATGGTTACCTCCGATCATCCTGCCGGGACACAGCTCAAACTTTAAAGGCATTTTGATAACAGTGAACGTGATTATTTAGCTGAGAGATGGACGATGGAATAGCGGTGAGCTGTGCCTAACAAAAACCGACCGGACCAGTTAATGTGCTGTACAGACAGGATGTGCAAAGATTTCCGCTTTTGTGGTTCAGCGTAAAAGCCGGATTTCCTGTAAAAATAAAAGCATAAGCTTACAGGTGAAGGAGACGGACAAGTCTGAAGCTAATCAGAGGCTGTAATTCATTCAGTTCTGCACACCTGTGAGCTCCCCTCAATATTATTTGATAAATTGTTGATTGAAACAGAAGAAACAGAGCTCTGACTCTCTACAGACTGCCCAGCACCAAACACAAAGGTTGGCAATGAAATGCTGAGATTAGTGCATCTAGCAAGCTTAGACCCCAAATATTGGAGGAGGCGGTGACTAAAACAGAGCTAAAAGCAGAAAATATCTGAACTACTTCAACAATAGTCAGCGTTATGTGTCTGTAAGCTTGTTCAGGTGTTCCTCTGCCTCCTTGTGACCAGAAATCAGTTCAGTTTTGAGGTCATGTAACAAATTAAAGTTGATATTTTATATTCATTCTTTTATCTGACTTAAATTATTCGGAGGAAGAACAACAGGACGACAACTTTTACTCACTTTTTACTGATATTGAAATCAAATGGACAATGAACAGGCATGGTCAAGCAACAGCTGGCTAATATCTAGTTCTCTTTAAAACCACAACTGTCTAATTTCAGTGACATAAACGTTTTATATACTGTATATATATTGCCTTCTGTATATGTACATAGGTACACACATTGAGTACGTACACACACACACACACACTGTTGAGGTTTAAACGCACACACAAACGGGTCACATTTATTGTAATGACTGGACTTTGTTCAGTTCCTGACTGGAGAGGGGCGAGGCTTTTCAAAAGGAAATGCATAGATTGAAAAATTTAACACAATATGCCAGAAGCAGACTCTACATACACAGCTCAAAGTACACACACTGAATTTGGAGTTTTGTCTTTAGAGTTTGGTCCTTTAAAAACAAACAAAAAAAAAACCACAAAAATTCTGAAGATACGTTTGTTGATAGGATGAGAAAACATGAGGCGATGTGCTGGAGGGCAAAAGGCGGATATAACAATTAAACATCAACCCTCGTAGGTCATAGGAGATTCAGAAGATTGACAGGACAGGAGTTAAGAGTACAGCATCATGGGAATGATATTATTTGGGAGCCCTGTGAAACAGATTGTAGTGTAACTATAGGCCCAAACAATCAACGCTTCCCTTTTAGTATCCCAACTCACCACCCTTACACAAGTGTTACACAGTGCCACAGATCATGAGACCTGGTCCCCATCTAACAGGCCTTGATCTCAGTATATCAAACAAACTGGAAAGAGAAACTTCAAGGTCTGGCTTGGTCTGTGGATGAGGTGCACACAAGTGAAAACCTTTCAGGGGGGCAGGTAATGGTGAGCTAGTGCTTCAAGCTTAATCTCTACAGCCCTGCCAGGAGGAGACTGTTGAAGGTAGGACCACTGGCTATATCCTTCCATAGGACTGTGCATGGCAAACAGATATGGATAGAAGGGGTGGAAGTCCCCTTGTCTTCAGAATACAGATGACGGGACATCGGTAGTTGGGTTGGTTGGTGTGTGGTGACAGAGGATGATATGGAATGATGCCCTGAGCAGCCTTGGCTGCCTAGCGGACGAGAGGGGACTGCTTAAGGGAGATGAGGACGGAGCGCATGCGGGACACATCTTTGGCCTGCTTGCTGGACTTGGGGTTGAAGTCGCAGAGCCGAGCCACCCGCTCCCACTCCGTGCCGGGGTTGTTCTCATCCATATCCGAAATCATGGCCTCCTCAGCCGCCCTACATGCGACAGGGGAAAGAAGGAAGGGACACGGAATAGACACCAATCAGTGGAGGACGTGGTAACATACACAGACGTACACGTACAGCCCTGAGAAAGTCCTCTGCTGAACACCAACACACACAAATCCACCTGAAACCTAGGCTGTGTCTCTTGTGCACAGTGTTGACTCGAATCAAGTTAATTTTCACTCTGACATAAAAACACTACTCTAACCTTTTGTGTATAAATCTCTAGGACTCAGCTCGTGACAAACAGGGCTTTCCGTTCTCCCTTTTTGGGTCAGGTGGGAGTTTGTTGGTTCAGCAGAGTCTTCCTCAGGACAGGACAGTCCAATCACCACACAGAAATCGACATCCACCTGTCTTTACGCCCACAAAGAGGAACAAGCTACAACAGTTTCATTACCTGTGGCATGCCCCCAACTCTGCTTACACATTACAGTACAGTCACCTGATTTCTGACTCTCCACAACAGTAAAGGGAGGTACATAGAAAACACTGATGAGAAATTCAAAGAAAACAAACAAACTGAAGCTAAACAAAGAAACTGTAAGGTCTGATAAGCATTTTTGGTTGGTTAAAAATGCAGTTCTGTACAGAACTGGGGGGGGGGGGGGGGGTCTGCCCACACCCTTACACTTTAACTTGCCCTGCGGTTACTTATTTATAGTGTTCTCTTTGCACAGCTAGGTCCAAGTATAGGGATGGCGAGCTCATCTATATACTTGTCCTTGATGAAAAAGGAACAATAATGGCAAGTTGTTGTTGTTTTTTTTAGTTTTTGTTTTTTAACCAAACCCAAAAGAGCTGGAAGCACTGCTGGGCCTGAGCCATGCACTGTGCTGCGGCTGACAAGCAGACTACTCGGAGGTGTGGCAAAGAATGAGTTTAACTTTGCTTTCATGTGTCACAATTGTGGAACAGATCAATTAATGTCTTCTTGGTGAAGGCTGATGTGTTTTAAAAACCATCTATCAAACAAAAACAAAAAAATGGACATTTACGCTACAGGGCTTATGATTTAAGATTTGAAGTTAAAAAAAAGGAAAGTTAGGGGAAAAGGAAGAAAAGACATAACTCAAAACTGAAAATGGATCAGTGCCGCTATCACAAGACATTTTGAGATGCAAGCCACAGATTATGGCCCTCATCACACCCCACCCACAATCTTAGTAATAATTCCACTGCCATGGTATTTTTTTTTAGTTACAAAGGTTTTTGTCTATTCCCCCCAACCTGCTGCCACAAACATAGCAACTAACTACAACATAGTACACAAAGCAAAATGGGGATGAGAAGCCAATGAACATTCACTGTCACAACCACCTACAATACACAAAAGGGACTGGAAGGACCACAACATCACAGAGGGGACATAATAACAAATCTTTATCTAGGCAGTGGATTTAACTGATGGGCACAGTAACCTGAGAATCTGCAACGTAGAGTCATCTAACACAAATACACACACACATAACTGTAACTATCCCCTGTCAAAAAGATAGAGTATTTGGAGGTTCTGGGGTTTTGTATTTTTACTTAACTGGTCTAGGCGGTAGCAAGGATGGTTAATGTGTGTGCTTTAAGGTGCATAGGAAAAGAAAACAGGGAGAAACAGTTTCACAAGTCAGAATTTAGAAGAGAGAGAGGAAGAGAGAGAGGGGGGAGGGGACGAAATGAAAGACAACAAAAATGAGCTAAATGCAGATGTTGAAAGCCAGCATGCAAAAAGCAACATTTTTTTTTTGTTTCTTTTTCTTCAAAAGTGCACAAACGGCAGCTGTGCAGCCTTTGGTCTGGTGAGTGGAAAAGACTTTTCTCTGTGAGTTTTCTCTCACTCTTACACATTCAAGGATATTATGGCCTGGGGTCTCATTTATAAAACCACTGATTTATTTCTAATAAGTAGAAACATCAGCATATCATCATCTCAGGAATATCCTGATTGATAAAACGCTCACCAACAAGAAATTCGGTCTCCATATGCTAAACGACATTAACACAAGTGATCTGTCCACCGTATCCAAATCCTTAAAGCACTGTTCAGAGACTGTGTGGAGACTCACTCTCTTGTCCTACTGTTTCAAAGCTGAACATTTGTGTGGGAAGTGGTATTCACATCGTTCAAGCCCATTTGTTCTCACTGAATGCTTATAAATGAGGCCCCTGGAGTCACAGGCTCACAAAGTGGAGGAAGTGGAAGTGGTGCGATTCAGTGTCACTCGACACCAACACTGGTGATGCTGAAAAGCAATTCGTTCTATGGTATTAGGTCAGAGCCACATATGTATAAGATAACAATACGATGCATAAGCTGCATTGAGGTGTGCACAATAAAATACTGTATTCCCTAATCACGAGATAAAAGCACTTTACCCAGTGGCACATTAATATTAAGTTACAAATGCAGTACAATGGAAATCTAATGTCAGTTTTCCAAAGAAGCAACATCATGAAACAATGAACAGAAATAAAGACAATGCTTTTTTCAGAATAACTGATGACAACTTTTACACTGCCACGGGTCGGTCTTCTCTTTTGCCCTTGAAAATCAAAGCTGATGACTAAGAAGAGAAAAAAAAATATGTGTACACCACAATGCAGGCCTACGGCTATTAAAAAGAAATCAGAGAGCAAAACCAAAGGCTGCACAGCTCAGGCTACTGGATAGCTAGCGGGGCAGGTTAGCATGTCATCCTGTAGGATAGCAGTAGCTACGGAGCCGCTAACATTCTAATCAAGCATGAACACAGTTCAGTTTGAAGCAGTTGTGTAACCGTGACATGACCAGTGGTGTTAGCAATAAAAATCTTCACTGTGCATTTTAATCGACATGGGATTAGCAACAGGAAGGAGAGAAGAGGCACAGAGGGGATGGACAGGAGATACAGGAGTGCTGGACTCAATATCACAAGACATCTGCTGGTGAAAGAAAGCGAAACTCTCAGCTGTTAAATGCTACCTGGATATGAACCGAAGAGCCCAAATGATGGAAACAAAGCTGGAGAACTGATCTCTGAAAAACTATTTAGTTTTTCTGAATACTGCAGCTAGTTCAAGTTAAAGCCCAATTTCATTCAGTAAAGTACATAAAATAAATAGAGCTGTAGTTTATGCTGGGATCAGACTACACAAATCAAGCCCAATTTTGTCATGGCCGACCAATTATCAGCATCATGGCCAATCAGGAACAACAATCAGGTATCTATATCCATGTAGTGTGACAAGCTAAACGACCTGTAGTGCGACATCTGGGACACCCCATGACACCCTGATGAAAAGTCTAGCATGTCAGAATTTTTCTGTCTCGAGACGTCTAGTGTGACATCTCCCACATGTTCCTGTGTGTCTACCAATCAGATGCTCTCTCCAGAGCACAGTCAGGTAACCATGGCGAGGAGGAGGAGGGGTGCTGATGGCACTGCGATCATTAGATCTGAAACGGTAGTGTAGGCTGATGCAGGCATTAAGGGGGCTGTGACAACTAATAACTACAGAGGATGTATTTCAATACATACTGCTCAACGATAAATCCTATCTTATTGAGTCTAGATGAACTCAGACAGTACACTTCGACTATCGCACTTAAAACTACAGTAATGTCGAGCTGCGTCTCATATCCTGTTGTGCACAGAGCCCTCGTCTTCACATCAGGGAGTGGCTAGGGCTGGGAATATGGGAAGTCAGGGGGAGGACGTAGGAAGTTACAATGCCGACTCTGGTCTTGGTGGAGTGAAGTCATCTTATTTTAGAAATAACACTCAAGATTAAAAAAAAAAAAAAAAGAAGATTGAGTTGATCCTGATGCAAACACCCAAGTCCAATTATACACACACAATTGCTTCAAACAAATCTACAAGCATCCTACACCTGATTTAACAACTTGTAGATGAATTTGAGGGGAAAAAAGCACATTTATAAACGTGTTAGGTAGAAACAGTTCATACAATTATTGTAAGCAAGTGTTAATTGTTGGAAATTTGTGTAATTGCACAATGTTTGCTGAAATGACGAAGAGAAACAGTATGGATGTGAATCATGGAGGAGAAATCAACACAAGCACAGTTATGAAAGAATTATTTGATTTCCATTAACGTGACTGTGGAGGTTGGCAGAGTGAGTGTGTGTGTGTGTGCGTGTGTGTGTGTATGTAGTGGCATGCAGTCATTCTCTTTACTGAAATATCCTGATGGGCATCCACTCACTGATGACATGCAGATACATGGGGTGAAAATGACTACTGCCATTTTTTACTTGGAAAAGAAAAAAAAAACAGCCACGAGCTACAACCTCCATGCCAAAGAAGTTGGGACGCTGGGCAAAACATAAATAAAAGGAAAGGTGATAATCTGAATTTGATGCAATTAAGTTGGGACAGGAGCAACTTAAGACTGGGAAATATGTGGAATGCTCCAAAAACACCTGTTTGGAACATTCCACAGGTAAACAGGCCCATTGGTAACAGGTGAGAGCATCATGATTGTGTATGATAGGGGCATCCTGGAAAGGCTCAGTCCTTCACAAGTAAGGATGGAGTGAGGTTCACCATTTTGATTGGATAAGGGATATTACTACATGGACTCAGGATCACTTAGTTTGTTTGCAAATGATTGCATTCTCTTTTATTCACGTTTTATAGCGTCCCAACTTTTTTGGAATGGGGTTGTAAATGACGAGTGTATCCTTTAGAAATCCAAACAGTTAAAAATGAAAAACTAAAAGACAAAACTGAAAAAGGGCAACACAAGTGGAGGTAACTACTGTCCTAGCTAATGAGATGAATAGGATGTCAGTGGTTGGATGCGAGGAGTTGATGGTGATGATGGAGAGAACAAAATCAAAAGAAGATGAAAAGGGAGGATGTTAGTTGGAGCAACATACACATAACCAATGAGCTCAGAGAAGGGCTGCTTGTAGAAGTCTTCATCCAGCACCCTGGACAAACATCGGCCCAAACGACAGAGCAGCAAAAAGGCAGGAGAGAAGAGAGACAGCGATAAAAGGGAGAAGAAGATGGAAACACAAGCATTATAGGTTACCACACAATAATAAGCCAAGTCATCAGGTTTTTGGAAGGACCTCTAAATGAAGTGTCAGGGGGTTTCAGGCTCTCATTGTGTCTGCCCCCTTTAATTACACGGCTCTGGTGATCAGCTCTTCACATTTGAAACACATTATATAAGAGAGAGAATAACATGAAAACTCTATCAAACCATTGGGTTTTTTGACTGTCACGCAAAACATACAATCTTAATGTCCTGATGTGACCTCTGCTAAATTAGAAGGAAAGGGATCTGTCTTTTCTGCTTATTTTACAGTGTAAACCACGTTACTAACTGACCAGTTATTTATCTGTACCAGACAAAGACCAATCAGAAGAAAAGATTATACATCAGTAACACTTCTCCACCAAACACAGGGCTGTCAGATGAGTAGGGACTCATGGCTGCAGGTGTTTTATTATTAATAGGGAAACAGGGTGATAGTCCAGTGCGAGAGGAACTGAGACAGAAACTTAACTAATTCACCTCTGCAAAATGATGGGTTACCTTGTAGCAGGTGGAGGACACATCTATGTCGGCCATGCATCTTATTATGCATCTTTAAATAGCAGTACATGTCTAACAACCGTAAGAGTAAACAACACATTGGTCTTTTGGAGTGTCGTTGTTATAAACCAGTCAAAACCAATTCATTGATTCACACCAAGAACACGATTAATGGAACAATTTCTACAACTTTCTATAAACATGTTATGGGATTAAATATTTGTTCAATCATTTTTAAAACCACATTTGAACTTCACTTGTTTCCATCGCTCTACATATTTGTTAAATGATATTCTTTTCTACAAAGATATTCTTAGATATCTATCTCGAGCCATTGTGCTACACTAACAATAGCAGGAACCCACAGTGAAGTGAGGTGAAGGAGCCCTGTGGTTCGTCTCTCAACACTCTGAAGTCAGCAGTGTGACGGCCCCGGGGCCTCTGCCAAGGCTTGTGTGTGTTGTCTTTCAGTGTTGCTGGTTCCTGGTTGGCTGGAGCTGGAGGTCATCATTGAATTAGAGGCAGATGGCCACTGTCTCCTGATTGCATAAAAGGTTCCAGCCTGACAGCTCCATTCCTTGCCAGTGTCATTTGTTAGAAATTACATTTCTTTTGTGACATTTGTAAAATCAGATTAATCTGTCAAATAAAATTCCTTTTCTTATGTAATCCCTCACATGTGCTTCCCTTATTTTCTATGGTCTCAGAGCTGGGCCAAAACAAACTGGAGGTTTGTCAACACATATTTTATAACGATCAGCTATCTATAGCAAATGATCTGTAGTACACTGCTCTAAAACTATCTCCGATGGGGGTGTCAATGAAATCATCTACAACTGCCATGCCTTAAGACACCTGACCTACACACCAACAGCAGCCAGCTGTAAAACACAAAATTCAGAGAGATATTTCATTTCATAGGGCCCTACAAAGAAATACAGCAACCTTGTAAAATGAGCATCCCCTATAACTGCCTATCCTGCTCGAAATAACTGTCCTGGTCTGCAGGGGCTAATGACAGCAGGGAGCTGAACACAACAACCCAACAGTGTGGCAAAGAGACCTGCGAGCTGGCAGCTCTGCTGAAATCATGGACACATTCCTGAGACAACTGCTTCAACTACTCTCACTACACACTACAGTCAGAAACAAACGAATCCCAAAGGGGGACTATTTTATCCCTACAAGGAAGTCAGCTCGACAGTACATTTGCAAAGCTAAAAATGTCAAATCCCCCCTTCCCTTGTCCCATGGCCATTTTGCAGAAAGGAACAAATTTGCATAAAAATGATTCAATCACTTCACAGCAGCAGACAAACAAGGGAAAACAATTTCCCCCTACTAAACTCCCTACATGAGCTTCCAAAAGAAATGCTGGTCCTGCTGTCAGGATTACAGGAACACGCGCCTGCTACATCACCCCACACCTGGCATCTATGGAAGGCAGGAACTTGTAACAAAACACTCCACCTTAATGAGAAACACCATCAATCAATGCTTTAACAAAACAACGAATCAATTAAACACTGACAACAGCCTAATTCTCAAACTCAGACGAGCCCACACTTTGTTATAGCCCAGCAAGTGAGGTGTTACTGAAAAGAAAGGAATTTCATATAACAGATTAATATAACAGTTGTCACAAGGAGCACTGCAACAAATGAAACTTTGAGTAAAACGTGCTGCCAGGTTAACTGAGATAATAGCAAATGAACTGGACAGGAAATCAAAGAATTCCAAAGTAACACGATGAGGTGTCAGGAACGAGGGAACTACCGGGTCAGGCCGGTATTATGCAGCCTGGAGACAAAGGAAAGCTCCAGAGCCTCCAGCTCCAACCAAGCAGGAACCAGTTACATGGAAAGACAACACAATCTTTAACAGAGGCTAGGGATTCCTTACACACTATTTTTAACATGTCGCAGAGGTTACTTGTCGAATTAAAATTGGTTTCTCATCTGGAGAGGGTTACTTCTTACAAATACCGTGGCATCTGGCTTGATGACAAGTTGACCTTTGGTGTCCATACTGATAGCCTCTTAAAAAAAAAAACTGAGACCGATGTTAGGCTTTTATTCTTGTTTAAAAAATGTTTCCCTTTTAGTGCTAGAAAAAGATTCCTTTTGGTCAGTTTTCCTTTTGGACAATGGTGATGTAATTTATGTCCCTGCACCATCTTTTTTTGATAACACCGGATGTGTCTATCAGCAAGTGTCCATACATATCATTGTAACTTGTAAGAAATGGCTCTATGGATGTTTATACTTTATATGAAATCTTTTTATCCTTTCTGGTGTCATCTTGACCAGGAAGCCCTTGAATAAGTGACATTATATCTCAATGAGATCTTCCTGGTTAAATAAAACACACAGCACAGCAACATCACAACACACACAAGCCCTGGCAGAGGCCTTGGGGCCATCACATTAGGCTATATGCTGCTAATGCAACAAGACAGGCCACTGTCTGGAGATCTGACCACATCAGCTCAAATCTGGCACACACATCACACAGGTTATTCATCCACCTCTGCCAATTTATAACAAGGTGGAGCAAATCTAAGATGATAATATAAAGAGATAAAACATCTGCAGCTAAAAACAGTGTACAGTAAGATCTAACTTTTAGAGTTAGCTCATCTACTATAGCTTCTCAGGTTGCCCCCCAAAGAGACCCTATCAGTCCTCACTCATTTCCATTGTCCCTTGTGTCATGTTTCTACCCCTCTATGAAGCCAGTACCTGTTATTGGTTTTAGTTTTCTCAAGCTGCTCGTTCTGCCTGGCGTGCCACTCTTCCAGTTCCACCTTGGCTTTCTCCTTCCACTCCGACTCCTGCTTGCGAGAATTATTGTCTGGGGAGGGAGATGAGCAAAGTCAGGACACAGTGTGGGAAACAATGATATGAATGGCAGAGCAGGCCAGATTGGTGGAAAATTTAGGAACACTGATCCCATGACATCAGCCTTTACATGTCACCCTTTCAACAGCAGTGGTCTGTTCTGTCCCCTTATAAAGATACTCTGCTTACCTAACAGTTCCAGCCTCTCGCTTTGCTCCTCCCTCCACTTACGAAGGCTTTCAGGTTCGGCCTGCAGCCGGTCTGCATTGGAGATTGCTGCATAGGCGTCTGACGGACCATTGCTTTCCTGAGATATAAGGGAGGTGAGGACAGGCAGGAATAATTGTGTTGCATTTATCAATTTTGATTTACAGGGATATGCTGAAGAAACATTGAGCCCCCATCCAGAATTATTCATCTTTTAAAATATTATCTGAAAGATTTGGACTCAGCCATTGCAGCCAGTTTCTTGTCCTGATCCCAATATGAGTGTATTATATCTGTTCAAAAAGTTAGCTGTATGCTCTTTGAGAGGCGTTGTTAAAACCAAATCTGGTCCGAGTTGTATCAGCGTAGCTTCTCTCAATGCCGGAAAGTAGTCTTGACAGTGCAAAATGCAGCAATTTTGCAATGACAGCACAGGAAAAGGAAGCTGTAGCGGATATAACTGCCAGATATTTAAACACTGTGGTTAGCACTGAAACCACACTGTTGGACTGCTAAAGGAAATAGGAGAATTGATGCATAAAATGAAGAAAAAGGATGGGAGCCAATCTAAACATCCCATTAGCAAAAGACAAATTCTAGTTTAATACACTTCAGTTTTATATTTTGTGGGTTTATCCATCATTCCCATCAGTAATTATAACACAGCACTCTCTAAATTGCCGACATCTGGCAACACAGCAACATTACTTGAATAAAATCAGTACCAACAGTGTGGGACGTTTTCACACGTTGTTTGGGTTTTTCCTTCACTGCAACATTATGGATACAAATGTCACTTTGGCGGCACAGTTTGGCCATTTACCAAAACGTTAACGTCAGTGTCCTAACAACAAGCCTGTACAGGCTTGACAGAGGCAAAACCACACGGCTCTTAAGAGCCTGCAAACAAAAGCTCTTCTTTGGAAATCAAAAGATCAGTGATGCTTGGTTTGATATGTGTGTACATTCTGCGCACAGACAGGCAGTGTGAGCCCCCTTAATCACACATGAAACACAGACGAACAAATATGTGGATAAAAGAATTGGGGAATCTGATCAATTAAGAGCAAAATGGTTAAGAACAAAAACAACTTGAAGATGTATTACCCCGTGAAGGTCTCCATTGATAGCACCATCTAGAAAAACACAAGTAAAGTAGTTGTTAGAAATCAAGCACACAAATGAAAGCACACACGGTTAAATGAGTCTGGGAAGAAAACAACAAAAGCTCTATGAGAAGACCTTGACTAACTGGGAATCTTTCACTCTTGCTGAATCCTCAAGATTTTCATACACACATATTTCATAATATGATATGTCAGCACTTCTGACCAACTACTGTTGCTAAACCACAACGAAGTTACAGCTTGAAGGAAATGAGGCAGTCGTGGCCAAAGGTCGACAAATTCCATTAATTCCCTCTTGCGGCTGTCGGGTTACCTGACAAACACAGATGAAGCTACATATCGCTGCCAGCAAGTAGTCTAGCTTGATAAGAAGCAATGAATGACACGGCCACGAACGACAGAGCTGAGGTTTCAGGCAGCTTCATTCATCTTATAAACACTAGCTGAAACTTTGTCGGTCAAATAAACATTTATTTATCACCCAGAGTTTTCCTTTTACATATTTGCGTTCATTTGTCAATTTTAGATAACGTTAACGCTAGCTAAGCCACTTGGCTAACATGTTAGCTAACGTTACGCTGGCTCAGCTAACGTTAGCAAGGTGACAAAAAGAGCATCGACTACAGTATCTATTTAGCTAGGACCAATATGAGGTTTGACGTTACAAGTATAACAACTCACACAACCACATAAGAATAAAGCTATCTGGACCGACGGTGTTTACGGTGAACGGAGGCAAACCGTATCTACAAGACCACAGGAGTCACCCACCGTTGGAGTCTCCCAGCGACGAGGGAACGTCTCCACTGTCCAGGATGCTGAAGCCTTCGTCGTTCTCAATCCCCGCGATTTCGCTCTCCTGCTGGGCCAAGAACGCGGCAGCGGGGTCTTCTTCCGCGCCGACACCGTTTCCAGCGGCGGGTGCATTCAGCATGTCAAAATCATCCATGTTGCGTGTATTTAAGGGAGGATAAATTGGAGAAACTGTGGGCAGGTGTAGCGGTTGACCGAAACCCGATTAGCTCAACGGGAAGAAGGACGACAAAAAAAAAAAACCCTTCGACGCTAGCGAAGCGGAAACTAAAAAATAACCAATCACAAACCAGGACGGGTGACTGATAGGACAGTAGACCAATCGTCAAACAGCTGTCTAAAACTCTGACCAATAAAATCTGTAGTCCCTTGTGCGTACGGGTCCCATGACCTGCTGCGTGCTGTCAGAGCTGTGACCGTTTGAAAAAATCCGCAGTCTGCGATTATGCGAAATACAGCTGCTACATCATTGCCTGGATCGTATAGATATTCAGTTACTAAACTGAAAAAATAAAAAAATGGATACGGATTTTTCTTCTGCAAATCTAAGGATACAAAGTAAATATTAGATCATTTTTTGTCTTAGTTTTTTTCCTCCTTAAAATAGAAACCCTTCTTTCTAAGCAGAGTTCTATTTTATTGCAGACTGCAGCATTTTATTTTTTTTCTAGTTCCACATTGTTTCAGTCTTCCACGGGCCCCTCAGTCAGCAGGCTCTCAGCTGTAAAGCTGGTGAAGTCCCCTGCAAACATTTGCCTGTCCAGCCCATGCATGTCATGGTGGTTAATTATTAACAGCTCCCACAGTCTCGAAGGACTCAGGTGACAAGCAAGCACTCACCTGACTCGAGGTAGGCACCCTGGTGCAAATATACTGGTTTAAAAATGTCAGAACAACAGACACTGTTGGAGGGACTCGGTGCTTCAGTATTTCAATGCAGTATTTCAATAGATCTTACAATTCAAAAACTACAGCATCTAGCCTTTTGTTTGGAGCTGAAAACCGGTGCTGCTGAACATTATGACCCTCAAGTAACACTATATGCATTCAGGTGTTGCTTACTTTACAGAAGACATGAAAACCAAAGACGTGTCCTCTTGCTGATACAGAGAATTTGTTGCAGAACTGTAACAACTCGTTGCTATGTGACTATTTCATGCAGTTTACATGTCAAGAAGACTACTGTTGGAAACTGCAGCTTAGTCAGTTTCTTTACTCTGCTGGACCCACACAAGCACACTGCAATAAACAGATTTGTTTATCCTCTTTATCGTTCTTCCACATTAGAAAAAAAAACAAAAAAAAAACACCTTTCGATTGAATAGTAATAGATGCTCTTTTTTCTGTGTACATGTCAAAGTAAGAAGCTGCAAAGACAACCAAAGAGGTTAACAATATTGTGGACTGGGCTTTTGCAGCAGTGTCAACAGGATTTGTACTCTGCAGAAACATCCATGTCTTTCTCGCTTGACTTAAATAAAGTGTATTTATTTGGACATAAACAAAACTGTGTATTTATTTTTGACATAAACAAAGAAAATGACAAATTAATTAATCTAAAAATATTAGTTAGCATGAAATGTACAATACAGCATGTGATGGTACATTAAAACCATGTAAATCTTTTGAAATGAAACACATCTTCAGAAGGCATGAAGAACACTTTCAAATCACAGTCTGTGGTAATGACGTTAAAAAAAAAAAAAAAATCACCTGATTCAGGCAAAAGATTGACAGGCCTCATTATACTGTAGCAGCTACAAGGCTAAGGCAGTCGCTGCCTTAACATTTCGTTAATATGGGTCAGTATAACATTTGAACAATTTTTCATTAACCATGTATTAACCCTAAAGTCTGCAAGACTGCAACTACTCAAACCTTCATCTTGAATCACATGACATTTTCTTCAAGAACCTTAAATAATTTAATGTATAATAAAACATGGAAAAGTAACGATAACTCGACAGTTATACATATCTCAAAAATCAAAACTGAAAATGAAAGCTTCATACAAGATTTAAGGAAATCTTACGCAGTATAAGCCATTAGGAAGTGAGAGATTGAGATGAAGCTAAGGAAGAATGTTTCAGCAACATTTTGGTCACATCTGAAACTTTCTATAATGACAGTCTTTTCCATCCACCTGCATTACATTACCAGTAGTCGAGTAAAGAGGATGAGTCCCGAACACTAACCCTACCCTGTCTGGATAATTTTGGCTTAAAGATGGCTTTGCCATTTACTCAAAAGCTGATGCTTAATTACCAGCCCATCAACACGACCCATTTTCCGCATATCCAAGTTGGAATCTGGCCACGATCTGGCCTTGTGAAAGCATGACTCTCATGGGCTTGAGAATGAGTATTTTTTTGGACACCACAAGCAATACTTCATTCATAGAGGTAATCAACAAGAAAAACAATCTGTTTACATTAAAAAAAAACATTTAACTCAAAGTAAACACATGATAGTTTGAAGGCATTGTCACTCTAGCCTTAAAAAAAAATGAATCCCCTAGATATGCTTATGTATCTATCTGGGCAAAACAGCTACTACTTTCAGTTTTGCAGTCTGCTTGCTGGTAGCAGGTCCTTAGTAAATCAGGACTATATCCTTCAACGTATCCTTCTGGTTGCATAATCTAACACCATGCTAGCTGCTCCAAGTAAGGCAGGTTCCTCCAAGTCTGATGTGACAACCTTGATGTTCTGAGCAGAGACGAGGGCTCTCTCAGAGATGATGCGCTGCACTGAGTCCTGGTAGTAAGAGGCCAAGACTCCGGACAGAATCACCAACGCGGGGTTCACTATGTGGAGGATGTTAATGATGCCCACCCCAAGTGCTGTGGAAGCTGTGGAGAGGTGAAGATGAAGACAGATTAAAAATTAGATTTTTCTCTTGTTTTAATAGCAGATTAAGAGATTTGTACATGTATGTGTGCTCTTGCTTTGTGCTCTGACCCTTGTTAAGAACAGCATCGGCTTGGGAGTTCCCCAGTCTGGCTGCGTTGATGAGGTGGGCAGCAGTGACCGGCTCCGAGAGCTTCATATCCATCCCCTCCACCTTCAGCAGGTCCTCTGAAAGGCACATAAAACAGTCAGTTGTGTGTATGTAAATGATGAATGATGGTATGAGACATGTGAAAAGGAGCTATATTTAATGAACCCCTTTGCTAGGTTTTTTTCATCCAGCTAGATTTCAAAAAGGTCATACATCCGAAGACTATTTCCATAACAGAACAGTATGTTTTGTCTGCATCTACTCTTTGTAGTTTCAGTCGAGGGATTCCTATCTTAGAGTTCAAAGATGCCAAAGGAGGAACAAATCTAAAAGCTGTGTACACATACAATGTCTCAAAGACACACCTTTCTCAGCTGCTCTCTGAATCTTACAGGTGTATATAGAGCTTCAAGGAATGCACTGGGACTCATGCTCACCGTCGTGCAGCCTTTTGGCCTCTTTCTGCAGGGCCATGCCAGACGCGTAGGCCTCTATGCATCCTCTGCTGCCACACGAGCACTCCGGGCCATCTAATGAAACCGTGATGTGACCCAGCTCTGCAGCGCAGAAGGTACTGCCATGGATCAGCTCATTCTGATGGATGATCCCTCCTCCAATGCCTACACACAGGGGGAAGATTACTTACTCCGATTGTCAATGCAATTAAGCAACTGATGTATTATTTATTATAATGATAACAACTTGCTTCAATTCTTGATAGATGGCTCTCGGTTTGATACATTCACAACATATTTGGTGTGACATACAGTGTGCTGTGAAATCAGAGAAATCCTTAATAAGCCTAGATACGTCCCCAGAAAGACTAAATCTATCAAATCTACCAGTTTCCAAAAGGACAATTTCATTACATGTAATTTAACCCTGTTCACACTGATAACGAAGGACCAAATAACTGAATGAAAATCCTGACTTCTCACCTGTTCCTGTGATGACAGTGACAAAGTTCTCCACTCCCTTGCCGTGGCCAAACTTCCTCTCAGCCAAAGCAGCACAGTTGCCATCATTATCAACCCAGACGGGCAGGTGTAGGGCATCAGAGATGGGTGTTCTCACGTCCACTGAAGACCACTCCTGGATCAGGTTTGTGGAGTGCAGGACCACACCTTCTTGTGGGTTTACACGCCCGCCCGTGGACACTCCTAAGATGTAGAGGAGCAGCTATCAGATGACAGTCCTATAATGAGTTTTTGCATTAAGGAGTGTACTGTGTTCTTTTTTTTTTCATACCAACACCAAGTATTCTACAGTTGAGGCAGACCGCATCCTTCATGGCATCCTCACACATGTTTAGTATGAGCTTCATCCTGGCCTCGAAGGTCTTTGGATTGGCCTGAGTATACTTCTTTACTATGTTACCCTGGACAGAGAGGGAGGCAGTGAACGGGGAAGAAAAGGGAAGAATAGCAGAAGTGAAGACAAGTACGGCGTAAGTTCAATAGCATTTCATTGTCACATACCTCAGAGGAAATTAAAAGAAACATTTAGAGAGGACTATGTTTATCCAAAATCAATAAAAAAAACTAACATAATTCAGAGTTAATTAATAATGATTACTGCAAAACTGGATCAAATACTTTGATGAGGAGGGGCACCTAGCACTGTGATAAATACTTAAAGCTTGCAAAAATGGAATGACAGCCACGTCAAAAGGATTACATGTCAATGCAGCGTACCCTCATGCAGATAATGGCCACTCTGAGGTTGGTTCCTCCCAGGTCAACAGACAGCGCACTCTGTGTCTCCAGGATGTGATCGATGTCCTGGGAGATGGAGTCTTTCACTGGGGGGAAACAGAAAGTCTTCTGGAGGGGCTCATCCAGGTCAATGCTACGTAAAAACTTCAGAATACGAGGGACTGCGTTGCCGTCACCATAGATCTTAGAGCTGATGGGAAGCAGAAATACACCCATATCAGTCATCATATTCACTCACATCATATGCCACATTTACTGTGAGCCAACCAATTACAGTCAAAGACAATGTCAATTCAGCAAAATCTGCAAAATGACAAAAATGTACCTAAAAGAGCTCTCAACTGAATAAAAACTAGTCCTAATACAACAATATTAAAAGTGTCGACATGCCAGTGTTGGACAGGGAAATCAGGATGGAAAAGCAGAGCTGAGCCTGATTCAGTTACAGAAATCACATTAGTTGTAATCAGATTATTATTTCTCAGTACACACTGGAGGAGAAAGAGCCAGTGAAACAGATGGGGAGTACAGTACAGTGCTCTTACCAGGGGTATCTCTTTCCAAACTGCAGCTCCAGAGCATGGTAGATCTTATTCTGAGTGTCAGCATCTCTGACATGTAAAACATTTTCACCTGGCAGAGAGAAAAACACCATCAACACAGATGTTAAGATAAACATCCTGAGACAGATTAATTTCATAGGATAATGTTTGCTTTGGATTTCTAACATTTCTAACAGGAAATTTATCAACACAACTCAGCAGTAGCTTTGTTTACAGCCTTCAAAGCTGCTCTACGATTTCTAAAACTTTTGCTGCTCATTCCCAGTGGCAATGGTCAAGTATGCACACAATCATTTAGTTCATAATGTTATAAATACACATTTTGTAATCCTTAAATAAGCTCTGTAACCAAACGTATAAACACCGTCTGCAGAGCTGCAGAGCAAGTGACAACTACAGCAAAGGTAGACGGTAAACCTACCCGTTTCTCTGCCAGTTTGCCTTGTTCCCAGATTAATAACAGGCGTGCCGAAAGCCCCGGCCTCTCGTACCCCACAGCTGCTGTTGCCGATCATGCAGCCGGCGTGGCACACCAGCTGGATGAACTGCTCAAAGGGAATGTGCTTCACTGCCCGGAAGTTGGGGTGCTGCTCGATGCCCTTCTTTCGCATCACACGCACCATCTCCTTACTTCCTGTTTAAATAGGAAAGGGCTGGTCAAGTGACATAGATCCATCATAAATTCAGTTAACAAAAATGCTTTCTTGTTTTCGACAACCACTAATCCAAAAATGCCGTACTTGTCGTGATCCTAATTTCATTTTGACAAAACACTCTCACACAGAGCAAAACGGACCCCGGAAAAACAAGAAGGAAATAAAGGGACCAGAAAGGGAAACTAACCTGCATCAATGTTAGGGAAGAGGATGAGGGTTGTTTTGTTGAAGGAAAGCAGGGCGTCCAGCATCAGCCCATAGATCTTAATGGATTGCTGGATGTCAGTGGTAACTGGGTGCTGCAAAGCCACTATATAGTCACGCTTCTGCACCTTGTCACCTGCAACATGAATCAACACCCCACGCATGAAATACGAACATTCTCTCATGTCGCACTATATTTCTGTCTCATGACTGTCTCACCACATACCCAGCCAGCTTTTGATGATATCCATGTAGTCCTCTCTGTGGTGACTTGACAGCAGCTTATCATATGAAGGACAGCCAGCCAGCAGGATGCGGGAGTGGTCCTCACACATGGCGATGAGGTGCTGCTCTGCCATGCGTGTGCAGCAGGCGTGGTAATGGGCCAGTTTGCTGATGGCGTGGCGGATTGAGTCATCGATTGTCCCACTCACCTGGGAAAAGGAGCAAAGGAGAGACGCTGTGTTATTTGGTAACAATTACTACAATGTTCTTGCACAACACAAAATCTTACAGTTTCATCAAAAGAAAAAAAAAAACCTCTGTCACCTCTCATTTAAATCTTTTTTTTTTTTATGAAATTAAGGACAATATGTTTGCTTCCATTAATGTATTGTACTGTATAAAAATGCCTTCTTGATCCTTTTTGAGCACACCCCCGGGCACATTGTGTATCTTATTAAACAACATGTGACCAAAAAACAAAAAAGAAGTGTGCTTATGTAGGCTTGAACCAATCAATTTCAATCAAAGACACCATGACATCCACCCATCAATCAATCTTCAACTCTTGCAAATGGAATTACCTCATGATATGGGAGGTAAATACTCTTGATATCTTGAAACAGTATACATACTCTGTGTAGTGCAACATGAAATAATATACTCGAGCCCTGCCTCCTCACCTCTCCTCCCTCCAGGTGAAGTATTCTAATGTTCATTAGCGCTGCAGCAGTTGCTAGAGCCAGCGCGTCGAAACGGTCACCATGCACGACCAGGATGTCTGGGCGCAGCCTCTGTAGGACATCAGGGAGTTTCACAAGTGCCAGCCCAACGCTCTCCACCATAGCTGCCTCATCTTCTCCTCTCACAATGGTGTGGAGCTTGGAGCCGATGTCAAAGTCATCCTGTTCGATCATACGAAACGTGTTCCTGTAGAGTGGGGAGTCAGACGAATGAAAGGGAAAACTAAAGTAAAGGAGTGGAGTTTCATAACGAAGACAGATCTAAACACGACTGAACACCTGTGGGCGATTATTAATTATGCTGTGTTTATAATAATTTATACACTACCTCACTCTTTTGGGATCTGCAATAAGCTTTTCTAGATAGATACTGCTGTGCCACTCGGCCTTACCCGTAGTCATCTATGAGGTGGGAGCCCAGCACCACGACTTCCAGTTCAAACTCGTCAGGGTGGGATTTGAGGCCAAACATGATGGGGGCCAGCTTGGAATAGTCTGCTCTGTTGCATGTTGCCACGCACACCCTCAGCTTCTTCTCACACTACATCAAATCAAGATGTAACCGCCACACACGCATGCACGCACACACACACACACACAGAACATTAGCTGATTTAAATCTAGCATGCGCAATACATAAAAACTCATTCCTCTGTCCACTAGATGTCTGATATCATCTTCATGTATGCAGGCTTCATATATGCACTCATGCTTCTAGAAACTACAAACCCAACTACAGAATGATGATGTCATAAATAAATAAACTCTTATTTTCACAGAGTCAAAGTCACACCTGATTCTGCTCCTCTGTCCTTTTCCTGTCCATCTTTCCTCTCCCCCTTTGCATTCTCATATAGTAAAGCTCCTGAAAAACAAGGACAAAATCGAGTGTGAGATGCAGTAATGAGTTGTTAAAGCATATTAACCATTATTTTAAATACCCTAACCCACCCACAGGTCGTACTCACTTGGGCCTTCCAAATATTCAGATGCTGTAGCATGAAAACACAACAAAACTACACTAAAAATGTTTTGTATTTTACATGAAGAACACATGCTGACACATTTTTCCAGAGGTGGAAAACATGCTGTAGGACAGTGCTTTGCAAGGCAAGGCAAAGGTCAAACTCTAACTGGTGCTGGGGGTTTTTGGTGATGTTGGCTTCCCCTATTAACAGAAAAGCAATACCCTCCTACAAATACTTGCTGCCATCTGCTGCTGTGAATATGTTATGACAGTTGCCAAACAAGCAGTCAAAATCTTGTTTATTAGTATAAGACAACGCCAATTTTCAGGTGTCTTTTCCAGATAACATGCAGATTAAGAATATATATTTGAGCCAATGTGGTAAATCACAGAGACCTCAAATTCCAGAGCGGATTGAGGGCAAGGAATTCACAAACTCCTGAGGTTAGATTTCACCACTGACTGTGCATTTGCACTTCTGGGAATGGAGGGGGTCATTGACATCACAATGAGCTAACAAACAAGGATTAAAAGGAAAAAAAAACCACAGGGGTTCCCACTGTGGCACGAATGTTAAATTCCTTCGTGTTTTCCATGGCGTGATCCACTGCTTACCACAGGTCATACTGCTTGTAATATTGTCCATTTCCACTTAAAATGCCGTTACGAGAGCCATGGAAAATGTTTTATTATTTCCACTGCCTGCATTTTTTAATCATCCATTTGACCGGTGCAAATACAAACTACATGAATGATAAATGTACAATCATTAGCCACTGAGAATGCCTGCCAAATCAAAAACTAAGGCACTGGGTTTAACTCAGAGAGGGTCAGAAAGAAAGAGATATTAAGTTAATCAACACAGAAAACATAAAATCCAGCCCTTCATCAAAGAAGAACAGCTCAACTGTAGGAATCTACGTGAAGAACATAATGGAACATAAGATTCACCTTTGCAAAAAAAAAAAAAAAAAAAATGCTGACGTTCAATTAACAGAAGTTTGTTTACACACTATCTCATTGGACAAGCTAACTCAGCCACCAATCGGCACTTGCCAACCCACCATAATCTGTCTATGAAGGCTTTTTCTTTCCTGTTCAATAATTAACTAATATTATTGACTGCTTACAGGAAAGTGACATGTGATTTCAGCTGGGCTTTACAACTTCTTCTCTGTCACTGACACATCTTTAAGGTAATGTGGTTAAAATGTTTAATATGCCACGTTGTGCCAGCCATCTTTTATTTAGTGTGTGGGCTGATGTTTCCCACAGTTATGGTCTTGAAAAAGCACCGCTGCTTAGTTTCAGTTTAGTTCATGTTTCAAAAAAAGAAACATGAAACTCACAGATGGCTACAGGAGGGTGAGGACAGTACTTTGACAGCATCTCTGAAAACATGGAAATTCACATGCAGCCTAAAATCAGCAGCAGCAGCAACATCTTTGAAGGTGAAACAGCAACAAGAACTGAAAACACGAGAAACACACAACGCAATCCTGGCTGGCTGTACTCTCATGTGCCAGGTTATACAAAAAAATGCTCTTGCTCTAAATCCTGTGATTTACCCTGAATCTCATTCAGCACTCCATGACTCCTATTCAAGCATCACAAGACAGCATCAGCAGCCAGTGTTAGAGTATGGGGGCAGGGACACATGCAGAGAGGCAGGGATGACACAGCAACAGAGCAAGACAGAGATACTGTACAGACAGAAGAAAAGAGAGGTAATGACAGACAGTAAGAAAGAAAGGAAGGATATGAAGGCAAATAAGAAAAATATGTGAGAGAGGGGAAAAAAAGACCATCTGACTCACATGTGGGTTTATGCATAGAGAACCCGGATGCTTTTCCATCCCACGACTCTGGATTCAAAATCAAAATCACCCTCTGTTATTTTTTTTAAATCCTTCTTTTTATTTCTGCTGTTAGCCCGACAGAACGATTCAATGGACGGATGCAGGGCATGCGCAAGCCAGCGAAAGGCAGAGGAAGAGAAAGGAAGAGAGAGGCGGGGTGATACCGACATACAGCCGGGGGAGGGGCTGGGTTGCTTTGGATTAAAGCTGCCGATTGGCTGAGTGCAGGGAAGCAAAGAACATGTCTCCATGCCCATGTGACATGACAAATGTCAGAAACAATATGCTTCAGATGAATCTGGAGACTTTCAGAAAATAATTTGTAACATTTCCATGTGATCCTCATCTTAAAGTAGCTGACCAATTACGTGCAGCTTGAACAGGAAAAAAAACAAAGCAGTTCCGGCTCCCAGGCAGGACAAAAAGAAACCTAAATTAGGCCTCTTGCGTCTAATAGACAAGCTTGTGCCAGGAACACACTGCATGATTCTAGCCCGATTTTGAGATGATTTTTTGTGGCCAACAAATTACCAGCACCATGGCTGATCATGAACGGCAATCGGGTATCTATACCCGTGTAGTCTAACATGCCAAACGACCTGTCTTGCAGCATCTGAGGCACCCCATGGCACCCTGATGAAAACTCTAGCATGTCAGAATTTTTTTGTCTCGACACGCCTGGTATGACATCTCCCACAACATGTTCATGAGCATTTACCAAACAGGTGCTCTCTCCAGAGCACAGTCAGGTAACCATTGGGAGGAGGAGAAGGAGGAGGAGGGATGCTGAGGTTGCTGCTGCGAGGTGGGAGGACGACGATGGGGAGGAAAAGTTCCCTTGTACCATTCATCGCTAAACAGAGGTTGCTTTTTTTCCACATAACAATGTATTTTGTCCTTCTTGTCCTGTTTTTATTATGAAGTCAAGTCTGAATTTACCCTTATGAGCTCCATTATTTCCATTATTGCAGTTCTTGACTTGTCATAGCTTTGTATTTATCTTGTATAGCCTGATGAAGCACTGAGTACTGTTGGCTCATGCCAATGCTACTCAAAAAAATTCTTCACCATAAAATTGTGTGGGCTGGGTGTACAGTCCTCCCTTTAGTTTGGTTAATTATCTCAGCTACAGTCAGTCTCTGTCCAGGCCTGCACACAACACCACCAACACAGACAAGCCTCGCCCCTCTCCTAACAGACTGTGCCATTTGCAGTCCTTCACCTCATTGGTCAGAACAACCTTAGTCTTGAGCAACCCTAAATGATCTACCTTGCGCAGACATAGTTGTGGCTGGAGTTCAAAGCATAAAAACAATGCAGTCTACCACGACTGATTCACAGGAGCTCAATGACTCACCAGTACTAAGGGATCTCTGTTTATCTTAGAAGTTCAAGGGCCTACAGGCTTCTGCTTTCCACAATTTATCAAAAGAGTCCAAGGTACTGCTATCATATACTTTTCCAAAGTTACTAATGTCAGACAAATGAAAACAATAAAGTCAAATACATGGATTGACGCTGCATAAACTATTAATTTAAATGAAAAACTACACTGACATTTGCATTAATGCAAAATACAAAAATAAAATTCAGTCTTGAAGGCCTTAAAGGCAGGAAGTCTGTTTCCATGTCTTGAGGGGAATTCTTCCTGCTGAGCTCTCTGAAGCAGTCATGTAAAACAAGCACAGTCTTGAGTGTCGCCTTTAGGCCAAGATGTTTACGTTCTCTTTGAAGAAAAGCTAGAAGCACCTTGACTATGCTAATTTCTATGTGGCTTTCTTGGCAGTGCAACTATTTTTTACTCATTAGTCAAAAATTAGATATGTATCGATTAATTGGCAGCTGACAGGAATCTGAGGGTTATCTGCATGATCAACCATCACTGATGACCGGCCAATCAGTGTCAGGTGTGTCCAGTTTTGTGCCGGTCAAATTTACACACACACCTCACATGTTAGACAAAGTGGGATATAATGCACTTCATTTTCAGTTGGATTTTATTTAAAATAAAAGTTCTGTCCAGTAACCTGGGGCACTTTATTTTGAGATTTGAGGTTGAGAAGGTCCTGTAACCTGGTGTAGTTTGGGAGAAAATATCAGGGTTATGAAATAGTCAATGTTTTATTCTGAACATAGAACTGAAGTAAGAATATTTGTGCGTGCTGTCAATTATAGTTCTTAGAAAGAAAGAAAATCGAAATCGGCAGGTCAGACTCAGCTAACAATCGGTGCGTCTCTATCAAAAATGAAATTAATCATAGACTAGGTTAACTACCCTTTGTGTTGACACAGTTGTGACATCCTGGTTCACAGAGAACACAGAATGAGCTTTGTCCTTGTTCCTTGCTCCTCTTACTATCTTCAAATCAAACAGTCCACATAATACAGACTTACTTGACGACTAACATGTGCAATTGTGAAATTGTCTTAAGAAACATCGACCCAATGTATAATTAGTCTTTAAAAAAAAAAAAAAAAAAACCCTACTAAACAGCTATATACAATCTCCAGTACTGTTACAGTGAACTAGTAACAATTATCACTTCCTTTCCTATCTGACTTCCAGGACTGATATCTGCTTTGCTTATAAAGGCTTGGCTTTCATATAACAATCAAGCATCATAAACTCTGATAAATGGCAGATATATGATGAAAGCATCTCATATGCCTCTTAATGAGATACTGCCATCTAATGTCCTTTAGAAAGAAACAGTTACTTGTCCTGTGGGTGCATTTGCTCATCTTAATATTTAGATGTAACAATCCACTCATTAGCTCAAATAACATAAAGTACATAACATAAAGTGATTAATTAAAAATGATGTTGGTGTGGCCTGCAGTTAGAGGTGCATTCAAGCGCAGTCAGATATGGGTAGCTAGCTAACCTTTATCAAAATGAAGCGGATTTATTTTAATGGGACTGTTGGTACATCTCCTTTCTATTTAGTCGCGAACAAAATGTTCTGTGTAACCACAAAAGTTTGTTATCTTGAGGTTCAGTTCGCAACCATTTTGACCCAAATCACTTCTTTAAAGTTTCAGCAGCTTACAACTAGCAGATGAAGACAACATTAGGGCCAGTTACAATGATATCTTCACGAACTTCAGCGAACATTAACTGAGAAGACTCTCCGGAAGCGAACAATTCAAACTCTCCTCCTAGCTTGTCGCGTTTTAACTCAACGCTAGCAAGCTAGTGACGTGCGTGCTCATTAGCAGCACTTCTTTTCAGTTTGCATCTGTGAGCCTGAAGGCCAGACAATAGAAGAAAGGATTCCTAGAAAGTGCAAGCATGTGAGCTCCACACACATTCATCCACCGAGGGGAACAATACACACTAAACATTACGTCCCACTCCACCACCCCGTCACGTTCTCCTTATACGCACAGCGAGACCAGTTTTGCCCTCATATGCATAAAGTTAAAAGTATATGAACTTGTGCAAATTGTGATTTTTCGCGTAGGGCTGGTTCGTCTAGAATCCCACAATGCTTTGCGAAGCGATTCGCCCATGTACCATAGAAAATTAACGGGAAGCGAAGTTCGCGTCGCGCCGTACTTCCGTCAGTAGATAACGGTAATAAGGAGTACCTACAAAGTTGTGCTGTGAACAGCAAGCACGTCGACGAGTCTGACGATGAATAGTACGATTGCTAACACCACCATGTTGACATCAATGCAGTGTTATATTGGTAGTCTTTTGGACACCTTGACCGAATTACGTTATGTAGTGGCGCAGCCCGTAAAGTTAGCTAACGCTAACTGCTGACCTGAAGTTATCAACAGCAACCGTTTTATTATAATGTTGTGGATTTCCATGTAACAACACTTACCGTGAACTTTGCGGAGACGCTGCTTTCATCTCATGCTTCACGTATTTCCTTTCTTCTTAGAGTTTCCGCTGGCCAACGTTTCCAGTCAACGTTATTGAGCATCTGGGAAATCGCACGAGGGGCTTTTGCGGAGAACAAAACCGGATGTGCCTGACTTGGACCTTCATAATAAGATTTTTGATTTGATTTATTATTTTACAGTGTGTGTGTGGTGGCGGGGATAATGACACAGGGGATCATCCCAAAACACACTTCTCTTGCTTCTCTCCAGTCATCCTTCAGTGTATGCTTCCTTTAGGGCACAGTACCACAAAATCCATAAAATTTCTAAAATATAGCCAACACACAGCCAAAACCCATACACATAAAATATTCACAAAATTAATTCACGAGTCATCATCATCATCATCATCATCATCTCTCTCTCTCTCTCTCTCTCTCTCTCTCTCTCTCTCTCTCTCTCTTACATATATTTCACAGCTAGTTAGTTAGAGCATACAAAATACACTTATAAATTCTGTCAATAAAGTAGAATAGATAAAGTACTGCAATATGAATATGGAATATTGTGTATTGTTATACTGCTACTTTTACTGACAGAAATTACAGGATGTGAACATTTCTATCTTATAGCATTTATTTCCTTGAGCGCTGGACGGAAGTGATTACTGTAGGTTGGTAGCTTTATGGGGCTGCAGGCCAGCCGTCCAGAAACGTGGCAGTCCAGCAAAAATGCTGGAAACTATGAAAATGCGAAATACATAAATAATATATATGTTTAAATACAGTATACCAGAATATGCACTCGTGTGTGCGCGCGCATGTGTGTGTGAGAGAGAGCTGGCAGTACACCTTGAGGCATAGTCAAATGTCGAATCTGCAAAGGAAAAACAAATCACTATATTAACACATTTGTTCAGGACAAATGAGTAGATTCTGATGATAAAATGTTTTATCATACATTACCAGATGTTCTTAATTTTGGAGGTGTTGTAGTTTGTTAAATGTGTTTTAATAGAGTAAATCATTGCAGTGTAGTCTGAATACATGAACTACATACATGGACTGAGTCTAAAAAAAACTCTTGCCAACAGGTTACACTGATGTGACCTAGAAGAAAAGCTTTTTTTTTTCCTTTTGAGCACGAGCCCAGCCCACTGTGGACAAACACTTACAAAAAAAGTGGTCAAAAAGAGAGTTTCTTAGCAGCACCAGTGCAGAGTAGTAACCACACAGCAGTGATGGAGGTGGTAACATTCTGTCTTAGCAGCAGCCCCCATAGTGGATGCTGCTATTTTATAACTCTGCTGCATTGCAGGGCTATTTCCCCCACAACCATGGCTGCTGTTGCATAAGAACTGACGGCATCATGGCGGATTTTAAGGAGCCCTAAGAGGGTGAGGGTGGAGGAGGCTTGGGTGGGATTTGCCTGAGGAAAAAAGAAAAGTTAGGAAAGAATGAAAAAAGTTTTTTGGAAGGACTGAGGACTGAGGTGGAGAGTGAAGCTGAGAAAGAAAGAAAGAAAGAAAGAAAGAAAGAAAGAAAGAAAGAAAGAAAGAAAGAAAGAAAGAAAGAAAGAAAGAAAGAAAGAAAGAAAGAACACTGACAGCTCGATTGCTGGCTGTGCCTAGAGGTAGGGCAGACATGTGGTAAGGGGGTGGGGGTGGCCCAGGGGATGAGTCACAGTGAAGGAGTGTGTGTGTGTGTGTGTGTGTGTGTGTGTGTGTGTGTGTGTGTGTGTGTGTGTTTCAGAGAGAGAGAGACAGAGAGACGCAGTAGGACGTGCATAGAGACTGAAATGCACTTACTTTATCTCTCTCTCCACCCTCCTTCCACTCAACCCTGAAATATCACAGAAACATTTCTATATTTGTGTGCACACGTGTGTGTGTGTGTGTGTGTGTGTGTGTGTGTGTGTGTGTGTGTGTGTGTGTGTGTGTGTGTGTGAGTGTCGACGTGTATTACTCATGTTGTGGGGACAAGAATCTGTTTGTGACACATTTCAGGGACTCATCTTTTCTTATGGGGACAAACTACAAGTCCCCAGAACATAAATCATTCAATTTTAGAGTGAAGACGTTTGGGTTAGGGTTAGGGTAAGGTTTGGGTTCAGGTGAAGGTAAGGGTTAGGGTTAGACAAATCTGGGGAAGTCTGGAGGGATACTCTTGTTCCGGGTAGTGCAGTGGGGCCCAGCACACAACATCACAGCTTTTAGCAGTGACGTTGCACTGCAGGACTGGCTCCTATCTCTGCTGACATGTCCATTTCCGATAAATTGCACATCCATCTAGTCAATATAACGGATTTTAGTCAATCAAAATAAGTTTTTCTTATCCATCTCCTTCATAGATATATGGACACTATGTCATCATGGCAACATTTGTGCGTGTATGCATGAGACAATAAATAGAGCAGACATTGTACTTAAACCACAGGTTCTCCTTCACAGCTGTTGATCAGATTAGATTTTGTAGCACCTTACTGTATAAAATAACTGCAAAATCATTGTCGAAACAAATACTCTAAAGACTCTTTAATTATTTATGATAGTATGTGCTATTACAAATGTATTTTTTACCTGATATTACCTCCACAAGCATGGCTGGTGGTGACTGTCGTGTCATAGTAGTCGTGGTTGATCTTCTGGCAGATCAAGTACCACTTGTATAGGGTTGATGTCTGTATGATGTGTCCTTTATTCTGTAGTTCGCCGCAGGTTTCCTCTACTGATTTGTGGTCTTACTGCTGCTGTCATGAAGTGCAAGACTAATTTCATTGCACAAACAATTAAGTTTTCCTGTTTGTCCTTATGTGTTACTTGGTGTATGCTAGTCCTTGAAAGCATCGTGCTGTGCTATCCTTTATTAGCTTATACCAACCGCCTGAATACATTATTCCCTGCAATGGGTTAAATGACTGAAGTATGGCCCTCTCTTCCCCCAGACGTCCATGGAATCAGTTTCACAGCAGCTGTGGAGGGACAGTGGAGGAACTGAGCCTTTCTGATGCATTAAAACAGAAAATGTATCCAGAGGGCTCAGCTGCACTGAATGGGCTGCTCTGTGGTGCGGTCACGGTGTCTAAATTGTGGTTACAAACAACATGTGGCAAAACTTGCATATCTATGGTTATTGTGAGAAATACGAGAGAGAGAGAGAGAGAGGGAGAGGGAGAGAGAGAGAGAGAGAGAGAGAGAGAGAGAGAGAGAGAGAGAGAGAGAGAGAGAGAGAGAGAGAGAGAAACTGTTCAAAAAATATGTAACTGTGGATATTTCAATGCTTCACATATTATCATGTTTTCATATTTTGCAGTATTTTTACATAACCATTGACCATTGAGCAATATCTGCTGTCAAGATCATGGGAGAGAAAGGAAATAAAGAGAGGTGGAAAATGTGTGACATGTCGTGTATGTACTCAAGAGTCAACAACTTGTGACTACGTCATGTGGTTTTCTCATAAAATCTGCCACTCAGGTCATGGTGCCAGTCTTACAGTCCAGGTCTCAAAAGCATTTTGATTATTTCTGTTTTCTGGAATACAAGCAGTATCAACAAATGTCAATTCAGTTAATTCTATGCAATTTTTAAAAAGATTTCTAGATCACATTTCTGGGGCCAAAGTGACAGCAAACAATAAGTGATGGCTGACAATCGTGTTGAAACTAAATATTTCTCATCTTTAAGGAAATATTGATCTTGATGTATTCTTTAGTTTTTTCTAAGACTCCAACATCAAACTAAAGTATGAGTACCCCCACTCTACACTTGTGCTCATGTGATGCAGAATACCCATCAGGCATTTCTCTTTCTTCCTCTCTCTCTCTCTCTCTCTCTCTCTCTTTCTCTCTCTCTCTCTCTCTCTCGTATCCACCCATGCAGACACACACGTGAATGTTGCAGCATGATGGAGAATACCCCAGTTGTAGTTCTAGGTTTGGGTGTAGAGAGCAGCTTATCACAGCGGCCGTGTGAGATAAGAACCAGGAGAGAGCACAGGATTTCACTGCCTGAACAAGTGCACAATGACAACAGCAAACAAATGCAGCAGATAAACAAAATCCCATCCAGACACGTAGATTATCTATTGTTAACTGCTCAGCATCACTTTATCTGCCCTCCTTTTACTGCATTATCCTTTTCTCTTTCTTTGGCCACCACTTTTTAACAGTGTTCATGCTGCATTACTGACAAGGAGATAACAAAGCGGCGAACTGACAGAAAGGAACTGCCAATACAAGAAAACACTGAAGTTCATGCAGTGTATTTTCTAAAGTACAAATGTTGATTTTGTTTCATTCTCAGCATGTTATTCACTCAGATAAGATGCATATTTTGATGGCCTCCAATGATATCAACAACATGTGCATGATCACATTTGATTGTTAAATGGGTCAAGTGGAAAAAAAGCTGCCAGCTCGCTAATATGAAGAGACATTTTTAGAGGTGAACAGCAGCTCCACATTGAGAGCCTGGTGCAGACTGGGCCATGACTGCTTCTTTCATCAGATTCAGTGAATTTAGATTAGAAAAAAAAACTCTAATGATCCCTCAGGGGAAAACTGTTAAACATACACAATACAAAGGATAGTAATGCAGGCCATGCAGAAGAATATTTTCCCCTTTAGGCTGATTTTGGAGCAGTTTTTGGGTGAGAGCATCATCAGTCAGCGCTGGTATGAGGAAATTGTGTTACTCAGTGACATTTTGATGTGTTGTTTTCCAGGGGAAATCTTTGCATTTTAGATGATTCAGATGCTGTCATTTTCCAAGAATCACATCACAATCACAGAGTCACCCAAGAATCACATCTTGGAAATATATGCATAACTGCTAATTTTGGGAAGAATATTTTGTATGGAAATGGTCAACTGTAAAAGATACACGGTACAGAATAACACTGTGTGACTCACAACTGTAAGGCTCATACAACCAATGAAGTCAAAAAGTCCTCGCAGTTTGTTTCTACTTCAGTAATGTAGGGCAAGACTATAATCTAGACTTATTAACAAACCAATCAAAGGATGGCAGCGCCCGGTCTTCATCTAATTTTTTAGGCTTACATTGTGTACATAGGGTTTCTGGTGCACCAGACATGGGCAGTTATAAAGAAATGAAACTGGGCTAAAAGAAGTGTTTAAAAACCAATTCCAACAGACTCTTTCACTTCTATATTGTCTTTGTCACACAAATGGCATCTGTGTTACCACAAATAATTTGGGGTTTTTTTGTCAGCTCCTCATTCGGAGGGTATTTTTTCATTGCAGTGGAGATTATAAACATCTTATATAACACCGCACCTAGAGTAAAAGAAAAAAAAGCCCCTGATGATTTATCATTTACAATTCAGAATATTATACATCGTCACTCAGGGAATTCCCTCCACCCATATGAGTGAAATGTAGTTCCATTGTGCCATGCAAGGAGGTGCTGTAATGGGATGCACTTCTACATGTTGTCCACAGAGGGGCAGCAGTGTTACCAGAGTGCTGCTCTCATTGCCATGACTGCAATGCAAGCCAAGGTCTCTTTCAAGGGCGCACATCATATCTGCAAAGTCACACGAAAAGCAGGGAGAGGCTGTATGGGCGTTTTCACTGCGAGCAAACAGAGTAATACAGAGCAGGAGAAGATTCTTTCAGTCGAGACAAATTTGTTGATTAAATCTAACACCGGCACAAGAGTTTACACCCTGCTGCAGTTGCAAAAATTCGACATTGAATTTCTGGATACAAGCAGAAATAAACTTCAAGCACAGATTAATATAGGCAAAGGGTGTTTGGCAAGTCTGCTGACGTAAAAGTCTTTATTTAACCGTCCCTGCTGGACGACTGCTGGACATAATGGCTGCTGCTTGTTTTGTTGTAAATATGATTTTCTTCCTAGGAAATGGCTAAATTCTCACTGTGCTGTTTGTAATTGAAAATTGTGGGAATGACGAAGCACAGTTTTCGAAGGCAGAGAGTGTGTTGTGCTGAGAGTGAGCAGGAGGGCCGTCATAAGTCTCTCCCAGCCTTACCTTTTTATAGCCATCAAATATGCATGGACCCTTTGAGTGTACATGTAATGTATTCACAGATCTCCACTGCACCGGAAAGCTCGCTATCAGCAGTTTGTGTGTGTGTGTGTGTGTGTGTGTGTGTGTGTGTGTGTGTGTGTGTGTGTGTGTGTGTGTGTGTGTGTGTGTGCGCGCATCCATAATGAGACACAAAACATAATCAATAAACACTGATTCATTGTCTTGTGGAAGAAGGGAGTTACAAAGGAGGAACGGAGGGACTCTGGTGGTGGCATGTTCGGTGTCTGTCAGCAATAGTGTGAGAAATTTAAAGTTAAATACGAGAATATATCAAAAAAGGTTCTTTTCAGAATAACGTATTGTCATACCCTGAAAACATATTTGTAAGCAAATAAAATCACAGAGCAAGACAGCTGTCATTGTGATTTGGTATTGTTGGTGGTGAGTGTGTTTCACTGCATCCTGTTTACCCCGTGTGCAACGTGCATCCTGTGCAAAGAAGCAAGGACATGACTTTAGCATCAGTCCATTCAAACACCACGTCTGACCATCTGCTAACCCCGGTGGTGGCGGAAGAAGGCTATAAAGATCCTTTAAGTAAAAGTAGTAAGACCACAAAGCAAAAATTCTCCATTACAAGTAAAAGTCATGGGGAGATCTCAAATGTTTTTCCTTGCTTGCTCACTCCCTTTCTTTCATCCTATGGCAATGGACATATGGGGGACATGCACACACACACACACACACACACACACACACACACACACACACACACACACACACACACACACACACACACACACACACCCTTTCTCATTGGACATGAGCCATAGGTGGTTACTGTAAGATTGCACTGTCAGCCCAATCTTTATCACCAAAGAGATAGATGGTGTGTGTGTGCGTGTGTGTGTGTGTGTGTGTGTGTGTGTGTGTGTGTGTGTGTGTGTGTGTGTGTGTGTGTGTGTGTGTGTGTGACAGTAAATAAAGGGTGGTGGGATAACTGCACCTCATAAAGCTACTAACCATGACCCGTTGAGTATTGATCACTGCACCAAGGGCCACTTTAATTGGCATGCACACAGATACACACACACGTACATGCCTGCATACATGTACAGACATGTACGCACACACGCACACATACATGCTGTTACCTGCGCCCATGTGTATTGCTGATGCAGAGTCTCCTTGTCATTATTATTTATAGAGCCTGCAGCTAACGGTTATCTAATAGATAGATAGACTGGTTTATAAATGATGGCCTGACAACATTTTCATTGTAGCTTATTCTTTTTATGTTTAGTACTTTGTAGCAATTTGTTTGAGAAAGCGGTTTACAAAGATATTTAACATACCATCATTATGACTCTCAGGAATATGAGTGTTAATGTGGCTAGTTTATCCCGCCAAGTTGGACAACAGAGGGTTCTCTAATTTAAGTAACAACGCTTTCAGCCAAACACTCTCGGCTATTAATTAGGGTGACTTCACAGAAAAGCCAATACACACGCTCTCTCTCTCTCTCTCTCTCTCTCTCTCTCTCACACACACACACACACACACACACACGCTTCTACTTCTATCCTTGTGAGGACTCTCACTGTCCCAAAATGTCCTCACTCTGTAGTTATAAACTTGTTCTGGTTCTCACTATGTAGCAAGTACAAGTACACACACACACACACACACACACACACACACACACACACACACACACACACACACACACATACACACACACGTACACACAAACACCTATACACGCGTGCGTACACACACACACACACACACACACTTTCCTCTGTTCCTTTTCTGTGCTCACTTGTCAGCTCTCTCCTTGATGCTCCCATGCTCAGAAGAGGACACACACACACATATTCATATACGCTTAGATGAACACACACACACACACACACACACACACACACACACACACACACACACACACACACACACACACACACACACACACAGAGTCACAAGTAGGCACTCTAAATGCTGGGGGTGGTGGGTCTCATATCTCATGCATCACTGTCCATGTTGGCTCTTCTTCATCTCCTTGTTTTCTTTTCTCACCTGACTGAGAACTCTGTTCAGCTCTGTTGTCAGTCCAGCTTTTCTCCTCTACCATCAGCTGAAACGATGCCAGGTTGGACACTTCAAGTGTGCTTTTAATACGGGTAAAATAAAGATATGTGTTTTGAAGTCCTGTCTGATTTGTCTCCATTGAATAGAATAGCCATGAAAAGATTAGATTTGGGCTGAAAAAGGTAAAACGTTTTTTTTCTTTTGCTGCCAAGCTTCCAGTCGCTCCACAGAATCGACAGAACACTAAACCGACCCTCTAACAGGACAGTTTTACTGTCAGCAAGCCCTGATAGAACGTCAGAAGACGTGTCTTATTTCCAAACCTTTATCATTGATTGTAGAAAATAGCTTTTCCTCTTGTGGAAAAAAAGCACTGACAACCTTGTTCTGTTCAGCACCTCGTCTGTAAATGACAGTCATCTCCTCTCATGCACCTCAAAGCAGCATCTGTCTGGACAGGGTTGACCTCTCTGAGGTGCTGCGCAGGAAACTGCCTCCAGTGTAGTTTGTCTCCTCAAGTGAACACGACACTTTGGTCCCGATCCAACTTTCTATGCTTCCTTTGTTTCTCTTTGGGGGTGTGTGAGGAGGCAGTATCACTTTATGATGATAAGCTAATGCAAGCATTCACAGCTGAGCAAGCCTGGACTCACTGCACTTTGACCACACCTATTAAATTTGTAATACATCGTCAGATATTGTCATTTGAGCTGGTTAAAGCTGATTCATTAAAGTGGCAAACCACTGATGATGTTGAAGATGTTGTCACTTATTTTTCACTCTGTTTCTGCGTTTCATTGTGTCCAGTAGAAATGCCATAATGTCTCTGTGTAAGAAATGTTACAGTTGTATTCACGCAAACAAGTGCATCTAGGGACTGGCTGCATAAGTTCTACAAATGTGAATCTTTAGTCCTCCTTCATATGGGTGTAGAGGGGTAAGTTTTAATCTGCTTCAGTCACAGTAGCTTTTTTTGAGCTACTTTGGGTTACTGGGGCAGGGCTGTCCCATCTGCATAACACTATTTCAAAGCTAAATAGGTCATTACAGATTTCATACAAAAACTGTATCTTAAATCAGAGAAATCCAAATCTCTGCTGTTGCTGTCCACTGCATTACCTTCATGCTCATATTTGGTTGTGCCGTGGGCGTGCAACCAGCTCCCACCATCCTGTCACGTTCCTCTCTTCCCTGCATTGCTCCGTGACAGTTCTACTGCACTAGCTTTCTAGGGCACGATGCGCTCCACTCTGGATGTTTTCCAAGTGTTTTTGTAGAGGGGAGTGGGGGGCCCAGCCTCCTGCAGTATTTTATTCCTATTTCAGACAGGTACACAGGGACGATACAGCGAAGATTGAAGGCAGAGAGCATTTGAAGTGCTCACACCCTTCAGTCAAAGTGTGTGGACAATACTGTCCTGTGACTGCACTGCCGGGGCCACAGTGAGGACACAAAATTGTCTGGAGCACCTGCATTCAGTAAGGTGCAGTCCTGGCTATGTTTTTCCATCCACAGACGGCACAGTGATGCTTGCTGCACTTTGACTCAGTCCCCAAACTGTGCCCTACTTGTCCTTTTGTCTCACTTATCAAGGCCAAGTGAAGAAATCCAGTTTAGCATATACCGTCAGCTCACTTGTTTAGGTTTTAAACACAAGCAAGCATCGTCCCTTCTCTCTGGAGTGTTTCCAGTTGTCACACTGAGCTGCTTCCTTCGCCACCTCTTCGGCCTGCTGTTGGTCCTCAGGGAGCGAGTGATCTCTTGACACCACAATATGGCAACCTCTGACGCCACGCAAGTTAAAGCCTCTGATTTTAATGTTGAACTGAGCGATAAGTCTTTATGCTGCTGAGTGGGTTTTGGATGGATTAAACCTTTTCAATGTCTACTCATTCCTGTGTTAAAATTTTGATATATTTTACAAAGCTCAGATACAGGGTTTTTATGTGACAACTAAGACACACTTTAGGCTGCATACTTTCTCCTTCAGGACTTTTACTTGAATGTTTCTGGTCTGTCACTACTACCTGAAATGCAAATGTTCAGTCATGTCTCTGGCTTGTTATTCTCACACAAACGTGCCGCAATAAACCCAATGAATACACACACAAAAAGCAAAATCCAAATAAGTAAAAACACCATGCAAAAATGTCAACACACAAAAAAAACTCGACTCAGGTGAAGAAAGGGCTCAGTTTGTTTTAAGAGATGAGAAAAAGCTACAATGAATGGAGCACAACTGCTGGTGATGGAATACAGATGTCTCAAACGTGGAAAATATCCTCCATTTTTCAAAATGTTATCAGTTTAAATGCATCAATGACTACAATGTAGTCAGTTTTTCCCTTCACCAGCTTTGGCTAATTCAGTAGGTTTAGTCAGTGCTGTGCTGGCCATCTGGCATACATCCCGGTTGGCTGCTGCACCGGTGGGCTATCAAAAAAATCCCAAAAGTTTTCAGCAGCCCATCTGGCCCCGCCTGTGTCTTTACCGGCCCCTCTTAAGGTGTGCAAGAGAGCGTGCTGCGTGTCTGTTCCAAGACTGGGCTCACTGGCCAATCACAACCAAATAACATCAGCGCTCCCTCATTTTCATTTTATTTATTATTTTTAATTGATTCAAATGTTACAGATGAGATACTGCAAAACTGGTGCTGCAAAACAATTGAAAGTGACCTATTTTATGGAGCTATTCACTAGCTGTTAGCCTACATTTTGGCCTTGGAGACGGAAGGACTAAACTTTCACTTCACTGAGTGCAGTTTTGCATTGAGACACCATAGTGTTTCATGTGAATCTGCAGGTATGAGCGCAAAGTTATAGTACATAAATGTATAAATAATCCCCACTGATAATTCACTGCCAAGTAGTTTTACTTGTGCTCAATTAATTCTCTTGTGGACCTGCATGATGGCGCCACCTATGCTAGTTATGAGATGTGGGACTTTTCTGAAAAACCCAGTAAAGTCAGCTAGGTATTCAGCTATTCTGCAAGCTATTCCCTTCATAAGACCATTTTATAGCATGCTGTAAATCTCTGAGGCAGTCAATCAACCAGTCAGTCAGTCTGCTCGCTGCATGAAGCCGTGAAGCTGTGATGCCTTTACGCATTGCAGCAGTACACACCTCCCTCTGTCTGGAACTTCAGAGGTCCTCTATGGGTTGATGGACACACACACACACACACACACACACACACACACACACACACACACACACACACACACACACACACACACACACACACACACACACACACACACACACACACACACAGCTACATGCAATCCCTCCACCTCTGTCCCTCCTTCTTTCCCTCCCTTTGCCTCCTCTTTTTCCCTCTTTCAGTGTCTCTGGGGACCTCAGAGTGCAGCAGGCATGATGGACAGCAGACTAATATCCAAAGCTAACGACTCCTCCCCTCTGACTTCACAGAATAGCCTGACAGAGGCCACTGTGCCCTTCACATGGAGGAATATGACCCACTACAGTATGGAGGAAACGCTGGTAACGATACGGCTTAAAAGCATGAGCAAAAAGGAGAGCTACGCTACAAAATTATCAATATTGTAATCTCTACTTTAAAATATGAATACTGTGCCTCTGCATGACAGACAGAGATTTGAAATTTTCTAGTTAGCAGTCACTAAAGACATCACCAGGACATCACATCACCACCACAGACAGGTTCAAACATTGACTCTGAGGCACTACTGCCCCAATGACTTCACATCACACCAAATACATTTAACAATGTAACGTTAATTTATGAATTAATTTTTAAGATCAATGCAGTGTGTTCATCCGGTCAGGTGTAAGAAGGGTGCATTTGAAGGAGGAACTTTGCTGGTTTACTGGTGGATTAGACAACATGTGCTACTGCATACATGGTCTCTCCTCTCAATAGTCTTTCTTGGGGGATATCAGTGTGCAGTTCAAAGCTTCATTTTGACATTGACATTCTGCTGGCTTGCACATTACATCACAGTGAATGGGATTTCATACACGTACCTCGTATATCCTCCAATGTACCTCGGTAGATGATACTCCATGAATCAGAGGTGGTATAGGGGCCATGAGGTGAGACAGCTGGCTCTTTGTCAGCAAAACTGTTCTTTATGCACAGAGATGACTGCTATGAAGACTGTAATAATGAAACTCATTCATGAACAAGACATTTTAGGATTTCCGTGTCCTCCATTTACAGGAAAATAAGATTAAAAAGACAAATATCAGCTGAAATATCAGACGGCACGAGCACACAGATGCACCAGTCCAGAAAATAGGTCTGATGCTCTGCTGTAGTGGCAGGTAACTACAAATGAATGTATTCAAAAGGATCTTGAAAGGATTTCAAAAGGCCATTCAATGAGGATCTACTGATGCAGACACCTAAATCGCTGCCTTTTTGCTACATCCTGCCTCGAGAAATGGCACAGCGGCACTCAGGTGCTGTCCTGTGACATAATCCGCCTTTCATTTGACTGCAGCAGCGCCAACAGGCAGAAGTTCAGCATCCAGTACTGTGCTGTATTTCAATATCAGCTCATCTTTGTCCCAGGGCAACAGCTTCAGCAGATCAGATGCAGGTAAGGATGGACATATGGAGGGTGAACTAGAAATATCTCTGTTATCAGTGGCATTGGCCTAACTCAATACAAAAGCAAGGGGTGTGGTGATTTCTTTATGCTCACGCAATTCACTAATACAGTTTTCATTTAAAATGTGTGTTTTCATACTGCTGTTGGTCTTGGCTTAAAGTTTCTGGCTCCAAAATGTTATTCCTTCCTTTAAGTTATAATTTCCAAACAAGTTAGAGTAGCAGATGTATTAATGTTGGAATATTCGAATAATTAAGTGGATTTGTGAAGTGAGCAAGAAAAACAGCACTATGGCTGTGTTTTCATGTGACAGCAGTGCTATATAAATTTGCCCTTTTTTGAATGGCATACAGTCCCTGTGGAGTTCTGCCATACATATTTTGGTACAGAATGCTAATGCACTTTTCAAATGACATTCATTGCAATTATTTTTGTGCTTCATAGGTTGCCACAGCATCAGTGTATATCGAGTGCGTTGATTCTAGCAGCATCAAGCATAGACTGGCAACTTTTGCTATTTTGGCACATATTCCTGGTGACTCATTACCTGGACAGAGGCCACATGCTGACATGTGGACAATAAAGGAAAATACAATTTGAACTCCTGTTGTGAGATGAACAAAGAATGAAAAACAACAATAAAATATGCATATCACTATGCACAAAGAGACAGAACAGTATGGGGTGCCAGATTACCACCTGGCTGATTGAAGACAGTGTGATTAAAAGTGCAAAGTATCCACGGAAGCACTGAGTGAAACACTGTTTAAATCATCATAGATTACAACAATCCAGATTTGGAAAACTCAACATTCTTATTAAAGTCCGTTGTGGGGGTTTATAGTAAATGGGGCTGTGACAAAGAGAGATATGAGGCTACACCGTTAGAGGAGAACATCTTGTTGTTGCATTCAGTTTGGAAACAATGGTTCAATGTATTTGGGTCAAGAGCAAAAGATGCCAACTTCTCTCTTTGAAACCAAGAGACAATAAATCATAAGCACTTAAAAAATAAACAAAACTCATGATGGTGGTCAGTTGGAGGACCACATTGACAGTGTGTATCCGTGTATGTACGTGTGTGTGAGTGGGAGAGAGAGAGAGAGAGAGAGAGAGAGAGAGAGAGAGAGAGAGAGAGAGAGAGAGAGAGAGAGAAAGACAGAGAGAGAGAGGGAGAGAGCTTGCACACTGTTGTTTCCAAGCATTTCTAGGCTATAAGCAAGGTGATGGATGCTTGTGCCACAGTGTGTTGACTGGACACAGCCTTCTGCTTCTTGATTAATTGATGGGAGATGCAGCAGTTCAAGTTCCCCTTGGTCCTCTCTGTGCTCTCTGCTTGCCTGCCTCACCATTTGTGTGAAGTGTGCCAACATTACTATGAGGTAAAAAGCAAGGACATTGTCAGGCTTATTTTGGAGCTAACGGTTTCGTCGCGCCTCAGAAATGAGGTTAGATAAAAGTGATATTCTTTGTCCTTTGTCTTTGTTCAGGTCTTGCTCTGTTTCTGTTGGGTATATAACTAAGTAATTGAATGCTACCATAACAGCAAGATTATGTTTAACACCTCCATAGCGTATTAGGATTTTCTTGGTGGTTTTGGAATATTTCTGCCCCCTAGAGGTCAATAATAATAATAATAAGAAGAAGAAGAATCAAGCTTTAATACTAGTTGTTAAATGCTATAAACAGTCAGATGATCATACAAATTGTAAGCAAACCCCAATTTAACCATGTCATCCATATCACATATTTAAATGTGAAACAAGAGAAAGTGCACCAAAAATGTTTGTAAAAATTGTTCATTGCAGACAACAGCTGCAGGGAACCAAATGGAGAGTTTAGGCCAAAACTTCAGTTTGTGCATTGATTTTCTCTCTCGTATATATAAAGGATAAGTAAGTATGAGAAACCTAGGGGATCGAGGGTTATCTGTCCGACTGGATTTACAGTAATGCCACCACATCCCATGTAGACCTCATCCATTCACATGTTAACATGACTGAATGATCAACAAAACTGCAAAAATAAAACTCCAAGATGTGAAATAAATTGTGAAATAGTCCATATATATGAAAATCAGTCAATATTGACTTCTGGAGCAGCTCAGTTTTTCCAGCCTGCCAAGATAATATTTTCAAGGGACTGTTGAGACAGCTGACATTGCACCACAGTAGATCTTTCATCTGCTGGTGGAAAATGAAATTCAAAAATCAAATATCAAATATTGTTTACCTGCCTGAAACTTATCTTGAGAACGAACATTTTAGTCACCAACACTGAAAAACAAAACACAGTCCAGCTGCTCTCTGACAGTTTTGTCCAGTCATTAAAGCTGCTCTCCGAAGCATTTTTTGAGTCTTTCATCTCACTGTTTTGGTTTAGTTTCTTCAACCTTGTTTCCAGCAGCAGGTATTTCAGCAAAAAAGCTCTGATAAAACCACTGAAAACAACCTGCCCAACGCCAAAAAGCAGACAGAGACATTTCGCGAATAGCCGGTGAACATGATGGAGAATTTAGCAGCTTAAGAGCCGGATGTTTCCCTCAGGAGGTGGTGGAGACCAAAACAGAGCTAAAAAGAAAGTTATTGGACTTATGTTTGACAAGTGGTCAAACACATGACTCCAGCTTAACTTGTGTCAGCCTGACGTGTAAATAAGCTACTGTTTGCTGACATTTTGACACAATTTTATGAAGTGAGAATATATCAGCGTTGTGTTTACAACTTGGTCTGCTGTCCAAAGGTGGCCAGAACAATGACATACTGCTGCTTTAAACCTCCATATCATATCATTTCAGTGTTCAAATATTTAGTTTGTTTAGGTTGTATGTGTGTGTTTGATATGTCTTCTATGCAACGATGTTTGGAATGACAGTAAAAGCAGCTTGAACCTTACACGGCAGCCATAATTAGCCGAGAGCAACTGAACTAAGAACGGAGAGGACAAGAAGGCAGATTTTCTGAAAATGCTGACTGGATGTTTACGCATGTTGTCAATGAAGTCAGTGAGCACGATGGTCCATCTCATCTTTAAAACACCACGACCTGAAATCATATTGTCTTCTGTATTAATTCCAAGCAGTTGCATGAGTTTTAAGGACACCCTTGCAACACAAACTTTTTTTTTTTTTGGTTTATTTTCTGTTCAAACGGAGAAAATGACATAGGACCTTGACTTCGGTGGTATTGCATCGGCGTGCCCCCTCCCCCCCTCTCTCCCTCCCCCCCTCGCTCCCTCCGCATGCTCTCATCTCGTCCTGCAGGAATAGGCTCTCTTCCTCCGCCGCTGCAGCCCGACTCTGACACAACCGGCATGTCTGCAAACTGAGAGCCGCACTGTGAGACACGCAGCGAGGCACAATCCATCCTTAAGGACGCACAACTTGTGATTTCTCTCCCTGCAGGAGGAGAAGGAGCGCGGTTATTGCATTGCGACGAGAGCTTTTTTTCCGGAGGGATAGAGACTTGGAGCAGGACCAGAACAAGGTAAACGACGTCCGCGCGGGCAAAGACAGGGATGTTTGTGTGTAGCGTTACTGTACGGGACCGGATGGTGATAGGCTGGTGCACTCGGTAAAAGATGCTGATGCCTCCATGTACTTCCAAACACAGCCTGCCGCTGTGCACATATCGCACTGGCTTCTGGAAACCGTATCTAAGCTGGTGGGTGCAGTAGAATCTGACAGGGGCACGTAGCTACTGTACAGCACTGTAATTGTGCCGAAATGCTGCACCAAGCGCTGTGAGTTAAAAAAAAAAAAAAAGAAGCCTACTGTAAGGGTTCATACGAGGAGAAACTGCGGCTGCAGACGATCGTGAAGGAAACAGGAAAGCAGGAAATGATTTAAAGACGCTCAGATGAATGCTGCAGAATTCGAATTTGAGCCAATGAAGATGACCCGAGGACGAAACAGCGACGTAGAAATGAGTGCAGCAAGTTTGAAGGAGGTTTTTTTTTTTTTTTTTTTTTTTTTCCCCTGCTAGCCTTCACTGCAATGACAGGGGGATGCTGGAGATGCAGCAGAGCCACTCGTGAGGTTATGTCGTGAAAATAATGTCAAATAAATAAATAAATAAATAAATAAATAAACATTAAGGTCCATATAAAGTCATTCTTGAGCTCTGGAACTTCGAAAGACATTGCAGAAATATTATGATGAAATAGGATTTTTGAATGCACCAAATTACTCTCAGGTGTGTAAACTCACAGTTGAACACCTCAGACACAAAGTCCCAGCAATATTATAGAAACATGTGAGATCATGATAAATTGACAAGAGAGCAGTCCTGAGTCACTTTAAATCCTAAAAGAAATACTACGGGATGATTCTAGACATATCTAAAGAAATTAAATACAATAATGCTCGATGCATACTTACAATTGTGCACCATAGACCTTGTAGGAAGCACCTCTTAAGAAGTCCTTCTCCAATGTCATGTAATGCTCTTGTGGTCGGCGTGATGCTCTCCAAGGCTTATGTTCTGACACAAAATCATGCCTCCACTTGCTCATCTTTGACCCTGTCTCGCTTCACCCCTTTTTCTTTTCTTTTTCTAAATTCTGTGAGCTATTTCCACACGGGTACATCACAAGCAGGCAGGCAGTGTCAGCATAAATCCACACAAGATGGAGTGTCGGTTGTAAATCGAGGGCGCAGGTGCCTCACCAAAACTCAGGACATAGTGTTTACTGGAGGGTAAAGCGATCTTAACCCAGTTTAATCAGCCTTTTTTTGTTCCTTGGAGAAGAACTGATCACATTTTGAGGTTGTTTAACATGTAGATTCATGCTACTCAGAAAGATGAATTTAAGGGATCTAACGTATGTGAAGATTCTGTGATTATTAAAAAAAGTAGAAGTGCTGTTTCTGGGGTGGTTTTGGAGGTCTTTCGCCAAACTAAGCTCTCCGTCTGGAGGTCGTTACTTGTCTGCATCGAGCCTCATCACCATCATCCTCCTCCCCTATCCCATCAAACTCTTGTATGTGAAATCCACTGGAGTGAAGCTGCATGTCCTAACAGTGTTCATGCGGTCATAGCTTGTGTATTCTGTCCCCTGGCTGCAGGTCTGTCCCTGATAACGTGACCACTGAAGGAAGAGAACACAGAACTGCCTCATCATGAATTTTGTAATGAAAGCTGCGCTGGGAGGTGAGTAGTGTGCTGGGCTAGAGGTTGATTTAACAGCACTGCAGAGTAAAGGATTTAAAGGGCTGTTCAGCAGCGGCAGTACTGGAGGCTACTAGTGCTGGCTGGTAGTTGTGGGGATACTGGGCTGAGATAATCCATCCTGCACCAAACTCCTGGCTTCAAACATCAGCTGTGCATTCCCTCTCTTTTTCTCTGCATCGATCTTTTAAAAACGTGCCATTGATCAAATTGTTGACAGTGCCAGACTGTTATAGCCTGACGTGATCAGGATTATGGAAACCCGTTCTTGCTGTTCTTCATTTCTGCTTTTGTAAAAAGTCATTGTGACTAGGGAGTCAAATCTCTGTAAGATTGCAGCAGCAGCAGTGAGAGAGAAGAAAGGTTGACGCCCCCCGACACCCTCCCCTCCCCAGGTTTTCACAGGACACTAATAACCGGGCAGTCCAAGCCAACGGTTGGTCTCCTTTCAGGCAAGGGATATAAAGAGGGGCTATTTTGCCAAGAACTATGACTAACGTTTTTTTCATGAGACTTTTGTCCTTTAAAGCCTTCAGGTATTATCCTTTAGAATATTATCTTAGCTATTATTTGCCCCCTAATTAGTCCTCATTATAGCCCTGTAATTCATCCTCTTTGTCAGCTATAGCTTCAAGGGGAAAGGCAGGAAAGTGGCACCAGTAGTTATAATGCTGCAGCCGCACACGTACAGGTCAGCCATGCATGATGCTGAGTTGTTGTTGTCCAGATAACAGAGGTGTCAAGCAGTTACAGTTGGGATGTGGAGTTGAAGCTGAGCCCCCACTCCTCATTGGAATGCAGGGGATGCCGGCGCTGCCTCGCTCTGCATAGTTGCTGTGCCTCGAGTCTGCGCTATGAATTCTTAAATCAACTGCATTGCATTGGATGCTGGTGTTACTCCGCATAAGTCAGGCTGCACTCCGCCTGCGGACTTTGGGGATAGATTTGACAGTGTGGGTGTTTGCCTGTGTGTGTATGCGTGTGTGTGTATGTGTACTCTGCCTGTGCTGGAGTGATGTTTCATAGATACTGTATAGGACAGAGTGTGTCTGCACTGCATCTCCGGGCAAGATGAATTATGGAGGCTGCACAGGCCTACTTTAGGCTATAGATTTTTGTGTGTGAGAGAAAGATGAGAGACCACGAAAGGACGCAAGAAAGATAAACTGCTGGTATGTGTGTCTCATAATCAATATGTATGCCTATTAGAGTGATTATTCTGCTGTCAATGCATTTCCACCATAGCTGGAAGAGTCCTCGCTGTCTTTGGTTCTGGTCCATGTCCGCTGATTGGGACACAGTGACCTCTTTCCACAGAACTGTCTGTAAAAATGCTGACAGGGCAGTGGATCTTTAAAGCTCCCTGTGGGGGGAAAAATCAGATAATGATCCAAAACAATTAGTCAGTAATCAATCAGCTGAATTATCAATCTGATGGTCAGTGCCTGTAAGTCAATACATCACTGTGAGTGAAATTTGTTTTAATCAGCTAAGCTGCATAATTGGGTGTGCCTCATGGTTTAGTGGTCTAAGCTGCATAACATGTAATCATGCTGTCGTCAGTCTGATTCTGCCTGGAGGAAGTTCCCTTCCCACATTTCCTGTCTGGCTTCACCGTCGATTATCAAATAAAGGCAAACACTTAAGATCAACATATTGTTCCAATGCCTCTAAGCTGCAAAAAGAGGTCTCACCGTTTTTATTAGTCACACAGTGCCACCATGATGTTGACATTTGTGTTTTTTGAGGGAAATGCATCAGAAACTTTTGGAGTTTGCCATGAAATTTTGTACAGACGTTCATCTTCCCCAGAGGACGAATCCTACTAACTTTTGTGATACCCTGACTTTTCCTCTAGTGCCACCATGAGGTTGAAATCTGTGGTTTTGAGTGAAATATTTAGAAATATCGGATGCATGTCTTTGAAATTTAGTGCTCATGTTCTTGTTCAGTGTGTTAGATGCTCTGATGTTCCCTTGTAACATGTTTGCCTTCCTTACAACTTAAACCAACACCGATATCTTTCAAAAATAAGTAAGAGAATAAAATAAAATAAAACCAAAGAACTTGGTCACCGCCTGATATTTCATTTAGTGCCTAACTGGCTGGTGGCAAAGCTACTGTCTTCAAGCATCCCCTCGACCAGTCCCACTACTGTTGATGGCCCGGGGTCCTAGCGCCAGCCTATTGGTTCCACATGTATCCCCATGTCTCATGTGGAGCCAGGACCCTCTAACAACTCTAATGGTCTGACAGCTGACACTTCTTTTAATAAGAGGTCAACTATTTTTAAACTCAAATTGGATAAACTCTCAGTTTGATACAAGAGCTTCAGTCCTAAACCACTGTGGAGTCAATTTTAACGACCTTGTGTATATCCCTGCATCCAATGACTGTTCCCAACCACAAAGAAAGACAGTAAATCTGTTAATGGCACTTTTAAATATCAGGTCCCTCAACAGTAAGACTTTCTTAATTAATGATCTTATTTCTGAATGTCAGTTTGACTGCCTTTTTTTTCACTGAAACCTGGCTAAACACAGACATGCCTGCTGCTCTCTAAAAACTATATGTGACCCACACAGTATTACAAATGCACCATACAGCAGTGAACTTAGATATGATCAAGAAAGTTGTCTCTGAGTTGAAATCCTCTACCTGTGCTCTTGATCCCATTCCCACTACTTTTAAGAGGAGAGGTTTTAACAGTAATGAATCACTCACTGTTCACAGGCACATTCTCTACTGCTTTTAAAACTCTCTGCTCTAATTAAAACACAGTTTCAGATTGGTCTGTCTTCTCTAACTACAGAACAATCTCCAACCTGCCTTTTCTTGGTAAGATTTTAGAAAAACAGCTGACAGCTGTTTCCTCTCTGACAACAACGTGTCTGGTTTTAGGGCCCAGCACAGTGCAGAAACAGCTCTAGCCAAAGTTGTGAACGACCTCAGAATGAACAGTGATGAGAAAAGGTTGTCTGTGCTGTTCTGTCCTGTTACATATCAGTGCTTCATTCAATAGTGTAGATCAGAATATTCTGCTGGACAGACTTGAGCACTGGGTTGGTCTCTCTGACACAGCTCTTAAATGGTTCAGGTCTTATCTAGCTGGTCTATGTGGCCATGGATCATCACTGACATGTGGTGTCCTGCAGGGCTCTATCTTAGGTCAGTTCTTTTTAGTCTCTTTATGTTACCAGTTGGCAATATTATTAGAAATCATAACATCAATTTCCATAATTATGCAGATGATACCCAGCTATATATGTCTGCCAACTCAAATGACGACCACTCTATCAACAGTCTAATTGCATGTATCTCTAACATCAGCTTGTGGATGACTCAGAACTTCCTACAACTAAATCAAGACAAAACTGAGATCCTTGTTATTGGCACAAAAGTTGAAGAGGGGCTGTCTGAACACCTAAATCTATACTAAAGACAAAGGAACAGGTAAAAAAAAACTTGGTGTTATCATTGACTCAGACCTAAATTTTGATTTTGATTGTAATTGATTTGATTTAATTTCCCCCCTTTTTAAAATTGTTATTATCACACATTTTATTATCATTTCCTTTTATGTTAAGTACTTTGTGTTGCATTTTATGCATGAATTGTTCTATATAAATACATTTTATTATTATTATTATTATTATTATTATTGTTGTTGTTGTTGTTGTTGTTGTTGTTAACAATAACAATAGTGGTGATAATAATAATATAATAATGATAATAATTATACTTCTGCAAAACCAATGACATTCCCATCAGCCTCAACACTGTTGTATTGGTGCCAACTAGCATGTTAACACACTAAACTAAGGTGGTGAACATGGGAAACATTATACTGCAAAAATCATAACATTACATTTGACATCATCAGTCCAAATCAGCAGTAGATTTGCTTCATTGTCACTGAGTACCTGTTAGGTGATGAGTGTGTGGCTGAGTTTCCGTGAAAGCGAGGATGCTGCCAGTGCATTAACTAATCCTCCAAGGCTTCTTTGGTTACAGATACTTGGAAGAAACAGCAACATTTAACTGCAATGATTCAGCAGGACTCAAATCCAGAGCCATACATTTGCAGAGTTCAGATGTTTGCTGCATGCTCTTCTCTGCAGTAGCCTTATTAGGCCCTCCGTCCTGCTGCATTGACAGTAAATGGGACGCTGTACTTTTGTGTTGCCATGTTGATTATATAAAACCATCTGAGCAAACTCAGATACTTTTGGTGAAATATAAAGAAATGGCAATTACATGGCAATTAATAAAGTTTGTTAGATAAAATGAGAGCAACCGAGAGAGAAACTGTCAGTGTAAAAAAAAAAAAACAACTGTTATTGAACAAAACAGAAGATTGTCATAAATGCAAAATAAATAAATCAAATAAATAAATCAAAGATAAAATGAAACAATCTGTGAACAAATGTTTGTTGTATTTTTCAGTGTAAATTCGGTTCAGGTTTTGTTTTCAATGCCAATTTTTATTTTCAATGCCAAAATTTAAAGTCAATGTTCTAGCCCCATACAAAATAATATTGCCTTAACTTGTAGATGAAGTAGGTTTGAAATCGAAATATACTGTGTATCTTTGGTGCCCTACGTTGGGGTTTGCACACAGGCTCTAAAAAGATTCTCACCCTGTTAACAAAGATGTGTCTGTCATTGATTGAGTCATGCTTCATTCTACAGTTTTATTATTGGTCAATTGCGTGCCGTCGTTATTTGAGTGCGTCCTCATAGAAAAACAAGCATTATCATGATGTTATGACTTATATTTATATTTATGTGGTGGCCTCTAGTGGCTGCAGTAATCATGACAAGAACAAAGGAGAAAATCAGGTAGGACAGGTAGGACATAATATGCAGAGAAAGTCTACATTTGGGGGAAGGTGAGGTGGACGGATGAGTCAAGCAAACACAGAACTTTCACACAAGAGACCGCTGTTGGTGTCCCATGTGACACTGAAAGTCATCGCTGTCCCATTTTATGCTACATGATGTACGTAGTGTACTAATTTTAACGAATTACCTTTTTATAAAATTAACCAAGCATTTTCGTGTCTCAACCTAAGCAAACTGTGACCATTTCACAACATTGATGATGTGAGTATGAAGGTTGCTGGTCATCTACAGTGGATTGTTGACCTATTTCTGTTATTTGGGAGCCAGTAAAAAAGCCCCCAAGCAGCTTTTGGACCAAACCTTAAATTCATTAGCCACTGTGGTTTCCTATACATTGATTGCTTCTGGTTCTGTGCTTCATTGCTGACTTGACACTTCTCAGCTCCCAAAAGCTGAAGTTAGTTTGACAGAATGGGGGACTGTTAAGTGAAGTAGTAGTTAGGCCCAAGGCATGGAGCTCAGTCAAACCCAGAGGGCTGCAGAGCAGTCAAAAGTTGACTATATCAGCATTTACATCTGGTGTTTTTTTGTTAATGGTAGTTAAAAGCAATTTATAAGATTGAATTAGACAATAATTTCATTTCATTTCCCGTTTAAAAGCAATCCAAGCAGCCCCTGAATGACCCCACTTGAGGAAATCATTTTCCTGTAAATGAGTTTCTTTGTGGACTTCCGTATCCATATCATGGATGTATGGATAAAGGGTGTTGTACAAAGTGTAAAAAAGCCCTTTGAGTCAAATCAGTGATTTGTGTTTTGGGTTATATAAGTACAATTGACTTGAGTTGAAAAAAGAAGGGAGACAGTTCTTGTGTTGGAGAGCTAACTGAAGACGCAGATATGCATAGGATCACTAACTCATTTCCTCTCTCTTGGCTGACACCAGAAGTGGAAAATGTATGTGCTCTCTGGATAAGACCCTTAATGGCTTGTTACTGTGCTGTGTATATTTAAAATAGCTTATGACACTGAGTGGCCCAGTCTTGAAGCTTAGTGGGAGACTCAAAGGAAAAGCATATTTCATTTTTCATCCTTTTGGAGGCTTCCCAGTGCAACCCTTGACAGTGTTTTTTTGTTTTTGCAAAATGCTGCAGAAATGACGTGCTTGTAGAAAGTGTTTTTGGAAAGCTTGACACTGCTGTAACTTGCAAAAGACAGAAAATACAAGTGAGCCAAAGTAGACTGCAGTGTTTTGCATTATTTGCTGCTTACTGCTCAGTGTTCTGGATCCATTCTTTTTTATATTAAACAATAAGACTGATGGTATTCTATGTATATATTTATTGTCGTGAAATCCCATGAAATCTCAAACCTGTTATTCCATTACCTCATATATTTACTCCTCTGTGCCATAGACTTCCACTGTTGTCCAAAAATTATTATTATATCGTTAAAAACACATCAGCCGGTCGTATTGTTGCACTAGGCAACATATTCTGTCATTACAGTGTACATATACTCTGTAGTTTACCTTGAGTCAGTCCCACACATGCTGTTCTGTGCTGCTGTGCAGTATTCTTCATCTTCAAATAAAACCTGAACGCCCCATCATTGTAACAAGAGTATAATAACAGTTTTTCTATCCTGCATTCAGATATTACAACTCTCACTTTAACATATGCTGTCAAAAATTCTAACCTATTTTTTTTATTTTTTATCATTATTAATTCTTTACATCATATGTCGACATTCAGGCTGTTAGAGAGAACGTCAATTGGGTGACATTTTCAGTGTGACAAAGCTGTGTGATTTTAGGTGAAATGAAAACAGAAGAAACCTTGAGATGTTCCTCCCTCACCTCGTCTCCTCAAAGTACAGATAATCACATTTAGCAGCACTCTTCTATGATTGGCTGAGGGAATCAGGTCTTCATCGCTTGATTGGTTTGCGGGGTTACAGCTGGCACACACACAAACACACACACGCACAGGCACTTCTTGTATATTACTGCAGCAAATCAAATTCTATTCATCTAACTGACCTTGAGCTCCTCCTAGAGTACAATGTTTGTGTGTCTACACGTGTGTGTTTGACTGTATGTCCACGGTCTATAAATAATGCATTCAACCATCTACAGTTAGTTCAAAAATGGTGAGAAACACTGACAGAAGGAGAGAGAGAGAGTTATATTAGCAACCAAAGGTCTATTACCTTTATATAAATGTTTTTTGTAAACACAGGCTATATACATTTCTTATACAAAAAAAAAAAAAAAAAAAAAAGTGATTACTTTTGGTATTAACACTTACTGCAACTAAAGGACGCTCATCTCCAGATTATTTTCTTGGACCAAGTGAAGAATTAATCCCAACGCCATGAGATCAGTTCACTTTTTTAGATGGATGTCTTTTGATGAACAATATTCAGTAGTCCATATTGAAACAAGGCAGAACAAGAAGATGACACTTGACCAAATGCACATTCATTAAACATTTAGACTTAATTTTAAACAGTCGCAGTGCTGATGTTTCTCTTGTTTGGGACGAAAGAGGACTAAAATCTAAAGCCGTCCTATGGGCCGCAAAACCCCAAAGTACTAGCATGTTGGATGGAACGAGCAACATAGTGATACATTTTCTAGTTAAAGACCTTTATCAGTAATGGAGCTGAGGGTTATGCTACAGAAAACCCCTGGGCTGGAACCATGAATGTGTTCAGCGAACATCAATGTATGATGTAAGAGGATAACATAGTCCATAATGGGAAATGTTGATGTTTTCAAAGGTTGACAAAAAAGAAAAAAAGTCACTGAAAATATCTATATACAATAGATAAAGTGGAAATTTTGACCTGATGGTGGCGCTGCCTTGGTTGGTGCATTGTTGTTTTTTTGCATGTTCCCTTGTGGTCAAAATCTCCACAGAGGCTACCTTTAAACGTCACCGCTACCAGTGCAAGTAGTACCACGACTGGATTAAACGACTTGCTAAGATGACTCAACTTCCTAGCATTTTCGTTGGTTTACCACCCTGCCAGCCTGCAGACAGCTGTCAGGAGTCTCTAGATAGGGTTTAAAGGTTGGAAAGAAAGAAGACATGCAGCCCACGCCAAAAACTGGCACTCAGAAAGTAGTGCTGTATAAATCACCAGAGCAACGACAAGTGTTGATGGCTGCTGGACTGAAACTGTCTTATTTGCTCCATAATGCACATTAGCCTGACTGGAGACCCCGAGTGAGACACAATCACAGAGGCTCTCTCCTCTGAGCATCCCGTGGACAGCTGAGATACACACTAACCTAATGCTGAGGTGTCGGCCAGTCCCAGGATACAAGAACGAATCCATATTGGTTTGATGACAGTGACACAGACATTGAACAACTAAGAAAAAAGAAGCAGGAAGCCGTCTGTGCAGCATGTTCTTCCCTGACAGATCCTTCACTCCTCATGACCACATGTCAGCAGCTGTACTGCAGCAGCAGAGGTGAGTCCCAACCTTTTCTGGTGGAAACTTGGGTGACGCAGGGATGCAACATTGTTCCCCACCTTATTTTAAGTACAGATTTTTCCATCTTTGTTTGCAGTTCCCTGCCACCTGGTATTCAAAGTTTGTCCAGAGCAGATGGCTCGTCAACAGATTCAAATCCAAGACCAAACTTTCCATGATGAAGCTGCAGTGCGCTGATGATGAAGCTGTGTTTGTCCAGTCAGAACAAGAACTGTAGAAGGGTTCAACAGCATTTTATTTAGTTGAAGTCCAGTTTTGAAGCCTCTTACTGAATTCATCCATCCATTTTCTATACCGCGTATCCCTTTCGGGGTTGCGGGGGGTGCTGGAGCCTATTCCAGCCGTCAACAGGCGAGAGAACCAGTCGCCAGTCGATCACAGGGCACAAACAAACAACCATTCACACACACACCTAGGGGCAATTTTTACAGTCACCAATTAACCTAATGAGCATGGTCTGTGGGAGGAAGCCGGAGTGCCCGGAGAGAACCCACACATGCACGGGAAGAACATGCAAACTTCACACAGAAAGGCCCGACCGGGGAATTGAACCGGCAACCTTGTCGTTGTGAGGCACTAGCTGCTGCGCCACCGTGCAGCCCTTACTGAATTCAAATACCACAAATATAACATGAAGAGTGTTACTATAATGTCACTACTATATAAAAATACTGCCTTTGTTTTTCTAGAGAGAAATTTCTGATGGCAGGCGGCCTCTCACCCTTAACCTTCCTTTCCCTTCGATTAAAAAGACGACCTGTATTTCTTAGACTGTAGGTCAAGAGGGCGAACTTGCATTTGTGAACTGAAATCCCGGTGCAAAATAAAGCTGTCTCCCTTTGAACCCTGCTTGATGCATTGTGCAAAGCTGCTCCACCTGAGGGAAATTATAAGCAAACTCAAAGCATAGCTGCCAGCAATTACGCAGCAGAACAACAGTGCGCACACTTTCTCCGCCACATTTTTTTTCTGCTGTAAGCTGTGTGAAGACAATGGTCTCTGTCCTGAAGGCCAAACCTAGATCTTTATACTCATCCGCTTTCCCACCACACTGTGGATTTAGAGAGGGATTTGCCTGAGAGCCTTGAGTGGGGAAAAGAGTAGATAAGTAGTGTTTATCTGATGTTGTCAAAAGTTCAAGCACTGAGAGAGTTAGCTGAGGTTAGTCTTCTTTCCTTCTTTCCCTCAAGACTTTGGATTTAACAAAGATTTTAGAAAGGAACTTTCGGGAGGGAAGGATTAGCGAGATGACACCTTTTATCTAAGCAGTGAAGCAATGTCCAAGTATCGGGAGAAGAATCGTAGAACTGCTGTACCTCTGCTGGCAAAGTTTGGAGGGAGGTTGCTGCCACAGGAAAAAGCCTTTGGTGGGAGGACTCAATGTCCTAAACCAAGGGAGTTTGTTTATTCAGTGGTGTTATCGCATTACATTCATGTGTGGGAAACCCAGTGTTCAAGACCTTAACTCCTAAACAGCACTGGCATTTTATTTTGTCTATGTGTCAAATTCCACACAAATATATGTGTAAACTGATGACTCATCTATTATAATGTCAGTAACACAAAAATGATGAAGGGAGGTGAAAGACCAACCTGTCAGCTTTCAATTACAGGCTTTTATCGGCTTATGTATTGAGTGTCATTCCCACTACAAACTTATACCGTATGCAGGGATAAAGAGTAGAGACACTTTAATCAAAAACATAGCCCGACACAGCTTATGTGATGCCTGAGAGCTTAATAGAATTATTCTGGTTTGAAAGGACATTGCTGTATCTCTAAAATGGCTCACAAAGCAGGAGCCAGAATCATACATAGCTCAATATAACTCGGCTTTGTCTCCCAGGATCCTTTTTTTTTTTTTTTTTTTTTTTTTTTTTTTAAACATTTGAACAAAGACAATCTGAATGTGCTAATAAGATTTTGTGAAACCAGACCAAGTTTGTTTTGGTTTGTCACATTGTCGTGAAAAGTGGTGCTTTAGGGCTTTTTTGGGCTGTGCATGGTAAGGGAATTGTTTGACAATGAGGCTTAGCCGGTTGTGAGTCAGTGCTCCACATACAGGACTCAGTAACAGTGTTTACATGGACGCTGTTGAAGATATTCAGGTACCCAGATGATCATAAGCTGATTGTGAACCCTGTTTGCAGTATTTCAGATAAGCTCTTGCTCTGGCTCTGAGGAATGATAAACATTAGGTTTTATTTGGACTTTCACAGCATGTGCAAGCTCATTGTTTGACTGACTAAACCATGGATCAAAACGAGGGCATGTCAGTGAACAGTGCACCATTTCTCAGCTGTGAACGCTGATACTTAATTGGTCCAATTTGAATTCCTGGTCCTGTTTGCGTATATCAGCAACTGACAGGAAACTTGGATGCAAGCTGTTTCCTAGCAACGCAATTAAGATAAAATGGACTCTATACAGTAGGCCTATGCATGGATGTGGGGCAAGTGGTGATTAAAGTGGCAAATAAACAGACTTGAACAGGGATCTTAAATATTGTTTGCATGTAAATGTTACCGTTACTGCTGAGTCAGAGCGGATATTTTGCGTAGATGATGCGCAGCCACACGCACATACATTTGAACGCATACTGTAATCTATTCAAACACTCATGAAAGGTAATTGCTCAGCGTCACACGAAGTAATATATGAGAGCCTAAAATGGAACTAAGCAATTATTTATATCCATGTGTGCACATAGGGCCGCTCACTGTACATGAGCTTTGGCTCTATTCATCCCACTCTTCCTCAGTTTCTCTCTCTCTCTCTCTCTCTCTCTCTCTCTCTCTCTCTCTCTCTCTCTCACTCACTCACTCACTCACACACACACACATACACACACACACACCTGTAAGAGAGCAAAGATAGCATATCGTGGTCAGGCAGATATTGCTATGTCAGCGTCTCTGTGCTGTTCATCAAATGCTGATACAGCGATACCACAGTTTGCTTTGGATGTCTCTCTGACTTTCTTTCAATTCTGCCTCTTTCACTGACATCAGAGTGGCTCATTAATGTGATTGATCTATTGTTTTATTTATTTTCTATTCGCTTCACATCTGGGGTGCTGAGCCCTCACTACTGTGGTGTGTTCTGCAATTCCTGGAGAACGCCTATCCATCAAACAATGCGGCCTGCACAGTGGCGGAAACACCACTGATTGCAAATCAGTTTCAAGCCTCAATTGGTGGCCATCTTCTTTGTCTCTTCAGCCATTTTGTTTATCATGCTGTCCCATTTCTTTGACTGCGTATTAGGCTGCAAACTATGAATATACAGTATTTTAAGATGGATGAAGTGTCCACAGATTGTGGCCCACTCAGCAGCTGCTGCTGTGCATTTTTTTTTCTGTCTTGATGGTGCTCCTTATATATCTTTGCATTATTCCAAACATACCATCAGTTCTCTGTCTACATAGATGAAGAACTTGTCCAGCCAATAAAATTGCTTCATTTAAAACCATATTTGCATAAAGCAGTCAAGTCAACCCACATTAGCAGGTTAAGGTGCACTGCTAACGGCAGTTTGCACAATAGATAGCTAATTAGCTGCTCAGCTGCAGAGCATTAAACAGGATGTAAATACGTACCAGCAAATGTCACTTTGGTATGTTTGGATGCTGATGTGGTCCTAACTCTCCAGTACCGCTAACAAAACACTGTCTGCCCATGATGGCGCAAGTTTGTTTACTTGTCTGTCATCATTAGCCTGCCAGCAGCCGTCAATCAAGAACCAACACGTTCTAACACGTTTAACTAGATAAAGATGGTTTATTGTTTGATTTGAAAATAATGTTTTGCACAGTGCTGCGTCGTCACCGGTATATGTAACAGAGAGGAGCTCCAGAACTCAGTTGTACGCACCTCATTCTCTTTTTATAGACTGCAGTTTTCCTAATGTTTTTATTTCATTTTCTCCTCCATTGCTCTTGCACTCATCCCTTCCCACTTCATCCTTTCCTCTCCTCTGTCTCTCCTGTCTTTTATCTCCCCGCGTTTTGCTGCAGTTCGTGTTATTTTATGCTGATGACTCAAAATACTAACGATACCGGGGGCAGCTGCAGACTGAACCCTGTCTTTCTTTCTCGGTTGCTTGCGTTCTCTCCTCAGATGCCCTTTGTCTTGCCTCTCAACCTTTCCCTCCTCCTCCACCTCCTCCTCGTCTTCCTCCCATTCTCAATCTCCTTTTCATCCTTTCCTTTGCACCTAACCTCCCTTCTTTTCGTCTCCCTTCAATTTGTCACTTTCTTCTCATCACTCCCTCCATTTTTCCCTCCCTCCATCTTTTCAGCTGTCACACTCTCTGCCTCCCTCTCTCTCTCCGGTCCCACAGAAACTGCTGGGTAATCCCACTAACTGGAACAGCTCAGTTAATTGGACTCAATAGTTTCTGACAGATTCTCTCCCTCTCCTCATGCTCTCCTTGCTTTTCTAAATATGTCTTGTTTGGCACAGTATTCAGCAGTGCACTGACTCCATATCTCCCTTGTCCTTCTTTCCTCTTATCTTTTCCCCCTCCTCTTCACTACTTATCTGCTCCTGCCTTTGCCCCAAATCCTCCAGACCACTGGCTTTGCTCCTCATCTTTTTCTTTTCTGTTGATGCTCGGCGACAGGTTTCCCTTGTTTCTCTTATTCTTGTTTGCAGCACTCAGCATTTTTCTGCCTCGGCATCACGAGGCATTATTTCATGGGATGTGTAACTCCTACAGGGACAGTAAGAAGGCTTGCGTAAGACATATTCCAGAGCTTGTGCCTTGTTGTATAATAGTCAAAACTTGCTATCTTATCAGTTATTATACAGCAAGTCTCCACTAGTAAATCTGCTTTACTGTGTGTGTGTGTGTGTTTCTCAGTACATGTTGCTTGATCTGATCATTTAAAATTATACACCAACAGTCTGATGCACAAACATGGCCTGGTCTATAGTCCCTCCGTCTGATATCATGGCTGTCAAGACAGTTAAACAATTTCTAGGGCCACCTAGCACTGTTGCAAATTCAGATCCTCAGGGATTTTGCTACCTTTAAGGACACCAAAGTCATGTGGTCACTTACTGTATATTTCTGGACATTTGGAGTTTTTAAGAGCAAAAGAAATGGAAAAAAAGTTTTGATTTTCCATCAAAATTATATTCCTGGCATTGTAGAGAGGTCTTTAGACCTTCACGTGTGTTTGTTGTTTTCTAGAGGGGTGGGGTCACGCTGCTTGGGGCAATGTGGACTCATGACAGTCTTGGCTATGACACTGGAAACCATTTGCTTTGCATGCATGAATGAGAAGAGCAACACTTGTCCACTTCTTTTCTAAACCGCTCTGGTGCTGTGCAGGTATCAGAGGGGACACTGGGCATGTACCAAGTATGGGGAGTCTCCAATCAGCCTGTCAAGGATGGAGGTGTCAGCAAATGTTAAGTCAGATATTTAAAAACATAACATCCGATTCTAATTATACTTGTCACATATTCAATTGCACAAGTAGAATGTGCAGTGAAATGCTTTGTCACCACTGACAGTAGATTGTGCTAAATTGATTAGTTGACAGGGAGCAAAAAAAAAAAAAAAAAAAAAGGAGTATATTGTTAAGGGACTAAGGAAATGGCTGGACTCCAAATGCAGACACAGATTTAGATGGTTTGAATAATAAAAGGATTTATTGTCACAGAAGGGAATATTGATCACTGGAGACAATCTGTGCAGATCCAGGAAGGAGCAGGCAGGCAGGTGAGGTGAGTCAGCAAGACTTCAGGTGGCGGACTGGAGCTGGGCAGACTTGGCAGGTAGATACAAGAGGAGACAATCCTGAGACACAAGGAGAGCAGACTTAATCCTCAGAAACAGGCAAGGCAAAAACTAGGAGGAGAGCTATGTGGCCAAGACATGTTATCAGGCTAGTGAGTACAACAGTCCAGCAAAGACTGGTGAGGAGATCCGGGTTTTATCCTGTGGCTGGTGATTAAGGATTGGCTGCAGCTGTGGCGGCTGATTAGCAGGAGGAGCAGATGTAGGTGAGCCATGCTCGAGGAGGAACCGCCCTATCTAGACACACACACACACACACACACACACACACACACACACACACACACACACACACACACACACACACACACACACTCACAAGACACCGAACATAAGTCTGAGATAAAAAACAAACAAAGGAGATTAAAGTACAACACGTTAGTTTTAACTGAAATGACTCTCAACAGGGAGTTTTAGGATACAGTAAAGAACAAAATGCATTCAAATAAAGCAACAGGGGTTTTACAACATACAGAAGTGAGAATTTCACTGAGCTGTATGTTAGATAAAATGTATTTGTACTACAAATGAGATGACGTGATTTCATGAAAAAGATGCTCAAGCTGCAGTGTCCCCAGAGCCCATTCATCTGCTTGTCTTGTGTCTGACTTCAGTCTCTCTTAGCTTGTTTCTCTCTCTGCGTCTTACAGACCAATTCAGTAGTTTGACATATCGATTCTAGGCCCCTGCTCAAGCTGTCATTGTGGCCCGTTTTTCTTTTTTTCCTCTCTCTCAGGAGGTCCTCCTGATGTGGGCAAGATGCTGGGAGGGGAGGAGAAGGAGGAGGATCCCGACGCAGCGAAGAAAGAGGAGGAGCGACAGGAGGCGCTGAGGCAGCAGGAGGAGGAGAGGAAGGCCAAATATGCCAAGATGGAGGCTGAGAGGGAAAGCATGAGGCAAGGCATCAGGGATAAGGTATGACAGACAACATGCTGCCTGACAACCCAACAAGTGAAATTCATTAACCCAACACAAGGAGCCGAGTCAATCCAGCATCAACGCAAAGAATATCCAAACAGGGAATACGTTCAAGAGTCATTTTCTAATGACGGGTGGTAGCAGAAATTGTGAAAACTAAAAAGGAGAAAAAGAAAACAAACAAGCAGGAGTAAAAATCTATAGACAGTGTCTCATTCCTGTGAGAGGTTTGGATGGTTTCGCATGCCGCCTTGTCTTTTGATGTTTAAGTAGCTTCTGAAGGCTTCACATCTTTTCTGCATGACAGCAAAACTCTTTTTATAACAGGCCTGTGTTTGAATTATCACACTATTTTTGTTTGCTTTTGTATTATTTTTAACCTTCTGAGATCAGAAAACACATCATTGGAGCATCAGGAAGGATTTGGACAGAACTGGGAGAAGTAGAACAAAATGCGGAGCCGTGATTAATCACAATACGTTCGACTGTTTGGATGAAAATTCTTGTGCAGTAACTGTTTGGGTAACTGTTGGGGATGTTCAATGTACAATATGATATTTCTGCATTATGGAGCTGTTGGACAGGTTTCAAAATATTTTTTTTTTGCATGTGTATGTTCATTGTATTTCTGTCTCAAACACAATATCCAGTTATGAATTTTGCGTTCTGGATCAGCATTAGGATAATGTTTATTTTTCTGTCTGCTTTGGGCACAGCTGCAGTCAGTGCGAGCTCACACTCAGACAGTGCTCGCTTTAAAGTCCTTTCTCCACAGACGTGAGGCTGCCGGGCTGCTGTGGTGGTAAAGGCTGCAGTGGAACCACTTCACTGCAGAGACAGTGTGAAAGACAGACAGTCTGTGGGTGGGGCAAGTCTGAAGGGAGTACTGTGAATCAGTGGGATGAAAAGTGGCACTCCCCCCCGGTTCCTTACCTCTTCTATTCTTCGTAAGTTCTCCCAGTGGAGAACAAAGAGCGAGGAACAACTCTCAGAGCGCTTGTTACTGAAAGGTTTCTGTCAGCTTCCTCCACAGCTTTATCCCGTTGTGCCAGATACTGTGAGAAATGTCCATATTATAGCTGATGTCTGTAAATGTGCACACGTTCAGCAGTGTGACAGATGACAGACAAATAGTGTCAAGTGTAAAGCTGTTTCCTCCAGTAGGGAAATTTAATGTCAGTGGCATCGTTAACCACAAGTGCCACCTCATAAACATGATAACAATCCCTGATGCAAGCTGACACTAATGATGTTTCTTTTTAAAAAGTCTTATCTCTCAAAATCTGCCTGTGGTAAAGAGGCTTGACAAGTCCAAAATTCCACCTCTCCTCAACGCATCTTTGCAAGCGACAGATTTCAAAGATGGTGTGATTTTTTTTGTTGCGTGCTTTTGTCAAACAAACACATCCTGCAGAATTCTGACATGCGCTGTCATAGTGTGAACATTGAAAAGCAGCACAAGACATCTACTCTGTTTTTTGATGCATTCCAAAATATTGCTTTGCTGAAAGGCGCAGACAAGAGCAAGATAACGAGAAATGAAGATGAAGGGTTAGCAGCTGCTCACAACACAAAACCAGGGAAAGGCTCCATGGGATGGGTGAAACATAGTTCAGTAGAATATATACAGAATACACTGAAGTTATTGTAATAGTATCAAATAATCAGTGAATTTTGGATAACTAATATGTTGTAAAATGATCAAAATCTGTCAGCTTTCAAGAAAACACCAATCTTAACATTTGTGTGCCTGCAATATAAGATCCTATAATTATGGTGTTTTCTTAAATGTCCATTCAATTGGTTATGTTCTGCAACCTCACTGCTGTATGCCTGTAAATCTTTCACCCTGGTCCTTTAACCTGCATTTCTTTGTGTCCTTCACTCTTCTAACTTCCAAATATTTCTATTTCTGGGGTGTTTGACCACCAGTATGGCTTGAAAAAGCGCGAGGAGGCTGAGGCAGAGGCAGCAGCTGCTGCGGAGGAGCCCGCCGCCGGCAGCTTGACCCGACCCAAGAAGGCCGTGCCGGCCGGCTGCGGTGACGAGGAGGAAGAGGAAAGCATCATGGACACAGTGATGAAATACCTGCCAGGCCCACTGCAAGACATGCTGAAGAAGTAGGCTAGCTTGCTCGCTAATGCTAACGTTATCTAGCTTAGTTCACAGGCTGCATTCACAAGGTTGGCTTAAATCAGGGTTTTTTGTTCAATAGATATGACAGATATGAACTTTGCTCTGGACGTACATAAAATGAAGTTTTATCCAGTGTGGTTTTTTGGTGTTGGACAAATCAAAGCTTTTTGGCGGGGAAAGGAATCAGATGTGAACCAGCAGTGTGAACTGTAGCCATTGGACTAAACTAGGTTCACCAGCCAGGTGAACGTTAGCTTTACTGAGGTTTATGTTAGCTGTGTTCCACTAATGAAGCTAACGACAAACAGAGAGGCTAAAAACACTATGTTAGATGGTCTATCCTTCTAGTCTGAGACGTTTTAAACTCCTTTTCCTCTCCTCTGTGACAGCTGCAGAGCCTCTCGCAGCACTGAAAAATAACATCCCTGTTCACTCAATTTGTATATAAATAAAAGAATACAGTACATTACAAGCCCCAAGATGGGCATACAATCATAAAACTATATGAAATGAATATACTAACTGTGTGTCTGTCTCTAAAATTAAGAAAAAAAATGTGATAACTTGATAAGCCATATTTTAAAAAGGAAATTTAAAGACTACTGTTGTGTGCTCCTAAAGCTCCTGTTTTGTGTTCGACCATGTCTGAAATTTATGTCAAACTTTTTGCACACAGTGTTACACAATCTGTCGGACCCGTCGACTGTCTCCCCTGATGCCCAACATCAAAGTGTAATAACATTCATGTAGTGTAGTGTTTAGAAATGTTTCTATTCCCCTGTTCAGTGCGTCTCCTTCTTACGTCTTGCATGCCATTTGTCTGGACAAGTTTGTTGTGTGAATATGTACCAACTCACTCCCCCCCACCCCCTTTTATCCTCTTCTTTATCATGCAAAAAATATTATGGCAATAACTCCTAAGTTTAGGTGTGTTTTCACTACCATGTCGATATAACCGTTAATGATATAAGTAATAAAAAAAAAGATGTATGCATTCAGGAAATTTCATTTACAGGTTTGCAGGATTTTTCTTTTTTTTTGTGGTCTCTTTGTTTTGATGAAGAATGACTGTGTAGCCGTTCGTACAACAGCCAAAACCTTAAGCTTTCAGCCATAAAACCCAAACTTACACTATATATATTATTAATATCAGGATCTACTGCTCTGTAGAGAACACTGAATGAATCTGTATGAATAAATAAGACATATGTGTTTTGATTTGTAAGCTATAATAAGCAGTATTAACTTGAGCGTGAACTACAAATGTGGATTTTGCATCATGTGAAGATTTGCAAGAAAGAGACCACTCTCTCTCAACACACACACACACACACACACACACACACACACACACACACACACACACGCACTCCGATTTTGTTCGACAGCAAAACCAGAAGTGTTTTAAAAGAAGGCGTGGAGTGATGCTTTATTCAGTTCTCCTTAATGTTGGTTTAGGTGTGAGAATGAGCCGCTGATGCCATGAGCAATAAAGGATTATCATGTATGTTTCTGCCTGAGATTCAATAAAAACTTACAACCTTGTTCACAGACATAAAAGATGTGTGATCTTCTGTTCTCTGTGCTGTGGGGTTGGCTTCAGAGCAGATGGAGAGTGAAAGATAGAGCAGCCAACACACTTATCCTGTCCTTTATTCTGGTTTCAATTCTTAAACTCAGGCCGATATAAAAGGGAGTTTGAGGCCTTTTTCAAAGCAGGATTTTGGAATGTCACAGGCGGAAAAAAAGCTGTAAAAAAAGCTGTAGATAATAAAATTTAGCTGCTCTTTCAAGGTCTTGGTGTTATATACTTGAATAGAACGGAGCTATCATTAAGGCTATAAGTAACACCTGCACTTTTATTTCCATGAAAAAAGCCAATTGTAAAGAACTTTGGGTCTGATTAATATTTTCTTACTTCCCAGAGATTTGGAGAAAATAATATCTTAACTGAAAATATTTTTTCATTTAAAATATTTTTTGAAAATGTCCTTTCTTCTCTTCAGCAAAAGAATAATAAATGATCTCTCTTGTGGAGTTAGAGATAATCATGGTCTTACTATGTTTTCTGTTTTATTTCATCATATTTTACTTATTTATGTTTATGTTTATTTATGTTTCTTTGTGTCCACCTCCTCACACTCAGTACATCAATGAGTTAAAATAAAGGTTGAATGAATGAATATAAAAAAAAAAGTCACTGTGCAGACATCCTGACATGCTGATAAGTCAATAAAATATTAATATAACTTAAAATACTGTTCCTGCAGACAGGATTTAACTATTTTACTTAATAAATGGTACAAGCTCCAGAATACTGTGAGTGAAAGCTTTCCTGCAGACTGAGAAGTGAATTTAACTCTGAACAGACTCAGAGGTCATGAAAAATGAATGCATATGAGGCTGTGATCCGTGCACTTGCAGCTTTACTGTGCAGTTAGCGGAAGTGCAGTGCTATTATTGGTCTGCAGAGGGCAATACAGGAGGAGATGGACAATCTGATTGGACTGACTTGGTGTATTTCTTCCATTTTGCCACAGACTGTCACTGTTGTCTTCGTATGGGAGCACAAATCCAGGTAAAATATCCATCCAAATGCAACTCCAGCTAAATAACAAAGAGCCAGTGGAAATGTTAGTTTTAAACTTTATTTATTTCATAAACAAAAATTCAACCAGAAAAGATAAACTATCTAACGAAACAGTCAAGCTCTAAAATACGAGAAAACACGAGACAGAGGAAAAGAACAGGACACACAAAGACTGTGAGTGGCAGGAGTCCTTGTCCACTTTTATCTTTTGCATTCAACCGCTTCTTCTTTTACAAATGTTTACATCCATGATTGCCATTTGTCGAACACCTGCAGCCCTGATGAGAAAGTAACAAAGCAGTGATATTAAATAACATTAAAAGGGTTATCTCACCCTTACGCAAACATGCAGTCACTTGTATCTCTGAGTATCAGTATCAGGTACGGCTGTGTGACATCAAGGAAACATGGATAATAAAGTTTTCCCCTCGAGTCTGCAACTGGCAGGTTGCCCATTTTCGAGGAGTAAACAGCAGTGTTGCATTTTGCCCTCTGCCCATGTTAGACATGATTAGACATGGTCTGTTTCAATACAGACCATTTCATCCAGAACCATTAAAAAGAGTCCAGATGGTTTCCTGTGATTTTAACAGGAGCGGATTGATTTTCAGACAGCAACATATTATCTCAAGTTCCTGGTTAGATAGCAGCTAACCCCTCTTTTTCTCATTGTGCTGTTGGTGTTAACATTAGAAAAAATCCCATTAAGTGCTGCATAACATACAGCAGAGTTTACCATTACCAGCATGTACCTTGATTTGGTAACACGAACATAAAACAGGTATTGATAGACACGTTTAGCCCTTAATGAGAAGAACTCTCTTATAGGATCAATCCAGGATCAGCGTGATACCATGTGGCAGATGTTCAGTGGTTGATCTGAGACCCGTCACAGCTGGCATTGTGAAACCGTGAATAGTCTGCAAACATTTGTTTTATTTCAATAAAATGCATGTGTGTAACCTGACAGCCGGAAAGACATTAGAGGCTTCCTGTGTTTTTAAAACCGTGTCTTCCATGCATTACTAAGATAGTTCAGACCTGGATTGAGGTGTTAATGTGAAACCTGTAATACACAGTAAGTTAACAGTACCACCCATTTCATATTTAACCACACGTTTTAGCTCCAGTAAATAAAAATAAAAACACAAACAATCAAGAAACCAGACCTGGTTCAAAGTGTAACAGTCCATTCAAATACCCACAGTTACTTTGGGTTATTGTAGTCTGACTTACATAGAGGAATCTGTGTCCACAGGATATTTTACAGTGGGTTCAGTTCAGTAAATACAACTTGAATTGGAAGCTATTCCAAGCAAGCACGAATGCTCTGCAGGGGCTGGTACTGTAAATGATGGATAATGTAACAATATAAAGTGTAATTAGTGTACATTTTCATTTACAGAAACATTTTTACACAAGTGATTACACCATCCAGCACCATCAATCCAAGTTATGTTGAGTATTTGAACGGCCTCTGACTCCTTCCCAGGGCTGCCACAAATAAATATATTCTGTATATAGCAACAAGTCTCACAGTAGCCAGGTTTATCAATCTGTCTGTCCATTACTGAAGAGTCTGTATAGCTTAGTATCTGAGGACAGTGAGCCACCAAAATACTGCTTAGATTGAATGCGGAAAAGGTTTTTTTTTTTTTTTTTTTGTTAGCTCTAGCAAATTCAAATGGGACATTACTATTTGTGTATAAATGGTAGAAAGTACCTTGTATGTTGACCCTGGAGCAAAATCAGAAACTTTAGGGAACAACAGTACTGACAGCAAAACTCATTTACAGCATAATAATAATAATAATAATTAATTCAACTCATCAATAGAAACAGAGAGTGCTAAAAGAGTCCCATTACCTTTCAATGGGCCCTCATTCAAAAGCAGACCTAAGGCTCCTTTATTAAGGAATCTAGACATTTGAGGAGATATCAAAGGATTCATGATGACAAGGTAAACTGTGCCTAGTTAGTTTGTTCAAACAGCGACCACAAATGATCAAGCCTGGAACCCAGGTCAGAAATTCAGCACATACTGTCCCCTTTTTGCATGCACTGAACGCTCAGAAGGACACTGCTGATTAATCCCATTGGATCCTTCGATATCTACTTAAAAAAAAAGGCCTAGAAAGAGTCGAAAGAGTTCAGATTGCCTCCGAATCCCAAACGACTGAACCTGACGTGGTGGGTGTGATTTTCTGAGTAGGCCACTGATGGTGTGAGGCTGTAGAGGATGTGGTTTTGAAAAAATGGTGGGTTGAAGAAGAGGAACAGAGGGTTGAGAGTAGACCTGGTTTCTACACATTCGTCCGACACTTGGGGAAGATTGGTCCTCCCTCAAGCCTTCTCTTTCTTACTGTAGATGGAGGGAAAGTGGAGGGACACAGGAAGAGGAGAAAGAAAAAAGAGAAGTGACAGGGGGGAAAAGGAAGGAAGGGAAAAAAGGTGAGACGGAAAAATTAGAAATACAGAAGAAAGAAGGTTGTTCATCATCACCGTCATCATCATCATCATCATCATCATCAGCAGCAGCAGCAGCAGCAGCAACTTTAGCTGAAGCAAAGTATGCCTTTGTGTGGAAGAAGAGCTGGATTATTGCACTGTCAGGCCCTGGGACAACAATGATGTGAGGGTCTCTACTGAGCCCTTTGTTGACACTAATTTAGTAGTGCATACAGTATTAAGAAATAAATAACAATTAGTTAAATGCAGACTCCAGGGCCACTGAGTCAACTGACCCCAGGGCAGTTAGCAATCCAGCTTTGGAGAAGAGCAGTGTTTCAAAGAGCAGAAGAGGATGATGCAGGAACAGTAGACACAGCAGATCAGGAGAGGAGAAAGATCAAATAAAGTAAAAAGGCCAAGAAGAAACATAAATAAAACGGCCAAGGAATAAAGTACTGATGTATTACTAGGAAGTGATGCAGAAAAGGTTTCTGCAGCTTCACAGCGCAGCCAAAAGATGGTACAGTAGAAGACCCAAAAACGACTATGGCAAGCAAAAAAGGACAGTCTCATCCTGTCCGATCAGGTTTCAGACAGAGCACATATATAGAGGATGCTGTTTCCAGTGAGCTAGAGCATCTTCTTCTTGCTGGGACATATGACAGAAGAGTTGGGGTATTTAATCTGTTGGTTGTACTTTTACTGCAGTTCAAAATTACGGGTTATTTTAACTTTGCAAAGATAAGAAGTCTACTTTTCATTATCATACTCCTGTTGAGCAAAAGGTGAGTGCCCTCTCATTTTTTAGATCAAGCCCTGTTTCCCTGAATTTTCTTCAATATTGTCCAGTTTGTTGCACTGCTGGGCAAAGGTTCATGTAGGACTGGGGGGCAACTACAGCTAAACTGGGGAGCTCTGTCAGAGAACTTTGCAAACCAGAGATGCCTAGAAGATGAGAAGAAGGAGTGATGGCAGCGACGAAGCAACACAAACTCTCAGAGGACAGATGGTGACAGTGCTTTCTGCTGGTCTGGAAAAGAACCAGGTGTTGTTGGCAGAAGAAAGGCAAGGCTGAGTACAGTGTTTGCAGTCCTGTTTGGTTTTTTGTACTTAGTCTTAGACTTGAACTTTTTCCCAAAGGCCATCTGCAGCTCAGGGACAGACAGAGTGAGGGTGAAGGAGCCGTCCGACTCTGACCTGACAACACGGGCTTAAAGACGACGGGGGGGGGGGGGGGGGGGTTAGGACAAGGTTATGACACAAATGCTTAACTTCAGGTGGTTTGTGACGCAACACAAGCAGACTATAAACCTGTCAGAAACAAAAGAGCCCATGAACTGTGTCCATGATTCTGAACTTAAGCCTAAATCCTGTACCTTTGGTGGAGGTGAAAACAGCCAAAATGACATTGATTTACACTTATTCTCACTTTTGAAACCTAAAACTGCTTCTCATATTATGTTCAGGTGCAAACACTCACATGTTCTAACCTTGTGAAGCTCATAAGATCTTTCTGGACTGTCTAAGAGAAGACTGGACTCAACACTCTTTGGTACACAGACGGTAAAAGCAGTGAAGTTACTGCCTCACGGTCGTATGCCTCAGTCAACTTGCAAATGTGGATGTTGCTGCAAAGAAGCTACAAATTGTAAAACATGGATGCACAGAAGATCGATACAATCAGCACAGTTTAAAGATGAACACCCAAGATTAGTGTCACCAGTTCAGTATCTGACCAATTGTGAAATATGGTCACAGTCTCCCTTTCTGTTCCTGAGTTATGGTCTTGATTATTGGTCAGAAAAGTGTTTTTACAGAACGTTATGATATCACAGTGAAGTTTGACCGTTGATCATTTCATCCTGTAAAACAGAAATTTTGTCATAATTAGCGTTTTGTTTTGGGTTTTTTTGGTCAAAATTTGTGTCAAATTTGAAAAAATCCTTCAAGGTGCTCTTGAGATATCTCGTTCACAAGAATGGCACAGACCACCTGAAAACATAACACCTCAGAGGCAGAAAAAAATGAGATCAGCCAAAAGAAGCCAGTAATAATATATATAAATTCAGTCAATGTGACCATAAATAACAAGGGTGGATCCATCTCTTCTACCAGTTTCATTTTGTTCTCTCTCTCATAAACAGACTCTTTTCATAGTGCTGATGTCATGACTTAAGAAGCCGTTGTTTTGATTGGCTGGGGCTTTCTGGCCGTACTACTGAGTTACCGGCCGATGATATCATTCTGATTTTTCTATTACAGTCTGATTAAAGTAGAACCCAAGGAGATATAGCAAAGATAAAGTGTCAGCACTGACACATGTAACAACCAACACTGCCAAACACAATACTACTCAAAGACCGTGCACGAGTTACATAACTAAATGAAGCTCTATGAGGTGAACTGGCCATAAAACACATTATGTACTAGAAATGTTACCAGTTTAAGTCCAGTTCATCAACATCTGTCATGCTCCTGATTCAGAGATGGTTAAAAAAATGTGTGTTTCTATGTGTCTGTTTCCACGACGTACTGCTGCACCTGTGCTTTCAAATGCACGAGTGAATCTGCGTGTGTGTGTCTGCGTGTGTGTAACCCACCCAGGTCGTTGTTGTTCATCATGGCGTTGGAGCCGCGGAGGCGTGGGCCCTGCTGGGTGAAATGATATCCAAACTTCAACAGCGTGGTGTTTTTCTCCAGCATGCTGGCTATCTCCATCTCCACCTTGTTGCCTAACGGCTGGCTCTGGAGTTTGGGGAGTGAGGGATGGTGGAGGAGACACAACGAGAGATGTAGAGATGAAGTAAATATGGGTAAAAGAAAAGGATTTGTGTTGTGACGTGGAAACATTAGGGGAAAGGTGAGATTAAAAAAAAGGAAGAGAAAGAATGACTCTCCACAAACAGATACAGTGGTGATATCCATGGCAACAGAGGATGAAGTGGCTTTTTCAGTTTCCATTTTATATCATTTCAATCAATCAGTCAATTAGTCAATTAAGTCAGATGGCAAATGAAGCCACAAGGGAGATTCGGTAAAGGAAAAAAGAGTCATTCAACAAGCTGAACTAATGAGTGAATGATGACTCACACATGTACAAGTATGCAGTGTGACACAATGCAATCAGGAGGCATTAGACTGAAGTGGCAAAGACGGCTTGTGTACGCTACATGACGTGCGCACACACACACACACACACACACACACACACACACACACACACACACACACACACACACTCTGAGCATTGCTCGTGTGGTGGAGTCTGCAGGTACTCGATGCAGCTGGTACCTGATTGTCTATCTTGAGCTCCTGTAGTGTGGCGTTGTTCTGCAGCGACTCTATGAGGGCCAGGATTCCAGTCCCGGTAATGAAGTTGGACTCAACATTCAGGCTCTTCAGTGTCGTGTTCACCTTCAACATCTCTGCCAGGGCCTGACGAAACACATCAACACGCACGCTGCATCTTTGAATCACTCATTGCTTTGTGGCCATTTGTTCTTTATAAGGCAAAAAAGAAAACTCCTCTTTTTCATGAAAGAGGATTTGCATTTAGATAAAGTCACTGAGGTTAAATCTTGAGAAAAGCCTGAAGACAGAAAAGTGTTAATAATAGAATGATACTATGAACAGTGCAACCCACAGAGAAATCAAACTAATGCAAACCATTAAATAAAAAACTATTTAAACTCAACAGCATTTCAGAGGAATGGAGCATTAAATGAAGTAAAGTCAATTCTGTGTTTCGGTGTTTAATGTTGCGACTTACAAATGCTACGGGGTCGTTGCTCCTGGTTCCTACAATACTAAACCTCTCCACCACAGTGTTCTTCATCAGAGCCTCAGCGTACGCTTTCAGAGTCTTTATGGGGATGTTCTGGGTGCAGAAAGACACAATGGCTAAGCATTACAGCTCAGCAGCCTTTCAGTTATTACTTCAAGATCTAGGAGGATCTGTTTGCACTTTACCTCAATATGTTCGTCCATGAATATCACACCCAAACTAATTTTATGGCAATAAATATAGGATACTCATGCACAATCCAAAATTTGTCAAAATACAGAAATGTCATGTCATTTTGTTCACGAAATGCCTGAAACATGTTTGATAAAATAAACTTTTATGCCCTAAAAAGAATTTCATATTTTGCATTTGCAAACAATTCCATTCAAATATAAGCTTGAAAAGTAGCTTAAAGTTAAAATGTGAATACAAAATTGGGTGCATCAATGTCTTTGACTTTGAGAGTTAAACTACAAATTAAATATCATCTCACACACACATCCACCCACCCAAACCCACACCCACACGCACTTACCCTGATGTTGTTGAGGTTGACCTCAACCAGGTCAGGGTCGTTCCTCTTTACCCTCAACAGGGTCTCTTCTACATCAGTGGAGTTGGGCTCTTCGTCAGGGACTGGTTTATACTGGGTGCACTGGATCACACCTGAATACAGCACGTTTGCAGAACACACTGATGTGCAGCAGGAGACTCATTTAAACATGTGTGTGGCCTTTTCCTAATGTGTCTTCAATAAGAGTTTAAGACTGAACGTACTTCACTGAACACTGTGAACAAATGTATCTGGACGGTTGACTGCTTGAGACTCTTTAGTCATCTGCCGACAGTCCTTGCCAAACACATTTTTGAATAAATCTCTTTAAAGGAATCTTATTGTCGGTAATCCATCACAGGGAAGACGGGGGCTTGCACAGAATGCAGGACAGACCAGTCACTTAATCTGCATAAGAACCTATTTTAACGCATGTATACTGTAACTTTTTACAACCGCAGTAGCAGATGTGACGTTGAGTGTGAAGAATTAAGCAACCCAAACAAGTTTCAAGTCACTTAATATCTACTGTGTGCAGCAGTGAAATGAAGATAAAACAGAGCAGGATACTTTGGAAAGCTGTGTCAACTTAGCAGTGACAAAACATGTAAAAAGGCATATTGTTTTAATTCAAGTGTCTGTAAAAAAAGTTGTTGGAGATTGAACAAATTATAAAATCAGCCAACATTTTGGTCAATATAAGCACTATAATGTCTGTAACTTTAATAGCTAAACAGTATATTATGAATTCCCTGTCAGATGCAGAATCAGATTAAGAAAAGGTTAAAATCTCAGTTTCTCATTGAAATATAGATCCTCCTTGTCTTCATGTGAAACAGTGCTAAACAATAACAGGAAAAGACTCGTTCATGCATCGCCATCTGAATCAGTAGTGAGAACGAAGCAAGCGAGGATGTCAGCAGGCCAATCAGGAGTTTACAACTGGCTCTCTTTATGAGAGGCAGTAATATTTGGAAGTCTGATGTTTGGCCTCTGTCTCTGTTTAGAGCTGGAGGAGAATCTATAGGATGAGCCACCATGCAGGATAAACAATGGCTCAATGTGTGTGAGTGTGTGTGTGTGTGTGTGTGTGTGTGTGTGTGTGTGTGTGTGTGTGTGTGTGTGTGTGTGTGAGTGTGTGTGAGTGTGTGTGAGAGATGAACAGATGATGAATCATCCATGTTACTCCTGGGGGAACTATCAAACTATGTATAAGTGTACTATCTCCATCTACTTATTGACTTAATGTTCAGTTTCAATCTGTGAAACTATATTTGTGCATGTGCAGCAAACAAAGACTGAGCCGATCATCTTTGGTAAAAATAAAGCAGCATTCTGCCAACATGAGATCATTTCACTTGATTCCAGTTGAAGTCAACTTGCTACAACATTTTCCTTGAATGAGGTGATTTTCTTCAAACTCGCTGAGTGATCTGCTTTATTTTAGGATCCTTTTCCTTGTTTCTTGAAAAGCCCTGCACCAAACATATCTGTGATTGCACCGAGTGAAGACAGGCCATGCAAATAAAAGATTCAGTTACATAAGTTTTTAGTACATGTGTGCAAGCGTGTGTGTGCGTACTGTTGAGGCCTTGCTTGTTGACTATGGTGCTGCTGGCCAGGGCTTCATAGTACTGCTGGTTACTCATCAGGGTGTGCATACCCAGGATGGCTGGAAGACAGCAAGAAGACCGAATGAGGATGGAAAAAGGCTCAGAGGAAGAAACAGAGAGAGTGAGAGGAATGCTGAAAAAGAGATTTCATCATCGTCCAGTAACAGCCACACAGTGGACCACCATGCTAATGCAGACAGCATATCAGAACTCAAAGCATCAAAGCAAACCAAACCTGACAGTGTTGTTTCAATGATCAAGCAGCTGTGTGCTGGAAAGTTTCAGGTACAGTAGTTTAAGTAGAAACATGTACAGGCTTTGGTTTCTGCAGCCACAGCTGAAGTCTCGCCCCTGTCGGCTGACTGCGGATCAGCACAATACTCCACCTGCTGCGTCATAACTGTAAAGGAATCCCACTTGTGTCCGTGCAGCAGTGAATGTGAAATATGTTTTGCAGCTGCTCTGAGGACGCTGTATAAAGAGACCATTTGAAGCACCTCGGCTGTTTGTCAGAGCAATCAAGAGCATGAGAACAGAAGACATAAACTGTTAGAGAACACAAGCTGCTCTTAGTAGAAGTGGGGCACGTTACCTTTGACAGGAAATTCTTGCATTTCTGCCCTGAGCAGCACTATTGTTTAATGATAGATTTCTGTCGTGCTAAAGCTGAGAGAGACTCTGGTAGTGGTTAAAACTAAATGTGTTTACATACTGTTCTGTAATATATGACACTTACAAAGATATTAAATGTATTTAGAGTTTGAGCTTTCAACTTACCACAAATGAGCTAAAAAAAATTATGCTAACGCTAAAAGCTTTGAAAGCATACAGTAATTTTCAAGATTATATTAATAAATAGAGACATTTCTTTGCTAAAATATGTTTTACATCTGCAAATTTCAAAGGTTACTGAGACCTCTGCAGTGTGTAAAACATGGACGATCCATCTTCAAAATGAATGTTTTCAGTCATCGAATATGTTAAAAGTTTGTACATGCAGGAATAGATTTGCAGCAGTGGTGACATTTGCCATATATTACACAGAATCCATGAGAAATCCAGTGTAATGCATGTACAGTCGAGACATTGGAGCGTCTGAGTGGTTCTGCTAAAAGCCAACAACGTGTACATGGGTCGTTCCATGCAAACACTGCGTGCAGTCTACAGATACCCTGGGTGGTGTTGAGCTAGCGAACAGAGATATCCAGCAGGGATGGAGGAGGTGGAGAGATTGATGGGAGGATGAAGGGGAAGGGTGGAGGGAAGGTGGAAGGAGCACTAGAGGAAATGGACAAGATTTAGATGAAGGAAAAGTCAATGAATGAGGGGAAGTTGAGGCCATGAAGGTGTTCACGCTGATTAGTGAGAAAAGATGTAGAATAATCAGACACCTGCACATTCATCATCAGATCCAGTCTGTGAATATCACTCATTCAGATGCTTTTACGTAAGTATCTGTGTGTGTGCCCCTCTGGTTTTCATTTGTTTTTAAAAAAGAAAATCAAAAATCCAAAAGGTCGAACACATGAAAATCAGATTTAATCCCCTCATTTTTCTCTTAACTTTGTGCAACTGAAAGTATGTCCTAAGCTGCCTTCACCACGAGGACTCTATGTATGAATCCTCTGACAGTCAGACCAATCTTTTTCAATAAAATCCAGGTAAAAAACAATTACAACTGATCTACTTCTTTTTAAAAAACAGTAAATTTGGTGTAAACTTTTATAAAACTGAACAGGCCTTACTCATACAGAGCATGTGACTGTGTGGACATGTGAGGTGGGGGTGATTCTGTTACCTGCGATATCACACAGCTCAGCATCAGAAGCGCTGGCCAGAGCTTCTTCGAGCTCCGGCTCCAGAGTCACACTCTCTATGATGGGGTCCACTCTCTTCTTAGGCACCCAGGCCTTCCCTGCAACATGGGTGGAGAGATTCAGCGCAAAGACATACAGTACACGACAAGCACGACCATTATGACAAGTGTTTTCACTTGTGCTGATTAATCACATCTTTGCTCAGGATGAAGCTGGGTGGAGCTGTGCTGGTAAGTTTGCCCCAACAAGTGAAACATATTAATCAAGCCTACACAGTCTAATCAGTCAAATAAGTGCAAACACCAGTGTGAGTGATAATTCTGATTTGACTTGAACGCAGCATCAGTGTAGCACAGACAGTAGGCAGAAGAAAAACATTTTCTCAGTGAGTCAGTCATTACAGAAACAATGAACCCATTAACGTGTATGAACTTACAACTCACATAGAGCACATACAGTATAAAATGTAAATGTAGAAGTATTTCTGATCAGGTCCTGTTGTCCAAACCAGCTCTGTTATCTAACACGGCTGAGCTTTCTGAGGCGAGTATCCCTTCATCAGTTCACACCCGACTACTGTCGTCACCATGTCCAACTGTATGTAAAGACCCAGAGATCTATGTCCTCACTGATAGGTCTGCTGTGTCTCTGTCTGCGTGTGGTGAGCTCCTCCAGTTTCAGCCAGACGTTTTTGGACCCCCACATAAGCACCAGCTGCTGGCAGCAGAGTGGTGAGAATTTCCCAGAGCGTTGAGCAGCTTCTTGAAAGGCACCTGTGTCCTCTCCCCGTCCCAGTCGCACTACTGCATCTTTTCACATTGTTTAGCACACTGTTAAAAAATGTGACGGCTAAAAATCAACCTGTTTCATGTACGCCTGTGGAGCGAACCGTCGTGAGCTTTGTCCCAGAGTGAGTGGAGGGTGAGCAAAAGGGGAGTGACAACAGACGGCTTTGAACAGAGCTAGATGTTAAACATCTTGCTCCAAGGTGCCTTGAATGTAGATGTTTCGCCATCTGCAGTTTCACAGCTAGTCTGTCAAACAACATAATAATGTGTGTCTTATCAGACCACAAGTGCACTAAAGCAGCCACACCAGCAAAGAAGAACTCTGGTGACAAGGTGACAGCAGGGAGACCTTCTAGAGTTTCACACAGAGACGTCTGGTATCTCTCACCATCCGTCACACACTGCTGTGACCACACTAGACTGGTGGTGGCTTGCTGACAGGCCTCACGAGGCCTGGTGAGGGGTGGTACCCTTTAGGGGAAAAAATCCTCCTACTCAGGCTTCTGGCTTTATGGTTTCCTAAAGTTAAATAGATTAAAATAAAACAATTGCTATTTTTTCTCTGCCAAAGAAGGCAAATGTGCTGCTGCTCAGGCAGCTTTAGCCCAGCCCAGAAGACTCCACCCTCTCCTGAGCTCACATGCTTGGATGAAAACAGTATTTCCAGACACACAAAGCCACCTTCTTGTCTTTACCACGAGAAAACCAGTTCTTACCTCTCTTCTCCCCCGTGAATGGCACCAGGTCTTCTTTGTCAGGATGCTCTTTGGCCTGTTTCTCCAGGTGGGCCAGCAGGTTGTCTCTCTGAAACGTCCCAGTGGGAGCTTTCTTTGTCTGGTCCTTCTGCCGCATCCCTGCTGGCAGCAATGCATTCTAGACAAAGAAGAGAAATGGCATAATGTAAAGAGCTGGCACTGGGTAAAGAAGTGCAGAACAATGAATTACACCAGTGATAGCATTGAGTGCACTGTTTTTGAGCAGTGCGGCTGTAAGCAGTGAGGAACAAATCCTGCACAATCTTTGATTTTACACTGTTCGAGGAGACCCTTCTTGGTCAGAGTAAATCTGCAACCTTGGTCTTTCAGTCAGAGGAATTTACAGTTAAAGAGGTAAGCATTAAAAATGGTATGATGTGACATGTCCTCTGCAGTCTGTTGCAGATGGAAATAAGAATAAATGAGATTATAACTCAACAAAGAAAATAAAGAAAGATCCAGAAATGCACAAACCTGTTTTAAAACTGTTTAAACCTGTTCACATCACCTTTTCATACTTTCCAGGAACTCAATAATATTACTACCAAATTAAACCCAACACTAATATTTCTATTCCACGTATTACAGTATCAAAGCAAAATGACAGATATGGAGATGGTGCTACTGTATCTTTGGTCACATCAGTCCTTATCTCTCCTCCAGCCCAACACAGGACCAAGACATTTCAAAGAGCTCTGCTGCTCACCTCGTTATTTTCAACTTAAAGCAACATTCAAAACCAAGCTCTTACAAGTGCTACTTATAGCTTCATATCTTATCTGGCCTCTCAGCACTTGGAGGCCTCTCTCGCCTCATAACTCTCTCACTCTCTTTGCCTCTCCCCCTTATTCCTCTGCCTTCAGTCTCTCCAAGAGTAATACTGTCAAAGCAGCAAACAATCTGATAATACACCGTCAGACCACATTGGCACGGCTGTTTGATTTGTCTTTCCAGTAGTGGTCCATAAACGTTCATGTGACTTGCAGTCATATTTATAGTATAGCCAGAGTACATCACAGCGTCACTGCCAGGCTTTTTATGTCAGCTGTAGATAACAGGCACACTTCCAGCCCCAGCATGTTATTTTTACCAGCATGAGACTCTGTCTTTGTCTCCTGTCCCTTCTAACTTGACTTCCCTCTGTCATCCCACCTCCTCCCTCATTGGCTCTCAGCAGTCACCTCTGAGCATGTGACTGTAACATGTACAGTACATGCCTCCATGAACAGAAGGCTGAGGCTTAAAAAATGACATTTTTTTTTTAACCAATAACCAATAATGGAATTGTTTTGACTGCAAAAACAAGCTGTTAAGATAACTTTGACATATTTTATCACCTTAAAAAGTAGGTATGGCAAACTTAGCAAACAGTGGCTTATATACACATCCAGCAGATACAGATACACATTAACATTTATTTGGAGTTGTGTCTTCTGGCCACCTGATGAACGTCCTTTTACCTTCGGTTTGGTCTCCACCAACTAAAATATCAGGCTCTTTAGCTGCTAAATGCTCCACTATGTCCACTAGCTAGTCACTACCCTCGTCTGCTGGGCAGGTTGTGTACAGTGGGTTCATCTGAGCTTTGTGGCTGAAAACAGCTGGAAAAACTAAACCAAAAACAGCAAAGGAGCCGCCCCCAAAAAATGCTAAAATTCTCAGTAAAAACATTTATTATTGCAGCTTTCAGTCATCTATATTTCCGCTTTCCATGACTTGAGAGATGTTAGAGTAATCTTGGTCCATGAGATTTGTATTAACTTACTCAGATTTAAAAAGGATGTTGGCGCTAATCCAAAAAGGTCACAAACATCAGCCACAAGGACGAGGTCACGGTGTCGGAGAAAAAGCAAACAGTATGAACCAGTCCAAGTTGTGGTTTGTCACTGGATGACTGTGAGGCGGTACTGCATGTACTAATATTACAGAATGTTCTTTTCATGACTGACAGTAAATTTATCTTCCTGCAATCGCGGCACAGCTGGCAGACGTTGTTTTTTTTTTGTCCAACACGATGAGGCTTTTTCAGCGGTTTACTGGAACTGACGTAGGGACCCTGGCTGAGACGGTTCCAGTGTGTTTGGAAACAAATGGGCACTTAAGTGTTGTGCAACAGGTTACCCTCATAAACAGGCGCAAACAAGGTAAGCACGCACGCACTACCTCTCACTGCCTTTACCGATTACGTCATGGAGTCCCTCCAGTCACTCACTGCTGGCATCATCCCTCCCTGACACACACACACACACACACACACACACACACACACACACACACACACACACACACACACACACACACACACACACACACACACACACACACACACACACACACACACACACACACACACACAGAGTCCTGCACATTATACCCTTCCAGTCATCCGCTTGGCATTAAGGGGGAGTCCAGCCTCTTTATGAGCAGTCAGGCATTCATCAGAAAGCTATTACAGCTGCTGCTGTCATCACCTCCACCCATGATGCATCACTGAGGGTATGAAGGTGGTGGCGGATGCATTAAATACAGCTATACACACATTGTAAAAAGCAACAGAAACTAAACACAAGTACATGCACTTGACCTACTATAGCACAATGACTAACATGATACGCTGCCATGCCTCCCATTGACGGCAGCAAAACTAGCATCATTACAAAATCACAAAATGTATCTCCGTTGGTTCAGTTTCACGTCAGCCTGAGTGACCAGCACTGTTTCATTGTACTTGCTCACTCATGTATTTGCCTGATAGGCATTTTCATTGTGGATTAATCTGGATTGATTGATTTTTTTTTTTTCATAAATTGTCTATAAAATATCAAAGAAAAAAAAAAAAATACACAAAAATACCATTCTGCAAATTCAACAGTTTGTTTGGTCGAACCAACCGTCCAACAACCAAATGTAATCAGTTTATAATGCTGTAAAACAGAGAGAGCCTCAAATCTGAGAGGCTGACACCAACAATGTTTGGCATTTTTGCCTGATTAATGAATTAAATAACGAACAGTCAAATGTTGGTTAATCCATTTTCTGTCATATGTTGCATCCAATTAAACCTTTATCTAATTAAGCTGGTAAAATTCTGTCCACATAATGTATACTGTAAAAACATTGATTCGAAAGTTTGCCTGTGACTACGTTCAAGGGTATTCAAGGGCCCTTGAACATAGTCACATAATAAATAACTCACTTTGACTGGCTCAAACCAAAAATTAGTGAACAGCGATTCAGATAAACACACACGGACATGTATGTAATGTACAGAAGACTGCAGCATATTCCATTAGAGGGCTCTGTTAAGCCTGTATGGCCACATAACTCTCCACTGACACCAACACAGCGACAGAAACTCCTCCATATGGAATCCAAATTATAAACTTACATCAGGATCCAGCTCCTCTAATTCATCCTCTAATCGCTGCAGCTCTTCCTCGGACAGTTTCTTCAGCAGCTCGTCCTCGTCTATGTCCCTGTACTTCTCCATCTCCTTCCTCAACACCGACATGATGGACAGCGCGCCTGGAAACATGTATAATGTCACTTCAACGGGACATGCATACGAAAAGAGCAAATGCATAAGATGAAAACAGATGTGTTCACAGGGTTACATTCAGCATCTGCAGTATTGACTGCGATGGAACGATTCAGGTGATATAACTAGCACAACTACCTGTTGTGTCTCGTCTCATTTTCTTTTTGCAAGGTTTAGACTGATGGAGGTGAGGTATTGTCTGAGACCTGAGATTCAGTACTGTCAAGGTAAATTTATTCTGAACAAACACACAAAGGGATCTGAGAGGTATTGAAATGGTTCCCTCACCTCAATAACCCCTCCAAGAGAGAAAGACAAAATGTAAGGGATCAGGAGCCTGCAAGAAAAATATCTGTGCATGGAAACAGCAGAGAAAGCATTCAGAAAATTACTGCTGAGATGACTTTGAAGGACTTTGACAGTCAATTGCCAAAAGATAAAAAGCACATGCACAAACCACATGCAGCATCAGTGTCACTTGATGTTGCTCTTTGCTGTAAGAACTTGACTGTGCTCACCTCAGCTCAGGGGTAAAATAACAGCAAAGGCAGCCAAGTGCCTGTAGTGCTCCTGGGAGAGAAAGAAACCTGGAGGAGGCAGAAGCACAGAGAGATTAACAGCACTCAGAATGAGAAAGCAACAGATACACTAAGTCATCTGCGGACAAAGACGTGAAGCATCATATTCCACTGTTTGTTTTCCCACCTCCACTTCACCCCAGAGTGACTGACAGGGTACAGGCTGGAGGCTGGGACAGAAGCTCCTGTTTTGAGCTGTCTTTGTCTTTTTTTTTACACCATGTCGTAAGAACTGTTTTGCAGTTTTCAGCAGCTCCTCATCAAACTACAACATCTGAGAACGTAACCTCTACAGGCCAGCTGATGCTGTTTTCACAGTGGATGCTCTGAGGCTTCATTTTTCCATTTCAAATTCCTCGATTATTCTAATTGACTGTGGAAGCATTTGGCTAGCGAGCAGAAGATTCATTCCCAGCTCCAAGTTTCCCGATAAGGCAACTTGTATCATTAAACGACACCAGATATGTTTGCTGGATTTCTTCAGGGTAGCTAGTCTTAAAGAAATAGCTTGACATACTGGAGATACCAGTATGTCAGATGGGATGAGGGTATTGATACCACTGTCGTGTCTGGATGAATAACATGAAGCTACAGCCAACAGTCAGTTAGCGTAGCGCAGCACAAATCCTGGAAACAGCTGGCCTGGCTCAGTCCAAAGTTAACAGAATCCATCTACCTGGACTGTTTCTTGGCTGGGAGCAGTCCAGAACTGAAGCACCAGCAAAACTATCAATTGTTATTTTTATGCTTTAGATTTAGTAACTTTTAGACAGAACCAGGTGAGCTGTTTCCAGTCTCTGTGCTGAGCTAAGCTAACTGGCTTTTACCTGTAGCTTTCACATAGCGATATGAGAGAGGCATTGACCTCAAGGTCAAGCTAGAACTCTTTGTTTGGGATCGGTCCATAAATCACTACATGGCATGATTTATGGTACCATCTGGCAATATCAAGGTTCTATGAGAGTTTGGGTCATTTGTTTGTGGTAAGCATTCAAATCTGATCATTTAATTAAGATGAAAGAAAAAAATATTTTGCGAATTGAATTTGCGTTTTGAAACCTTGAGAAAAAACTTAAGAAAAAAAGTCACAAATTGACAAGACTTGCTGTAATAAAAAGAGTTGCGTCGGACCCGTGTGCCACGGATCACTGTCAGAAGTGCCGTTCTGCTTTTTATCCTCAAAACACTCTGCAGAAAAATCTAAAAGCCAGCCCCGGATAAACCAAATATCTTGTCCGGAAAAGTGTTTTTGCTCATGCTTTCCTCCGCTGACAGTGTGGACAGGCTGGAGCTGTGTTGTCCTCTCTCTAGCTCTACATTTCACAACAGAGTCTTGGCTATGGGGCCAGATGAGTGGTGATGGATGAGCTGCAGGGGAACATTTGTGGATCACGGCACCAAACGCTCGGTTGGTGCCCTGGTTCCTCAAAACTATGGATCAGGGGTATGAATTGTGAAAAATGTCCACTGACAACACAAATAATAATTTTACTAAGCCTCCATCAAAGGATGGGAATCTTTTCAAATTAGGCAGAAAGTTTTGAGCTTAAAAGAGTCCACCAGTGCAGAAAATTCTGCATGCATGGAGTACAAATGTGAGTACAAATGTTTCTTTTTCATCTTAAGTATGTCAGCAAGTGTGTTTTGGCTAACCTCCTAACAGGTGGAGTCAAGCGTGCCGTTCTTTTGTTCTGCTTTCTCTAAGCTCCATGTCAAGACAAGTTTCCAAAACCAAAGATGAAGATCTGGGCTGGACTCCAAATAACGCTGCAAGTCTGCTGGAAGAGGCTGACCTGCTCTCATGATATCAAACAGACCCGCGCCTGTTTTTAGACCGTTTCTACAAGTGTCTGCTTCACTGGAGAACATCCACTGGCCTGAGAGGACAGACAATTTAAAGATGACCCGAGTCGGAATGTACCCTGTAAAGTCATAAACACTTGTCTTGACCCTTGCCCTCTAAACCAGGCCTGTCCAGTCCTCAGGCCTCTAAGAATAGCAGCACTGATACAGGATCATTAGTCAACTCAGATGAGTGTGAAACCTTCAAACTGATGTTACATGGCAACTGGTCTCAGCACAGCACTTCTCAGAGTAAAACTAAAAAGAAGGGTTCACAATTTAAATATCTGTTTTATATCCAAATTATACAATTGAGCCTCTCCAGTGGAGCAAAGCGCTTTAGCACCAATTGCTTTGTGAATCTCTCCATTTGATTTCAAGCATAAACCCGGTGAAGCTATGAGTTTTTCAACCATTAAATGCACATAAATCTCTGTAAAACTCCCACATGCTCTCAGAGTGGCCAAAAACTCTTCCAGCCAATAAATCAGCACATAAAGGGAGAGCACAGCAGCGGACTTTTACACGCTTCAGCACACGACTTCCTGTTTAATGTCTTCAAACAGCTTACACTGTCATGGAAAAATATGGCATGCGCAGTGAGTGGCGTGTGAATGTTTCACTTTGGTAAATCTGAGATGAATTGTTGTCGTCTCTAAGCTTACGTTATGTCAAACTCAGTTAACACAGGAGCTTTAACTACGTGGCCCGGCAATATCCTCCACACACTGGACATACTTTAACAAGTGAGTATCCTGATCCAAAGAGTCAAATCAGGATCTTTTATCTCCTGGGAACAAAAAAGCAAATACACTTATTCCTAAAGGGATCAGTGCATTTCCATCATGCTTTATGCTGTTTATTCTTCTGTGGTACAGGGAATGAAGCTTCATTGTCTGTCTAAAACATCTTGTAAGATCACAATTGATAGAATAACAGAGGTCTCAAATGGCTCATGGTCTGCTTTCCTCTGTCCCATGTAATGCACGTGGCACAGATAAGCTGTGTTTTCTGCAGTGACAATAAAAAGACAGATACAATACACAGACTGTTACCAAAATACATTCACACATAACATCAAGTATCTTTTCAATAGAAAATTGTAACCATTAGTTCTACAGTGGGCTTGAGATAACAGCAGACAAAGTGACAGTCATGATTGTTGTTACACTTTCTCTTATTCTACCAGCTTTTAGCGCAGAGGAAGCTGAACCCCTCAGTGATGGCTGCTGTGGCCTTACTTCGGGGACCAGCATGGCGTCACATGCTGCCGTGGACCTGGGGTCAGGCCGTTTGTGCATTCTACATAGGCCAAAAGGTCCCTTCACTGATCAGTGTCATGTTAAGGGAGCTGCAGATATGATTTATCCAACAGATGAAGAACATGCATTTTAGTTTGGTTTTAGTTTAAGATGGTGAAACAATGAGGTCACGTCAAAGAGTGAGAAACTAGCTCCTGAAGAAAGATGAGTAGAGACGCTCTATCACAGGGAACAACAGAGCTATGTGAAACCAAACTCAGAGGAAAACCATAACTCACAGAGAAGAAACAAAGTTTACAAGGCTCCATTTACTGTACAGTGAGTGATGGAAGTAGGTCACAGAGGAACTGACAGCCAACATGTCAGCAGACAACTGTTGCATCTCACTGCACTTGTTGACTGAAATCCTGATTATGTAACACGGTTTTACATTTCAACTTAAATTAACTGTAAGTCAAAGTGCTTTTAACCCCATGCATGAACTCTGTGCACTAGAATAGTCAGATTATAACGTATTCATTAATTAGATCACTGCTGTCAGTCACAATATATATACATATTTAATTAATTAATTAATTTATTATTATTATTATTATTATTTTATTATTATTATTATTATTATTTTTACAAATTTCGAGTATCAGAGACCCTCAAGTATCTACAGTACATGATAAAGACTGTATTAGAATCCATGTCTGTGCAGGACTTTGGTGTGAGGACTTCCAGCATGCATTTACTTAAAGAGGGAAGCCAACAGCCAATAAAACTTTGTCCAACTGGAGAGAAAACATTACAGTGAAATAAATATATGTTCCTTAGTTTTCCTGAAGATGCCCCCTTTTCTTTCAGTGACCTCATGGAAACTTACTTTCTGTCATTTTAAGAGTCTTGTTCTCTACATTGTTTCATCCCTGACGTGTGATATTCACTAATTTGACTGTTTTACAGCTTCAGTGTGATTTTTGCATTTATTTCCGTACCTCCTCCAGCGCTATTTATAGCCGGACGGTCCCGCTGGGTGACAGCAACGAATACTTTGACCAGATATGGTTTCCTTCAGAGCCGCCTGCAGTCGCACTGCGCGCTCCGCTCAGCTGCAGGCGCACCACCCGGAATCCGAAACGAACCCAAAAAAAAGCCTCCGCTAGACAAAACCGTCCATGACCCGCGGATAATCCTGAATTCAGCAGATTTCACCGTCCTCTCACAGTGTCCTCCCCCGTTCCTGCTCGTCTCGCGGCGGGTTTGTGGAGGCTGAATCTCATCTCCCGCAAAGGGCAAAGTAAACTTATGAGGAGAGATCCTCCTCCTCCTCCTCCCCCCCAGCACGGCTGCCCTGTCACTCCGGTGATGTCATATAGTGCAACTGTGTCCGATAATGGACGCACGGTGATGGCCGTCTGAATGACTCTCCATCATCTAATGTAATAAACGTTAAACTCGATGCATGTTTGGAAGTGGAACTTTTGACCCACACAGTCCGTTTCTGGACACGCCTGCAAACATTTCACCCGGCTTTGACTGCGGGTCACTGACACAAAGTTGAAATATTACGGTGTATAAAGTCAGTGTTACTGAGAACTTTTATATGCAACCTGAAATATAAGTTTGCATAATAAGTAGTCACACAGTGACACAGAATTAGTCCAATATTACACGTTCACTCTACTGCGCATGCGTAGCATTATCCAACGGCGTTCAAACTACTGGAAGATCTCGGACTCCTGCTGAGAGGGGGTCTGCAGTGCGACCTGATGCCTGTTCAGCTTTATTTTTCCATTCTTTACAATTGTCACATCACCACAACTGTAGCAAGCCCTTTTCCTCCCACTAAGTTGTAGCTAAGCAAACAGAAATACTTGATGTGTGCTTAAGGTATCTTGATCATCCCCGAGTTCAGGCATCTGTATCCTCCATGTCTGCCTTGTCATTAGTTTTGATGCCTACATCCTTTTCCATCTGTGGCAATAAACAAGTCACTGTTGGCCCTCCTCTGTTCCACAGCATTCTTTTACCTACCTGTGATTTGCACATCTTTGCAATTTTTTTTTTCCTGGCAAAACTTACCTGACTGACAAGAAGCTGCAGATCTTCTGTCATTGTTTGTAACCACATCTATTGCAACTAACTTCTTCTGATCATCCTTATGTGCTGCCCTTGGTGCCTCCGTCTCTCATGGTGGTTTTTACAGGTTATATTTATATAAGGTCTGTCAATAGGCTGCTTCTCATTTCATCGTCTCTTATGCTGCATACAATCGGTCACCAATCAGTCGTGCAGTTGTCCTAACATTCTTTAGTTTTGCTTTTTAACTCTATCATGTGGGCACCTGGTGGTCTCTGTTGGTCTGTGAGCCTTTGTTAATAAAAAAATGTGTTTGCCTCTTCTCCCACCACATGCAGAAATGTAGCACACCGCACTCTTTTCAGCTATACGGCTAGCTGTGCAAAAAGGTTGATTTACCCAGTAACAGCTGTCAATTACATGTGGTGGAGTGAAAAGTACAATATCTCCCTGTGAAATGTAGTGGATTTATGCAGCAAGTGTGATCAGGTCAGATTTCTGATTTAGTCTTTCTGGCAATTTGAGCTGCTCTGTCGAGATGAGGTGAGATGGCCGTTGTTATCCTGCCAAGTGGAAAAAAAATCTAGAAAACCTCCATTAAAACATGCTTAAGATGAAGGGAGGTCACATTGTCATGTAGGGATATAAAGGTATAGAAAACTGAAAATCCATCAGTATTAATTCTGAGGACATTTAAACTGTTGGCTACATGTTCTGAAAGAACAAATCCTTGTGAACAGCTTTTTATTTTGAACCAACACTTAAGATGTTACAGCTTAATCTTCTCAAAAGACTAACAAATTATACCATTAAACAAGGTGTTCCCATCAGTGACGCTGTAGATAAATGTCATCTGAGTTAATATCAAAACATATATACAGAAAAGTAAGTGCTGAATGAGTCACACCATAGCATGCATAAGGCACAGCAAATATTAGATAGAAAATTAGGGAACAGAGTCATAACACACACACCAAACCATGCAACACACAGATGACTTCACTTGAAGGAAGAAAGAAAATGTTGAAGTTTAAGTGACTTGTGGTTTGTTTAAAATGACTGACAAGAGTAACATTCAATGGGGTGTAACGACTTCCAGATGTCCTAATGCATGAATTAGTTTAACTTTACATTCTGACAAAATAAACTTTTCAAAAAAACTAAAACTTTTTAGGCTCAAGTTGAAATGGCCTTAGTTTACGGCCTCAAAATGAAATGGGCTTCTTCAAAGTCTTTGATTGTGAGAAAGATCCAGAATGCTGAAAATGAACCAAGGGCAGAGAAAGTGACCTCAGGTTTCCAGAGTTCACTGAGCGCTTTCACCGTGTTTTAGAAAATGAAAAGAAGCACAACAGCTGGGAGATCGCCACGCGCTCCGAGTCATCTTGCTGGTTTACTTCCCAACATACCTGAGAGGACATCCTAGGCTGCTGTGGACAGCTGACCGCCGATGTTGACCATGATTCTGTGAATCCAAAGGTCTCTGTCCTCCAGTGCAGTGTCCACCAGGTAAACTGTCAACTTGCGCTCCCACAGCTCATCTGTAACCTCTGACACCTCCTGCACACTGTCTACCAGGGCAACCAGCGCCCGATCCTCCACGTGGTTCCTGAATAACATGCAGGCCTCCTCTGACCACTGGTGCTGCGTCACGCCTGTGAGAGAACAGGAGGGGGTCAGCAATCACAGCAATCACCCAAAGCTGCTCCACCCTGTGTTATCAAGGTGGATAATTGACGAAAATCAGATGCTTTACAGATAGATGTACTGTTACGACTAGCTTGGAATGAGTATTTGACCGATGAGGATCGAGTGACTGCTTGTATCAAATAAGGACAGCTTGTTCACTATTTAAATTAAGAATTAAATTAGACTATGCTTTGAGTGGTTTTTAATCTGAGGGCAGAAAATAATTACTTAATTCTGACACTTTAGTTCAACTTAAAACAGGATTTCATTACACGACCTGTTACATATAAAGTAACAATTCTGATTTAACTCACCTGCCAGTTGTGCAGTGATAGCCTGAAAGGGCAAATGTCTGAATTCCTCTATCAGGGGCCGGAGCAGAGTACTGAGGACCAACTCGTGTTTTCCGTGGTCCAACTCGTAGACGGAAACCAATCCGTTGGCAAGAATCCCCTTCACCTGCACGCGGTGCCAACTGGGTGAGGCAGGCATCAGTTCAGCCTTCATCCATCACACAATAACAACCTCTTTGGTTTTACATATCATTCTTCGCTTCCTCACAGCAGCACAGAATAGACAGCTGAACTCCCAGAATCTCAAAGATACACACAACCAGTAAAGGGCAGTAATCAAGACAATGCATTCATGTTACACACACACACACACACACACACACACACACACACACACACACACACACACACACACACACACACACACACACACACACACACACACACACACACACACACACACACACACACACACACACACACACACACACACCTCTCTCTCTATGCTATGTGTCAGGTTTGCATCAGGTGTAAGACACAATAATCACCTACTTCTTGTCTATTTTGGCAGCATAGACCTCTCCTTTCTGGATGTGTGTAGCTGTGTTGATCTTCCACGTCCGGTTATAATAGAGAACCATCTCTCCCATCAGCACCACCAGCTTATGCAGATCCTGCCACTTCTGCAGCACGAAGTAACCAGGGTGGTAGGCCACTGGCACAAACACGTCCATGTTCTGGCCAGGCTGCAAGAAGAAAAGGAGAAGAATGACGTGCAAGTCAGACTTTGCAGATGAAGGCAATCTTTTTTACAGTTGTTCTATTGTCAACATATCAAAAAGTGAGTAGATACTGCTATGGTTTAATGAGATTCAATGAACTGTGTCGAGGCTTATTTCACCGTAAACATTGCTTACTGCCACAAAAAGTGAACTGTCAGTTCAGAGTCTGTATATGCTGACAGCAAAATTTTGATTTAGATTCAATCCACAGACCATTAAGCCCTCTTTTTCTTGTGAATAGAAAGAGACAGACTGTCCATCTCAACACACCTGAGGGAGTTCCAGCAGGGGAGGCATTGCAAGTGGTTGCATCCCAGTTTCGGTAGTTGTATCTGGAGAAGATGAGTCCTCTGTTCTGTGAGGTCGCGTTGAGGCCTTGATGATGGAGTTTGAGACAGGGCTGCCCAGAGTCAACTTCTTCAACAGAGCACAGAGACCTAGAAATTTGGAAAAAAAAAAAAAAAAAAAAAACACCCTCAAATTAACCTCACCTTTATTTCAAAGTCACAGTTCTTCAATACAAATCCATGAGAACAAAAAAGGTCTTCCTGTCCTAACACCTTGACTTTCAAAAAGGTTGGACCAGACTTGTCCATGCATACATATGCTACATGTTGTCCCTGACCCAGAATGCACTTTGTGTATGATGTCTTGTGCTGTTACCTGTATCCACTGCCTGGGTCAGCTGATGGTTGACACTCTTGTCGAACTCTTGACTGTCATTGCCAACAAAGAGGTACATGTAGACCAGCAAGTCCCCTTTGTGCTGGTCTAATTTCAAGATCTGAGGGGAGGAGGGAGGGAATAGAGGAAACAGATATTTGCCTTAATGGGCAGGAGTACAAGAGTATAGTACAGCTATTGCATGTTTGTTGTGCAACTATACATTTACTTGAGGTATGTGTTAACTGAATGTTGCAGATGCTACAGTATGTTACCTTCATTCTACAGTCTTCAGAGCCTAGGACAGCATCCTTCAGCCACAGAACAGCCTTTGGGCTCCAGTCTCCCTCCGGAACTGCGAGGTCAGCCAGGCGACATTTGACGGCCTGAAAAGAGCAAATCAACACACACACACGTTAGGTCTTCATCACTTCTGAGGACATTAAATAGACTTAAATGTATTTCCTGGAGACTTGCTGAACCATAACCATTACTGTTACACACTTAAGACGAAGCAGCAATTCACATGTGATGCATTCACAATCAATCTGCACCTACTCTCAGTTTCACAGTGTCCACTGAAGTCACTCAGAGTAATTTCATCACCGCTGAATGTCACAAAATGATTCAGGTTCAATAACATCACTGCAAGCACATTGACAGTCTGTCTGCCTTTCTTGTCCACAAGTCTAAAAGACTGCATATTTTTGGAAAAAGGCAGCATACACAGAAGAGATGAACAGAAGAAAATGCTCCACCAACCACCAGACTAGATGAAGATTAAGGTGCATCTACTCCCACAATAGGCACACAGAAACAACTGACCTGTGGTGGGATGATGGTCAAGTCTTTAAGGAAAACTGGTGGGAACTCTCTGAGATCAGTGACCTCTACAGTTGCTGGAACACCCAAGTCAGTGAAGACAATCTCCATCACTCTGTTGCCGTACATGTTGGTGATCTCAAAACAAGAGCAACAACACATGAGTGGGTTTTACAGAAATATTATCTGAAACGATCTGGTCAACAATACAATATCTCAAAACTTTAAATGTCTTAAATTATTGTATGCATTTTAATTTAAAGCTTTAAGGAAATACATTTTAATGATTCTGATCTCACCTCGGCTCTGGACCACTTTCCTTTGTAGCGGGCTAGACAGAGCTTGCCGATGAAGGGTCTGGACACCAGGGACTCAGATGTCACCTGGAGGGAACAATTATGAATTACAAAAACACAATAAGAAAGATCTTCTTCAATCTATCTGTAATATTCGGTAGTGTTTGTTGTCCCACAACACTGATAAGTGCCAAGACAAAAGGCGGTTTTCATGAACTCTGAAGTCTCGTCTACCTGGGAGGAGAAGATGGCCTTCGTTTCCTTCAGTAACTTCCTGAGTCTTGCAGTTCCTCTGGAGGGCAGCTGGCAGTAAATGATACCATCTGCACACACATTTGTGACACACACATCCTGATAGGTCGCATTCACCTACAGGCAACAGAGAGATTGTTAGATACTGCAGGGGGGACGATACCACCCTGTAAATCCTTGAGTACTGTCAGACATGGCTGGGCACTGAGCCAAACTGAAAATATGAAAACCCTCCCCAAAGCCCCTTTGCTGCTATTCAATTGGCTTTATACATGCATCACACTGTACATGTAAGTTGGCACCATCATCCTTACAGTCAGAGGGTTGTTCATGCTCTTGTCCTGCAGACCCTTCAGGCAGGTGGAATTGATATTGACATCATCGTCCTGCGAAGTGTCGTACAGCACTGCCATGGGTGTCTCGTTCTGCTGACAAGGCTCTACTGTCTCCATCAGCAGGATCTTTCCCACTGCCAACTTGTCCAAGGAGGACAGCACCAGTGGATGGGAGCTGAATGCCTCTAGGCCTGCGAGAGGGGAAAAGAGAGTATGTGCTATGAGTGACCCTGACCTACTGTGTGTTAAATGTCAACTGGCTGACGTAAACACTTCGTCCAGTTGAGACGACTTTCACATTGTACATTAGAACAAGCCCTGAAGTCTTTTCCAAATCTTTTAAGTACCTGCAAGTCTGACATTTGTAGCCTGGAATGGCAGAGAGAGGAAGTCCTGGTGCAGCTCCAGCAGATTGGTCCCACTGGTTTCCACCGTGAGGCCGTAGTCTACATAGTATACCTGGCAAACAGACAGACAAAAGCTCTTTTGTTGCAGAAACACTGACTCATTCTGCCACTACTGAATATCTTCATCTGACAAAGTGAAAATCACCACAAGCTGTGTCCCAGCTCAGGGGGTAAATCCTCAAAAGTCTACATTTACAAACGAAATACATCATGAAATGCTGAAAATGTATTTAAATCCCTTGAAATTTTCCAGGGATTCTGATTCATTGTGACTGAAATTAAGTGTTGATTATGACTGACATAAAACTCTATCTTTAAGTAAAAACAACTTGACAATGAACAACAAACAATTCGTTAAGGGAGTTACCTTGACCTTGCTAGGGGACGTCACCTCTATGAACTGAGCTCTGGTCATCTCCTCTCCGTCCTCTCCCCTGACTACTACCAGCTGACCAACAACAGGGTCAGACAAAGGGCAGTGGGTGGAGCTTTGGCTATAGAAGCAGTGCATGGCGTCCTCCATGGCCTCCTGGGCATTGGAGTAGTTCTCACCTACATACCTGACCATAGAGACGAAGGCTTTTCAGTCCTTTTCAAACTGCGCATGATAATCAACAAAAACAGTAACGTGGATGTTGCGTTTACAAAAGTAACAAGGCAAACATGGGGGGATGCTCATATTTAATGATATATCTACTAATACCTTCACGGCTTCAAGAACAATGTGTGCCTCACCTTATAGTGACAGCATCACTGCTCTTTACATCAGCAATCAGCACAGAGGGGTACTGCTCTGAAGGAGGAACCAGAGAGGGAGGCAACACAGGGCCAAGCACCTCCACATCAGAGGGAAGGAGGTGGCTTCTACACTTCTGGCTTTCTGGGCCGTCCGGATTTTCCATGTCTGCTCCGCTCATGTAATACAGAATGGCCTGATGGCAGAAGTGCATCAATGGCAAACACGTTGATAAATACATTTTAACAGGTAAGCAGGAAGAATGTCCCTGAGGAATTAAAGATGACACCCGTTTTCTTACCTTCTTTTTGTTGTGTGGCACAGGGTACTCCACAGTGCATATATCCAGCAAAAGAGATAAGCTGTCCAGAATATGTTCGGGGAATGGCGTCTTGTATGTGTCAATAAAGAGCTTGGGTAAAGCATGGGCCCACAGACCCTGACTGTACTTGGAGAGAAGCTCCTTTATTCTCTGATGCACCTCAGCCGACACAACGACAGCAGGGGATTTTAAGGGAGGGCAAGGGGCACTGGTAACCTTCAAAAGGGGTAAAAAGTCAGGGTCAGGATGGAGGGAGGAAGCCAGTGGAGGAGTGTTGGTTGATGGAGGGCACTTCCAGGTAGGGGCTAAGGGTGGAGTGTTTTTTTTGTGGCTGAGGGTAGTTTTGGGCAAGTTGTTATCGTTACATCCACCATTGGCATAGACTGCAAGACTGCCACAGGGGGGCAGCAGGGGAGCAGCAGCAGGGCTGCGGTCAAGGCTAATAGGGGTGATTGGAGACCACGGCTTGCCTGAAGAAGGAACAACAGCCTGTGGAGGAAAAACAAAGGTGGGCCTAGCCAAAGGGTTTTGGGGGGAAACTCTGGGTTTGGGAACGGGAGAAGGAGAGACGGGGGTGTAAGGTTGTTCAGGACATGAAGAAATGGGTGTGATGGTGCTTGAATTGGTGGGTGATGCTGGACGGGCAGTGCTACGTGTAGGGGCAGTGAAAGGCGTAGGAGGCAGAGGAGGGTAGATGAGGGAGCCAGCCTGGTTGGTGCTGGAGAGTTTATCCACCTGTGAAGGCCAGGTGTGGGTACACATATTGAGAACAAGAAACCTTGCACTTCTGCATTTGTAAAACATTTTTGCTCCTTAAAACCAAACAAAAACCTTTTTGTAATCTTGTGTATGTATAAAAAATGTCAGATTATCATATAAAGTCATATGTAAACATTACACTAATAAGGCTTCGTAATATCTACTTTTTTTGGAGTGAGGGTATTATTTTTTGTACATGTACAAATATAAGTGACTGACTCACCATACAGATGTGTGTCCACTTTTCCAGATCTATGAGCACCTGAGGGTGGAGCTGCTGTCTGAACATGTCGCTGTAGACCTCCGACAGTTTCGACATCCACAGTCCACTGCAGTATTTCCCGAGGAGCTGAGTTAATCTGCTCTGCTCCAGCTCCATGCTATACCCAGAAGACTGCATGGGGCGATTCCACATGATTAAAACTTTTGTGACTGAGTTCAGATTTTTCTTTTCTAAAGTCACAATTCAAATATATAACAAAAACACAGGGAGTACAAAATAAATCCCTTCAGCAAACACAGAGAAAGGTCTTCTGTACCTGGGAATGGTTGGGTTGGAAGACTTGCTCTGGAGGTTTCTCTGAGAAAAATTGTGCAAAAGGAGAGTGTGAACAAGTGATGATCGAAGCAGATTAATTTAATTAATCTGGTTCATGCAGACTGATTTTTGTTTTTCCAAAGTTGATACACTGTTCTACACGTACTCCCCTTTGGAAAACCTCTTTGGACAGTGATGGGACAATATATCGTCTAAGCTGATCTGCTGGATCGTTATTATCAGCTACAAAAGGCACAACATACAGAGTTGTACTATGGAGGGAAAATGTTGGATTGGGACTCTGTCTTGCCACAATATTAACACAGTGTTGGGCAAGCTACCTGAAAAGTGTAGTGAGCTAAGACACCAGTTACTCTACATTAAATCAAGCTTCACTACTCTGAGGCTACCCCCAGAGAAATGTTGCAAGCTCAGCTAAACATGGCAAGAGTTGTTTACTCTATCAAAGCTACTTGCCAAATAACTGTAGACAAAGGATAAAACTCCTGACTCTCTCAGGATTAATTACTCTCCATCCACACCCTCAGCCATAGTGCCATCAGCTACACTCAAGTATGCATGTCTGTATTCCCCTGAAGTAGAGATGTTGTAGGCGTCAACCCTTGTGTGAACATTACTACAGTACTTGATGAACAAAAGAGCTACGCTACTGAAAAGCCCTGCAACCACCATGCTCACCATGCTACTGAAAAATGTACTTAAAAGTAGTAACGCTACTGGCCAACATTGTTCACGGTCTTGTTAACTCCTGGCCCGTTGTGACTGATGGAAAGGGTGAAAAACACAGATATATGACACAAGGTATGACATTCAGAATACATTCTAGTAATGTGACACCCCCCCCCCCACACCTCAAATCAATAAAAAGTGTTATAAAATTCATGAAGATACACACCTGTAGGCTTCTTCTTTGCAAAGCTCTTCTCCTTCCTGCTGGCAACATGGCAGTACTTTAAGCATGATGTGCTTCTCGCTTCAACAAGCTGTTATTCAATACAAACATCCTGCTGCAGTTCTCAATACAACAATGAGGTACTGCACGTTGGTGGTTTGGTTTGTGGTCCATTTTAAAATTTCTCAACATTTTGAGCTGGTTGTATATCATATACTTATATTAAAACCCCATATTCCAAAACACCATCCTCTCACTGCTAATACATTAAAATAAATTACCAATCAGCAGTATTTCAACATTAAGTACAATTAGAAAGTGGCATTAGTTCACAAACATTTTTATGCATGTAGTTTTGATTCATACAGTCGAAATACATAACTGCCTTAATACTGTAGAAGAACCAGGTTTAGCTGCATGTGGTTTGTCTGCATGTGAACGTTCACCTGTCAAGCATGGCACAGCGTTCCACAGGCGGTGGAGGAGCCGGCAGTCTGCGCTCAACCGGGGTGATGGAGCTTAACCTCTGATCCAACTGCCTGATGTTTGGGCAGAACACAATCAAAAACGTTTGTTGATTGTTGGTTTTAAAACTCACTTAAGACGAAGCAGAGACAGAGGAATAACTTCTATTAGATTCTTCATAGCGTGACGCAAACACCACTTCGGTTTCCTGACAACTGAATAATAAGTGTGCAGAATTTCTTGATGAAAAGTGCGATGCAGATATTGTTCACCTGTAGTCTCCTGAGGCGCTGACGCCTCTGGAGCCGACATGGGACTTTGTGCGGTTCGCAAGCCAGTTAGAGGTACCACCAGCCGAGGGCTGGCGGAGAGAGGACCTTGGCCTGACTAAAAGCATGGAGAGGGGGGATAATAGGTCAGTGGAGAAAAGGGAGGTGAGATGCGGGTGTTTAAAACATGGCCTTGGAGAGATAGAGGCCTGGTGCAACTAACAAACCCGAGTGTCCCAAGTAACAAGTGTCTCTTACCACTGAGCATGTGAGGCTTGGAGACTTTGAATCTCATCCTGCAGTTGATGATTTGGGAGCAACCGGATTTCTTGGAGCTCCTCTGCTTGGCCACCAGCTCAGCAATGTGGGCTGTCTCTTGGCACACTGTCGCAAAGCATCTCAACTACAACGCAGATTTAGTGTTAGTCTTTTTTCTCAGTTTCTCAGTTCTGTGCTGATGCTAGCTGACCTAAGGCAGTGGCACGGTGAGCCCATGCCCAAAAATATTGATAAATTACTAAAAAAAGCACTCACCTCACCATTGTGGTACTGCAGGTGGACTACTGAGGGGATGCTCTGGAGGTAGTCCTCCAGTCTGGAGTAGCCCAGCTTCTTGAGCGGGATGGTCTCTCCGCACAGGGACCGGTACTCTGACTGCAGCCTGCTCACAGACACCCCGTCCTTGCTGGACTGGAGAACAGACCTCAACATTTTCTTAATGGACTCGCTGTCCGCCATCCTGGTTAATACTCACTGAAACAGACACAACACAGAAGTAAAAATCAGCGGGGGAAGAAATGCAGTACATCAGAAACATCCGAGCAAGTAACTGGCTTGATTCATCAAAAAGGCAAAGTGTGTGTTTGTACTGAGGCTGTACAGTCTGCAAAGTTCAGAACATATATATCAGAGCTGAACATGAAGGCCATGTAGAAAGAGACACGCATGCAGCATCCACGACATACAAGCTGTGGTGGCCAAATCCGATGCTGAAAACTGTGTTTCAGCAGTAGGACTCTGAATGAATTATTTAACCACGGCGTTTTGGAGGACAGATTTGAGAGTTCGGGCTTCGCTTTTCTGTTCAAAATGTGAACAAACATTCATATTTACTTCAAATGCATTTCACAGATTATCAATGACGAGACCACATGTCGAATAGATTTGCTGTCTTAATCTTAAATCATGATTGTCAACAGATTTGTACATTTAGGCATGATATATTGAGATAAGCGAGATTAAGAGTGTCTAAAACAATATGACAAAATTCAGTACCTCTATTTTCGGTGTAACGTTGATATCAAAATGGCGTCTGCACTACGAGCCGTGAAACCTTGACATCCATTAACTTACCGGCCTCCGTGCGGTCTCCATGGGGACAATGGGCGGTGTACGTTCACGGCCGTTAAGTTAGCGCTGAATTTGCTGTTAGCCAACAGATACACAATGTGGGCCTTAGCTAATAGCTAACTGTCTGTTAGCAGCTAGTCGTCAAATTTAGTTTATTTCGTCCCTCTCTTGACCTTTCGCAAAGCAGCAATATTTTTTCACAACGTTAGCTCAAATGTATTGACAGATTAGTCTGTTTCGATTAGTCTTGTTTTTCTTACCTGTAGGTTTAGCCTAGTTAGATTAGCCAAAAAGACTCGGTCTTCTGTCGCCGCGTTTAAAATCACAAGTTTTTTTTTTCTGTGTTATATGACGATTATGCTGTGTTTAAGTGCTGTCGGAAAATTTAGCAAACATATGCGCACTATGCTTACACAGTGAATCAAACCAGTGCAACTTTTAGCAATTTGTTTTTATTTCCAACTAAAAGCATTTGCTTGCTGTTTTACAGTTTCTCGCAGTTTCTCTATAATTGAGCACACTATGTTATATCTTCTCAGTAAAATGTTAGTGTTGAAGTGTTGTCAGGTGAAGAGGATTTTGGTAACAAATAATATAAGCTGCACAAACTTTGTTAACCCCATTGAAATTACAGAAATTGGAAAACACCAAAGTATTTTTGCAACATGCAGATCATCCTAAAGGGCACATAGAGTTTTTTTTGTTTGTTTGTTTTTTAACCAAGATCTGAATCTATGGAAATGTCTTTCTAACAGTCTTCTTCTGGTATTGATGGTATAACTGCATTCTCTGGTGATGACACTGATGCTGTTTGGTGGTTCTGTGTCTGAGATGCCATGACCCAAGCCTGCAGCACTGTGTCTGACACATGAGATGACGATGTCTCCAGTGATGAAGATGAGGAGAGGTGGTGCTTTCTGAACAGGATCAGACGAGGGTTCCTTAGTAAGGTATAAAACAACATCCAACGCCTCCTGGCCCGGCTGCTCCCAGGGAGTTCTGGAAAATAGTTATAAGTCAATCAACTGGAAAAGAAGGGAAAAAATGAATGAAGAAACAAACATGAAAACAATACAAATGATATCTTAATAAAACATTTAAATCTGTGCAAGATCAAAATTGTCAGGATCAAACAAAACTGCATAAATGCAATAATGAAGATACTTGTTTGATCACAAGTTTGATGAATCTTAGATATCAGACAGGTGGAAGCTGTAGTCATATAGTGGATGGTTGCTCATGTCAGAGCTCACACACAGTAAGTCTACTGACCAGATGGCGTGTTGCTGAATGTGGAGTATGAAGACACAGCGTGTCTCTCCAGTGTGGTGGAGACCAGCAGCTGACAGAAACACACCACGACTGGATTGTTATGATAATGGTCAGCAAAGATCATCCCAATCCAAGTACTGTAGCCTGGAACATGGAAGAAATGCTATTAGATCCACTCACCATATTTTGGAAATAACACAATGACTCTAATAAGTCCACCTCTACAGAATAGGGCATTTTCTTCAGGTATCACACATCACAGGTATCACAACTTTTTCATCTTAAAACACTCAGGAACTCCCCTAATGAGCTGTGAAATGCTGCCATCTGCTGGAGAATGTGGATGCAATCACGCTAACACTGGCGTAAGAAACCTCCATGATGAATGAAAGTCTTAATCTGTGGTATGACCCTAACAAACCACACTATCATCAAGTAAAAATGATGAAATCAGATTTTCTCTTATCCACCATCACAGTATATTAAATAAATTGAGATTTGGTTGTGATGTTTTATGGCAGTAAATCTAGAAATCAAACTTCTTAATTCTTCAACAAAAAAACAAAAACAAAAAACTTTTATTTCATGTTTTGTCTCACGCACGTCTCGGTTGACCTTAAGCTTACCGGCATCCATGCCTTCATATCCTCTCTGCATAATGGTCCGGTCTATGCGTGACACCAGCCATGATCCTGCCACAATGCTGCACAGCAGCCTCAGTATGCAGTTGCTGATCCCCATCACCACATTGTAGAAAAAGAAGAAGTAGTTGAAGCAGTGGAAAGCCTTCCTGAAGAGGAGGAAGAGAAACTGTGATTTCAAGTTACTGTACTGTGCAGATTTACTGTGAAATATATTCACTTGTTCTATTAACATTTGACATATTAAGAGGATTTTACACACTGTAAAACACCAATGCAGATACATTGTGTACATGCTTGTTTCAGCAAGTCATTGAGCCTGCGTTATACCGGCTGGTAACTGAGAAAGCGCAAGTTTTATGGCTTCAGTATCACACTTGACCTTTATCACCAGTCTGCGTCTGCCAGCAAAAGAGGACCTTTGTTAATTTATGGTTTTATGGCCCACAGTTACATAATTTCTATATTGAAATATACCCACCTGTTGTTGAGAGCCAGGGGTTTATCTTTATCAGTGGGAGACAGTTTGTCCTGAAGGAAGAAGGTCTGGACCAGAGTTATTTGGACAACCACCAGTGCGATCACCAGGCTGATGGTCAGACTGAGAGACACGAGAAATGAAAAAGATCAGTGAACCAATGTGTCTGTCTGCCTGTCAGTCAAACCATCCATTCATATATCTCAAGGAAAGCAGCCTTACACTATAATTCCCAGGTTGGTGAGCATGGTCAGTGCCCTGCCATGCTGGATAGGAAGAACCAGCGCATAGGCAAACAGCAGAGCAAACAGGAAGTGGACAAAATGGACAATCAGGTAGCCTAAGGAGAAAAATGGAGACATCCAATTTTCTCACTTAAACTCTCTACATTCACGTAGCTTGTATTTAACTCATGTAGTGGGACTGTGCCGCAGCTGCTATATAATTTTTCTGTTCCCGTCTCAAAATTCTATTCATCTGTGTGAAAGGACAACAAATATGCAAATTCATTCATTACTCCTGAAAAGATTTTAACATGGTCACTATCAACGTATGTAATGGTTGAGTTTCTCTGCAGGCACATTCAGTAATATTACACTGAAAGGCACCTGTGGATTTCTGGGGATTTGATACTCATTTGTGGATCTTAGCTGGATTTTGGGGGGAAGATGTATATGAAGAAGTACTCGGACCATTGTCGGACACTAAAGCTCTCCACTGCAGTTCTTTCAGGCAGGTTTGGGGGTGAGGCAGGTTTTCTCAGACTAACACCTGTGACATAAATTGCCTCCTTTACGTGGGCTGAGTCACTGAGAAGTTAGTTACTGCCAAGAGCTCCCTGTTAATGAATACTTTCCCTCATTCCCTTCACATAGACTCATGAAAACGTCCCACTGATGGCATCATTTGGGAAACAGCAGGAAAAACATACACTGGGTTCAGACCCATAACGTGGCATGTCCTCATGCACATCTGCTCAGCTGCTGTTTTGAACATGTCAGTTCATAATGTTTTTCAGAAGATGAGTCGCTTACCCCACAGTGTAAATGCTATTTGCCAACCAGAGTACCTTGTGATGGAAGCCTGTGAAAATTCAATGAGAAAACTTGTTTGTGCATTCATAAAGTCCGATGATCAAACGCATGTGTGTGTGCGGCCATATGCTCTCATACTCAAATACAAGCTCACACATTTCAGACTCTCTGCTTCGAGCATGTTTCTACGCACACAATTGGCAAGAACCTGTTCTCCAGCGTGGGAGCCTCATTTGGCCAGCTGAGGGTCAGAACCAAATTGTGATAATTATGAAGTTTTTTGCTTAGCTGTTGGGGGTGCTGTGGCCTTGTGGTTCACAATATGAGAAGCATGTTTTCCAAAAAAAAAAAATAAAATAAATAAAAAATCAAACACTGGTACACACACATCATGACATGAAACGCTGGGGCCAATCTCACACTTATGAATGTTGATTTTGAGTCTCTAGTGCTAAGAGGAAATCTGATTTTCCCTGGAATTATCTGCCATCTGCTGAATGTGTGTGTGTGTGTGTGTGTGTGTGTGTGTGTGTGTGTGTGTGTGTGTGTGTGTGTGTGTGTGTCACTCACTACGCTGATAGCGGAGCTAGGGTTGTGAAACTTCTCAGGAATAAACCCCTTCTGCCCTTTCCACAGCCTCTTCAAGTGTTTTCTGTGGCGACAGAACATCATGTCACTCATCTGTGGGAAGTTTCATCTAACATCCCATAAACTACAGTAAATTGATTTCTGTAAAGTTTTCACATATATCATCCTTCCAGACATTTGAAATCTACATTTTTGAGCAATTCTTTCAATGCATTTTGTACATTTCAGTCATTTTTAAGTCTCTTACCTGTAACACACCAAGACATGGAAGGTGTATGCTACAGAGTTGAGACTCGCAAAGATGGTGGTTGCAAGCCAACACTCTGGAAGAAATAATAATCAGTCTTGACCATCATGAATAAACAAATGATTGTGTCTTTGCTGTCCACTCTATTCCATGTCCTTTGCTTTGTGATGAGGTTAAGGTAGAGATAATCTTTCCATTCCAGAAACACATGACCAAATATTTACATTTGTTTAATTTATCACAGACAGACTGGAAGGAGTGTAGACCAACTCACTCCTCGCCACGTCTATGAATTCTTCCAGCTGTGGTATCATGGCGTCCAGGGCTTCAGTCTGGTTACAAGAAGTAACCAGATGTTTTAGTGAGTTCTTCCAGCTCTCTAATCGGTCAAAAGCCACATGACTGAGACTGTAGTCTGCCAGGGTCACCTAGAGTAATGACCAGAGGACAAATGAATACTTGCAGCAGATGCGCAGATAAGATGTTTGTGCCACACTTTAGAGATGTGTTGCTGTACCGTGTACAGGCCAATGAGAGATATAACAGCAGTGCCGATGATCCTGTTGGGGAACTTGAAGTAGGGATCCCACTCGTACACTCTGCTCTGGAACCAGCTGAGGGGCTTACTGGACAGATACCACAGATAGGAAGGTCAAATCCACTTTGTGCATGTGTATATGTACTGTCTGAAATCTGGTACTGTCAGAAAGACATTAAAAATCTATCTCACGTTATGCCTCTGACATACTGTGTACTTCTTTAAAGTGCTCACAGTTTGTTGCTAACTGGTTAAAACTTGCAGAAATAGCGGTTCCCTGAACAAGCAATGGAACTGAAACTTCCCAATTGTATATGGAACACTTGAAAGCAGCATGAGCACACACCTGCATGAGTGTGTATTCTACCTGTGTGCAGGTGTTTTCCTCAGCAGTCTCTTAACATGCTGCACCTGGTGCTGCCCAATCAGGTCTTCAGGGTCCTGGCAGCAGATTCAGTTTATTATTCAGAAAATTCAAGAAAAACAGTTCTATAATCATTGTGGAGCCCACTGTACAGCGAGTTAAAAAAAAAAGAAAAAAGAATTTCCTAGCTTGTTGGGATGCACACTCACACATTTTGATATGCAAATAAATGTTTGATGTTCCGCGGAGCTGCCCAGGTTCCCTCTTTCCCTGTGTTTCCTGTTTTCTCGTCTGCCTCTCTGCCCCTGTGTGTGTGTGTGTGTGTGTGTGTGTGTGTGTGTGTGTGTGTGTGTGTGTGTGTGTGAGAGAGAGAGTGGCTTCCCTCCAGGCTCTCCTCCTCCTGCACACCTGCCATCAGTCACCTCTCTCAGCCTACACACCTGTCAGATTGTCAGCCTTTCAACATATCAGCCTCAGCTCTCCACACATCTGGTGCCAGACTGTTGCCTCAGTGTCTGCGGTGGAGACATGCTCCAGGCCTCTCTGGCGAAAACTGTCCTTTGTGCTTTAAAGCTGGATTGTACTAACTGTCTTTTCCTCGTGCTCGGTTAAACAGTTTAACTTCGTCTGACTCCTGTTTGTGTTCTGGGTCTGGGTCCATTTTGTGAACTAAACTCTGACATTTTGATATGAAATCCTACACAGCCTATAGATCACTGGGTTTTACCCACACAGCAAACAAGACACACAGCAAGGATCACTTCATTGATTTTATGAGTTAGGCATGCTCACCTCCTGTTGCAGTTGCAGACGTATTCGAACAACTTTAACCAGCATATAAATAAATCGGACCAAGAGGAAGATGAGGGAGAGGATGCAGGGACACTGGACGATGATCTTCTGGTATTTCCCCAGAATCTTGAAAATCATACACAGTCATTCATTCATTTTTTTCATGATATTTCAACTAAATATCAAGAGGCAACTCTTCATAAATTAATATTAAGTAGAGCCTAATTTATTTAGGTGTGGGCTGAAATCCTGAGATGGGTGGAGGAGGCTGGTTGCTTGGCCTGTTACACTAGCTTCATCATGGGCTGAGTACTCACCTACCTTACCACTGGGACAGGTGAATGTATCCCAGGCTATAACAGTGATCCTGCAAACAAGCACAGAGACATGAAATGCCTTTTCTGATTAAATCCATTCATCTGTCCCAGTGTGGAAGTGTTTTTGTTACTTTATAGGAAGGAACCGTCATATCATTTAGTTTTTGCATGCTGCATGAGACATACCTGTGCTGTGTCTGAATATATAATATGAATGAATGTTTACCAGGGCAGAGAGTAGAGTATCCCCAGCACTGCCCCCGCTGCTCTGAAAGGTGTGGACAGACAGGCAAAGAAAGGGAAATAGACCAGGCCCACCTCTAGAGCTCCAACCAGAAACACTATAGCTGAGGATCATAATCAGGAAACAACACGAGTCACCATGTTTTCTTGTTTCTGCAGAGCAAAACAGGTTTGAATATAGAAACAGAACAGAAAGCAGTGAGAGTACCTTTGGCCCAGTTTGGGACAGTGAAGGGGATGTAACCTTCAGAGAAGAGCAGCAGGACGCTGGAGGACACAGCACCAAATGCAAACCCATAGGACCAACGATTACTGAGGCTGCCGATAGTATCCAAAGGCCTGCAGCACAGTAATGACAAAATAAACACAGACAGAGCCATATTGCTGATAAGAAGCCTGATGAATGTTAAAGGCAGCATAGACAGATGTTACATACTGAATTTAAAAGACTGTACTGATATAGCAATGATTTTCACAGTTACTATCGCTGCTGTTGACTTACACCACAATGGCAAAGCGCCCATCCAGGAAGGGCAGTCTGTGGTCGATGCCCAGGCTCTTGGCTCTTTTCTGGAGGAATGAGAGCACCCCAATGATCAGCACCTGGAAAACAAGAAATTAATGCATAATATATACGTCTGTTATTCTGTATCCCCAGACATGTAAGCATGTGAGCACAAAAGCAAAAGCATTTTCCAGACTGGTAATAAAATCCACATGGATATATGTTATTACCACTGCTACTACTACGACACTGCAGTTTTCCATGCTGTCCAGAATTTCTCAGTAAATTGAGTGTTTCTGTTAGAGAAAGTTAAGCTTTTTCTTAAACTAAGTAAACCATGTAAAAATACATAGGATTATCTCAAAAATACATCAGTGTCCAGGCTGAAAACATCATCATCATTATTATTATTATTATTATTATTATTATTATTATTGCCTCATGAAGAGCGGACGTTTTAGAGATACATGGTTTTGGAGTCGTCTGGGGACATATTCAAAGTCCATGTTAAATAGGTGGACAACTCACTGCTGGTATGAGTGAAAGGTGCAGGAAGAGGTCAATAGAGATTCCATTCTGACAGTCCTGAGCTGTGGAGTTCCTGGAGAAACAGTGCCAATATAATTTAACAGATCGGGAGTGTCAGGACACAAAGCAGGATGGGAAAGAGGGGAGCAAATGACACTAAACAGGAATCAATGAGATGGACTGAACTAAGCTGATCTAACCAGGTTAAAAATTCATCATTGATAAGCTCAGGTTCAGCTTTGCTGTCGCTCTATCTTGATTCAAAACGGCTATAATCAGCTTGCTAATCTTAAACCCTGTGCAATATTTACAAAAAACAGCTGATTATAAAGTGAAGCGCAGCATCGCGTGCTGGTAGCAGTGAGCAGAATATTAACAGTCTGTACTTACATGAGTTCCATTTGGTTTCTTATCATCACTGAAGTCTTAAAAACTTTGTTTCTGCTCTGCAGTAAAGATTAAGGAAGCGACTGGATTGACACCACTTCTTCATTTCCTGGTTCCAACCATGTGACTCATACGATTGACCTTTGACCTCAGGATCTAACACTTCATTTCTCTCTGCTTTTTGTGTCCTCTCTCCCAGTGTGTCACTTTGTGCCTCTGTCACCTTCTTACCTTTATTCTTTTGCCAGTGCATTTGCTCTCTCTCTCTTTGTCGTACCACACACACACACACACACACACACACACACACACACACACACACACACACACACACAGACACACACACGCCTGAACATTATTGACCACTGTGTTACTCAGTATAAGGAGTGTAAACATCTGGCTCTCAACAGAGATAACCAGTCGATCATTCACCTCCTGACTTCACATTACAAAGGAAAGGTTTCAGATCATGTGACCTAAATCCACGTCCTTTCTTCGTCTACTTTCTCTTTTATTACCTCCACTGCAAAAAATGCATTTACTAGCTTCCTTTTCTTGTTTTTTTTTTTTTTTTTTAATTTTCATCTCTAGCATCTGTTTTACTCCAAGACTGAAAGACACTTTGGTTGTGACCCTTCGGTTCATTCAGACTTCTTATTAATGTCAGACTTAGTGAAATTTGGATTTTATTGAATCAAAAAGACAGTTGTTTACCAATGTTGGACATTTTATTACTCATTGCAAACACACATTTAGGTGTTAGCTGTCATTTTAAAGATGCATGTTGGGTTGCTTATCAGAGCCGGACTGCTCAGCTTAGCGGTGACATCATTCCCTGTGCAGGTCAGCAGCTCTCTTCTTTGGCAATCAAAATGTTCATCCTGGTTTTTCTGCAGAGAAGGTCATAGCACGACATGGCTGTGATTCATTCTCCTTTTAACACAGTAAATTGTGTGTTATAGGGATAAAGAGACGAGAATATCAGAGGACAGATGTGTAAAAACAGATAGAAGGTACTTCATACAAAAAAAGTCAGCAAAAGATGACATGTTTGTGTTAAGTGTCTCCTAAAACCACCCATATATGTTTAATTGTAAAATCTAAAAACCTGTTTTGCCAATGTGGTTGTCACTGAGGATAAAAAGCAGAATAATCTCTTGAAATTTAGTGCTCTTTCATAATTTGGTCACCAGAGATGTGACCATCATTTTCTAGTAATGACCACCAGGTCACTGCCTGTAAAGACCAAGAGATGAATAATAGACTAAACTGGAAAGCTTCCAGTCATTTGAATCCACTGCTGTTGTCAGCCAATCAGAGATCGGCATTGTGACTGCAAGGCTTTAAATTCATTCAGCACCAGGGGGCGGCTCTGACACTTCATCCTCCATAGAGTCAGCTTCGGGTAATGCTGAGCCGACGTGTGAAGGCTGTGAGAGTGAGGCAGCTGTGTGTACTCACTGTCTCTGGACACACAGGGTACACTCATTAGCATAGGTGTTTCCATCGCTGCCACACACCGGAGAGAGGTTCAGAGGGCATGCTACAATCTCCTCCACATCAGGACAGATTGGCTGCCAGAGCACAAAACAACACAACACACATGATCTGGTGTGACTTACCTTCTGTCATCACCATCATACATGGTTAAATTTCCTTCAGTTACACACTTTATATATATATTTTAATCATTCTCTCTCCCAGCACACACACACACACACACACACACACACACACACACACACACACACACACACACACACACACACAGTACTTAAGTCAAGATGCAGCACCTTTCTCACAAGTCCAGAGTTCTTCTCAACATCTGTGAAGAAAGCAGATGACTTCTAAAACCATAAATGTATAAATAACTTGATTTGTCTTGTTCATAATTCCTGTTTATACCTTAGGACAGAAACACAACTATCATTAGCATGCTAAACTGACAGTACACCCACAGACTTCAATAGCATATATCTCATCTATTATATCTCTATATTGTTAACATACCATAAATACAGGTAGAGTATATGAGTACCAATGTGCTACCCTTAAATTTGAGTACATAATGCACATTGCCTTTGAAAAGGATGCAAACAAATAATCCATATTTGTAGAGATCTATTTTCACTCGGGCCTTTTCTGCTGATCATCGCGAAAAAGTCACATTAGCACAAGGCTGTAAGGCAACTAAACACGAAATCTTACAAGACGTTGAATGTTTTCTATAGCCACTGTATATTTCACTCTATGATCTATAACATCTCTCAAACTAGAACGCAAAAATGCTTCAAATTGTGCTTTTCCTTTGTTACCTGCAGCCACACAGATGAGCAGAAGGCCAAGAAAAACAGCTCTTCCAGTCATGATGCTGGTGGATGAATAACTCAGTGACAGAGTGACAGAAACCAGTGTGTTTTTACGAGCGATAGAACTGTGTGTGTGGGAGGGTGCGTGGGAATGCAGCAGGTGAAAACAGACACACAAACACATGCACGCTCTAGAAACTTATAGCACACATTAACACACATGCCCACACACACAGCAAACGCAGCTTTTGTTCTGTCATTAGCTACAAACTTCCATTTGACGAGTCCACGTTGGCTTCAGACACAACTGCTCCAACAACAGAAGTGCAAAAAATAATTAAATCGCAATCTTTTTTTTCAAAATGTATGAATTTTTTATTTATTAATGCAAAGAGTAACTGTACACAATGAGTAACATACCCAAACAGCCGTTTAATACTTAAAAATGTAAACAAATAATAATATTGAGCACGAGAAGAGAAAAATCACCATCTCCCTGTCCTGCCTTTCTCTCTTTATCTCACTACTGTCTCTGCTGTTCACTCATTTCTCTGTCACATGCATGCCGTCTTTGTCTATTTCAAGTGTCAGACAAATGTCTTAATGCAGTGGTGTAGCTTTATTTCGTCTGAATTATATCTGTGTTCCAGTGCAGACAATCATTTTTCAAATTTGTCATATCCAGATCCCTTACGCCTTTGACACGACAGGCTATGAAGTCTATAAAGTGCTCACACTTAGCTGAGGGCAACTCTGACGCCCCACAGCAGTGATTCAATCTGAGATAACGGAAACCCTGCCATGACTTTAGATGATACAGAGCACCTGTAATGACAATCTGTCATCAATTTAAACCCTGGATATGATTTTTTTTTTTTTGGACTATAAAGCATTATAAGCACAACTCTAATTAACGTGGTCCCTGTTTGTGTAGTCTGGCCTATCAAGTACGTCAACCTCTAAAATTTGAGTTGCCGACAGTACAGTTAACTTCAGTGTTGCAGCTTATTAATGTGGACGAACACAAAGATTAGAATTTGGCAACATCAGCAGAATATAACAAAAACTCGCAGTCTGATGGAGACTGAATGAGGGAGAACAGATCTGACGTAAAATGTGCTTTTTGCTCCGAGCTACTGACAACGATAGAGAAGGATTTCTGTAGGTGAGCTGATGGAAAAAGAAGTGAATCAAAGCACATCTTAAACTTTACAAAACAGTCACTTCCTCGACATTATGCTGGTTGATCAAAGATACATATTCAGCTCTATTTGGCACAGATAATGTTCACTCAACTGGTAACGTACTTGACATCACAAGATACTGCTGCTACTGTACATAATGTCCATATCGGTGATGGCTCAGGTCTAAGAACGCACTCATCATGCCTTCACACAGGCACGTTACTGGTAAAGTTACCATCTTTAGACCCCATATAAGCAGAGTAGCTGTAACACTCTTCTCCATGCATGGGAGATACAGTTCCCCATCTGATTCCTCTTATTGCCATCCATAGATTTCCATCTTTTCTCACAACAGAATCTGGATTTAAATTTACACATATGTGCCTGTTACTCAACAACAATGAAGCACAATTCGGTCGTCTCCAGTCCTTTACAAGCTGATCTGAGGGCATGCGCTGGCACACGCACACAGAAGTGATGATAGTCCAGGTGTGTGGCCCAGTGGAAAGCATGCAGTATATATTTCCAACGTTCACGAAAAATTGTCCAATTTCTTCAACATCTTCAGCTTTCTGGTGAAGTCACACCTGCCAGTTTGCGATGGTTATCCTGCGTCCATTCTGATTGGCCCTCAGTTCCATTTAAAGAGGGCAGGACAAGTAGGAACAAGCCAGCATCGTAGGCTGCATCATACAGACATCAAGCAACCACAAGATTTTTTTGTGTTTTTGACAATGAAGGACACAATTACCCCCCAAAAAATAAAGAGTCAAGTTTCATTTATCATCTTCACAAAAAGCTCATTTTTGTGCTTTGATGCCTGTTGGTATCTGTCTTATACATTCTTTAGCAGCCTACGTGCGTTGTCGTTGTTTTTAAATGGAGTGCTCAGATTTCTCTCTCCACCACGATACAGTATAGGCACTGTGCTGGACAATGTCAAGGACGAGAACAACAAATAAAAAAGACAACTTGGTTATCGATCTTAATTGTTATCCAAAGGGAAAAAAAACTCCACAGAGGTTAAGTTTGTCTACTTGAATTAAATTATCTTAAAAAAATCTAATTAGTAAAAATGAATATGTTGAATGTTTGTGACTGAAATCAACTGGATTGTAAATGCTTCTTTACCATCATTTGCATTATAAAACAACTGTGCTTGGTAACGAAGAGCGATTGAGAGGTTTGACCCTGATGAAAAAGTAGTCAGTCCATCTTTTAGTAGTTGGCAGTGAAGGATCAGAACTTTTTGTTTTACGCTGTCGTGATTTCACATTACAGAGTAGCACATACAAACATCCCACTGACTCCTGCTAACTACTTTCAGGAACGGGGATTTAAAAACTACAGATATTTCCTTCCATCATCCCCGATGCTGTGTCCATTGAGTGGGTAGCAGAGCTACAAGCTTTCCAGTCTGACACAGCATTATAATCATGCTGTTGCTTCAAGTGTTCTGGGTCTTTTCTCTCTTTCTGTCCATCTAGTGAAGGAGAAGCACCGGTCTCCAACCCTCACTGGAATATCTTCTCATCTTAAATAGATCTATATATATATTTCTTGCATTGATTTGCATTGAGTTTTCATTGTTTCAGTGTCTCACAATACCTGCAGTCTCTGCCTTTTCAAGAAGCTGTGCGCTGAAGTGCAGGTCCACTGAGAAATGATAACAATTAAAAAAGACTAAAAAATTGAAATAAAAAAAAAGTTGACCATAGTCTGTCTCCCCCACTGGCTAGTGGTCCATTATGTTCTGGGTTGGGGGATGGTGGGTGAAGCATAGCAACTCCCACTGATGGTATGTTGTGGAATCAGACGCAGCTCTCCCTGGTCTTATTGTCTGTGAGGAAAGAGTTAAGCTGGGAAACGTCCACTACCACAGCGTCCCGCTTGTTCAGATGGACATCTTTCATGTGGTCCTCATCACTTTGGTCCTTGGCAAAATTTACAAACACCTGCAGGAGGGAAAAGAAAACAAGGGAGGAATTAGCCAAAACTAAACTCACAATCGAGTTAAACTTAGAGCCTTGGGTGCACTTGCTTACTTGGTCTAGAGTTGTCTGGGAGACGGAGTAATCTTCTATGCTGAGCGCATCCTTGTTCTTAGAGAGCAGGGAGAAGATGCGAGCGAGGGAGGTGAGGGAGGTGGGCAGCTGGTACTGCAGCATGTTGCGGTGTTTCTCCTTCAGCGTGCTGCCAGGAAGCTCCTGCTCGATGAACTCCATCACCGGCCGGAGGTCTGGGTCTGGGCCAGCCACCCGCAGGATGATGGTGTATCCATCACCAAATCTGACAAGAGCATGACAGAGCACGTTTCACTCACCTGAAATGTTTAAATGTTTTTGCGTGTGTGTGTCAAAGAGAGACTTGTTGAGAGATGCTATTCTGCCGTGTACTCCCACCTGTTTTTGAGATGTTGCACGCTGCCCAAACAGCGGAACCTGCCGTTGACCATGATGGCCATTCTGGTGCAAAGTGCTTCACACTCCTCCATGCTGCAAAAAAACACACAACACAGCAGAATGAGCTTGGGCATGTGAAGGTAATACACAAATGAATAGCAGTTAATGGTGTCTTGATGTATGATTATACAGCTCAGTTAACTGAACAGATGTAATTCAGATGCCCAGTCTCACCTGTGGGAGGTCAGGACTACAGAACGCCCCTCTTTGATGATGCTCAGGATTGCGTTCCACAGAGCACGGCGTGCCTTAGGGTCCATGCCTGTCGTCGGTTCATCCTGTGAGCAGGAAATAACAGACACTCAGCTGCTGCTACAACCATCAGGAGCATTTGGATGACGCTCAGAAGTATTTGTATATGTGTGAAAGTGTTTCCACTGACCAGAAAGACTACAGGTGGGCCTCCTATGAGGGCGATGGCTGTAGACAGTTTCCTCATGTTTCCCCCACTGTAGCTCCCCGCTGACTTGTCCACATATTTGACCAAGCCCAGCTTTCGGATGCCCCACTCTGCCACCTAGTGGATGGGAAAATGTTTTCATGAGTGCCAACCATCTTCTTTTGGAAGAAATCCCATGTAATACCTCAGTTGACCACAAAAATAAAAAAAGAGACTGAAAGAGGAACTGTCTGTCTAATTGTTATATAAAAGACCTATACAATAAGCCATTATAAATACAGCAAACCCATGTATGTTTATTGCTGACCTCACAGACTTCCTTCTCAGGCACTCCCCTCAGGATGGCGTAAAACTCGAGGTGCTCTCTGCCAGTCAGCAGGTCGTTGATGGCATCAAACTGAGGACAGTAGCCCATGTTCTGATGCACCTCATCTATCTCTGTGGTTACACTGGAGAGGGTATAAAAATATAATTAAGGCAAAACATTTTTAAACAAAACATTGTCTTGTCCTAAATACTGGAGTGGGGCGGGCAAGTCAATATTTATTCAAAGTACCTTAATTACATTGATTATAAGAAAATCTCACAGTGACTACGTCTTGCCAGTCAGACAGGCTGCATATACAAGAATATATGAATCTTAAAGCAAACCATTGGATGCGTTTTATATTTTGAGGTATCTTACCTCTTGCCAGCCAGGTAGGCCTCTCCACTGGTGACCACAGAGTCTCCTGTCAGCATTTTAAAGGTGCTGGTTTTCCCAGCCCCATTCACTCCCAGCAAACCAAAGCACTGGAGGAGAACAGAGAGAACATCAACACTGGGAAACCTTATGTTATCAGTTCAATCTTCTCTCTTACAAACATAATTTTAACATTACACAAACTGTTTATCTGTACTAAAAAGCCTGGAGTATGTTCACTGTATTGTACCTCTCCAGGGGGGATGCCGACACACAGCCGGTCCACGGCCGGCTTCTGTTTCCGTTTGTAAATCTTGGTGAGCTGCCTGAGCTCCAGGATGTCCGACTGTCCTGCTCCGCTAAGGATCCTCTGTCGCTCCCTGGCCACATCTTCGTCTTCTTCTCCAATAGGCTTCAGATGACTGGTGGATGACCTGCAAGGACACAGGCGGCAGAGGGAGGAGGGGTCACATTCCGGACAGGCTTATCGGAAAGGCTTTAGTTGAACCCAGAGGGAATTCAAATCCAAATCCACTAAGTGTATTTTTTTCTAATATGACTTCTTAGTAATGGATATTGCATTATAAGATAAACTCTGGAGGGATGATTTTTTTTGGTCTCGTTTAGATTTAAGCCTTATTCTGACAGATCATGCATGCATTGAAGGTTTCACCCACCTGGCCTTGATGCAGAAGCGGTACTGAATGAGGACGGTAATGCAGAAGAAGATCACACCCTCGATGGCCATCGCAAAGAGGTTCTTTCCCACCATGTCCCAGGCCAGAGGGGAGCGGAACCGGTTTTCACCTACAGGGACACAACACAGCAGAGAACAGACATTTTAAATACATCAAAACATTTTGTCAAAACGTTTTAGGATAGATTTGCGGTAGCTGGTTGAAAAAAGTGGCCTGTATTTACCAAATCTCTCCAAAGCATCGGCCATTGCCTGATTCTTCACCATGTCAATCAGTCCTCTGCCCAGACAAAAGTGAGGGAAGATGAGGAACACGTTCTTCAGGATGTCGTTGATTCCACCGATTTCCTTCAATGGGAATAAAGTCAATATTCAATTGTAAGAGATACAGCATCCAGTCTCAGTCATTTCTTAGTTTGTATTGTCTCTTTCTATACATTTTTCAATGAACAGTCATCTTCATGAAAGTGACTTGGAGACATTATTTACATTGCTTCCAAACAGCTCCAGTACAAATGTGGAGACGCTGCCATTGATTCCTATCAGTATGTTCACGCTGGTCAGAACCACATAGGCCGTGCTGGGGATCTTGAAGAAGAACGAGGCTGGGTACATCAGAGGGGTGATGGACCATCTGGGAAGGTAAATTCAGATGAGAAGGGGTTAGAGAAACAGAGAGAATAAAAGCAATGAAGAGCCAAACAAATTGAACGTGTCAACATGTACCCGTAGAGCAGCAGCAGCAGGGCCAGCACAGGCAGATTGGTGGAGGAGACGTAGGCGTCTTGTTGGAAACATACAAAGATGATGATGACCAGTGTAGCTGGGACGATGTAGTTACACTGCAAGAGAGGAAGAGGAGGAGGAAGGTCAAACAAAGGCTTCAGAAAGTTTTAAGATAGCAAGATTAGATAACGCATTATGTCCTGATAAATTTGGACTTTCTTCTCATAATTTTTTATATGACTGCAATGTCTTACCATATCCCAGACGAAGTTGGCCAGCCAATAGAGGAAAGGCTGCACTCCGCTGATGAACTGCATGTGTTTGGCCTTGTTCACTCTCTCCTGGATGAGGAAAACCACAAAGCTGGCAGGGACGAAGGACATGGCAAAGATGACGCAGATGGAAACCAGCACATCCACTGATGTTGTCATCCTGAGAGCGGGAGAACAGATTGAAGGAAGCAGTGAGAAGAGATGTTTCTGAGAAAAGGTCACAGAAATGTTAGAATTTTCAAATGTACTCCTGCATTAACAGTAATACTCACAGTGCGACCTGGGACAGCTGCTCCTTGGTGAGGTTGAGCGGGTGATTGTAGGCTGTGATGCCAAACTTTGTGGGGTCTTTGTCGGCTTGCAGACTTGCCCGCAGGATGCCATTGTTCATGACATTGAGGAAAGAACCGATGCTGTGCCAGCCCTTGTTGTTGAACCAGATCTGAAGAGAGAGAGAGGCAGGCATTTTAGTTTCTGTAAGCTCAGAGGACCTGCCAAGCAGGCTGGGAGTAAATTAGTATCTCCATGATCAGCTGAATGTCTCCAAGAGAGTAAAGATTATAGCATGCCATAAAAAAATATACAGTCTATCCTCTGTGCTCTCTCCCACTGTAGCCGTTGTTTTTGTTTCTTTCCTTTCCTTCTTTTCTCATTTCTTTCCAGGTTTTTATTTCATTCAATTTAAACTGTATTTTGGTTTTGTGGTGGAATTGAAGCTTATTCAGTTAGTTGCTCTGGACAAAAAGCATTGCCTACATGCCTAAGGTGAGACAATAAAATGTCAAAAACTAAGGTTTGTCATCAATGTTGTCCTCAACAGAGACAAGGTGATACAAATTTCTGCAAACACACAGTATGTATGTATGTGCAATTCATGAATGAGAAAGAAAAAAAACAAAAAGAACAAGAAATGCAATTATTATGCAATCAAACTTCATAATATAAATAAAGTGAGTGGAACATATTGATGAAACACATGGGCGTGACGAATTTGGTGAGGAAAGCTGGACGGTAACCTACGGAGCCACGTGCTGTTGTATAACCAGTGTGTGCGTGTGCTAACCTTGACGTTATTCTTGGTGTCCAATCCTTGGATAAAACTGGAGAGACTGTGAAAGAAACGATCTGCTGCAGTTCCCTGGAGGGTGGGTGAGGCAGAAAGAGAGAAGGTGGGAGAGGGGGAAGGTTTTCTTTAGCACATGGGTAAACTGACACTGTGATAAAGTTATACAGCTCGAGACCTGATACAGCCGTAATTATAAAAACATCTCACCCTGAATAACTGCAACCACGATCGTACAATCTACCACATTAACAAGCTTTTCTTGTGCATTAGTTTGGTGCAGTATGTAAAATACTAATGTAGTGAAATCTCTTACTCTATCCAGGTGGAAGCGCCTCCTCAGCTGAGTGATTGCATCATCGATTTCATCTGTGTGGGACAGAAGCTGAGAGCTCCTGGCACCCAGCGAGAACCCACCATATCTGAATGGAGAACAACAGTTTTACCATCAGCGGAGGACACAGCAGAGAGGCACTAGGGTCAATATTATTGACAAATAAGCTCAAGATGGGACATGTCTGATAATGTACCTGAACTCGTTAACCCAAATCTTGTTCTTCAGGCTGTAAGAGAAGAAAATAAATAAAATTTGAGTGCTTAATGTATCTTTATTATTACAGTAACCAAGCACAAATGTCAGCGTGACACAAATGTGTAAGATGAGTGTTACCTTTTGCCGATGATCTGAGCGTAGGTTTTAACCAGGTAGTCTGAGATGTTTCTGCCGGTCAGATTCTGAAGAGTGTCTTTGTCACTGATCTTCATCTGGATACACAAACAGATAAAACACTTCTTTAACATTTATTTTTTGTAGCATTACCGGTTTACTTGTATTCGCATGATAAAATGAGAAGAAAGGAAGACAAGAGAGTCCTTGCTGTAAGGTTATTTGAGCTTTCCTTTTGTAGCTTTGTATTTAGACTTAAGTTTTGACTTTTCAATTGTTTGGCGTCACTAACCTGTGGTGGTGGAAGTCCGCCAGCCCCAGCGGGACACTCTGGAAGCATCCTCTTGCGTCCTCCACAGCTGCACTCACACAGGGGAGAGGGGTTCTCCATGGACCAGTTGCCTTTGTCGAACATGTCCTTCACACTCTGGGAGACTTGCGGGATTGACCACTCATCCTCAACTGCTGTACAGGGAGTGTCCCTGAAGCACAGAGATAGACAATTTTATATTCAACTCCATTTTATATGTAATCTACATATTCTTATTTTCCAAAGTGTATGTGAAAACTCACGGTAAGGGTTCTCCGTCCATGCAGCGTGTTCCAAACCCTGGGTTTTCTGTCAGAGCTCCCAGTAGTTTGCTGATGTGAGGGTCCTCAGGTAAGTCATTACTACAAAGACACAGAGAACCATTTGCCTTTAATAATGCATATATTAGTACGTATAAACACTGTGCACTGTGTAGATGGAAATAACATTGATTCAGAAAATGTGCTGTGTGTTTGTTTTTTTCCTCAGAAAAAAATTATGATTTGACGAATTGAAGATTGAAAAGTGCTTTGACTGATAATTAGTTTCTGTGAAGTTATGTAATGCGCAATGTTGTCTTTTTTTAAGAAGATAAATTGGAAAAAAAAAAAGAAAAAAGAAGGAAAATGCAATATCTCACCTGATGAAGGTAAACTGTTCTCCATACATGCCAGGATGCAGAGCCAGACTTGGGTACTTTCCAAAAGGAGGAACAATCAGACTGAACACGAGGGCGATACACACAAACACTGCCGGGAGGACAATCTGCAAAATAACAGTATGACAATTTATTACCACTGATGTACAAGAAAACTGACACACTTCACACTAATATTGCTTCCCTGTGAAAGGTATGAGATTGTTATACAACACTGCACGGTTGGTGCACCGCAGTAAGACCTACACTGCCATCCTGTTTATTTACAGTACATGTATATGAAAATAGCATCTGTATACCTGAGCAAAGAAGCCTTTCCTGGAGCGCCGAGCGTAGAGGAACCGTTTCCAGAGTAGTGCAACAAACTGCTGTCTCTTCAGACTCCATCCTTTGACCTGGTACGAACCTTTGCCATCTGTTCCACTGAGCCAGTCGGTCTCACGGGATTCTGGACGCAGACATGGCGACACACATGAGCAAACTTGCAAACGAAACCTGCGTCCTGATTCTGTAATAGCATACAGCAAGTACTGACTGCCTGTAATTGCAACTTTACTGGCACAAAGCAACTGATTTCTACATTTTCGACTGCACTTTTTCTCCATTAAAGTTCTGAGACATATGCTTTCTAATTTACTTTGTATATTTTTGGTGAAATACAGCTTTAGATAAAAACAAAGCATAAAAGCAATGATAGAAAGCAAGACTATCATTGCACTGCATGCTGGGTAGTGCAGTTCTACCTGGGTCACCTTCAGAGTCATTGAAATCAAAGTCATCCTCCGTGAAAGGCTTCAGGCAGCTCTGATGGTCTCCAAACGCATGATGGCGACGAGTCCTGGTGGGCACCACTCCATCTGCAGCCACAGGAGGATTTCATGTTCATTGAAACTATCCGAGTTTCATGTCTTCTGTTTTGTTTAAATATAACTGAGTCTGCTAATGTATGTCTAAAATAAGGGTGGAAATTTCACCTGAAAGCTCAACAGAATCCACTCCACTGTCCTCAGCCACTTTCAGGAAAATCTGCAGAGATGGAAGACATACGATTAAAACATGGGCATGGAAACAATAAATGGAATATGGGAAAAAACAGACAAGAGGTGTAAAAGCTTTTTACTGCTCCTCACCTCTTCCAGGGTGGTATCAGATATTCCATAGCTGGATATTGCCAGGTCAGTGAGCCGGTCATCCAGCTCATGGAAGAGCTCTACAAAGGCTCCGTCTTTAGCTGACTGGTAGGGCAGGACATAGGTGAGTTCGTGGCCCAGGTCCTCAACCAAGCGAGCCTCAGGGACATGTTTGAATATCACGTTAGAGATGAGGGACACATCTGTAGGGAAGAAGTTGGCCAAAAGAGTGAGAGGTTGGCGAGAAGGAATACAACATCGACATCCTACAAAGTTAGCTTCACAGGAATTAACTTAAAGCAGCCAATTAACTGTCAGTCTTACCAATCGTGGTGGTTTCACTCTCTGGTTCGCTGCCCAGACCAGCATCTGAACTGCTCTCTGATACACTATCCTCCTGAAGCAAAGACAAAGAGGGTAAACAGTTAAATAAAGCAAGACTAAATACAACATCTCCTTCCTTCCTGATAATCAACTCTTGTTAGCTGAGAAGTAATTTTCTATCCTGTTTACGGAAAGTGTTGCTCAGTTTAACTGGATTATATGTCTCTGTATAAATATTTGTTTGCCTCCACATGCCTGCTTTTGGGAAGCATTTGAGAAACAATGATAATGACCTTCTCTTCCTCTAAGCTAAAAAAAACGACAAAAAAAGAACATATTTCAATCTCTTTAACAACACTAGAAGTGACTCTCCTTCTTGTTTATCCTTTAAAACACACATTCACATCTGTCTCACCTTCTCTGCCTTCTTGCTGTAGGAAACGGTGCTGGCAGAATTCCTGCAGGACTGAAGGGTCAAGTCGTAGTCTCTCTTGACCAAGGTCAGGTAGTAGCCTGTACCCAGGTGCGTCTTCAGGAAGAGCGAGGAGCCTACACAGCACAACTTGCCATGGGAGATGATGGCAATGCGGTCACCCAGGATGTCAGCCTCATCCATGTGATGAGTGGACAGGATGATGGTGCGGCCTGATGGAGGAACAAACACATTCAGCTTACACACAACGCCCACTCATTGGCTTACGCATTAAAAATATCAAATATTAAAATGAATGAATACCACGGTATTTACCTTGTCTGTATTTAAGCAGCAGGTCCCAGATGCCCCTGCGAGCATAGGGGTCAACCCCAGCAGTGGGTTCATCCAGGATCACAACCTTTGAGCCCCCAACAAAAGCAAGGGCCACTGACAGCTTCCTCTGCATGCCTCCTACAAAGACAACAGAAGAAAAAGTCAGAACGACTGTAAAACATATGCCCAATATTATTTGTGAAACCACATTAAGCTACATAAAATGCTAAATAACCACACTGACCGGACAGTGTACTGGTGCGAGACTGTCGTTTGTGAGGCAGCCCGACATCGTTCACAATTTGTTCCATCTCAGCCTTCACCTTCTCCTCCGGCAGGCCCTTCAAACGGGCATAGAACCAGATGTGTTCCTCCACTGTCAGCCTGGATTAGAACAGATCACACAATCACCAAAACAAAAGAGGCTACAAGTATGCAAAAATGTCAGTTCTCGATATCGAGATCTTGAGATGCTGAGATCTTGACTGTATACATACATGCTGAAAAGGACATTGTGCTGGGGACAGACACCGAGGTTCTGGCGGATGGTGCTCAGTTCAGTGCGGATGTCCTTGCCAAGGATGTAGGCTGTGCCAGAAGTGGGTGGAAACAACCCCGTCAGGATTGACCTATTAGAAAAGCGGACAGGGACACAACAGTCACCCTCAATCACCATTTCAACTGAGTACATTGGACTGCAAATAATGTGTGTATTAACTTACATAGTAGTGGTCTTGCCAGCTCCATTGTGGCCAAGGAAGGAGGTTATCTGTCCATTATAGAACCTCAGGGACAGTCCATCTACGGCCAGCTTGTTTCCATGGCTGTAGACCTTCACCAGATTCTCGATGTAGACACCTGGCTCGATGTGGCCCGGCTCCTCCTCAATGCACACAGCTGTGGATAAAATAAAGCCAAGGACGACAGCATTTTAGCAGTGACATAAACTACGGTTTGAAAAGACGAACAAAGCGAGGAATCGTCTATCTCCACTATCTGCATTGATTTCATATCTGAAAATTCTTTCCTAAACAGAAAGACAAATGAATAATCATAATAATGATTATGATTGTACCTTGAGCATTGCCCTTCTTTGACAGAGGGGTGGAGATGTTCTTGTTCTCTTTCTCTCCACACCAGTACGTCCGAGTGAAAGGGAAATACCAAGGCCTGGGGATCCCGTACTGACCTGGAATAGAGTGAATTGTATGTTTTCAATCCCTTATCAAACATCATCAATTTTGCAATTTAAGGGGAAAATAACACAATTGTAGACTGTATCTATGACTCACCAGGGAATACGGCTTCAATGTACCAGGTCATTATTCCATAAAGCACAGCGTCGAACAGCATGAGGCAGATGGAGGTGGTCAGGTTGTAGCTGTCTTCCTCCAGAGGGCTAGCCAACAGGTTTGACCACTGGATACCAACCCCTTGCTCTTCAAACAGGGCAAAGTACTCACAGCCAAAACCGAAAGCCACAGGAGACAGCAGACTCTGGGAGAAGAACAGAGAAGCCAGAGATTAACAGAGAGAAAGAAAATAACAGTCAATACAAAATACTCCGCATTCCTGTATGTATTCATATGAGTATTATCAAATTGCTTCCACGCACCACTACAACTTTTGCTCCAAATCCTACGTAGTCTTGCCAGGCGACGCACAGCACGTAGGGCAGGTAGAGCGTGAAGTATATGATGCCACCGCAGGCAGCTGCCAAGTTGGCACGAGAGAACAGGGTGCTGATGAGGAAACACTGCATGATGGTCACTACGCCGAAGGATCCCAGGAAAAGAAACACCACTCCTGGGTCACTGTAAGGCAGTAGGTTGCCCATCTGACAAGGGAGGAGAGAAAAAAGAGAAGGAAAAATAAATAGTTTCCTGGTTACAGCAGTATGATATCACTTGTTTTTCATGACATTTGATGACATTTCTAGACAATGAAGCACTGTGATCATGGAAAAACAGAGTGACCATTAAATTAAAATGCTGGGTATAAACATCAGCAATGATCAGTGTGAGTATTAGTCCTCACCTGTTTTCAACATTTTGGCATGATGACGTGTGTATCTGTGTGTGTCTGCGGCAACACCAACCTTCAGTAACATCACCAACAGGCCGGCACTGATCAGGAGCGGGATTAAACTGCTGATGAACCAGCTGAGCCACAGGATGCCGTTGTTCAGTCCCATGATCCTCATGGTCTCCTTGAGCCGGGCCTCCTTCTCGTATACCACGCCCTTGATGATGATGGCTACTGAGTACATCCATGCCAAGGTCATGAATAGAGGCATTGACCGACTCATTACCCGTAGGAAACTGTGGAAAAAAATAGAAAAATTGGTTACATATCTTTTAAATTAACAGTGAAAAGGTGCAATTAGCCTCTGACTATTCCAAGGGGTCACTTACATGTCATCAACATAGCAGGGGTAGGGCATCTGCTGAATGTAGATGCCTGTCCTCTCCTTGGTGCCAGTGATGGCTCTGATGATTCCATGCTCGATGACGTCCTGCAGGTAAGAAAATCCTCCCCAGATGTACCGAAGGTCCTCGAAGGGGTCTGCCCTGGGACCGGGGTCCCAATAGCTGTAAAGCAAAATGAAAATCAGTAAGAACATACGAATCTGTAAAGGATCTGTTAATGCATATTAACTGGACACAGCCTCTTACCCATCTTTAATCTTGTTTGTCCTCTCCACATTATCAATGTCCATGCGGATCTTATAGTTGACATTGGGAGGCAAGTCTGAGCTGTTGTTAGGGGAGATGTCAGGAAACACGATTCCAGCCCAAAACTTCTGGTTGTCCAGGAGACCCATGGACTTGTTGACCAGCCTTTCCTCATTAGCTACCGGCTCCAGCTTGTCCAGGTTCACACACTGAGAGGAAAAGAGAGCGGGTTTACGGCATATTTCACTAGAAAGGCTTATTAGGAATGAAGTTATATTTGCAGGAGTTATTCTGGGGTCTAAATTATGTATCAAGATCTGTGTCATCCAACTGTTCACGTACAACGCTCTTAATGATAAACTAGTCAACTCTTCAACACAAATCATAAAAAATCCTGCTCACACGATCACATGCTTTCCTCACAAATATGCTGACAACAACAATGAACTTTATATCCCATTACACAAACATGGGTGCTTTGGGTTGACAGTGAGGAACAACACCGTACTTGCTGAGCTCATTTGTTGAGACCTCCTGAAGATTAGCCTCTCACATACATACCTCACATAAGCTGACTTATACCTCATCCCCCCACACTGTGCAAGAAGCCAATGAGTTCAAAAAAGGACAATGAAAACCCCGTGTGAGCATGCATATTGCTACAGCAATGACACACTTAAATGGTCGTACAAGGCCATGACATAGTTTATGGTGGGAGGAATGTCAGTTTACACACATAATGTGATCTCCTTAATGGGTGAGACACAGTCAGTGGGTCAGTGGGTTGTTTGCAGTGTTAGTCAAATAACTTTGATGATGTTCATTTGACCTCAAGTTAGGGCTTTAAATATTTTCTTTTTAATGATATAGTGTGGTGCTTGTACATTTTATTGCATTGTCCACAGTGGCAAGACGGATGAGCAGACTATGGGTAGTCTAAGTTCATGAGGTGGATCCAAAGCCACATCAAATTCATCCATTATAGTTATTAGTCTATGGAATGGAAAACATCATTAGTTATTCAGCTAATCTGATCATTATATCAGGATAATTGTATATCAGAGGTATACCACAAGGCTATTAATTCACATTTACCACTGAACCCTGATGTTTACTTTAAGAGCATCTCAATCAAGATTTTCCATTCCCCAGGGCATGAACATTGATTAACATTTGGCAGGGGTTTGCGGGGGGTTGTTTTTCGCTGAGGCTTGGCTCTGGCATACTGACCCACTAAGCAGAGACAGGAAGCAGTGACACGCTCAGCATGGCAATAATTCAATTTGATGAGGGAAGGAATGAGAACATTTGATTTTAAGACTTTTAATAGCCATGCCGGGAGCCAAATGTAGTTCAAAATGCATTAGCAAACAATAAAAGATGTGGGAAGATTTTGTAATGTGATGACCTATCTGGGCAAGTAGCATTTAACCTATTTCCCCACTAGCCTTTCTTTGAATCTTGACCTTAATAGAAACTGGTTCACAGCTATTTTACACAACTTCAGACCCATACAAAGACAAGTTTCTTGCTGCAATCCCTGAAAACAAGAATGGCTTTACAGTAATATAATTTCACACATCTGCATATGCAGACAAAACGAGTCACATGAAAATATCATAACACCGCTCAAGAGTCTTTTCCACAAAGATTGATTTGTCATTTTATGTACTGAATACCTTTCCTGGAAAAATAGACATCAGTTTTGTGTGTTGGTGTCTGGTGATGCATCCTGCACAAACACACTAACCTCCATGAAACGTGAGATGGTTTGTATGGCCTGATCGGTTTCATTGAAGACTTCTCTCCAGGTATAGGCAGAACCTGCAGGTCTTTGGTCTTCTGAGATCTTAGACAGGAAGTTCGACACATCAGACACACGCCACTCAGTCTCACTGAGCTGGTCTGTAAAGAACGCAGCACTGGCGTTATTCCGGAGCAGGGTCTGCAAAAAGAGAGGTTTATATTGTTATATTGTTATAGAATGTCGATGTATCATGACCTGTTAGAATGAAGACAAACTAAAATATGGATAAAGGAACACAACATTTCCAAGTTGCTTACAGTCATAAGACTTTGAAATCTTTATCAACCTTTTCCCCTTCCCTGTAATATGTATGTCAAGCATCGGTGGAAAAAATGAACTGTGAATAATCACTGTCTTCAGGCTCGTTTGGTTTTGTGACCTTTATTCTTGCTGTGTCCTGTGTGTATGCTTGTGTATTTCCTTGTGTGGCTTGTGACCTAGCGTAATGTCATTAGATTTTCTGAGATCCCTATTCAAGGCTTCCCTCATAATCAAAACAATTTCATGACACACAGTGGTAAAAATAGCAGAAACAGCCATCTAATCAAATACTGTCCTAACAGACTACTGCCTTTTTTTCCAAATTAAAATGAACAGAGCTTTAAATTTTATGTAAAAACCAATTTTTTTGTTTGCCCTAAATGGTTGGTTTGCCCTAAATGGTTTACAGTACCACCTTTCACCACTAGGTGGAAGTGGCGCTTATGTAATTTACATAGGAAAAGAGGAGCTGAGAAGACAGAGCCATGTTATGAGCTATGAGAGATGTTTTTCTTCATAACATGCAGTAAATGGCTCATTCTGGTAGAATGACTGTAACTTTATATGCATTTATCTAGACAGAACAAGCAATAGGCAAGAAAACCAAGAGTGTCTTCTGATCAGAGAACAAATGCTTTAAATGATTGTTTAACCAGAGTGAATAATTGGCTTCTCTTTGCCTCTGTCCTCTTTCTCCACAGTTACAAGTACATTTGCCATCCTGTGACAAACCAACGATCAGAATCAGAATTGGGCTGACAATGAAAGCAAGTAAAGTCCAAGAGCACAGACCAATATTGTGACATTCTTGGTCAGTCGGATACTTTGTGCATATAGTCATAACACGGACACATCTGAAGTCGCCTGGGTGGTCACATCACACACTTAATTATACTCCAGCCAGATGCACAGATTACTGTCTTTGAGCCCCTCGTGTAAACAGGAAGGATGCAGAGAACACAGCTTTGAGGTGTGTACATGAGTGTTGTCAGTGCATCCACACTCACCCTGACCAAGTCCATTTCCTCGCTGTTTTCCATGAAGTTCCAAATTTTGGGCCTCATCTCCTCCCACATCCCTCCAAGGTCCCTCAGCACGCCAAGCTCCTGGAAGGTCTTATTAACCTGCAACACACACAGTCTCACTTAATGGGGCTTCATTCATGACTGAGATGGGTTTTGGAGATGAGAAGGGCCTGCTGTACCTCGTGGATGATTCTCTGTGTTGCTGGAGTATCTGGCGTGTACAAGATCTTTCCCATGAGCAGAGGCTTCAGAGCTCTCCAGATCATCCTGGAAATAGGGCTGGACTCCAGGCTCCGCATCATGTTGTTACAATAGGGAGCTGGAAAATGAACAGAGACATTCTGAGTCTTGAAGTCTGTCTCTCAGGGTAAATGCTTGGCAGAAATGAAAGAAAGGGTTGTTTCCAGCAGCTCTGAACACTCACTTGAAGAGTTATCGTAAGTGGACAGTGGTTCGCTGTCGCTGTCATTGCCATGGTTTCCGAACAGGGCCTTGTAGTTGTTGTCTTCATACCAGTTGAGAGACTTGATTTTGAGGCCTCCTCCCTCCGGATGTCCACACACGATACGTGACACGGCCTGGTACATTTGGTTGGGAGAGCCTGTGGCATTTGCAGTCAGATACAGGATCTCCTTACGCATATCCTTCCAACTCTTCATACTGGAAAGCTGGAGGGAGGAACACACATACACATTTTGGCATGATGATGGTGGCTGTAAATACATTCCAGGCCCAAATCTTGATAAGCTAGGGGATACAGATACACACAGACCCATATGCAAACACAGTGAAAGCTGGTACTCTTTTCACTGAAACAAGCTAAATCACAAAATCATTGGAAAAGGGATATTAAGAACCAGACCAATGACTGGGAGCAAACAAATCAAAACAAAGTTTTGAAATGTTCTTGGTGCATTTGATGCGTTTGTTGGCTACACTAAATGTCCAACAGTCATGATCATCAGTTGGGTACAAACATACAGACACGAGAGTCTCCTGACGAAGCACATTTCAGATAATTAATACTGCCTTTAAAAGAAGGACGAGAACTCTGCAGAAAATATTTTAGTTTGGGACTTATTTAGATCCATGTCCGAAACAAAATCAGCTCCTTGCTAGGTTTGAAGTTATTATTAGTTAGTTATTAGGTAGTTATTATGATAAGGTTATCATCTGCACTATGAGTGGTATTCTGGACATGACACAAGCCAAGAGTTGCACTGCAGGGTGGAGACACTTAGCACTTAACCGTCTGCCTGGCTATGATAAATTTAACTGCTGTTCCCTGTCCTATCTCCCTCTGACTGTGTGTGTGTGTGTGTGTGCGTGCGTGCGTGCGTGTGTGTGTGTGTGTGTGTACTTTAGAGTGATACTTAGATGTTGTTGCATTGTTTCTTACATGAAAACGACAGTCATGTATGTTCATGGAGTTTCTCAAAGTATGTCAATATTTGCTGGTTTACCTCTCCACAGTGTCAAAAAATTCTCAATGCTAAAAGCCGGGGGGCAGTGCAGTACTGTTGACGTGTTATTAGAGCACGAAGCGCTATTAATAGTCCTGCTATAATTCAGTATCGCTGGCAATGTTAGAAATAGCCAAATTGTGACTAAGCATTTAGTTTTTTTATGAACTTTTATGTCTCATGCTCAGATAGTTAAACTGCAAAGGTTTCAATAGTCGTCTTCCTCAGTAACGCTAAGTTCTTTATTGTGTCAGTTAACATAAAAACATAGATATTTCTCTTCTTTTTTCTTGCTGTTCAGGAATTCCATATTAATGTGCTCCCAGTAAAGGATAAACAGAGGTAATATTTGTTTCATTCTATTGTGACATTTAACTTTGCAGAACAATTGCTGGTCATTGCCTCAAACTTACAATGAACAACAAAAAATAAACAATAGGGCTCTTTGTCATATTCTGCTACTCTCCAGAGAAACTGTCCTCCATATTCTGCAACATTAACTATCAAGTGTTACAAGTGTTACATCAGCCTGAAGGAAGCAGGGAGTTCATTCTGGTTCACACAGAGGTTACTGCCGGTCAAGAGACAAGTTGTCACAAGTTCCCAGTTAAGTTCTCCAAACTGGTTGGTGGCACAAGCGATTATGTCACCAACTCGTGATATGAAAGGAGTGACAGGAGGGAATTTGCTTTTTTGTGCAATTAAAACACAAAGTGGGGGCGGAATACGAGGGGAGCTTTTGTTTCCTAAGTGAGAACCACAGGAGGATATCCTCGGGCTTAGGCTAAGCTCTGTCTGTGTGTGTGAGCAATGGAGGCTGAGGAAATTGCACCTTTTTCCTGAGGTAAATATTTGAGGAGGTCAGAGACAGATGGCAGAGACTGACAAAGAAAGAAAGAAAGAAAGAAAGAAAGGAAGAAAGAAAGAAAGAAAGAAAGAAAGAAAGAAAGAAAGAAAGAAAGAAAGAAAGATCATATGAGTTTGCAGCAGAGAACAAAGAAAGGTTACTATCGGTCGTTCTCCCAATAGGCAAACCTCCGCAGGCTCCACAAGCAGAGTGCTATTACGCTGACAATTGTTGTAAACACTCACTGACATACGCACACACGCACGCACGCACACATAAACAGGCGGCATGAGGCACGAACACACAGAAGATCCTGACATGCATGGCTCTTTCAGAACAAATAACACTGTTCTCTCTGTCGACTTGGTGTGATTTCAAATGTCTACAGCATGCAATTCTTATTCTGCCCATCAACAAGGTATTCAACAGCGTTTTCCAATAAAGTGAAAGTGAGACTGAAAGAGCTGTTGCGTCTCAGATCACAGACACAGACATTCTGTATGCGGTGGCTTTGCAGCTGAGCCTGCTGCCACATCAGACAGTCACATGCTTTCCTGCTCACTCAAAGAACTAGATGCAGTAATGTGTGTGTGTTGTGTTGGACTGGGTGCATATCTGGGTCTTTGTGCTGGTGGTTTGCTTGTGTGAGTCTCTATGTGTGTTAATGCATTAAAAAGTTCTCGGTGTGTGCGTGTGTGTGTGTGTGTGTGTGTGTGTGTGTGTGTGTGTGTGTGTGTGTGTGTGTGTGTGTGTGTGTGTGTAAATATGTCTTCATCTCTTCATACCTATATAGTATCTGCAAACCTCAGCCACATTTTTTTGGCTGTTCTGGTGTCAAATGCTCACATACACTCACACACACAAGCGGACCATATCTCATCTCATCTGCTGAAAATGCTTTTGTGTGACTGAGCGTATGTGTCACTTCCCGAGAGGGATGATCCTCACGTTAACTTGCGTGACTAGGTGGGAAATACACACTCAGGCACACACAGACACAGGCAGCAGAAGAGGATCGTCCCAGAGTAACCTCGTAGCACAGCCTGTATGAGGTTACTAAAGTTCAAATTTCCGCTCCAGCACACAGCTATTTAGACTAGAGCAGCTGTTAACACAAAATGGGACATTTTAAATACACCTTAACTAGGTTGTAAGATGAATATTGTAAGACTCACTCTCTCTAACAATGTAATGTCAAAGTAGTGTCAGAGCAAACAGACATAAGAATATTGATGATTAGCATCTGTGTAAAGTCTCACATGAAATTACTCCTAATAATGAAAATTGAAAGTTAAAATGTTTTGGTTCTGATCTGGTTCCAATCAATCATCCATCCAGATATCAGGTTGTAGATTTCTCCATGATGATGGTGGTCAGGTTTTGAAACAGAGAGGTTACTGGAGTTTATTCACACACCCTCTAACGCTTTGCTAAGCAATTGCATAAACTACTTAGAGCAAACAATGCAAAGGAAAGAAATGTCACTCATGTTTTCAGAGAAGTATGTTGATTAAAATTACAATAGATTATTCAAAAAAAGGTGTTTGGTGGGCTTGTAAGGGGAGGAAATGAATAACCCTTCTTTCCTTTATTACTACCAATTATAATGCAACATTTAGTCTACGTAGTTGTGATAGCCTGGGAATCATGGGGAGTCCACATTATTGTTGTTTAAATTAATATATTCCAAATATATTGGAAATTATTAGAGTTCAAATTGTGCTGCCAGCCTCCTGAGCTAAAGAAAATAATCTTACAAACAGAGAAAAAGGGTTATGAATAATACTGCAGCTAAGATTTAACGATGACAAATCAAGAACACTGACAGCTGCTGAACACTGTTGATGAGCTTTCACTGGGGAACAAGTGACAAATATCATATTGGTCACAACTTACTTCATTCTGACAATGAAGATTATGTGAGTTTTGTGAGCATCTTTGTGAGAGCAAGGAAGAAAATCTGCCACTATTAAACTTGTTTCAGACTTTCTCGGACTGCCATTTAGGTAGGACTAGGACTTATTCTCCTTTTCAATTTGGACTGGGAAATTTGTAAAACAAGTCTGCAAAAGTACATACAGATTTGTAAGTCAGATTTTTACATTTTTGCTCCACTGGCAGAATTTTCATGTGGCTTGTCACATGGCTAAGTGAAAATGAGCTTTTTCTTGACTACTGACAAGACATTCTGAAAATACATCATCGCTGTGGTTAGAGAGGAGAGGTTACATGAGTGCATATCTACACTCTGCCAGCCTCAAAGCGGACCTCATCTACCAACCAGCTGAGCAAACCCATATAATCTGCTTCTAACAATGTCATACACCATGGAGAGGAATGATTCCTCTTAGTGGCAAAATACTAAGAGATTAAATAGATGCTCTTTCAGTGAATATGCCACTGTGTGTTTGCATGGCATACCTCAAGTGCCTGCAGCCTAAAATAAGCTCAAGGTCTCCACAGGAGCACAAAAGATCAACAAAGAAAAACATGGTGAAAGGAAGTTATGAAAGAATGTTTCTGGTTAATAGTCTTCTGCTCTTGACACCCTTCATGTTTTCATGTTTGTTGGACATCGCCCTCTCACACAGTGCCCAGCCAAAAAGCACATGGTGGAGAGGGTAAAAAGGATTAGTGATGACTGCAATGAGAAAGAGGAAAAAACACACTCACTGATGTTCTTACAGCCCCTTAAACAGGAAATGCTATAAACCTGCTAATGTACACACATGCACGCACACACACACACTTGTACACATGTAGATGGGTCTTCATGTTTTTTGCCAACTCAGCAGAACAGGAGCCTGAGAGAAAGGGGGTATGTGTTTTTGCAGGACTGACTGCTGCTTCTCTCCTTTCTTACTAGATTCCACTTGATCAGACTGGGCTACATTATCTTGGGCCAGGTGTGTGAGTGTCTGTGTGTGCGAGCGTGTGCATGCATGTGACCCTAAACTGAGTAGGTATGCAAGACAGTGAGGACAGCGCACCTGGTTGTTGAGTAAGGATCATGTGCCACCACCTACTGGAGCATTTCACTGTTTGTTCTCAATGTCAATTTTTGCACCCCTTTAACCATTTAGACCGTAATTTGTTATCTGTCAGGTTTACGCAGAAAAGAGGAATTTGGCTCCTCAAAGCATGCTGTGGTAGAACAAAGCTTAAAAGCTTTTACAAACCCAATATTGAAACAAGGCAGCCAGCTGACCTTGAGGACCTTTGTCTCTATTATAGTGAAGCATTTTTATCGGAATGTGCTTTGAGTGATTTGAAATCAGCAAGTGTACTCAACAGCCCGAACCTTGCACTACTACTACTACTACTGCATGTGACCTGTGTGATTAATTAAGTGAATTCACAGAAAACTGATTCCTGGTAAAAATTGATTTTATGCACAAATATTAAAACTGTAGACTGAACTTTGGAAACAAATACTTCAGCAAGTCTGTTTGTACCTGTTGTAATGTGTGGGGGCTGTGTTCTTTGCGTGTGTGTATGGTGTATCTACCTCCACGGCCAGTGATCCCAGGTTCTCCAGAAGATAGTTGGTTGCAGCTGAGACGTCCTGAATGACTTTGGGATCCGAGCTCACGTCCTTCTGTTAGTGAGAAAGGGCATGTTTACTATGTTGCAGAAATAATACACTGTTTTTGTTTGTTTGTTTCGTGCACAATTGCACAATTAATACATCGGGGAAAAGTTAGATTAAAATCACGTACAACTGTAACTCATTAACATGTATATATATCTTCCATTTTGTTTTATTCACTTAGGATGAATTATTCTTCTCAACAGATGTGATTACAGTTTTCCTCTGTGTGTTTTCCCTCATCTGGCACAATGCAATATAGATGACGGGAAAAAGCTCATCACAGAGGCAGAGGAAGGTGAGAAGGGGAGACAGACGGCGTGGTAAAGGGGAGGCGGGAGAGAAACACGAAGGGAAAACGGGGGGTTCAAAGGTGAGGCAAGAGGGGAGCCGAGAAAGAACAACAGGTTATGACCCCCTGTGCTCTCATCACTCAAACTGCTGTGTGTGTGTGTGTGTGTGTGTGTGTGTGTGTGTGTGTGTGTGTGTGTGTGTGTGTGTGTGTGTGAGAGAGAGAGAGAGAGAACCTGCGTGTTCCCATCTATCACACTAAGCTGTCAGCTGCTGGAATGCCTGACACTCAATAAAGCACAGGTGTCACTGAAGGCAGAGCAGCAGTCTGGGAAGAGGGAAAGACACTGCAGCTTTCCAGTTTGCTCACTCTTCTGTCTCATTTCTCTTTACCTTAATAATTTCTATCCCTCGCTCTCTTACGCCCACACATACAACCAAACACAGAGTAACTAATAGAGGAAAGTTGAGTTGTGCAAGAGCCCTCGCTTTTTACACAATGTTATGTCTTTTGGAAAGGAAGCTCCATTCTTGCATCAAAGTTTACCAAAGTTTGGACTTTGTATACAGAATAACATAATCAGCAGTACAGCAAACACAGCATGGCTCTGGCTATTGAGCACTGCCGACTTGACGTATTTCTTAAACAGTTATTATCTTTTAAAGATGCACTCTGTCTCGCTTCTTTTGTCTTTTTCTTTGTCTAGAGACCAGTACAACCACACATAATGTTTCACCTCTTGCCATCCTTCACCATCGTGACTCACATTTAGGTCACGGGTTTTATGGGAAGGGGGCAGGCTGTGCGGGAAGACACAGGCGGAGGTGGCGCTGGGCAGGGAAGGGAGGTGAGAGGATGAGAGGAGGAGGGAAAATGAGCAAAGAAAACAGGGGAAAGTGCAAAGTTTTATAGTAAGCAGAAAAGATGAGGGATCAGGGATTTACTTTGATGGATAAAGCTTTGATTGGTGATTTTATGCCAGACCTATAGAAACAATGACTCCTCTTGTCACATAACATTAGTGTCTCAGTCAAAGGCTCCCATGTACCACTCGCAGCAAAGTGACTTCACAAGGCAATTACAACAAGCCTCTGAAGTGCAGAGGCAGCTGTCCAGCATGTGGATGTGCGTTTCCTGAATATATGTGTGTGAGTGTGCACTTGTTTATGATGTCCCAGTTCATGTTCTGTATACACCCAAGTTGTTCAATGGAAAAGCAAATAAACAAAAAATTGCTAGCAAATATTTCTGCTTCTGTCTGTTACTCCCAAACAATTAATGACTCCAGTTGACTGAAGAATATTGCATTTTGGGGAATATCGATTTTAATACTATCTAATCTTGCTGATGTGGGAGGACATCAAATTATCTAGCTGTGAGGCAACAAAGGTCAGTGATGACATAATGTATTTTCCAGTCAAAATGGGAAGGGAGTGTCTTCCTGGTCCCATGGACAAGATACTGCAGTGTGGTGCGTTATATCAGCACTTCTGCAGTTTGAGGTTGGTTAGCAAAAAGTTACCACAACCAATATGATGCAGGGCCAAAACTAGGAGAGTAAAATCCAAGCTGTTAAGAATATGTATCTTTTAATGGGTGATTGTGATGTTAAAATTCAAATCTATTATAAAACTAAAACTGCTTGATGTGATTGACTCAACGGATAAACTCACCCGAATCGGTTTGAGGAAGTCCAAGTTAGACAGGAAGTGGCTTTGGGCCTTGTTTAGCCAATCACCAGAGGACTTGCAGATAATTTCTTGAGTCAGACGGGACACGTTGTGGTCAGCAATGTGAACAAACTCCTCCAGGGGTGTTGTGTTACAGAGGTCTCTGAGGTGGAAGCCGAATCCTTTAGTCAGCACCTGCACAGAGAATAAAGAAAACAGTGAATCAGAAAAGGTGAAGAAACATTCAAACATGTGACCATGCAGCAACATGTAAAACATGTGTGCCGCATGCTAGAAAAGAGAAATATCCAGTTCCTCTCATTTAGTTTGGGTCAAATGTTAATGTGATAACATAGTGGCACAAGGGACTGGTCTCCTTCAAGTTGGGTTCATTGTATGCCTTCAGTTTAACAAAAAAAAAAAAACCCAAAAAATAAATGTTTTACTTTGAAATACACAACTAACGACAATAGAGCAGAGTGTCCTGCCAATATTTCCCTCCTCCCAAAAAATCTTACTCACTTTGCCTTCACAAGTACAACTGCATTAACATGTGGTGAGTAACCCTGTTTCATCAGAGGTCCCTCGATGGTTCTTGACCTTTTAAAGATTGTCATGTATCGGTCTAAAAACGTTACATTCCTGAAACCTGACCACGAGAAGTAAACAATGATGCTCACAGAAAGATATCTGGCTCACATGTCTTATCTCAAGGACAAGACATGTCAAACCAAATAAAGCTCTACTCTTAGACATTTAAAAAAGCTATATGTTTCTCTTTTTTGGGGGGATTAAATCAACTTTGTCATACAAGAAAGCTTCTCTCCTCTCATTTTTCCAAAACGTATTGGACAGAGGATGGACAGCTGTAACAGCATGTCCTTTTCTATGTCATTTCTCTGGAGAGAGGCTTTGTCCTCTCCGAAAGAGTCAAGATGTTCATATATGAGTGCGAGTTTGTGTGTGTGTGAGAGAGAGATAGAGTGACAGGGGAGCACACTGACTTATCATCTAAATGTCCTTGACGAGCCTCTGTTATGCCATCATGTGTATCAGACTACACACACACACACACACACACACACACACGAACAACTGGTAATCTTTTCATTGGAAAAACATCAGGGCTTACAGCAGTGAGTTTGGAGGATTGCGAATCATACTAATCGTCCCACAAGGAACTCAAAACATATTTTTCACTTGAGAGATTTTCATGTTCGTCTCACGTTTGTTCTTGTGCGTCTCACTGCTGTAAAACAACTGTCATCAAACAACTGACAAAACGACTCCATATAATAAGAGGCACAGCAATAATAAGCTTCCCTTAATTTTCAGTTGTCTCCTTAAATAATGTTACTAATGACCTTCCTGGACTAATGGATGCCCATCTTCTCTGATCAATAGGTGTCTGGGAGAGAGGGATGGGTAGAACAGAGTGCTGTAACGTGAATTTGTCTTTGAGCCTCTGTCCCTGCACGTGAGGAGACATGGGGGGTGGGGGAAAGAAGTCACATGACAACAGCCCTCCAGTTGCAAACCAGGGATGATGTGGTGGGCTGGGTTGGGAGCTGTTGTTGAGGGGGACCTGGGTAACTGAATCAGTCAATGTATGTGTGTAATATTGGGTTGTACAAATAAAAAAGGAGAGGAAGAGGTGCATGTGTGTGTGTGTGTGTGTGTGTGTGTGTGTGTGTGTGTGTGTGTACGTGGGTTGAAGAGGGGACTGAAATTAAAAGCAAAGGAGATATCAAGAATAAGAATATGATTGTCTTTTTGTGGGATAAAAACATAAGGATGAGACAGACGGGAGGGGTGCTTTTGGTGCCCAGCAGACTCCACACCCACCTATCCCCCACCCACACTGATTTTTCTGCCGGGTATTAAGGGCTTAGCTGTGCCACAGCAGAGTCCAGTGGCCCATCAGACACTGTCAAGCCAAGGTCACTGGATTTATGCACGAGCACTGTGGCCAGGGGAGAGCGATTATCTCATATGTGAAAAGGATGAAACAAAAAGATTATAAACAAAATTGCACTGTTGTCTGCTTTGGTACTGAGGCAATATGAGCAGCTAATACCAATCGAGGCCTGCAGCATGTGATGAAAAATCACAATATCCTACCTTTTCCAGATTGACATCAGCCTCCACTATCTGCTTCAGCGCATGATGAGGTAGCGAGGCGTTGTGGTGCAGGAAGTGGGAAAGGGTCTCATTGTCTCGTAAAAAATCTTTCAACTTGAAACCTAGAAATAAAAACATAGAAGCACAGAGTCAACCAAGTGTGAGACACAAAATCCCCTTTAAAAAAAGTTTGGTGGTTGATTAATACTGAGAAACACAGCTGTGGCCCCAGCTTGGTATACAGCAAAATTCAATTTCTTTTTCACTTTAAAAGTGGGCTGCAAAAAACCTTCTCAATCAAGGACCATACAAAACAAGCTATAAAACATATCCTCACAAAGCGACTGTAACATGGAAACCCCAGTGCAAGAACTCCGTGATTTCTGTGTTCAGTGACAGCCGCAATATGTAATACATCAGTAATTGGTGGACACAAACTGAGAACACAAAAGTACATTGCTGAATTAAATGAATGTTTCCAAATCAAATGCTATATTTGAATACTGATAAGTTCACAAACACAGACACACAGTGTCTCCTCTGCACTCTGAGAGCGTTCTGTACTTTTGCTGCTGCATTCCAAAGAAGTCAAGTGATTTCTGAAATTGGCCTGAGTCAGCTGTGTGGTTGCATGCAGACTCACTTGCTCACGCGCGCACACACACACACACACACACACACACACACACACACACACACACACACACACACACACACACACACACACACACACACACACACACACACACACACACTAAACTACACTCCCCTCTTGTCCTCAGCTTTTTGTTCTCAGCCGGGGTTACTACAAGGCATTCCACTTTGGCCCAGATACTGCCAACCAGTCTTCCTCTCTCTCTCTCCCTAAATTTCTCCATCCCAACCTTTCATCTGTTTTTCTGTGTCTTGAGACACCTTTTGCCCAGTTTCTATCCATCCACTCATGATTTGAACTGAACTTGTCCTAGGGTTTGGTTGAAACTAGTTAAGAGGAACCATGCAGAGAGAACAGGAATAGCTCCTGCAGCCCACAGGCTACCACTGCACAGCAGACTGTTATTTTGGTTATTTACAGTGCTGTCTCCATCTGCTCTGTAACTGCACACTTTTACATTAGCATGGCTTGATGCATGAAACTTAACTGATTTCTTGTCCTGCCCTGCATTGTCATGATGAATACATTTGACATAGACTGGATGATTACTGCTCTGGTCTCCTCCAATCTGTTCACAACTTAATCATGCTATGTCTGAATTTCAAATTCAAATTCAAAATTCTCAAATTTCTTCCTGCTCCCCCTCCATTTCATCTTCCCTTCCCTTCATCTCCAGTAAATCTTTTTGTACTTGCTGTCATCACTACTCCCCCTCAGCCCCTACCAAACACACACACAGGAAATATTTTGCTTCTAGTGAACTCAACACCCCTTGGGAGGAAGCGAAAGAGAACAGTGTGTTTCGGTGTGTTGAGGAGCCCATGTGTGGCATTGCTCTCCCTGACTGCCATGGCCGTGTGCAGAGTGTGTGCTACATGAAGCTTAGGTGTGAGTGTGTGTTATATACATCCATTCCTGCTCTCCATGGACTTTTGTGAATCTGTAATTGTGCACCTGTGCCGACCTCAAATCTCAGGGGGGAACAACCAGAGAATGCTAATAAGGTCTAATTAGTGTCCCAGTTGGAAGTCACAGATCCCATGGTGCATTGCATCCAGAGGCCCTTGAAGACAGACCATACTGGATGGCACTCGTTCAAATTGAAATTCTAGTAAGTCTCTTATCTTATGTGTGTCCTTGTCTTTATTTGCGCTGCTTAAGTGCATAATATTCCCAGACTTATCAGGAACAGAGTCAGACGATGCTAGAAGTACCAAACCTTGTTTGTGTTTGTTTATGTGTGCTTTCCCTATGTTGGAGCCAGGTAGATGTCAGGGCGAGCCCATCATTAACACTCACAAGTCTGGACATGCTCCTATTGGTGCCTATCCTTTTTTAAATTAGACGATACTGACATCACACACTTAGCAACCGGTGTTGTCACTGGTCAAACTAGTCCATGAACGGGCATATTGCCAAATCTACCCTTCTATTTTTACTTGCTAGTTGTTTGGCTGCTTTTTATGGTTAATGTAATAAGAAATAAAACGGAGGTGCAAGGATGTGTGTGTGTGTGTGTGTGTGTGTGTGTGTGTGTGTGTGTGTGTGTGTGTGTGTGTGTGTGTGCAGACTCAAGTAAAACGTACATTCTAGAAAAAAGGCAGCACAGTTCGATTCAGAAGTCTCCATCTTAAAAGACTAGACTCAGACACATCAGTCCCTTCAAATAGGGTCTTTTAAAGCTGAAGGTGGTGAGAGGCTAAAAATGTAAGATGTTCTCCTCTACTATGCAAATCCACTTTCAGTTGGGAAGATAAGAAAAAAACCTGTAGCATATGAAAAGCTTGACACTGACCAGACGAAATTTATCCATTTATCTATTTCTCATCTCACATCTCAACTCAGTTCCTTTAATGTTCAAATGTCTGTAGATTTCCTTCCTTTCGTCTATCTGCTCTGCTATTCGGTACTATCTCAAATGAAATGCATTAGACTGGATTAAATACGTGTATGTCCTGTGTGATTTATGGAGTCATCCTATGGTGGAAAAAAGCCCATCCCTCCCTCTGGCCCCTCACAGTCCCCCTTCTCTGTCAGTGTAAATCTCATTCGCTGACCCTGCCAGGTGCTGAATTATTAACAGACACGTGAGGGGCTCCACTCTCAGCTCTTTGATCCATGCTGTTACTCCTACAGCATCACTCTGCATCAGCATTACTGTTTGCCTTTTCCTGCACCAACATTAACTGTCTGTGCTACATCATTCCCTCACGTGGATTACAGACAAATACAGAGTGGAAAATGGCATTGAGCACCATCAGCCTGCTGTGCATTTGGAAATCAATTGGTGCACAGATGCACCGATGTTTAAAATAATAAACGAGCCTGAATAAAAAAAGAAACAAAAAAATCAATGCAGGCCCCTTGCTCTGTTCATTCCAGTTGAAATGTAATGGCTCACAGATAGTAGATAAAATGAAGATCTATTACAGGGCTGTAATGTATACTGCTAACAAGATGGATAGGAAACACATAAAAGCAGCTGAGGACATCCAATACCACACAATCAAACTGAGAGACATGCAAATTTAGGATTTTTGACAATTAAATGTAAATACAAATGCTGCCTTTTCATTTGCTCTGGTATGTAATCACTCTCCTTTTTACAGGCGATACTATGCTTTGTAGGGCCATTGCATAACACACTGTACCTCTGGGCTAACCGAGCAGACGGTAGCCAAAACAACAAGGAGAAGCTTGATTGTTCTGCTTTGCTGCATAATTTCTGATGGTGTACTCTGCTCAAGTTACCCTTACATTAGCATCTGATGTGAAGCCAAGCTAAAACCCTTTTTATTGAAACTAAATATCAGAGAAAAGCTGTGTGAAGAGAACACTAATGGAACAAAAAAAAATGCATCCAGTCTAATTAGACTCCCTCATTTCACTATAGCAATTAACTGAGGTCAGTAGTTATGCCACTGCTGTCCTGTAATGCTCGTGCTTATGGTATTCATCATGTTTTCTTTTTGGTGTGGTTGTCTTTGTACACGTAGTCAGCTGGAAATCTCCCAGCATGCCTCCCACGTCAGAGTAAGGTGGACTCCGGGGTAATTGAAATGAAAAAATGTTTTTTCACTTAGTTAAGTTAATGTGTTTGTGTAACTTCTATCTGACTCAAGTGAAGTAAGTGCAGAGTTCAACACTGCCCTCTTGACTATTTTCAGGTTGCTTTGACTGATGGTAGAGTCATCAACCAGGTGTTATTTTAGTGTGACTGCCAGGGTCATGATCATGAATATTTCCCTCTAGCACTATAATTTAAGATAATGATTACATGCATTGGTAAAATTGATGGCAGAACAGCTTGACTTTATCACATCTGTGACCTGGCCATCACAGACAGGAAGCACTGGGGTCAGAACAACTTGGCATCTTCGACCAGATCTGTAGAGTGATTATACAATGATTGCATGGGTGGTGCACAATTTTCTGTTCTTCAGGCCTCTGGGAGCTGGGCCCACCAGAGCTCGCAGGCAGCGATAAGGATGGGGCAAGTTACATTCTCAACACTGCTCTGAAGACTTTAAGCCAACCTCAGCTGCATCAGCTGCTACACTGCAAAACTGGCCTTGAAAAGTCACCTATCTAATTTAAACATGCTGCTTATCCGTTTTTTTGCTAAATTTATTGATCTGCAATGACTCAAGCCCGATTAACTTTGTACTTTGGAATATTTCAACAAATAAGACATTGTGCAGAACGGAGAGAGGACTTTCATTTTGTGAGACCAGCTGAATGGTTAATACTGTAGACTGAACAAATTACAATATGCTGTTTTCAGTAAAGGATTAAAAGATAATCGTCAAGATTACATATCTTGACGGTCCTTCTCGCTTAATTTTGAAACAATGTGTTTTCATAAACTTCAATATTTCCCGAGCTGAAGCTCAGAAGCATTAATGGCAATGTGTGAATAACCTGCAGGTATGAGTCAGTGATGCGGTTAGATCATATCCACATAAGGAGTTGAGTAGGAGCACTCCGGGACTAGGAGCAAAAATGGATGACTGGCTGATCAATGTGAATGGGTGGGTGACTGAACTTATCAACCGGTAGGTCATTCAAAAACTTAACAAAAGATCAAAGCATGTCCTTACGGGCAGTGTTCTTCTGAAGCTTCCTGAGGGCCCTCAACAGGCCCTTGTAGCCTTCGTAGCTTTTATCATTTTGGGTGTACAGCAGGATCTTCTTGGCGTCAATGAAGAGACGAGAGATTCTGGTGATGTTCGCAAAGAGACAAGAAGAAAACTAAATTAGACACACTGTTCGATGTCCCTTAAGATTCAAAGCCACAGATGATCTCCTCACTTTTGTGACGTTGGTGAAAAGACTGGACAATATTAATGCAAAATAGCATTAATAAAGTCAATTATTTGAATCCACCAAAGCAGTGCATTGATTAAACTTGATTAAAGCAAGAGGGCCATGTTACTCACATAGAATCATTGAAGTTTCCCACCACCCCGGGACTTTCGCCAGGGGTAGGATTACGGAAGCAGGGGTTGTTGGCATTACAGATGATGCCTTGTACCCATGGCAGGGTACCCGCTGAGGGCATGGCCTTGTTAGGGAAATGGCCTGCAGAGGAAAGGGACAGCATAATTTGAATTTGGACGTAAAAGGTTTGCAAAGCAGAAAATTAAAAAAAAATTGAGACATTGTGAGACCTCAATGGAGAATACTGATAACCAGCAAGATATCTGTCATTCCATTTTAAGATCATTGTCTCAGTAACTTTACAACAGTTAAGAGGCTTAAGTGTTGTAATGTGTGGCAGAACTGGGAACCATCCACATTACAATTGTTTGTACTCTTATCAGCTAATTCTACTGCTGCTTCTGCACTTTACTGAGGTTAACGAGTGATTATACTGAAAAGATAAGTAAAGAGGGCAAGAGGGGGGGTCAAACTTCTTTGGAGCTCACTGGGTTAACTGGGTAATTCAGTGCTGGTTTGGTATTAAACAAAACAAGCATGTGATTACATAATCGTAATGCTTACACTTGGCACTTGGTTTGTTTAAAAGTAGGCACATGTCATTAATGCGCTCCTGCTTTTTAAAAAATCTATTCCATGGAACTGACTCAACCTGCGGCTCGTACAGGAAACTACATGCACAGTTTAGTGACAAACTCGCTCTAATAAATTAGCTACACATGACAATACCTGTGGGATCTGTTACAGGTAACTGCTTTCCTTCTTAAAAGTGCCTCAAACCGGTGATAAGCTTATTGAGTATAAATGTGGTCAAAGTTGTGAAACCTGTTCTGCTGACGAATTACGTTGCTATTCCCTTTTCCAGGAGCTAAAGGTCTATCATCACATGCTCCCACAGTGCAAACAAATATTGACAAATCCAACAGATCCTTATGTGACTGTAACATGGAAACCTTGGATAAGAACCAAGAGGCAAACACTGTCTAAAAGCAGACAATGTCTTGGAACAGAAGAACAGACTGCACTGTGTTTGAGGTACACGAGAAATGGCAATCAATTAACACTTCTCAGGTTTTAGCATGAAAAATCATAAGTAACCTTTCTTATTTATAAATCTATTACATTAAGGAATTCAAGTCTTGCAACATCTACAAATATAATTTAATATAATTCAAAAAGGCTTTGGTCAAGGGTCACCCTCCCTCTCCCCGTCTGCTTACATTCATGTTGTTCGTAGGGTGGATAATGCATTCGCACTGAGATCAGGATGAAGAAGATGAAAAGGGGCCATATGATCTCAATCAGCAGCTGGATCTGAGAAAGGAAGACAAAAAGGGATGAAGATAGAAGTTTAACAAGCAAACAAGAAAAGGCTTTCTACTCTTGGGAAGTAAAACTTGTGAAACAAATTAGTTAAACATCCCAAGACTGACCCAGGTTTTCCTTTATGCGTTGCAGTTTTTTGTGTGTTTTCAGTTTAGAAGAGCTGTGTAAGTCTGTGTGTGTGTGTGTGTGTGTGTGTGTGTGTGTGTGTGTGTGTGTGTGTGTGTGTGTGTGTGTGTGTGTGTGTGTGTGTGCGTGTGCATGTGGAGGGGGCTGTCAGTGTTTTTTTTTTTTTTTTGTAAACTCTAATCCCACCATGAGTCTGGTTCAAGTATATGGGTTAATATGGGTAGACAGGGTTTAGAGGGCTATGAGTTAGTCCATCTGTTCCATATGGCCCATCCACTTTAACTGCCTGTGTCTCGGCCTTAACCAGCATGGCAGACATGCAGCGTGGGGATAAAGAATAAAGACACTGTCTTAGAAAACACACTGTAACCCTTTGTTGGAAATAATTGGACTGATTGTCAAGCAGCCCTAGCTGTCACTTTGAGGAGAGGTTTCTGCTTCATGGTCAAATGGCTTAATTGTGTGCAGATGAGCCTCTGCACACATAAAGAAGCACTACAATACAGCTTGGAACTGAATTTGATTTGCATAACTTTGAGTGTGTGGGCATCAACCAGCACAAGATGGTAACTGGACAATGGACCTGACGTGTGAATGTGTCATCATCACATCTTTGATTGACTCAGTGTAATCTGTAAACTGTAATGCTTTTCAGTCCAAGTGGCTTAGAGGATAATTTCGTCATTTCCATTGTTGCGGTCTGCATATGCATTGGAACTATAAATTACAAGGGCTTTGTAGTGCCCTTATGACTAGTCATGTGGTACTGGAAAAAAATCAACAATGTGAGACAAAAAAAATTCATGGGGAATTACACAAAAGAACTGCCACTGCTCCATTTTGCTTTTTAGTCTTCAGTATTATTTTGTGGACTGATGCTTGATTGTATTATTAGCATCAACAAGAGGGCAATGCAGTGTTAGCTAATGATTCTGCCAAGTAGCATACATAACTGAATACTGCATGTGATACATAGACATGCGAAGGAAACATTTTAATGCAAAAGTATATGATGTAAGAAACAATCATATTTTTAAATTAATAAAAAACAATACATAAAACAAATCGCTGAATAAATAATTTAGTGAGTACTATACTGAATACACATCGACTCCATTGTTCTGATGAGTCAGAAAGTTGAAGCACTCCTACTTACAGTCTGTCTCCGTCGGTAAGTGAAGTTCTTCCAAAGCAGTAAACCCAGCTGAGTGGAGACTGCCATGTTGACGTCTTCCCAACCTCACTGAGCACGCTCCAGCGCCTCGCTGTGAACGCAAAAAAAGAGAGGGTCAATCACTGCAAACTCGCACATGTACAACAGACAAAAGCAGCGCTCACACTGTCAACAATTAACACCATTCTCAGTGTGAAAAGGCTACAGATTTAACACCGTCAGCTAACTGACCCTCAGCAGTCCTGCTTTGTTTCTATGGAAAAAGATATGGTTATGGCATACAGTGACACACAAACCAGATGTGAAAACAGAACAGAAAGTCGTTACATCAGCAAACCAATACCAAATGCATGCAACGGTACCAAATATAGCTGTAGTGTTCAATTACTCATGAAAGGAATGCTAGGGCATGAAAAAGGAAGAAACAACTCATTAAAAAAAAAAAAACAGTCACAAAAATAATCAAGAAAAAAGCCAAAAATGAGGCCAAGAACCATTACCTGGCTGCTTGTTATTAACTCCTAAAAAACAGATAAAACTAAAATACAGTAAGTTACTATAAAAAAAACAAAGACTAATTACTGACTGGAAATAGTTTCGCTCTGAAACGTGAAGCAGCCAAGAGTACAGCAACACTCGAAACAGCGAATGAAGTCGACTGATGACTGAGAAAGGCTGCTAACCGCTGCGTACTCAGGTCCGCTTGATGCACACTCATCTGTCCAAAGGGCAAGCTGCTGTTATAACTGGGAGGACGGGTGGGTGGTGGGCAGTTTTCATGTGGTGAAAGTTGTTGTTAGTCCTTTTGTTATCGCAATTTTCACCCCGTTAACACCTCAGTATCACACACAATACTACATTTAATGTAAACGAAATAATCTCTTTAACCTCACGTCATCCTCATTGTTCAATATAAATCAAACAACCCACTGATTAAACAGCATTAATAGGTTTACTCAAAGTAATAGGAAGGAAATAAACAGATAAACTTTAACACAAACTTTATGCCAGACGCTGGGTTATGGCAGATTTACTGAGTGATATGTGATACAGCCTGAATGGAAATCTGTGCAGGATACACAAATAGGATACATGCCTATTCGTGTATCCTATTTAAACAGATTGAAAAGTCCATGAACTTTTACGTAACATACTAGGATCAGACCACCAAGTCCATTTAGATGACAAACTCCAGGATACACAAAAATTGATTGCAGTTTTGGGATTTTGTGGTTCTTTTTGGACAAATTACTTTGTTTTCTGGATAGTAAGTAAAACCTGGAAAGCCCACAAATCAGAAACAGGGAGCTATCGATCAGGAGTTACGTAGCTACGTTTGTAATGCTGTTTTCTGAGACAGACACGTAGTTATCAAGAGTCAGAAGCAGGTCAGCCACCCAAGACTGAGACCCTTTGGTTACAGCACATGAAAAAAATATACAGTCTGTCAGGTCTTAGATGTACAGCATTGATGTCATCTAAAAAAAGTTTGACAATTCACTTAGAGTTGAAGTTAGAAATCATTAGACAAAGGAACAAGAGAATCCTCACAGAATAAAGCTGATTGGACGTCAGAGAGTAGAACAGCAGCACAATGAGGACACAATGATGATCAAAGATGATCATTTGTTTATGGGCTGAAAACGCCCTGCCCTAATCAAATCATTGATCCAGCTCTTTATGGTTTTGCACCACTCTTTCTCTGATGCAATCATGATGACACTTTAATCATATCTAACCACTTCCCCAACAGTCTCCACTTACTTACATTGTGAATCTAATTTACAACATCACTGCCAGCATTTACGCCTTCTTCGAGCATTAAGTAATTATCAGAGGCGATGGCCAAAAAGACAACAGGGTGAGAATAAACACAAAATGAAATACAACACAGATGTTAACATTTCATTTTTTATAGCAGTAACTCAGCGGCATTGCACACATTTTCCTCAGTTACAGGCAAACTGGCTGTATCAAGTAAATCCACTGGAATGTCAGATATGTTGCAACGAAAACCAACAGGAACTTTGGGATCAACAAACAACACAGTGACCCAGGTACAACATCTGCTCTCCTGGTACATCTATTTTCTCTGCGTGACTCACTTGATTTAGTGGCAGCACTCACGGCACGTATTTAACCGTTTCATCGACAAAAAATGTAAAATACCTGTTGTAGATTTACACAATTTAAACAGATATGCACTGACAGCACAGCGCACCATTTGATGTGATTGAAAAGCAGATCAGATGATCGACACAACATCAAAGCTTATCTGGCTGCTGGTTTTAATACAATAACCACGCCAGCACAGGCTGATCGTTACTCACAAATCAACATTTTCTTTGCTGTAACACTGGATTTTTCTCTGACTGCATTTCACTACACTATTGCACAAATCCTATGAAATGAATGAGTGAAAATGCACCACCTACATTCCCATAATGTGAAATGCAGTGCTGTGTGTGGACAACAACATATGCAATTTACACCTTTGTCACATTTGGGACCCACTGAATGGATATTTCTTCCTTCTTTCCTCCGAACTACATCCCAATTTTTGACAATCAATTTTGAGCACTGGCAGTAAATTTGGATGTTCAAACTCCCCACCTTCATTTGAGGACTGATATCCAACCAAACAACATGTTTACGTGCTTATTACCCATTAAAAAACGGATTTTCATCCAACTTGCATCAGCTTGAATCGAATGTTTTGCTTTTGTAATCTTACTATATGAGAAAATCTTGACAGGTTTTTGACGAGTTTACCCTCCATACATTGTCTGATTTTGATAAACACGGTGGTGAAAAACACATCGGATGCAGATACAGGAAAGGTTCTCTGCTGAGTGTCGAGCAGCCCAAATGGTGCAGAGCCAGGGCGCCTCTAGTGGCCCACAGAAACCCTCAGTTTCATACTTGTTTACCATCAACCCTAGCTCACGTGTTATGTCACACTCATGTAGATTTTTTTTCCCTCAACTGCATTGTCTTCCCAACACACTTGATAGATCATTCGAAATTTAAAACTCATCAAAAGGACTGTTGCTTTTTGCTACGATGAAGAAGATGTAAGAGAGTCGGTGCTTTGCGAGACACACTTCGGCGTCTTCAAACCACAAATGAAATCAGAAAGCAAATGCATTTCGTCGACGCTGCACCATCACTGCAGACATGCACATTAGTAAAAAACAGTGAAAAATAACACATTACTGCGCTGACCAGGCGCAAATTGTGAAAACAAAACATGGAAAGGCGTTAAAAGATAGATACGACTAAATACTGTTAATTGTCATAAAAGTTTGCACGTTTTTCATTTCGACCCATTGCCAACATTATGACAGATATTATTATATCATTATTAAAATGAATCATCTGACTGACTGACTTGAGCACTTGTGTCTCACTGATCTCTTGAAATCAGGTTACTGTCGATCATTCAGCTGCGCGATGCTGACCCACAGCGGCGTCAAGCACGCAGAAATGAGACCACAAGCAAGATGAACGTGATTTCAGCATAAAGCTGCAAGAAATGTGACGTGCCATTAGGTACATTGCATTTAGCCTTTGGAAACCATAGAAAATAACTGAACCAGTTTACACAGAAGAACATTACGAGAGAATTAGACATTCGCTGCTTGATTTTCAAATTCTTCTTCATGGTTTATATTTTGATATCAAAAAAGACGTTGCCACAAAGAGGCTTTTATTTTTGAAACAACCCGCCGGAAGCCCTGTGTTTGCTCCTGACCACTTGACTAATCCAAGTCGCAGACGGTTGAAGAAGATACTGACTTGAATGATAAAATAAAAGAGTAAAAACCAGCAAGGACTTGACTTGACATTTCATATACACAACGTTATTACCATTAACATGCAACGTGCATTCGACACATTACAAGTCTCATTTAACGTTGCGACCTTAAAATGTAAAAAAAAAGAAGAAGAAGAAAAAAAAACTCCGCTCAAAATTATCGAGCAGCAATTAGCATTTAAGACCAAAATTATGTTAGTTTTCGACGGTTAACGCTAATTACTCAAGGCCAAAGAGTAAACATTAAGCTGACAATGTATGGACAAACAGTAACATGAAAATATTTTTAACTGTAACACGGAGGCATATTGTTACATCCCTTTGTTGGTCCAACAAAGAAACTCACAATTCCTCCACAACTCAAAGAAAAAAAGCTCAGTCTCACCGACCTTGATCCTGAACGGTGTGAATGTCCACTCTTCCTCTTTTCATATAGTGAATTCCTCGTCCAGGACAAGTTATAACGAATAAATACACTCTACTCCTTTACTGTTGCGCTCCTCCGCTTCTCTGACTCTGTGTCTGACAAAACAGTTTTTTTCGCCTCCAGCAGGGTTTTATAGCGCTGCTCGATGCGGAGCAGAGGAGAGCAGAGCGGCGGCGGAGGTAACTAACGGTCATCGATGGATGCTCCTCCCATATAAGGCAAGCACGTGCGGAGTCAAAACATGACTTAAAGGGCCAGCGCACCCCTCAACGCCTCATCAAGGCCCTGCGCTGCTTTTCAATTAGTGCCAAGCAGCGTCCGCAAGGGACGGACGACTATCACTTACACTACTCGTCCATGTAATAGTATCGTCAGTTTGATACACACAGAAATCACAACAGGAGAGTGTATGTAGTTATGAGAATTTTTAAAAATAAATCATCATTATTATTGTTGTTGTTGATGTTTATTAAATATAGAAATTTGCAGAAACACTTGGCTTATACAGATATGGTATGTTGCTGGTTTCTGTTGCTTATATGGTGCATCTAAAAAAAATTGAATATCATGGAAAAGTCGGAAAAGTCAAGCCTACTGTGTTTTCATTTTGATGATTATGGCTTGCAGCTCATGAAAATTAAAAATCCATTATCTCAAAATATGAGTATATTTCCTAAGATCAGTTTTAAAAAGAGGATTTAGAATACAGAAAAGTCAAACTTCTGAAAAGTATCTTAATTTATGCACTCAATACTTGGTCAGGGCTCCTTTTTCAGGAATTACTGCATCACTCTCGCCTCTCATCTTCCCCGTGACAATACCCCATAGACTTTGGACTTGATAAAACACAGTGGACCAACACCAGCAGATGACATGGCACTCAAAATTATCATTTCAAACTGGACCTCAGGCAACTTGGATTCTGTGCCTCTCCACTCTTGACACTAGGAATGCGACACTTGTAGCCCATTTCAGGGACATATCTGTGTGTAGTTGCTCTTGATGACTCCAGCCTCAATCCACTCCTCGTGAAGCTCCCCATGGTGTGTACTGAACCTGATTGACAGATTCAGGGTATTTATACTGCAGAAATAGTGATTTACTCAAACTGACAATGAAATAACTGACAAAAATGATTGATCTTTTCCATGATAAAGAGCACAAACACTGGGATAGAAAATTAATGGAGAACAGGATGGAGAATAAAACCTATTTGATAATAATAGGAAAAATAAAAATAAGGCTGAAATAGAATAAAGAAGTGAAATACAAGAGAGTAAGTTAAACTATAACTTAGATACAGCAAGTGAAGATGTACTTTGTATCTAAAAGCTACAAATTTGCAGCTTCAAATTTCTTTTTTGGTTAACTGGTGTAATTTATGTTTTAGAGCCAGACATGAAATAGACATATCTGAACCACAGAGCATAGTTGCCTTTTAAAATTGAACACTATGAATAAAATCGGGAATCTGCAGGGTAATCTGCAAAATCCTTCTGGGTTTTCATACTAGAATCAGTATCGCTTAATCAGTCTTGCCTCTAAAAAGTCTCCACACAAATCATATAAGTGAGAGGGTGAATGTTTCTGTATGCTGTATGTATGTTAGTCCTGTACCAGACTGGCAAACTGAGTGGACCTCAGACCTCTTGCCCCAATGTGTGCTGGATAGGCTCTAGTCCTCCATGACACTGAACAGGATAAGCCGCTTAGAAAATGGATGGATGGATGGCAACTTGCTATCGCTTCATTTGCACTTGCTGCTTTCATCCATCAAACCACAACAGGCCACAGAGAGCATGCCGCTGACAATGACGCAGTAACGCATAATATTCAGAGCAGCAATACAAAGAAGAAGAAACAGCGTTAATTTCTTTTGCAGTTGTTGCAAAATAATCCAGCTCATCATTCAAAGTTGTAGCAGTCAAATATTAAAATTTCCATTTCGCAATTCTCTGCAAGTTTCTTAGCAAGTTTTTTTTTTTTATTTATTTTTTTTAACAAAGCTGGGTCATTTCACTCATTGATGGACTGATTGGTCAAACAATTAAGTCTCAAGTAAGTCAGTAAATTGCTACTGGTTATCGCTCCTGAACCTTCATGTGCTTCAATTTGACAATTACTCTCACTTTGATAAATGAATGTAGCCTACAGAGGAGCATAGCATTCAGATGATGACTTAAAATATGAGTACATGCAAACATGCAGTCATGCACACAGAGGTGGTTTACTAATAAACACCAGGATTTATATGAAACATTCACAACAATGTACAAGAATGCCTGAATGATTGAGCGGCAATTTCCACCCCGCTGAGTGCGGCTAAACATCAACCAACTTGAGCATGGCCACTGGTTAACTTCACCGCTCTGCTGTCCAACAAGCAACTGTAACACTTTTTTGTCATCATGTCCGGCTCCGTGAGCTCTGTGTGTCTGACTGCATGGCTGCCTGCTGCCCATGCCAGATAAAACAGAAGAAGAAGGTGGTTGTGTTTGGTGGTTGAGTTTGGATTAGGAGGGAGCAAATGTTGCGTTGCTTTTGTTACACTTTAACAACGACTGCTGGTTATCACACATGCTCACACGGATCATAAATTTGTAGATATACCAAGTGAGGAAAAAAGTGTTAACCTCAATGCTCCAACCACTTCTACTCCTTTGCAGTCTCGTCAAGTCTAATGTACCATAATGTTATTGTCTTCCAGCGACATGCTGGATATAAACATTTTTCTGCTTTGTGTTATTTAATTTGCTCAAACGACCTCCAACAAACATCACCATTACCACAGAGCACATGTTCTTTGACACATCACAACAAGTTTCAACTGATCGAGCTTTAGAAAATGAGCCTACATTTAAGTACATTTACATCCTGGTAAACATGGGTCACTTAGAAACCTGTCTCTCCTCCACTGTGGATGGGATCCACTGAGGTCTCCCAGCATGGGGTCTCATTAAAACTGGACCCTCAGTCAGAGTGATTGGTCATTTAATCCATCAAAGAAGCTCCAGAGCTGGATGAAGATGGATGATAATCATCCAAGATGATTCAATTATACAGTAGCTCTTTTTATTTCTTTTAATCAGAGGAATTTAGGGTAACTGAGGAAAACTGAAGCTGCTGTCATTTTTAAAGTGTTGAATTGTAATCATGAAAAAAAAAAAAAAAGCTGAAAGGAGTATTTTGTATTATTCAATAAAGACCAGACTACTTCCTAATGCATTTTTAAAAATATATTAAGAATAAAATCAAAACAATGATTTGTTGATTGGCAGAGAAGGAAACAGCTTTTTTTTTTTTTTTTTTTTTTTTCTATTTCCACATCCTCTGCTTTCACAAGGTTGTTCAATGTAATTTACAGAGCAGCTAACTGGCAATCTTTGCCTTTTCCAGGACATTTGAGGACACTAAACTGCAAGAACGAAACTGACCAACAATTCCATATACCGTGCACAAGTACAGGGTGTTTACCTCTGCCCAGTCCAAGACAGAAGCTGGAGAGGTCGAGTGAGAGCAACAATAGTCCATTTTCATCCAATTACACTTGGAGAAAAATATGTGGCCATAAAGTCAGATGAGTTGAAAATTGACAAAAAAAATCTCTCTTTTTGTTGCGAGTTCAGCAGCTCACATCTCGCTCATTGTGATTCCGTGTTGTAGCTGTCAGGTGCACTTATTCCCACTGTTTGGAGAACAATGGTTTATTATGGCTGGCACAGCGTGAGGTATCTTACATGCTCAGGACTGATGGGATTGCTCGACTTAAACCCACTTAAACCCAACTCTCGTCAGATGTCTTGGAGCTGTGTCTGCAAGTGTATGAACCAGAAGAGCGTAGTGTTTGAAATGTGCACAAGTACGAAAAGCATGTTCAACCATGTGGGCAGCATGTCCCTTAGGGAAAAGACACAGCTTTTGTACACATGAAGAAACTAAGAAGACCAGCATTGTGGCTGTCTATAGGACTGTTTGTTCAGTACATAGTAACTGTTGACTGTTGAAAAGGTAGTAGGTGGTGAGCCATGAGCCAACAGTGTGGGCCGTCTTTCACCAACAAAATAGTTGTACATTCATTTTATTTATCACTTTAACTTCAGATAAGACTCAGATAGAAGAACAAAAATGTAAAATATGAATATGACATCATGGAAGGAGGATGTATGCTAATTATCAAGACATCATCAGCCATTAATCAGCTTCATTGTCTTAATTTTTGTTGCACAAATATTCACTTTTATATTCTTGTGACCTTCATTGGATTGTCCCCTTTTAGAGTTTCTCCAAGTTTGCTTAGCCTGAAAGACCAACCATCACATTGTACCTTGAGAAGTAGCCAGAATACAATGTTATAGTTCATGACTCATCTCCATATCATGAAAGGAAGAGTGATCACAAGAGAAAAAGACTGAAAAACAATAAGGATTGGTTGTGCTCACCCTCTGCAGAATTTTGAAATCTTTGAATTACACAGAAAACTGCGCAGATTTGGCAGAAGCTGCTGCAAAAAGCATTACTTCTGTGACCAAAACACTCATTACAGTGTTTGAGTCTGCTGCCATCATTTTTGTATTAACTGAGTCAACAAAACGTTTACCTAGCACCGAAGCAATACCTGCAGAAACTCTGAAAAGAATTGGCACTATGAACTGAAAAGAATGCATGTAACAGGGGGCCATGTCAACCCAAGCACAAGCACAATCATGTGTGTATTCCAACTTCTACAAGAACAAATAGGAACCAGTTCAAGGGACCTTGAGAATCTCTGAGTTTTTAGAGGCTTGTGTGTGTGAGATCAGGAGAAAAAGGGTGCACAACAGGACCTGTATAAGGTTTGAGCAGAGAGGATAAAGAACCTGTAATCTCTTCCAGAAACAGGGCTTCTAGGCATCTCACAAAGACTGGTTGTTTGCTTATTGTCAACAGTTTGTATTTTGGGTTTTAGTATTTGGGCCCTGAGTAAATGCAACAGCCTGTTGATTCACTTGTCGTATTCAGCTGAAAAAATGTCTAATGATCGCTACATCCTTTGCCGTAGGGAAGCATTTACTGTGACTTGATTTCGGAGCCTGAATGCTTTTCGAGTTTCGGAAAAAAGTGGATCAGCTTGCTCGTTTTCATTTGACCGATAGTAACCCCCGATTGAGCTGCAGCGGAGGACACACGACGGTGTTCATTGTAGGAATAAATTAAAGTGCTGCCTGGCTCAGTTTCCCCGTCTGATTTTCGTTGTCGAGTCCACGAAAACTGCGTGTTGCATCAACATATCATGTCAGCTCTGGTTAAAAAAAAGAATCCCCCCCCCACACACACAATAAATAAATAAAATAAAAAATAAAATAAAAACAATAATATAAATACGTGTATGGACGCGATGTGGGTACTGGCGAGCAGAATGAGAGGAGGAAGATGAAGAGGATGGAATGTTTGTCCGATAGTAACCCCAGCACAGAGAACGAAGGAGGAGGGGAGGTTTGTCCGATAGTAACCCCAGCACGGAGTTAGATGAAGGAAAGCAGCATAGGAGGGGGGTGGTGCACAGATTGCCTATATTTATCTCCGCGCTGCAAAAATGTGTCACATCTGCATGATATACTGAGAAAAAATGAATGATTTCCGTTAACATGCAGCGTTTTTAGAAACCAGCAATCGCGTCTTATTAGACGAAACCATATGCGGAAAGAATCAAACGAAGTCTGTGATTAATGTTGCAGCAAAAACACGGAATAAACTTAAGAACCCGTGGGAAACGTTTCTCGAGGGTGCCGTGATACTGATACATGAGACACACACACACACACACACACACACACACACACACACACACACACACACACACACACACACACACACACACACACACACACACACACAGTGTTCTGCAGCAGGCGTTCTGTGTTAGATAAACATCGGTAAGCGTCTCTCATCCTGCTTGATATGTCGGCACCCACGTGGCCTTAAAGTACTGTCGGAAATATTGCGGATACAAAAGATCATTGATCAAGAAAACAGTAAATGGATCAGCCACGAATTAAGAAAAGTGTCCAGGTTACACTGGTCTTCATTGGAATAACACTATTTCATGCTTAGCTTCAACTCACTGTTTTATAGGTGAAAATAGTACATTAACATTTCAATTACTTGTGTGATGCAAGTTCCAGTTTTTCTTCTGGATCATGGCAGTTCACTTGTTTAGCAAAACGTTTTAGTCTATATGCTTTTTCTATATCTGTAGATTTTTTTTTGTAAACTGCCATTTTCAGCTCGTTCACAAGTTTAAAGATAAATGCTGACTCTCTCAAGAATTCTTAATTGATTATAGATATATATATATGACATCACAATCAGAATCGGCTTTAATGTATGTGTACACATGCAAGGGAGTTGACACCAAAATGCTAAAAACAAAACAACAACCAAACAAAAAACTAAAGGGTACAATTACTCAAACCGAACAAAAATACAAAATAAACAGTAAATAATATACACAAGTCAGTGTATTCACCCTTACATCACAGTCGAGTTCACGTAAAACCTGTCCGGTGTTCTGTGCAATAATCTGACATCCATTAAAAATCTCTGTTGTCATTTGTCAATTTATTTAATTACTTATCATGACAAGAAGTAATCCGTTTCCCTTCAGTCTCCCCGTGGTAAGGCGGATGTCCGAGCATTGGCGGAGCCCCTGAATGCGTCGTGGTTTGACCGCTAGTTACCTCGCGCTGCAGCCGTCAGAGAACTGGGTGAAAGGGGAATGATGTCACTGACTGGCTGAGGGCGACTGAGGAGAACAATAAAGGCTCCGGAGCTACTGGAAGTGGTTACTGGGCAGAAATATAGACTAGGTTATTGCAAGGAGCTGATAAGTTTGTGTTTATTACCAAAGGAATGTGTTAAGTCTACGAACGGCACAAGAATTACTCAATGTTTATCTCAAATTTAAAGCGACAGTATTTCTCAATCTCCTGTAGTATCACCATAAAAACACGGAGGAGCTTACTGTGTCTTTTGTGATCCATGATCCATTCTTAATTCAATGAATTTGTGTTTTTCTCCAGCAGCAACACTAAAGTATTTGTTATAGATCATGCTAGACTGAATCGTAGTACTTCCTGTAGCTCCCTTTGCATTAAGGTTCAACAATGAATATCTGGACAGATGATTGCATTACTCATTGTGTGGAGGCATGGGGGATTTTCCTCTTCAGTGAATGACAAGGTCAGCCTGTGCTTCGCAGGATAAGAAATAAATCAGCATCTATTTAGCATGGCAAGGACTCCTCAGAGGTCTGTGACATTTCTATCTCCACAAAGGAACATTGCTTTGCATGCATGGCCCCATTACAGAGAGCTATCCAAAAAGATATATGTCTGCTATTTATTATGTGTTTCATTTTTGTACAGTAATTAGCCAGAACATGCAGCTTAATGAGGTCAACTTGGAGCTACTAATTATATTCACATTTACGGTGTGCAGCATTCTCGTTGCATGATATGTTTGTGTTGTTCATTTGTGTGTGCCTTAATTTATGTGTGCTGACTTCCGGCTATCATATGAATAACAGTTTGTTATTAATGTCCCTAACTCCAGAATTATTCTAAATGACATAGCCTTTGTCCGATATATGTACTGTACACATACATGTTGCCCTGTACATTGTGTCTTTGTGCATATACCACTTGTGCAACTGATCATATTGAGTAATGATTTCCCATGTAGCTGTAATGAAGCCCCTCCAGAACTGCCCTACTTTTGCAGGGTTGGTGAATAAGGCCATTGTAGCAGCACTGAGCTTTAACTGTATTTTTCTGTGTATTACTGGGAAAGAATTTCTACAAGTTTTGATCCCAAGTAATTTCTGAACTGTTAGTTCACTGCGTACTGTTTCAGTTAATGGGTCTAAGTGGGACATTTGTCTCATGCTTCAGTGTTTGTGAGAGGCAACACATGCTGCAGTTTGTGTGAATAAATGCTCTATATAATAATACTTCACTCCATTTCATGATCCTCCTCTGCTGATGATTTTATTTATTCTTTTTTTTTGGGGGGGGGGGGGCAAAGTTGTGGTTTTGTATTGATAATAGTGATGATCAGTTGTTTAGTTGCATCTTAAAATATACATTACTTATCCACTATCCCAAAGTGGGGCCGATAACCCGAAGTTGGCCGACTATAAGGCCTGATTTGGCCTGCCAGATATTTCTAGTTAAATGTAGAGGCCAGTGTCTCTGCTGCACCTGTAAACCTGTGTTGGCCTCCCATTAACAGTGCTGAGAAACGCTGTTCCTTGGCTGAGCAGAAGTGCTGACCTTTGCTCTAAGTCAGCCAGGATTTTCCCTCTTGCGTGCATTCTTCATTTAATGGCTGACTTTGATGATAATACCAATAGCAGATCACTTTACTCAGATCTCTATGTGCGAAACAGTCTTGTTTGGCTTGTCATAGGGGCAAAAACCCACAGTCTCTTTCAGGCACACTGAATATTACAAGTAATTGAATTACATAAATGTCTCAGTTCTGTTCCCCTCTCTGAGCATTTTGTAGTGTGCTTTAGTTTCTGCTCATTGTCAGCATGGTGAATGCAACAGAACACGGAGGACCATAGTTATAGCTGTGAAAATGTAGCTGTTGTGTGCGGTTTCTTGTGGCCCTTCAGCACCCAAAGTACTCAAGCAGACGCATTAAGTGATGAGCAGCAGTTCAGTGTGACCTGGGAACACACTTCACTGAGATCTTAATGCACTGTAGCCAGCAATTTGTTTCAGATTTTTGTGGATACAGTGCACATATTAACATTTCCCTTCCTCAAACACTCTCATGTCACTGTCTTTTGCCTGCATCTGGCAGCAGGTATGACTCATGAGTGTGTGTGGGCAAGCAATTGACTATGTGTGCTTGTGTGTGCATTACATGCTCTTTTAGAGACTCTCCAAGATGTTTACCACAAGCTGTGTTGACATCAGCAAACATGACATATGTGTCAAAGGACAAAGTCTTTGAGAGAGTCATGTGGTGTGAGTAAATGCTAAATTATAGGCCCAAGAAATGTTCATTTCATTATCTATAGTTTTGACTTCTATAGATATTCTAAGAAAAAGGTCTCTTTGACATGGTTTCAAAGTATACATATCAAAATTGTGTAAAAGTAGCGGATTAGTTAAAACTTCAGTTGATCATTTCAACAGCAGATATTTAGACTTGTCCAGAAAAGCCCAGGTGGAACTAATATCACTCTTCTGTTTGTGCCCCAGCTGTGAGTCATCATGCCCAATAGCAAAGCCCTGAAATGGGAAAGACCAAATGGGATGCAGCCCTCGTTAATGTTATTAATTACCTGTGCTTTTCCTGCTAAGAGCCGTCAAGATTATCTGCAGTGTAAAGGCTGTTAATCCCTGCTGGGATTACTGCATGATACAGCACAGAAATGTGGAGGTTAATAAGAGTAGAGGGTTTTAACATAATGCAACTGGCAAATAATAAGATATAACACCAACAATATGATGTACAAATACATTACACTAGGATGTTTAAAATGTGTGAATTTAAGCAGCATGAAGATGAATCACAGGAAAATGAATTGTGTGAGAAAATGTGAGATAATACCAGTTTTTATGTCCATTCTGTCTTTTCTATGGAAAGATCCCACTTGGTGCATGTAATTTCTTGCTTGTAAAGCACCTTGAACTGCAATTCCTGTATGAAACACATCACAGGCTCCCTGGATTTATAAAGCTTTCCAAAGTGACACATTTCTGCTTCATGCACAACAGAGTGTAGAGTTTGATTGTGCTGTGTAGAAGAAATATTCTTTCTGTATCATATGAATGGACGGCATAACCCAGTGTACCCTGTGTTCACCCTGAAAGAGCATTATGAAGTAAACTTATCACACACGTGTTACATATGTGAAAACCCACTTAACTGACATTATTATTAGACTTATTAATACGTAAGACTCAGCAAGTGTGGAAATGCTACATATAACGCAGAGGTCAGTGTAGGTGAAAGCTGTTTGCTGAATGCAATGTGTTGCATAAGGTTTTCATACAAGTCTGTCAGTGGGTGACCATGGTGAATTTACAGTATAACTGACCCAATGACTCTGTGTGTGTGTGCGTGTGTGTGTGTATCAGTGTGCTGACTAGCCATCTGTGGCCCTCTGTTCTACATAAAGGGCTATTCATCTCAAACAGCTGGTGGCCACACTGACCTCTGTCTATTCTCTCTCTATCTGTCTGTCTGCTGTTCCTCTCTCAGTCTGATTATTCAGGCCTCTGACTCCTTGTGGGATCCCTCTAATATCACAACATCTAATGAAGTTTTTTCCAGACACGGAAAAACGGGCTTTAGTAGATCCTTTGGGGATTTCAGAGGATATTATAGTAGTCATGGTTTTGTAGACGGACCATCTAAATTATAACATTTTTCTTATGTTGGTGAATCAGTTACATTGATTATGCTCATAAATCAGTTGGACCATTTACAACAGAAACTGATCATTCATCTAACAGTCTTTTTTTGCTGCTTGTTTCTCTATTATGTACAGAGACAGTATGTGTTTGTTGTCAGCTAAAGGACAAGAGAGTGCAGGGACGACTGTCTGCAACATCAGTGATGTCCTTGAAGCAGGAACAAATGGGGGATGTTGTGGGAGTGTTGCACAGTGCAATGAAAAACTGGAGAAACCCAACAAAACAGCATTACCTCTCTGCAAACACAGACAGACTACTAAAATGGCTGAAAGTTAACAAGCAGACACAGATTGAAGAGATGTGCAAAATACAGGAGAGAGAAAGAAAAACAAAAGAAAGAAAACAAAATGGAAACAACCAGCTATATGTTAGAACGAAAGGTTTGTACATGTTAAAATCTGAAATGAGTTGAACATGAAATGAGAACGCAGCAGGAGAGGATTCAATGTTTGAGTTAGCTCAGTTCAATTCAACTCAAGGGCTTTATTGGCATGAAAGTTTCATGAACAATGTCACCAAAGCATCAAAAAAACAACTTATAAACTACAAATATCTGCAGAAATATTTAGACAATTTGCCTTTTCCATGTTTGTCTCTGTTAATCTATCTGTCTCTGCTTCTCTGTATTTGTGTTTCTTTCTCTCTCCTGTATTTTGCACGTGTCTCTTCAATCTGTGTCTGCTTGTTAACTTTCAGCCATTTTAGTAGTCTGTCTGTGTTTGCAGAGAGGTAATGCTGTTTTGTTGGGTTTCTCCAGTCTCTCTCTCTCTCTCTCTCTCTCTCTCTCTCTCTCTGTGCTCACCGCCTCTCTCGCACCACCATCTGGAATAGTTGTCCCATATTTGTCTTTCTGTCTTTCTGCTGCCGTGGTTGTTTTCTCCTGTCAGGGCCTCTGTCTGACTCTGCTGATTAAGCAACATTTTACGTCCTATGCAAGTTATTCATGTACACACACACACACACACACACACACACACACACACACACACACAAGTGAGAGGATATGTCACACTAAGAGATCACTGTGAGCATTTAGGAAATCTAAATGTGATGAAATAAACAGTTTCCTAACAGGTTAGCAGTGCTGAAACATCCTCTGCAGTCAGTGAAACTGTGCTGGCAGCTGTTTTCGCTCTAAACCTCAAACAATTAATGTCCCAGAAGTGTGAATATATCTGAGACGGAGCAGAAGAGGAGGCAAGCAGGTAAAACATTAATTACAAAGGAATAGCGCGTGCACACACACACACACACACACACACACACACACACACACACACACACACACACACACACACACACACACACACACATCCATGCTAATGAACACAGCTTTGTCCTTGTAAGCAAAGATTGATGTACACACGCACACTCTCACACACACACACACACACTGATTATGGCAGCAAAGCTCTGCTGTAGTTCCCAGGAGAACCCGTGGCTATTTTTGGCATTATGAAGACTTAATACTCAGTGAGAGAGAGGGAGAGTTTATAGACGGGGCATTGAATAACATAGGCGATCCTCTTTAGACTGAAGGAGAACCAGGATTACTGCTGGTATGTTCATTGGTGCGATGACATGGCAAAACAAATCTGAATTTTAAAGGAAGAGATCGGCATTTTGAGACCCTCTTAATGACTGGAAGGGTGGGGAAACATTTAGCTCAGCTATGTACAAAAACCTCACCGACTGGCATTTAAGTTAAAGCTCACAAATGAACGCATTAAATCTTGTTTGTTTAATCTGTACAAAACCCAAAGTCTAAACAAAGAACATATAAAATACAGAGTGATCAACTAGCTCTCAACACAAAATGAACCAGTGTATTCCCCAAAATCATCATAACAGTGCTCTGCTCATGAATGTCCCATTCTTGAAGAAAAAAAAAAAAAAAAAAATACATGTAATAGTCCAAAGTCCTCTTGGTGATGATTATGGACACAGTGTCCAACTGTCAGAACCAGAATTCAGTTTTATTGCAGCTTGCGCTTTTGCAAAATAATATGTTTGAGAAACTTTTGCCATTTTAACTGAAAAGGGCTTCAATTCTGACCAGCAGCGCACTGCACAGCTGGATCTATTATTGGACAGATGAAAGGACGCTCTGGCAACGAGAACTCTGCAAGGACATGGACAAAGCCAAAAGTCTCTGCTGTGACCTTGAAGGCAACTAAAAAAAACCCAAAACAAAACAGGAGGATGAAAAGAAGACAAGATGAAGCAAAATGATGAGGAACAGTGTGACAAAATGCAGGGAGAACAGAGCAGAAGCGGACAGAATAGGTGAGAAGGGAGGGAAGGAAGAGGGAGCAGCAAAGCGGCACAGCTGCCCCAGTAACGAACAGATGAGCCTCTTTTTCGTTTCCCCTCATGCTGCTCTCGCCGCATCCACGTGAGAGAGGAGGGGAAGGAGGGAGGAGAAACGTGAAGAGGATCAGGACTGATGAACACCGCTGCACGGCTCCATCCTTTGGCCAAAAATCCAGCTTCACCAGTATGGATGAATGCTTAGTAGTACAATCTCATTTTCTTAAAAGCGAGGGAAAGAAAGAGGTCATGGGATGAAACAATCGAATTTATTATTGCTGCTATTATTTGGAGTAGCGGTGGCAAAAAAACAACAACAACAAAAAAACCCTTTACCACCATTTGAACGTTTAGAGTAGACAAAAAAAAAAAAAAAAAAATCCCACAAGATAACAAATAAAATATTAAGAAATATTGGTAAATGTAAAACGCAGACAAACAGCATAAAGATACTTTGCCTAAAAAGAAGTGAAAATATTCCTTGAATCAGGTTTGTGTGATGAATCAATCCCGTAGAGCCGGTTGGTTGCAGACGTGTACATGGACGCACAAACACACGTGCTTGGACTCAGGGTTTTATTGAGAACCAGAGTAAGCTGGTTTGGTGATCTTCTTGTCCAATGAGTTGGAGATAGAAATAAATCTGATGTGAGGGTTTTGGCAGGAGGAATGGGGAAATCGACTACAGTATTCCATCATCATTTAGTCAGCCATGTCTCAGTCCCAAAGATATCCTGGAGGGATCATTCATCCATGTGCAGAGTCCATCCACATCATGTAGTTTATACTGAAAAATGTTAAAAGGAAAGTCAAAATAACTCATCTTATTCTGGAATGCAACCCAGACTGAATCCACATGTTCCTCTAATTGGAGACAAAACTTGTACGGTAAGCAGCATGATTACTGTGACTCATAACCTCAGCAGTCATGCAAGCCGTCATTTTGTGGGAGTAAACTTTTGGTTGATGTCTCATTTGGAAGGTTTTAAAGACCGGCCTCAAAGAAGAGCGACGTCTCTGCAACTGTAGGAAATCCTTCATTTCAATTTGGTGGTGCAGCTCGTGAGTCAAGATGGAAATCAGCGGATAAGTGTCGGATAACCGCAGATTCATCTGAGAAAGAAATGCATTATTGTCGGAGAGAGAGACCTGTACGGCATTTTTCACCATCTGCATATCTGTGTTAAAAGAGCAAAAGGTCACATGTTAGCCTCTCACTCACTTAGAATTCCTGCCATCGTTAGCAGTGACATCACTGGTGGCCCTTTCACGAAACTTAACTTAAGCCTTTATCTGCTCTTACTCATGCTTTTAATATCCATTCTCTATATTCTTTGAATTTTCTATACCTCCTTTGTTTGGCATTTTACTTGCATCTAACAAGCCTTTTTCATAGCAGACATGTTGGAGCATGTGTGTCCATGCAGGTGTCCCATAATGTCATAACAGCATTGACAGCGAGGCAGCAGCACTGCCAGGACCATGAAAATGTCTTCGGCGAGAAATTCATTTTCTGTCCAACTTAACAGAGCTGTAACTAGAGCAGAGACAAAGGCTGTTCATCATGATGATGAAGATGATTCACAGTTACCTCATAACTGCACAGTTCAAATATCCCTTTTCAACCATTCCTCCTCAACTTGTTCGAGAAATGTTTAATTTGAATGTTTTGTTACAGAACGCCTCTCCTCTACTCATCTCTCTCTTTCTTTACTGCCTATTTTACTGCGTCTTGTTCCTGGTATTGTGTCCCTGCAGCATTTCCCATCATTCCTGTTTATGCATGAAGGCCACAGTATCTTCGAGGTCCGAGCCATTTCAGTCTTGCAGGGCGTTACGTCCTCTGTCTGTGAAGGACAATGTTCCAGTAGAAAACTGCGTGTGCTGAAGTGTGTGTATGTGGGCCAGACACACAGAACCAGCATTCGGTGTGTCTTTTCTTTTCTTTGCATATGTGTACTCAATTATGTACGTGTGTGTGTTTACACCAGTGTACACAGCTGTTACATAATGATGTTTTACTAAAGTCACCGTGAGGATCTGCATCTGTGGAGTGACTCATCCTCGTCTCCTCGTCTCCTTGGACAGCAGCAAACAAAAAGCTGGTCTCTAGCGCCATCTACTGTGCTGCCCATGAAAGGCAAGACAAAGACTGCATGAAAAAATCTGCATTTTTTTGGTGTCATTTTACTAATTTACTATTTTTTGCTTATTTGACATTTTACAATATATTTTGTGCCTTTTCTGCTGCACGTCTTCCCATTTATCAACATTTGCCATATACTTCAACATATGAGGGAGCAGTTGTTATTGGAAGGCCACTGGATTGAAATATGGGAAAATCACAGTGGGAAAACTTGGTGTGTGATGCTTAGCTCATTCACTATTAAATTGAGATGCCTCCATGATCAGTTGCTTCAGCGGATGTGCTGAGCTGACAGTATGCAGGCTCAAGTGATGGATGGTGGTGCTGAAGAAAAGAAAATACGCCCTCTCTGTAAATGTAACGTCACATTGACAGATATATTGTTGCAGCACTTCATTAAAGCCGTGTTGTTTACATTGAATGAAATATATAAAACTGTCTTCACCATTTATTGTGGCTGCACCATTACACTTACTGTAAATATATCTTGTGCAGCATTATGTTTATTTATTGTGTTTATTCAAGCTGGCATGTTGGGTTGGATAATAGCTTAGTGTGGTCACCCTGCTGGAGTTTGTAAAGGAGGATCCTCCATCAGACCCAACAGAGTTTAAAGACATGTGTTATAAACACAGTCTACAGTTTATTAGCTGCACATGCAACAGGCCTGCCAAGCTCCTACTTTGTGAAGGCTTTAAAGTTTGATGCCAATAATAACCTTTTAAAATTATAGGCTTCATAAAGACAGTATTATTTGCAGGACATATAGGTTGACAACAGTTTTTAGAGCAAAATTAGGCACATTGTATTGACTATAACATGAGTTAACGCTGGTGGGAAGGAGCTCTGGTAAAGGCTGGTTCGGAGTGAGCAATACATTTTTTCATACTAAAGAAAATTCATCCAGATTTTCCACAGTAGGTTTATTTTGCTTCCTTCTGGCGAAGGAGCGCAGCAGTGAAACCAGCACCCTAATAAGGCCTCACAAGGAGTTCTCAGATTGCAGTAATGATCCGAGTTGCAGCTGTTCAATTTGACATTGAAATAAATTAAGATACTCTGAGAAAAGGAAACTTCCCTTTAAAAGCAGTAACTGTTAGAGCCCTTTGAAGCAGATGCACTCCTTTAATTGATATTCAAAGGAAAGTCTCAGAGCAGGTTTCATATGTAGTTTAATTCAGCTTTGTACATCATTCCATACATACTGGCAATTATAAACAATGGCACTTTTAACTGGATGTAAACACCCCAGACATATTAAGAAGAAGGCTCATAGTTTGACACCGATAAGGCACGAATTATGTCAAAATTGCAGCTGCTGTTGTTTTCCTCACCTGATGGTGGATGTCTCCATCTGGTGGTCGAAACAGCAGCTGTTACTTTTTGAGTGGACCACAGCAAAGCAGGACCATTCCTATAAACAGTCAGTCTGTCCACGACCTTCTGATGTTTCTCCATTGGTTGGTGAAGTGCTGAAGTTTCCTTACTGACCGTTGTTATTTCAAAATGACTAGGTGAAGATTAAATCCTCAATTTGGCCACAATTAAGCACATTGACCATACACAGTCCACCCATGTATGCACTGCGTTCTGACCTCTTGTTTTAGGTGCCACTGGTTGGACTGTAAGAGGTTTGAAACTGCTGGCACTGGAGCTCTGCACCAGATGATACTGGCTCATTTCAGGTGTTTCATATCAGTTAATCTCAGGCAGACAGCAATGAATACATTATATAGGCATCAACTGTAATATAAAATCAATTTTTATGTCAGGTCATACAAATCAGTGTGGTAATATGGAGCAAAAGTAGACACATATTCTGAAACTAAAAAAATCACTCTCAATTTTCAGCCAAAAGCTCATTTAGCTCCTGTATCTCATGCATCTCATCACCACTTAGAGACATTCCTCACACATGTCCCCAGAGATTAGTGATCCACAGCTTAACCTCCAAGTGTGTCACATCCACTTTCTGGGGTTTACATCTGAACATCAGCTCCTTGCTTTGTCTACATTTGTTCTACCACTGTTTTCAAATGACTGAGTGAAAATACTCAGCAATGACCTGATGCTCCCCGGGATGTGCAGGGCATCTTGATTCCGGATGTCGTTCTGCCCAAAGTCAGAGAACCAGCAGGTTCTTCAGGTAGAAGGAGTTAAATCCATCTGGCATGAAGTAATGGTTAGGATTACCTCACCATCTTATCACCACCTGATATCCTCCAGGTCAGGGGAACAACATGACCCAGTAATGAGAGTGTAGGTCAAAAAGGTCTGTTGTGATGTGTTGGCCACCTTGGGGTGCACATATGTTTAACACGATGTTTAAAGACCTTCCAGATGTGTAGCTTTTATGTGCTCATGCTGAAAAGATGAGGGGTAGAAGAAGTTGTCTCTGCTGTTAGACAAGGTAAATTTGAGTTTGAACTTCTCTCCAAGGGGAGGAAAGGTGATGCTAGTTTTAGGGATCCTCATAAATATGACATCCACTTTAGGAACACAGATGTTACTGCATCGCTGTGGGCTGTTTGTGGGTGGCTGGGTGCTGTGCAGACCTGGTTCGGGGGAGCACTAGGAAGGAAGCCTATGAAGTGTGACCATGTATTTACCACAGCCATTATACAGTTCTGCACAGTTTTCAACAGATACAATGTGTCACATTTTTCCACCCATTAGCCGTGTATCCATTCTCACCTTTATTTACATTTGCAGAGTTGAGGATCACTTTATGATGGTGACAAAAAATAAATGAACAGATTGATCTGCTCCTAAGCAACCACTGTTTAGTGTGTTTTAAATGTACTGTAAATAGTCAGGAGTTCTGGACTCAGATTCCAAGTTTATCTAACATGAAGTTCATAACAATGGTGGGTTTAGAAAATTGTTACCAATATGCTGCACAAGGTGAAATCATTCTGTGATCTTTCGTGGAAGTTCTTGGAGTGTCTGCATGTTTCTGTCATGTTTCTGAAATGAAGCTGCACCCACCAGCTAACTCATTGTTATATACTGTTATAATAAAGTTCAGTAGCCATTTAAAATGAGTAGATAATACCAAAATTCAAATTTCGGGGTCAGCTGCTCTTTTAGTTTCCAAACCAAGAACTGAGACACTTTAAGGTCAACGCCTCATTTCCAGGAGCCAAAGGCATATGGCCCATGCACGCCTTTAATATTATCTATAGATAAGGACACCTGCACATTAACATAAATAAATGTATAATAAAGTTGCATAGTGCTGAAGATAAGGTCTAGTTATAGATGAAAGGTCAAAAGGTTGAAGCCAATGTGAGATTAGCAAAAAAGCTTATAACTGGGTAATTTGCATTGTGTGCTATGTCTTCATGGCCAGTGCTACTGGTAACACCTTAATATACTGGGGCCTTTTCTGTCTAATAAGAGACTATATACTGTATTTTTCTTTATGTAGTTTATATGGGGGTGGCACAGTGGAGCAGCAGGTAGTGTGCGTGCCTCACAGCAAGAAGGTCGCTGGTTCGATCCCCAGGTCGGGCGGGGCCTTTCTGTGTGAAGTTTGCATGTTCTTCCCGTGCATGCGTGGGTTCTCTCCGGCACTCCGGCTTCCTCCCACAGACCAAAAACATGCTCATTAGGTTAATTGGTGACTCTAAAATTGCCCCTAGGTGTGAGCGTGAATGATTGTTTGTCAGTGTACTGTATGTTGCCCTGCGATCGGCTGGCGACCGGCTCACGGTGTACCGCCTCTCGCCCGTTGACAGCTGGGATAGGCTCCAGCCCCCCCGCAACCCCAAAAGGGATAGTCGAGTATAGACAATGGATGGATGGATGGATGGATGGATGGATGGATGGATAGTTTATATGGGACCAGTATATTGTAAGACTTTGTTGGTTAAAGTGAGAAGTCATGCTGTTTGAGAGCCTCACTCTGGTGGCTTCAGAGTAGACACAAGTTTCACCAGGAGCTGCCACCATTGCCTGTCTTGTTTTTGGAGCATAATGGGGAACTGAAAAAGATCATCTCAAGTGAGGAGGAAGATCAGAAAAACAGAAGGAAGGACAAACATTACATGTGTCCCACCAAAAAACAGTTTATATACATCCAAGTTAACAGGTAAACGCCAGTTCCACTGTCTCATTGGAAATTGAAATGAAGAAATATCCTGAAAAACTTCGAGCTTGAACTTGAAACCACAGAGCAAAGACTAATTTAAGTTTTTTCACTGGTCTATGATGCAGTCTGGCCTCATTTAATATTCAAGTGTTTATTACTCAGTTTCATTGCAACACATTCCTCTGTGTAACACATTTCTTCAAAAAAAGGACGCCTGATGAAATCTATATTGTCTTTTCTGTTTTGTCTTCCTAGATTGCTTCTTTTCTTTTCTTTGTTTTGTGATCAGGTTCGCTGGCCACGTTTGATTTTGCCCTGCAGAGACAAATAAATGCAATATCTTTAAACCGCAAAAACCTTACATGTGATGTTGTTACAGAGAAAACTGCACAGTCTTTTGCATTAGCTATTTTCTGTGCATTTGAACTGACTAGAAATAATAAATGTAGAGGAATTTCTCTTCATATTAATTGTGCTACTGTGCATTCCAGTCTCCATTTTAGTTTCATTTTTAAGATTTTCTTCAAGAACATAAGATACAAAATATGGCCTGCCATGCAAAAAAAATTGAGTAGAGGTCGAGGCAATATGCTTTGAAAATTTAAATCCACTGATGAGAATGAAAGCATCACATTAGATTCATCTGATGTGTCAGTTCTGAGCTCTCATGTCGAGTTTCTTCCCACCATGGCCTGCGTATCAAAGCTTATTTTTTTATGGCCTTGTTTGACTTACTGTTGCCTGCCTGGATGATACTCTGAGCCCAGACCTTGTGATCTCCATAGTAATCAGATCAGATGGGATATAAAAACCTGTCCTGGTGTCATGTTTTGTTTTCCAGGCATGGAGGAGGAACTTGTCCTCCTGCAGTATCCTTTCCTCTCAGCAGAGGCCCTCATCTCCTGGTTTGACAGAGCATTTTACCAAACTGAGGGGATTTCACTCTCATTTAAACATCTTCAAAATGGAAAATAAATTAACTCCATTTTAGAAATTCATTGCACATTTATTCTCAGCCACAGCACAGTGAGTAGACAGGCTGTTCGACATCACCTCCTCCTCTCCAACAAACACCCCACAAGCCTACACAAACTGTAGAGGACAATCCTCTGATGCAAAAGATCCCTTTTTTTGATTATATTTTTGAAGCAAGGCTTTATCCTGCAACCAGCCCTGTTTCTCTGCCGCTCATCAGGGCCTTAATTATTCTAAAACTGCACTCAAACTGACCACAAGGAAACAGTTTTTTCATTTTTGTGTGATGGTGAAATAATAAGTGACACAGGAAAGGAGAAAAACCTTCACACGGGCATCTGCATAGTGTGTTTAATGAGCTTTCACTGATTCACTCATTCAGGGAGAAAAGAACGCAAGAACACTTTGGTGAATATACATTACAGTGATTTGTCCCATTACAAAACATCTGTGTATTCCTGACAAGATCACACTCAAGGGCACTGTAGCCCCATAGCATGTGTGGACTTAGATTGACCATAAAAATAATATAATTTTATCTTCATCATTATATGATTTCCCCCCTTTTTTCCTCTAGTTAACGACATGCAGCTGTCTGACAGTTAATTAGAAAAACATTAATGCTGATGATCACTTCAGTTTTACGGCACTGCAGAGGCAGAAATGGTCATTTTGAACTGCAGTGGGAAGAGAGCAACTTTGTGACATCTAAGATCCAAATTTTAGTTTTGTTGAAACAAGAGAAAATACTTTTTTCCACTTATTGCATTTCTGTGTTCAGTCTGTACAGATGATGTGTGGCAGGTAGGTAACATTGACCACTAGTGGAACATTTGTGTAATAACATGGTCATGGAATATCAAGGATGGACATTTGAGTCACAGGAACTGTAATGTCAGTTAATGGGAAAAAAGCTGGGAGCTAATTCCTTTAAATTAGTGATGGACAGAATATGTGATAAAATGCTGCGTTGTTGTTGTTGTGTCTTTTGAAACTGGTTTAGCAGTTCAAGCTTAAGCAACCATAGCAGAAAGAAAGAAAAAATTGGAGTCGGACGTTTGGTGAAAAAAATGGTTACTGGTTTTAGCAAGACACAACTAGAATTTTTATCTATGTCCCACTTACTGTCAATTAAAAGGTTAATGTTGTCCCATTTCAAAATATCCTCCAATAGCAGACAAGACTTGGAGCTTTCTTTTCCCCAGATTTAGAGAACACAGATGGAAATTCACCAGAATGAGTGTCAGCGGAGCCAAAAGCTCGGCTGTTTGAGTGACGCTGTCAGTACTGTTATGCCTCTCTCAAAGTCCCACTGTGCCAGCGCTGCTGCTCATTAGTCAGCTGTAAAAGAATACGGTGTTCCAGGCTTGTGGAGCAGTAAATGCGAAACACCATATTCCTGCAAAAATAAACAACACCTCTCCTGCTGCTGCTCGATAATCAAGAGTTTCAAAAACTAATCAGTGGTGGGCTGAAGCTGTTTTACAGCAACAATTATTCAGTGTTTACACTACAGGTCAGTTCACTGAATTCAGTTTTATTTGATGTAAAAGAAATTTGTGACAAACAGCATTCATCTGTGCTAATGAATCCACATTACGATTCTGTGGCTGAGGATACCAGAAGATGCTCATTTATCCTGTTCTGTTCTTATTTCGCTGTTAGCTGTGAACTAATTTCAGGGAAAATAAAGCAGCATGTGTCAGTGTTTCATCTGATGGGTGCGTACAAGTACAAATGCATTCACTGAGTTACACATCAGTCATCAGCGTCAGTCACCGTGAAACTGTGCATGCACACACAGCATGTAGTTTATCTCTAACTGACAATTTGTGCCCAGATTTGCACTGATGAAAATGAGTGAAGGATCTGTGGGCAAGGAAAAACTAGAATTGCATCTATTTTACCTGGAACATTGGATAAGTAAAACATTTGAAGCCTGCTACTATTATTAAACTCAAAGAGCCATTTCAGCTCTATTTTAATAGATGAAACAGTTTATTTTCCAACTCGTCATTTCTCGTTTGTCTGTCACTTGCTTTTTTACTCTGCATGTTGCTGAGAGGACAGCAGCACTGCTTCTCTGTTCCAAACCACACTGACGCTCTTCAGGGTGGCATCAGTGGTATCGAGGCTATACCTCTGTAGGGGGTCCCTCTCATCCCTGTTGTAGCTTACAGGTCGATTAAATACTAATATATTAAAGAATCTGCACCATGTAAACATAAAGTCAACTGAGACACATAATATTAGAACTAGAGCAAAAGAGAAACAGTGTTGTTGGTTTCTACAAGATGAGCCTAGTTAATGAAAGATCCTTTTTTCATATATTTGTATGTATTACTGTAGAACAGTATGAAAATAGATTTTTATGCATTTGACTTTTTTTTTGTTTGACATTTTGCCCCTCTTCAAAACTTCTAGATGAGGTTCACATGCAGGAACTATATTAATTAATAACATTACCACAAACTAATTGCCACACAGTGAACCTCAGACCCTTGTGTCCCCTGAGTGTCTGGGCTCTGGGACAGCTTTTGCCCACTTGGTATTCCGAGCTTGAAGCAGCCAAAACAGTATTAATGGTGCCTGACAACACAAACACATGTGCCTGTTTAATAGTGGGAGCATTACAGTGATATGATCATTGATGCACATCAGCATTTGTTGTGTTAGCCCGAGGTTTTGAGGGCAAGGGTTTGAATAAAGAATGGCCTGTTATATACAACTGATCCTCCTTATAGCCATCTTTTTACAGCTCCACAAAACGCATTCAATTTCCATCAAATTTCTCCAAACAGCTTGTGCAGCATCAGCTTTGTTTTATGGACAAACAACTGCCCAGAGGGTCCAGCGCGCCAATATTTACCTCAGTATCTCCTGAGCTCTGCTGGCCTGCAAACCAGCGGCAGCAGGCATTCAGCAGAGCACCGTAGACAGCTGAGATGGAGTTCTGAGCATAATTTATATGCATGAAGTATAATGAGACACATATTCTCTGGGATTACTGCATTATTTGATACTGAAATAGAAGAAGCTAGTGGCTGCATGTGAGGTGCATGTGTTTCCTGATATGATAGCAGCATTGCAGCAGAGCACGCTCAGTGCTGTGGGGAGTGAATGAGGAGATAAGATGGAGGGAAGATTGATGATCAGCTCGGACGAATGCAGAAAATGAAAAAGAATCTCTTACTAATTAACCAAACACCAGCTTTACATGAATAGCAGCAATATGAGAAATCAACAGCACGGTTTTAATAATAACTACATCTGGAACATGAATTATTCATGAGGTCCCACACAGTGAGGCCTGCACGTGAGGGAGAGTGAACATCACAGCCTGGATGTGTGATGTCCGTGCCTTCGCCAGATGAGTGAGGAACAATATTTAAATTCTTTAAAAAGTGTCATATTCTGGGAAACACTCATTTGTTTCCTCTTGTTGTTTGTTCTGCATAAAGTTGGCTGTTGGCACGGGGGAGAGAGAAACAAACAGGCTGTTTTGGTCGAAGGTGCAGCTGTCGTGATGACGGAACGTGAGCCAGCGTTCACTCATCTTGGGAATGAAAGACTCCTGACTTTGTGGAGGATTTTGAAGTTAGACAAGCATGTCCATGCGCACATGCATTCATACAGTCAAATAAAGCCCTCTGACTCAATTCCTTTTCTTCCCTGTCTCTCCTGCCACTTTCTCCTTAATTAGCTCGCCTCCCTTGTTCTTCCCATGTCTCTGCGCTAGCTTTTTCTCCATTCTCTTGCTCATCCTGCTATCAAAGTAATTTTGTACTTTGCAACAAATGAGATTTCACAATGTTTCAGCGGGGGGAAATTTTAGGGCTCAAATGAATAAGATGAGGAGCAAGTGGCGTTTTTCATTTGACGCTGGAAGCAGCAGCCAATGTCTCTTTGTCCTGGCAGCTCTGCATCATAGAGCGTTCACATTTATGTGACTGTACAGCTCTGATTTCTCACTCTGTCTTGTACGGTGTGTTCAAAGCCTCCGGTGTCCACACAGGTTTCTATCATTCATTTATTGGAATGTTTTTTATCTTTAAGTCCATTCAGGCTTTGCTTTCCAACTATCCTGTAGATCTCAATCATGGTGGAAATGACTGTGATGGTTTCAGGAATTGATTTTGTCATCTAGATCTTGTTAGTTATAGTTCAATTGTTCCTGTGAACCTGATGGCTTTTACTTGATGGACTTTGAACTTAGATCTTTCATTGACCAGATTCTTTGTTGTAACATCCCTTAAATGTTTTATTTGAACATTATTTGCACTGTTTTTTGTTGTCCTTTGTTTACCTGATACTGATTTTCTTGTTCAGGTGCATAAAGGAGACCTAAGTTGCCCACTATCTATTTCTGGTCTCACTGCACAAGGAAATTTAATTGGATTTGAATACTGATCAATATTGGATTTGCATTAGCTTGTATTCCACCAATGTACTCAGTCATAATAAAATGCCTCTGGCAAAGCCTGTAGTTCATTATAAACTCAGACCAGTGTCATTCAAATTGAAAGGCCTGGTTTCAGCTGATGTGTGTATTTTCTAGGAGATAATTGCACTTGAAGTGCTCACATACTGGACTTCAGCTCACCCTAACCCTAACCCTAACCCCTAACCCTATTTTATGTTAATACTGTTGCTTCAGTACAGGTAGATTTATCACTGGGAGACGATCTGTGCAGATCCAAGAAGAGGCGGGCAGGCATGTGAAGTGAGTCCACAAGATTTGAGAAGGTGGGCAGACTTGACAGGTAGATACAAGAGGAGATGATCCTGAGACACAAGAACAGCAGACTTAGTAGCTATAATAAAATAGACAAGGTAAAAAAACAAAACAAAACTAAAGCACAGAACGAAGCACTAGCAGAGCTAAATGACCAGGCAGGTTACTGGTAAAGACTGCTGAGGAGATCCAGGTTTTTATCCCGTGGCTGGTGATTAAGGATTGGCTGCAGCTGTAGTTGCTGATTGGCATTTGGATCAGGTGTAGGTGAGCCATGATTGAGGAAGAACCACCCAGTCTACACACACACACACACACACACACACACACACACACACACACACACACACACACACACACACACACACACACAATGACAGTATTGGACACTGTTAGATTGTAAAGCACGTGAACAGCACACCTGATTTTGATGACATGTTATTCAGTTTGCTGAAAATATGGAAGGTTTGTGTTGCAATTTAGAGATCTGGAACCATCTTTATTTCAGTATTTTTTCTTGAATCAATCACTTTTTTGAGTTATCTGCCTGATTCAGTCAAAACTTTTGAGAAAGTTTAGAATAAATGACAGCAAATGGAATAAATAAGTAGAAGATTATATCACACTAATATCATCATCATAATTACTGCCACCATCATCATTATCATCTCCGTCATCATTGACTTTCAGACCTGATTTGGTGGAATCTAAAATATTCATAACATCACTACAGGTAATCAGAGCTGTAATCAGGTTACAGGCCACACACACGCCAACACACACACAGTGCGTCTCCACACAGTGCATGCAGGTTAACAGCTGCTGAACACGGGGCTGTTAAATATTTCAGGGGGTACACACATTCTCTCACCAGCCCGCCTCCCCTGCCGGCGCACTGGGAGGTGTGATGCCCAAAAAGCACATCCATGACTTATTAATGCCACAGAGAAGGATGCCGAATGATGAATGATGGAAGGAAATAATAGGAATTTGTGCTCATTATGAAGGGGAGAGTTGTAAATGGTGAATTATGTGGGTGTTTGTTATATTGTGCTCATTAAGACGGAGTGTGTTTAAAAGTTTTTGACAAGTTCACTCAGGTCCTCAAGTTACCTTCAGCAAACATCAGCAAACTTCAGTCAGGCTTTCAGCTCTTTCTTATACAGATCTTTTTTGTGTCTCTTTCCCACTTTTTCTTTTGTGCATGGTTTCTACTATACTTTTAGTTTTTATTGGGATGGTAGCTTGTCAATTGCAAAGGTACCCACGCCCTGAAGCACACTCTCCTTTATAATCTATTTTAGCCTAAATGGGACCTTTAATCTAAAAGATAAACATCATGATGTACTGAAGAAGACTTGAAACAAGCGATTGAGACCAAAAACTAATAAAAGCGACAAAAACTTGTCGCCCCCTACTGGCCCCTTCAAAAGGTTAATGCTATTCAAGGAAGCTTAGCAGTGAATGTCTGTAGTTTTTCTAATAATTGAGCCACTTTTTATCAAGACTGGGGTTTTTTGTTTTTTTTTTGGCATTTTGCCTCTATAGGATCATGCCAGTAGAGATACAAACAAGAAATGTGAGAAAGAGAAGTGAATGAAAAGCAGCTAACGCCTCAGGCTGGAATCGATGTTGCATTTGTATCTGGCCTCCATGAGGCTCTGAAGAATGCTGCTTTGTTAGAATAACTCATAGAGGGTCTGAAGCCCGCGCGTTTGTGCACTGCGGGTGTGTAGTTTATGACCAGAAGTGTGACAGAGTACAGTTTGTGTCTCGTCAGCAGTATTCTTGTCACTGAGGGTCAGTGCAGCTGTTAAGACAATTAAGCTGGCAGTAAAGCATATTGAAGGTAGAACTGGACAGAGGAGTGGCTGCAGAGGATGGGCAGTTATTACAGCGCCAGAGCTGGAGGAGTTTGAGCCTGAAGGAAAGATTGCTTTGGGAGTTTCCTCTTGCTTTATATGATTTTTTAATTATTCATTTGGTTTTGAATAGAGGGTTGAATGCATTTGTGAAATAGAGGCTCTGTGCTTTCATGTCCCTGCAACTGAAATACTTTCCAGATGTTTTCTGGTGGTGAGTGCAGTTGAAGTCTAAAATATCCAGAATACACCTCTAGATGATAGTACGTAACGAGACAACAATTCAAGGACATAGAAAGGGCAAAATTAAACATTATGCACATTATATCTGGGAATTTCTTTCCAAATATGACATAAAAGACATCCCTAACATCTGGTGTGAGTGTTTCTTAGTGTGTGTGAAGTCTGTCACTTCTTACCCCATCTCCTATTTCATCTGTCTTGCTCCCACAGTATCCTCCCCCCTCTTCTTGTCTCCTAAGCTTCCCCCTTCTCCTTCCTTTTTGTTGCATCCCATCTTCTTTTTACTTCAGTTTCCCTTGTTGCGCCTGACTTTTTCTTCCCCTCACACTCTGTGCCTCCTGCTCTATTTCCTGTCTTCTCTCCTTCTTGTCCTCTCTGGGTCCGCCTACTCTTTGCTGTAAATCAATCCTCCTGCACAACTTTCTCATCTTTTCAACCTGTCTTATGGGTAATCATGATAACTGTATTTATGCCACTGTTTGACTTGATGTCTCGCACACATTTCCTCTCTAATGCAATATAAACCCGTAGTGTTTCCTAACAACAGAAGAACAGAAGCACCGTCTCAGCTAACCTGCTGGCTTTTCTTCTGTTTCCTAGAAATCAAGATGAAGTAACCTGGATGCCTCGTTTGGATTAGTTTGAAAAATGGTGCTTTTAAGATATATGTGCACTCTTCTTTGGAAGTGTGTGTGTGTCTGTGTGTGGTGACACACAATTAAATAAGCTGCATTAGTAGTACCAGCACATACTGCAAAAGGAACTCTGCTTAACCCATTCATTTAAATGGAGCTAATTAAGAGGAGCTGTCCAGGGAGAAAGCCCTCCAAGGGGCATATGTATACATGCTTGAATGTGTGTGTGTGAGTGTGTGTGTGTAGCAGGTTTTCCATAAGATAAATGAATGCTGCTTAACGGTGCAGTAAATACAGAGGTCTCAAAAGGGCATCTCCAATCTCACTCACTCTATTTTCTGTGTAACTCTCCCTCTTTGACACACACACACACACACACACACACACACACACACACACACACACACACACACACACACACACACACACTTGGTCTACCTCACTCTCTCACGTTTTAATCCTTTAACTCTAGCTTGCTCTCTTATTTCAGTGTATCAGATATAAATTCAAAGATTTAAGTCCTTTTTAATACAAAACTAATTACAGTAATTTCTCATTGAATTAGCAAATGGAAATTCTGAAAACTAAACAACGAGCAAGCGCAGGACAATAAAAACTTAATTATTAGAAGTCCAATTGTTAATTGATGCAGATAAGGCTCATACTGCCCCTGTTTTCTATTCATCTAAGAGCACGAGGTGAAAAAATAAGAGCCCTAATAGCTGCACTGAAAAGAGGTAGTCATTTCTAAAGCGTAATTGATTGATTGATTTATCTCAGGATCTTAGCTCTCTTAGATTTTTTTTTGTCATTCTCCTTTTTTCTGTCTTTTTTCCCCTTTATCTAATATTAACTTTGCTTTTTTTCCTCTCTCTGTCTGTGTCTCCTGTTTGGTCTGTTGGTCTTCAGAGAGGATGCCATCATTTGTCTTATCACAATATATCATCATCATCCATCACTGCAGGTGGTGCTGCAGTGAATTGTGGGTTTGGTATATCTGCATGCTTCAAACAGATTCAGCCAATTGGAGTGATGACACAATATCAACCATTGCTGATGATGAGCACGCAGATATTTATAAAGTATGCAAAACTTTACCGACAGCACAAACACAGAAATGCAGAGATTAATCAGTCAGGCATGGAAAGTGCATGCATTCATTTCAGTCTGCCACTTCAAAAGCTGCCATGGTTGACAAAGGATTGTGTGAAAATAAACAGCAGCGTCAAGATAAGATGAATCTCCAGAGACAGGTGGAGAGAACATGAAAAAGGAGACAGAAAACGTGAGGAGGAAAAGGTGATTTTATACCTCAATCAAAGTGGCAGGTGGCTCTTTTTTTTTTTTTTAATGCGGGGAACAATTTAAACTCAATTTAGCTTCACATTAAAATGTAATCGCACCACCAGATGAGGGAGTGATTCAAACAAAACTTTAAAATCAAAACTAAAATGATACGAAAGAAATGATAGCCTTAGAAATGGAGTATGAAGAGTGGCTGTTTTATACTCACAGCTAGACATCGTTTTCATGCCAACCTGGGTTCCATAACTCAGCCTCTCCAAGTGTCTTTCTCATCATTCTCATCATTTTCTTCAGCCAGTCACTGGAATCATTATTTTCATCATTATGTATCAACAGGCACACAGCAAAATTGGTTGAAGAGAAAAGAACAACTTTGCCTACCTCGACAAAAGAGGGTTTGTAGAGCACAGCTTCGAGCTCCCACTTGTTTTCCGGAGCTTGTTAAAAGTTACGGAGCCTGCTTCGTTTCAGCATGTTCACACCTGGGAACTGCAGTCACCACTGGTGTCAGCTCAGTGCAATCAACTCTAGAGAAGTTGTTCAGGGAGAGGGTTGGCCCAACTTCAGGTGCACTCTGTAAGACTCCTTTTCACAAAGTAATTTATCAGTGGGGGCTTGTAAGTACTGCTGATCTATGCTAGTTGCTTCTCTGTTAGTGGCTGCTGAGATTTCAAGATGTCTCCACAGACACAAGCTGTCCAGCTCTGTATTAGCTGATAATATTCAAATCTCCCCTAAATTACCAAGAGTATGCTCCACACTTAGTTTCTCCGAAACCTGAGTAGACATGTGTGCACCATTTGAGGCTACGTTTACACTTGGGGAAAACGCATATGTTTTCATGCGGTTTGGTCTTTCATTCACATGCAAACAGAATTTTTTTTCACAGAAAACGATCATTTTTAAAAACTCCAGCCATAGTGGAGATTTGGTGTGTAAAGAGGGTTAAACAGCGTTTTAGGTCCCAAAACGTCACAACACGCGACTGAAAATACTTAATGTCTTGTGAGCGACTTATGATGGTGCTCGACGCTGTTTTTATCCGGGTTCATGTAAACGACAACATTTTCGAAAACAATGTTGTGTGCACAATGTTATTTTTGAAAACGGAGGGGCCAAAGAAATCTGTTTTCCAAAACACCCTGCTACGTGTAAACGTAGCCTGAGAGGCGGGGGAAGCTGCAGACCCTGAAAATGCCTTATCACATTAGAAATACCTCCTCCTTGTTACAGTTTAAACACGTATAAATGTATTTCGTCCTTCAGAATCCTAACTGATTTGTTTTATTTATCTTTAATGATTTAATTTTCCATTGTTTTCTCTTAATAATAAATGCATTTTTTTTTTCTTGTGTCACTTTGGGCTAGCCTCTTTTTTGCGTTAGGAAATGGTGTTGCTGCTTGAAAATCTTGTATTGTGCAGCACATTTATTATTTTTTCATCCAGATGGACAAAAAAAGTAGAGCTAGCCACATACGCTAGGTAGGCCTTTTTGCCTTTATGGGACATGGACAGTAAACAAATGACAGGAAATAAAGGGAGAGGGAGATGGAGGACGACCTGCAGCAACTGTGTTGTAGTTCTCAACAGCTACCACTAGATGTTACTAATGAGACATATTTCACAGACAGCACTTTTAATATCGATGTCCTATCTGCCTTTAGTGTGATTTGAACTTGTGAACTTCCAATCACACGCCCTCTTTTCCAATCTCTAGACTACAAACAAGACAGTCTTGCCTTCGGTGTCTGCCACAGGACTCGTGGATAAACATTAATACTACAAGCCACGGTGCACTGTGTGCAAGTGAAGTGATTGTAACAACACGAGACAGCTCCTGGTGGACTCAGCACTGAGAGGGCGAAGCAGACAGCTGGACAGACACACTAACATTAGATTCATTTCACTTCAGTGTTACTACATTACAAACAGAGAGCAGAAATGGAGATTGACCAGCAATGGCACGGATGCTGAAGCAGATTGTTATGCAAAAATACACTCATCTAATCAGCCTAAATCACAAAGTGGGGTCACACACAGCAATAAAGCACCCCGTTCCTGCGACTTGAGATCCTGCAAAGTCAACCTATTTACCCAAATTAAATTCTGATGCTGAGCATGGTCATTAACAGAGAATTTTCTTTGCACACTAAAAGTGATGAATCCAAGCTGTTTCCCAGGTAGCAATGAAAGCATCATCAGTGATTCACTGCGAGGAAGGACTTTGATGTACTGACGTCATCTTTCAGCATCTCTTGGTAGTGATGATGACTTAAGAGGTTCCAAACAATTATCACTCAGTGCCACTAGGAACGAAGTGCAAGCCTCCCCTGTTTAATAATGTCAAGGGAGGCGTGGAAGAGACCGCAGACAGACGGTTAAAAGTATAGACCAGTCAGCGACAGGCAGAGGAGTATATGGGAAAGTAATGTCTTTCAGATTTTATTTAGGAGGGCTGAGGTGAAGAGAGGGGAGGAAAATAAAGGAAAGAAAAGATGCAAAGATTGCACTCCAGAAGTTGTTAAATGTGCCCATCACTCATCCCCTGTGGTGTATGTGTATGCCTGTGTATGCCTCAGCCATTAGTCACTGAGAGCTTCCTTAACGAGGTGGTCTTAATTGCAGAACTCTGCTGGGAGTTACTTTTTCCTCTTTATGTCTCCCCCACTTCCTCCTTTCCTTCTCTTCCCTTCCTGTAACACTTCACCTATTTGGAAACTCTCCTCTTTTCTAACTCTCTCTCTTTCCTGTCATTTATCGTCGTCTAAGATTTTGCACTTAAACATTACTTAGTGAGGCATTACAGTAATATGCTAACTTTTTCGGTACTGTGTAATGTAAAGGAATTGAATGTGAAAATCAGTAATTACATTACAGTCACTGCTATGCTATGTTACTTCAAGTGGATGGGTAACAAACACAGGACTTTCACACAGGGGACTGCTGTTTGTGTCCTGTGTGAAATCAAAAGTCAACATTGAGATACTTTAAGTGACATAATGTACTTACACTTCATTGCGTACGTAACAGGAACGTACTTACTTTAGCCCGTGATCTTTTCTGAAACCAAACCAAGTGGTTTTACTGTTTAAATCCAAGTAAACTGCAACTGACGTGAGAACATGTCACTGGTACTCTCCATTGGTGATATAAGGAGTTTTGGGTGTCACCGACAACTGGCCTTTTCAGTCGTTTAGAGGTGTTGTGTGAGGAGGTGGTTAGCCTCATGACATGTGAATGCTGGTGACTCTTATTTACATAAAGTGTCTTCATAGATGGCTGCATGATAAACCACAAAGTATTTTCTATTATCGTAAGCTCATGTAATTACTTACTTTTAATGATTAATGAGCAATTGATTGTATTTCTCAAGTGGCGTTAAGAATGCTGATTAACATGCATTTCCTTGTTTGCATTTGTCTCTGCATTTCTGTATCCATGAGCTGTTTCTAGCTGCAGGCGGATAAACCAGGAGTGTGTGTGCCGTATATGTGCGTGACTTACCTGCTCAACTAGCAAAAGCCAAAGGTCATTGACTTCCTGTCTGCAATGATAGCACTTCTGTATGTGCATAAATATGTGTGTGTGTGTGTGTGTGTGTGTGTGTGTGTTATATATATATATGTGTGTGTGTGTGTCTTCTTGGCAACGATAAAAAGGCATGTCTTGGTGAGTCAGATGTCTGCATTGTGCTATTTGGTCTGCCTGGCTGACATTCAGATCGTCTGGAGATATCCTGAAGCTGCTGCACAGAAATGTAACCTGAGTCACTGTACAGGACCTGGATATAAAGTCGATTACGAGGATGGGGTGAGGGGCTGGGGGGAGGTGGGCTGGGGTGGGGAGAGAGGTTGCTTCTGGGTTGAGCTGTCAAAGGGACCTTTAGAGAGAAAGGTTTTGAATATTTCTTCGAGCCTTATCTCACCACTCCTGTCTTCTTGCCTCTCCTGCAGAAATATGCAGGACTCGTCCATCCGGCATCTATCCTACCTTCCCACTGAAGTACAAACCTGAGGGTGAATGAATGGTCCAGTGTGGCGTAAAAAGAGCGACTAACATGCTAACATGGTAGGACATCATCAGTAAGTAGGTATCTAGATAGTAGATCAGTAGATTAGTACCTATGGAAGATTTAAAATGCCTAAATTAAAATAGATGTATGCAAAGGATTGATTGGACAGTTGGTTGTTAATCATTTTGAAAAGGAGATTGTGTTTCAATGGTTTCCTGGGTCTTATACTGGACAACACTGAAATACAATACACCTCTTCCCTTTGTTTCTGTGTTGTCATTTGATTTTCATTTGGCATGGAAAATGTCAAACTGAAATAAATGATTTATTGAGCTTTTGAATAAGTGTTCTCTTAACAGATGCTTTCACTTAGTTATGAGACTGTAAATAAACACATAAAAATGAAACACAGATCCAAACTGAGAGTGTTAGCTAGCTTGCTCATGTTACATTTATCTCTCGCCAACTCGTAAGTTGGCGAGATCCTGATCTTGATCCTTGGTCACAATGTTCATTTTGTTTAATTTCATTGGATATTTCTTAAAAGAACATTGTTGGTTCACATTATTTTTTTTCCATTTGTTTTCCTATTCTTTAAGGTTCTTGAATATCAGACATTGAGCGCCTGCCTCAGGCTTGATAAACCGTTGGTCGACTTTAAAAAACATCAGCGACAACTAAATTTAAAGGACACCCATTTGGATTGATCACATAAGAAGGAAAATCCTGCATGTTCTCAACAGAGATCCTATATAAGCCACATGCTGCAACACCATCTGCCATTCAAACACTGGAGAATGCCAACAACTCATGTCTTAAACATATTTAATTTTCATCTTAGCTGGGAAAGGCTCTCTGCCATGTGCTGAAAACTGAGACCACACACAAATGATCTGGTGCTGATTATCAGGACCAACAGTAATTGAGACCACATGCTGTCATACCTCAGTCTCCTGGACAATCCTGAAATTTCTCAGGTTCCCTATTCAGGCTTCTCCTCCTCTGATAACAGCATATCTGGTTTGCTTATTGGCAAATACAAGTTTTTGAAAATTGCCATTTGTCTGCTATTTTCTTCCCTGTGGCAGCTTTATAGATACCGCTTACTTCAGATTAGTGATTAGTGTTCAGGCTGAAATTTGACTGGCCACACGCTCCCCACCTCAAGGCTAAACACTGCACATTGTAGCTTTGAACATTAGTATGCATGTATGCGTGAATCTTCAGATGCCGAGGACTGATTTTTTGCACAGCATTGTGTTTGACAGGCTCTGGAAATGCAATCATCTTGCCTCAGGCGCTGATCTCTTGGATAAAGTGCCTTGCTGAAGGGCTCTTTGCCCTGACTGGCACTTTTGTTATAAGCATTTTCTTCTCCTCAGGTGAACCCTAACTTGACTTTTTCCTTCTATCCAATGCAGGACTCTTGTTTTTCCATATCTATCTTTCCCTGTCTCTTTCTCCTTGATGGAGTTTAAATCCTAAGCATCACTGTCTATTTCCATTTTTAATCATAACGAATGACATAGCGATGGTAACTCCAGAAAGCGAAAGCCGTGCTCTCACTGGGAGGCTTGAGACTTCAGATGGAGCCAAAATTCAAATCAGTCTTGTTCCTGCAGCAAGAAAATGTTCCTCTCTTGCTTGTCCCCAAGTGCGGTTGTTTTGGAAAAGTAATTTTAATTTTCCTCTCATTTGTCAGAAACAGAAATGTAATGGGAATTAAAATGTGGGTGAATCATAATATCCAGCTGGGAATCGTCATAAGGGAAAAATCCTGCAACAGAAGCCAAAGTTAATCATTTTTTTTAGTTAAATGTGCTGTTTTGGCTCCTTCCCTCTATAAATTCATTTTCATTAGGATTTCTAGTCGTCCAGAGAGGTCCTGTAAATAAACTGGCATGGTCAGACAAGCATAAAATAGCATGGTCAAATGTTTGGTTACTTTGCAGCATCTTAAAATGTAGGCCACAGTGTGTAGGGATCACTGGTCACAGTGGTGGAAAAAATATGTAGATAGGCAGCACTAAATTTACCACCATCACGTTCACACCATGAGAATATTCTGTCTTTAGTATGCACAGATCCATACGGCTCGAGAATACTTGACCAGATGGCGTGTAGAGCAGCTTAAATAAAAGACGTGAAAACAGCATCATTATCATCTGACTTTATGTGACCGTCTTCCATCATCATTACTCTCTATATTGTCCCATTTCCTTTTTCTGTAACTCTGATCCCTTCAGAAGTTATTCAGAAACAGAATTAACAGATAATAATAACAATAATAGAATAGGACAGGAAAAAGTCATATAGCACTGTTAAAACAGCATGTGATGTAGAGAGAAGCAATCATATAAGATTAATGAAAAACAATTTCTTATATCACAATGAAATATCAGCTATTTCTTAAATTGAACCTTTGCCTGCGCTGACGGAGACACCCAGACAAGATGTAAACAGCACAGAGGTCAACTCCAGTTCATTTGACTTTGTTGTTTAAGTGGATGATGTGCAGAACAAAGGGACTCATGGAGGTTTTTATTAGCTGGCGGCATTTTAAAATGCGTGCCAGAGGGGAATGTCTCAAATGAAGACTAGAGAAGGAAAAGGGAAAACATACAACCGAGAGCCTTCCTGCATACAGCTGCTTTCTAATTCAACACAACGAACATAATATATGTGATTTAATATTAAAATCTTATGCCACCAGAATTGAAAAATACGTTCCTCTCACAGAAATCCTACACATAGGAGGCACAATATTTGTCAAAGAGCAATTTTCATGATTGCTTTATAGAGAAATAAAGCAATCATGGAGAAAATAATGGTTCGATCTCAATTCCCTTTATGCTATGTGTGAGATATCCTCAGACATCAGAAAATAAGGACATGGTGACACGATTGACACGGCGCAGCAGGTAGTGCACGTGCCTCACAGCAAGAAGGTCGCCGGTTTGATTCCCAGGTCGGGCCTTTCTGTGTGAAGCTTGCATGTTCTTCCCGTGCACGCGTGGGTTCTCTCCGGGCACTCCGGCTTCCTCCCACAGACCAAAAACATGCTCATTAGGTCAATTGGTGACTCTAAATTGGCACCTCTAAATAGTGTGAATGGTTGTGTGTATGTGCACTGCGCTCGGCTGGCAACCGGTCCAGGGTGTACCCCGCCTCTTGCCCATTGATAGCCGAGATAGGCTCCGGCCCCCCCGCGACCCCGAAAGGGATAAGCGGCATAGAAAATGGATGGATGTCTCAGCAGGGTTAACACTGTTTTTACAGGCATACTGTATTTTCAATGGTCCAGCAGCAGCAGTATGAGCATACTCTCGGTTTTCAATAGAGATTTAAACAAAAGGTAAGACTTTATGTCTAATCTAACAAACATGGCTCAAACTGTCATCATCTTAAACCTAAATCAGGATTTCTCATCATAAATACAATGTATTTCAAATTTGGAAACTAAGCTAATACAGTTTCCAGTTGTTTGAGTCTGAATTGCATTTGATTGTGGCAGCCTTTAAAAGCCATTATCTCAACTCTCTCTGACATCTTCTCTCACTCTGACCAGAAACTGTCCGCATGTTGAATTCACCAGCTAGTGGGACATTCAGTAAAAATGTATTTTTGGCAACAGTTTACTGTTACTGTGTATGCTGACCACATATCAGCTTCACTGTGACTTTGTTGCAGAACTTTGGCAAGAAATCATTTTTAGGACATTTATGTCAGTGTTGCAATTTTCCAGAAATTTCCTTCAGAGTTTCCTTGACCCTTCTTCTGAACCCTGACAATAAGATGCATCTTGTACAATTTAATGCTTGGGAGGGAATTCCTCATTACTCAAAACGTGTGAGGCCATTTAAGTCTTATAAAGACACCATGGGACGATATATGCGTGCACACTTGCACCTAATCTATCTCAGTCTCTTAATTGCCCCCCCCCCCCCCCAAACTCTTTACTTCCAATCACTCTCATGCTCTCCAACACTACATCCACTTTAGACAATTAGTGCTGACTGCGGCACTGTAAAGAGCGGTCCAGGAAAACTCTGTTAGTGTGCACACACACACACAGGCAGGCAGGCAGGCAGGCAGGCACACACGCACGCACGCACGCACGCACGCACGCACGCACGCACGCACGCACGCACGCACGCACGCACGCACACACACATCTGCAGTGGGTGTTAGTGCGGTACAGTGGGGAGCACAACAGCATCAGCTATCTGCCAACCCCTGAGAGGCCCAGTAAACTCCGCCTCCCTTCCCTACACTATATGTAGGTAATTGTCACAGATTGCAAGCATCTACAGTGTACTGTAATGAACTCCCACCCACACTTTCCTGTGCTCCCCTTACCTCCTCTTCTTCATCCATATCTTCCCTTTTTCTCTGGTCCATCTCTCATCTGTCCTTTTGCCTCTTTTCATATCTCACTTCTGCCCCTCCATCTCACTTCTCTTCAGGCTTCCTCTCTTCTACCCTTTCCCTCAGCTCCCCATTTGTCTTCCTCCCTTCTCCTCTTCATCAGTGGTCTCCTCATACCCCTCTTTATCAAACTTATCTGCTCCTTTTTTTCCTTCCTTCCTTCTTTTTTTCCTCACTTTTCCTTCCTCTCATGCCTTCCTTTCTTTGGTTCATTTAAGCTCTACACTGCCCTCGTTCCCTGTTCCCTTCCCAGCTCTAACAGCATATAATTTTAAGGGCATTATTGAGCTAACCCACAGGGCTAATAGTAGTAGTAGTAGTTTGATTACACTGACTGGTTGTCAGTGTATTTTATATACTGCTCACTCTTTTCTATGCCTGAAATTACATTTACCACGCCTTTATTCATATTGTGTGTTGGTGATCATTGGTGATCAGGCTTTTGATCAAGGCCTGATGTTTGCTGTGCTTGTGTGGTTTTATTCCCTGTGAAGCACTTTGTTAAAGTGGCACTAATCTATATTTTGGTACAGGATCAAATTACTAAGTGTAAAGAGAAAGACAAGATACCCTAACCCGCAAAGAGTATCTAGTGTATCCTATGCCAAAGGAGATAAGAAAGGTTTGCTTGTGGAGACCACACCGTTGGCCATTATTTGAGATCTGGCTTTTATTTGACTAGCAGCTTTGATTTCAGGAAATACAGGATACATAAAGATTATTATTATTACTATCAGATCGTCCCATGAAATCTCTGTTGTCTCACAATTTACTACAATCTCTTGATTTGATTTACCATTCACTATCTGTGCTGAAGACATTACTGCCAACCTTCACTACCCCCAAAAGCCTGTGCTGTGCTGAACAGCTGATTGTGTATCACGTTCTTCAAGATGGCTTCATCAAGGTGACATTTGCAGAGTTGAGTTGCATGTGGCCCGGGGCCAATGTTACAATTGTTCCTGTGTCCTGGATTTGATAATGTGTTTAAATAGTGAGTACAGGATCATTTATCTCAATAAAGACAGCCCTCCAAAGACATGTTCTTGCCCTGAGACACAGGGGTGGGGGTGGAGTGGTGGTGGTGGTGGGGTGTGGGGGTATTTTGGGCATATTCTTTGTGGAGTGAAATGACAATAGATAATTGATTAGGTTGGTAATTACCAACAAGATTCAAAAGGTGTTTAAGTCGAACTTGAAGTGAAGTGGTTTTACACTGTCAAGGAGAAAAGGGAATTTGAATAATGGTGGTGGTGGCGGTGTGTGTGTGTGTGTGTGTGTGTGTGGGTGGGTGGGGTTGTGCATGTGTGTGTACACCTGTGAAATGCCATGATATCCATGGGCAAGCCAGATGCCATGTAACTGTCCTACATTCTGATATGGATGGACCCCCCCCCCCCCCCCCCCCCCCCCACACACACACACACTGGTACTTGTCCTTGAATGAATGTGAGGACACACATTGACATAATGCAGTCCTTTACCTTGACCTTAACCATCACAACTAAGTCCCTAACCCTAATCCATATCCAAACACTAACCTAAAGCTAATTCTAACCCAACCCTTAAAACCAACTTTTAACCCTCAAACAGCTTTGAAGATCTGTCTGAAAGTAAGGACTGGCTAAAATGTTCTCACTCCTAAGGTCTAAAACTCAAACTGACTCCAGTCTATCAGTACTAAATCAAAACATCAGGGCCTTTTTCCAAAATACCCAACTGTCTACTTGATGTATTTCTATATAAAGAAATTGAACTTTTCTGCCAACACTCGCACACAAACAGATGCACACACAAACACAGTGTGACAAACAGTGCGAAGGCGAACCTAATTATTCATAGCAGGCAACAAACAGATTCACACGGAGAACACACAAATAGAGGGACATCATTCTGTGCTCAACACAAGAAACCTAAACCAACTATTGAAATGCGTGTGGGTGCCTGTGGTTGGTTATAAACAGTGAAATATTAGTTTAATATCTCTTTTTCAAACACTGCAATCACCAAATTGTTTCAGGATCACAAAGGCAGACGATTTGAGGGCTCAGCAAATATTCATCACACACAGCTAGCATTGATCATATTCAAGCGGCAGCCACAGAAAGACCTTGTCAATTGTCAACCTGTGTATGTGGGGGCAAAAGCTAGTCTGTCAATCATTGCAGACAGGCCCTTTGATTATTTCTGAACATCAATCAGAAGACTGTATATATTAACTCTACTCCCCTTGGCAGAAAAAAGCAAAGAGTTTAACCTTGATTGCAGTTTGCAATATGAAAAGCAGGTTTTCTCCTTGATCTCGTCCCTTATGAATGCTGTCTGTCACGCCCCAGTGTACAGACTAGCTGTCGTTGTTCTGTCAGGGGCTTCTTAGTGCTGACAGCTTGGGTCAACTCACAGACCACCTGACATGACAAACATTCGAAATGTAAAATTTTTCAGAATACCCATGTGTCATGTTTTTTCTTTATGTTTTGCGTGACTGTTAAATAGACATATCTGTGTTGAGATAAGAGAAAATCATCAAAGCATACAGAACAAGAAGGTGAATTCCAAAACGGTTCCTTTACGATTTTATCATCTCTGTGTCAACACTTCACCTTCCGTGCTGTCACAGCGGAGATTGAATTGGCGGGAGACAGAAGGACAAATGCATCAGTATTAAGAGTCAAAGTCGTACTGAGTGCGCTGCATGCACAAGGACAATGACTTGGTGAGTCTGGTGCTCCTTCACGGTAACAAATCGCAGGTTTATGCAATAATTAAGGGCTCAAAGGACATGGAGCACCTGAGAGTCTAACCCCACTTTGACGCTCCATCCATCCAGTTCCCTTTGTGTGTGTGTGTGTGTGTGTGTGTGTGTGTGTGTGTGTGTGTGTGTGCTATTTTACAAACCACAGGGGCATTAACTGTCCCACCTTTGAGCTAAAAGGCTGTGACTGTCCATTTATTATGAGTGTCTCTACAAACCTTATCTTTAAAAAAGCAAGGTGGAGTTTTAGTTCAACAAACATTTGTAGGAGGAAGGAACTGTTCCTGGAGCAGAAATGAGCTCATTGGTTGAGTTTAATCTCAATGGAATTTTTCCAGCAAAGTAACATAAAGCAACAGAGAGATAGGAAGCATCAGTGGATGCATGTCTTTTGATGTGCAGCATATGAAGTCGGTTCCGTAAGGCAGACAGAGACCTTTTTTGCATGATTGAGAGCAGGTAAGTGTTGAAATTTTGCGAGTGAAGCAATGGGAAAGAGTCAAAAGTGGAGCTTGAGTTGACACTGTACAAATTTCAGGTGTCTGGATAAAATGTTCACAAATGATGTGTCTGTTTGATTGACATCTCCACATGAAAAAATCTGTATCCAACTTTCATTTGTTTCGTCAGAAAAAAAGACCTTAATCGAGGAGAAACTAATCCTCTCCAGGTTTGCCATTATCTCTGATGGATCTCTTTTTTAGCTCAGAGAAAATCTTAAACATGCAGCAGAAATTGTGGAGCTATAAAGTGAAGCAGTGCAAGATAAAGTGTACTGAAGTGAGCATTACTGCCAGACTTGTAACGCTGACCAACATGAGATCAATTCAGTAAATGGCAGAACTGTCCACATCCCTGATGGGTCCAGAATTAGTTGCTGTAGTGTAGTGTTGTCAAATGTAAGGGCAGCTTTGAGTGGAAATTCTTCTTTTTCCCTTTAATTGAAGTCCTCCTGTGCATCCACTGAAAGAAGAAAGTTTCTCTGTGCTCATCTTAAATCTGAGTTTAAAGGTCTAATGTGTACAAAAATGACCACCTGTCAAGGGTTTCTTGAGCATATCACCAGAGCAACTGCTAACTGCTGCCTGCTATACTCTTTGCTGTAGCTAACTTTGGCTGTTCCTGGTGTTATCTAGTTCTCTCAGTTAGCCATGCAGTTAGCTGACTGAGTGTGCCCTGACCGAGAGCTCTGAGCACTGGGGCAATGTTGCTGTCTACACTGTGGGAACAGAGCTCAGTGTACATCGGTTGGATCAGGACTGAACATAGCCAACGAGACGAAAGGAGGCCACTTTGACAACAGGGAAAACGGTGCCAAGGTGATTTACAGAGGCTTCAACCAGGACTCTGACTCTGGGGACGATAAAGGCACAGCAGGCCGAGACAGGAGAGCCATGAGCCGGGAGATCAGTGAGAGGGATGTCGGTCATCAGCAGTGTGGAAAAGCAACATCTAAAGGCAGAATTTTCACATCTCTCAAAGAACCAAACCAGAGTTCTGATTTTTATAACAATGGAAAGACAGGCGGTTTGGTGAGTTTCATTATGTTTCTGTTGAGTTTGATTAAGTCTGCTTTATGATGAGTTAACAAGGCAATTAAGCTTGTCTTTGACATTTCAAACTAAAATTCTGACTATATGTTACACATTATAGCTAGAGGGTGTAGACCTACAAGTATGATTTTTACTGAGCTGCTCTTCAGCTCTACCAGTTCAGGATAAATGAAATCCAAGAAGAAGAGTCTATTCCAAGTTTTAGACTGCATTGATCCTAGTATGTAATCACCCCATGGAGCTGTCATTTTTGGAACTGACATATGTTTAGGGAGGATTTTCACTGAAAATTTCAGTTTCATTGCTATAGCAAACTGGCAGCTGGCTCTGCTGCACGAAACAAAGCTTGAATTTCTGTTTGTACAACCGTATGGAGACAATACCTTGCCAACAGTCACATTTGCTCAGCTTGAGGTTTCCACAAAATGAAATGGTTGAATTCTTTGTGTTTCTATTTGCAAAGGTAGATTTTCAGTGCTGTTTCACCACAGTGCGATCAGAAAACACTAATTATAAGTAACAATCCACTGAGTACTGTTTGGCCAGTTCACTATTGTCCAACTACAACAACAGCAGTGCTCCTCTGCCTCACTGACTCCTGAAGTGATGCCAGTGATAAGAACTCTTGTTACTGTGTGTCCTGAGCCCATGATTTTCTGCCCTCATTTCCACTCACGAACAGCCCAAATGTCTGTGACGCATGTCTTTTCTGAGTGTTTTACCCCTCATGGCCATAAGGTGGCAACACAAATCCAGATATCAAGATTCACCATCTTGCCAGAGCTGCTCTGCCCCCCTCTCTCCCTCCTCTGTATCTCCATCTGTCACAGACCTATGGTTAATTTTCATTTTAGCAAAATCCAATCAGCTTTATTGGCATGTATGGAATAGCACGCGTCTTATCAGTACAGAACATCACATCAATACTAGTATGCTCATTGTTAAAATCAACATGAAATCAGACTCAAGACAAGAGTTCATCTGATAGAAAGGAATGGAATTAAAAAGACAGACGCATATTGTTGATATTTCTAAATGTAATAACATAGAGTGTTTTGTATAAGACGAAACATGCACTTGACTTTCATGGCACCAGAGACAACAGAGGATAAGCCAAAATCCAAAAGAAGCCATAATACGCACTCATATACAGATTCAGTTTAATGATAATAAAATTCTGCCTCTGGCTTTTGCGGATGACATTGCTGACGCGTTCAGTTTTGTGCGAGCGCTGACACCAAATTTGCCAGGGCAATCCTTTCTTTGGAGCTGGTTGCTAAGATGTTTTGCCAGCTCAGTTGAGCAGCAGGGGAGGCAATGGCACTGAAACTTTCTGTGAGCTGCAGTGTCAGCTCTCCACTTTAGTCGATTAGGCATCTGTCGAACACAACTGACAACCAGAGTACACGCTATCAAATCTGCAGTGAAGACGTGTAATTTGCACAAACTGCCCGATATAGTTTGTTTCACAAGAATTAGTGTTTTATGTGCTTGTTTTTCTCTGCCTCCAGCTGTAATTTCAGTATGTAAATTTGAGGAATATGTTGATTGACAGCTCTTTAGTGAATTACGCCTGCACAGTCCCACACATGTTTTGCAAACAAGCACACTTGACAAACCATATATGTATTATTCACATAAAGGCTGAAAAAAAGTTTAAAAAAAGAAAAAAAAAGTAATTTCTACCTCTCAGGTATATACAGAGATTCATTCTCTGTATTCAGACCAGAGAGGAATATTACAACATTATGTGTTAGAATATATAAAATAAAATGTCTATTTTGACAAGTTGGCTATAAGAGGAAGTGCTGGGGGAAAATAATTGTGTAAAGCGAGTGAAAGTAGGTTTACAAAATAACATCTCTCAACACTGTGAAACACATAGAGCAGTACATACATATAGTTACACTATAGTAATATAAAGATCCAGGGCTCAGATGTTCCTGGAATCTGCTGAAGCCACTCTCCCAGTTTGTAGTTCACTGCCCCCAGTAGTCTGATTACCACTGGTACCACTGGTGCCTCCTCCTCCTCCTCCTCCTCACATATTCTCTAGCTCCTCTTTCAGCCCTCTGTATTTTTCAAGCTTCTTGTCTTCCTTCTTTTTGATGTTGCTGCTAGTCGGGATCGCTCTGTCTGTTGTTGCTGCCTTCTGTTGTTTGTCTATCAACACGATGTGTGGTTGGTTAGCCACCACCATCTTGTCAGTCTGGATCTGGAGGTCCCATGGGATCTTGGCTCGGTCATTCTCCACTACCTTAGAAGGTGTCTTCTGTGCTGAACTTGGGGCTTCCAGCAAATACCCAGCACAGATGTTCCTTGTACACTACGCTTGGCATTTGGTTACAGCGTTCCATGTGCGCTTTTCTTTCTTTCTTACGCCCTGCTACTGTGTACCGAACTGTTTCAGAAGCACACACAACCATTGCAGACAAGTACAAATGCCACTGGGATCAACAGCAATACAGTGCAACCGACCTTTGTCATGTCAGGTACAGCCGGAAGAGCACAGATGTAACTGATGGCTCTGTTCTGTTTGAGCAAGTATGCCATTAAGCCAAACAAGTGAGTCAGGATGCACGACAACAACAGCACAGCTGTGGAACTGGAACACCTAAATGGATTGCAGCCATTATTAATGATATCAATTACATCTGTGTTTTTACTTTTATGTGTCAAAACATCTGCTGTGATAAAGGTCTGTGGAGTCAAGCTGTTTGTACAAGGGATGGACAATAAGTAGATGGAATTTATCCACCCACACACACACACACACACGCGCGCGCGCGCACGCACGCACGCACGCACGCACGCACGCACGCACGCACAACAAAACAATATGTTTGTGTAGTAAAATATAAGGGTTCTGAGAGTGGAACACCAGACAAAGCAGACTGCAGCCATTATTCATGCTCCTGCTATGTTATGTCAAAAATGTCTGCCATTAAAAAAGGCTGTGCATACCCACGCTGCTGTGGAGTCTAATCAGGCTAAATAAGTGAAAATACCTGTCTGAGTATATGGTGGCTATAGGAATACTGGTGTGTAAGTAAAGCATATTATTGGTTAGCGTCACATGAGTGGCTATTGTCGAACATGATGCCTTACAGTTCTTCAGAGAATGAAAATTCTGGATCCTTGAGCAGTGAGCTCAAGGATCAGCTGTGTGATGAAGTGTCTTAAAAAGAGATTGCCATGGTGCAAAATTATACATTCAACATCCGGCAAAAGGAAGCAAACACACCGGAGATGAGGAGGAAAAGTGAAGACTCAGAATGTTCCGGTGAGTCAAGTTTTTAACTTGTGTGGTCGAAATGTCTGTCACAGATCTCTATATATAATCATTGGACCTTATGATCACGCATAAGGAAGGACATTCATCCATTGTAAGCATTCTTCCTTATGGCAGGAATATAACTATGAACCGTCTGCCTTCATATGACAGAACAGGCACACGCGTGCGCGTGCACACACACACACACACACACACACACACACACACACACACACACACACACACACACACACACACACACACACACACACACAAACACACACACCTTATTAATGAAATGTAATTGCACAGCTCTATTGTTACAATAAATACTATCAATTAGCAAAATTGGCACGTTGGATTATATCAAACTTTGGCAGACTGGCTTCTAGTGAAGCACACTGATTACACGTGTGGTGAAGGGCACATAATGAACCATTGTTTAATGAATCTATTTGGGCTATAAGAGCAGTCAAACAGAAATAGCCTATAGAGTATGACATGCACTTTCACCTGATGCTAACTGGACTTTTGCACAGCAAATATTTTGACTTTAATAACATTATCAGTGGCAATGACAATGAGCCAGCAGGGACAATACCAGGACCCTGAAACTGAAGCAGCTAAGTGAAGCAGCTAATTTTTTTTCCCAGAGCAACAAGGGAAAAACATGTCAAAAGTTCCTCTGTGAAAAAGAAACCTTCTACTGTCACAGGAAATGAAATCTTACACTTTTCAGTTTACAGTATGTCTACGAGACACCATTTAATAAAGTGTTGTGGAGAGATGGTGTGTGATACACATGCATGTGGACATTAATTATTGGATTCCAATGCAAAGAGTCCTAAAGGAAATGCTTCATGAAAAGCTGTAAAATGTGTCACCGGGGACATTGAGTATGGTGTTTCTTTAATTTAGTTGGAAATAGTTTTTTTTATTTCATGCATCTCTGGCAGAGACACTGCGTTCACATCCCTCTGTTACAAATCTCAGCAGGAGTGAAACACATTTCTGATCATTTTTGCTGTAGAGCATGTGTTTAGTGTGTGTGTGTTAACAGCATTCATATATAGTTTGTCTGTCTTTATGTGCACCATTTACTGTGTGAAAGATTGTTCTGTAGCTGTATCTCTGTGGGGAGGCTTTCATATTAACAGGCTCTTATTACCTCACCAAACACTGAGGCTGATGAATTGAGTGAAAATTATGCTACTGGATGTTTCTGTGTGTGTGTGTGTGTGTGTGTGTGTGTGTGTGTGTGTGTGTGTGTGTGTGTGTGTGTGTGTGTGTGTGTGTGTTTGTGTGTGTGTGGTCTCATTATTGCACTTTTGATAATGATTTAAAAAAAAAGAAAAACTACTTTGAGCTAATTTAGCTTGGTGGTTATTAAACTGAAAACAGTCCCCTACCCTCCCTGAGAAGTCCTTTTGTGTGTCTGTTTGCATGTGTATTGCAACAATACAAGCTTTTATTTGTACTATTTAAATGAATATTGTGTGTGTAGATAAACATGTTTGCAATACTAATAAAAATGCCTATTAACATGTGTGTTTGAACACTGTATGTGTTGGGATAGCAACACAAACAGGTTTATTTGTGTTTGTACACCGTCTGTCAGTGAAGGCAGCACCAATTATTTCCACGTTGCCAGTGTCTTTTTGAATGAATAATTGAGGTGCGCTGTGTTTATTTCAAGGGAATGCATGCTTGTGTGCTGTCATGTGTGTGTGTATGAACAAAGTGAAGAGGATAAGAGAGATAAATAGAAATGTGAGTATGAGATGCAGCAAGGCTAAAAATGACAACTACCAAATGTCTTCATTAAATTCTCATTTTTGGATTGTTTCATTCTGTGTGCCTCTCTTAACTTTTAATAGCATTAAATGGGCATCTGTATCTGTGTCAACCTCTCTCATTTCCTCCATCCGTGTCTCCAGCGTATTTTCTTGACTTTTTCTGCACTTATTCAGTCTCCATGTGTTACTTTCTGGTCACGCCGAGATACAGCTAGTGACCTTTCTCCATACTTTATTTCCACTCTACCGCTGCAACAAAATAACTTGGCAGAAAACAGCTCAGGATTTGGATTGTGCAATAATATTTTTTTTAATTCGATGTCCAACCTGCCAATCATGATGATGATGATGATGATGATGATGATGATGATGATGATGATACAGTGATTATGAAATTGTGTTTGAATGTTTTTGTTTGTGTGATATCTCTTCACATAGACACAGGTAAGAGAAATGATGCGATTTTTCAGATATATCATGTTTAATAGAAATGGAGGCCATAAATCCAGTCTGTGGTCATTTCATAGGTATGGCTATATAAAAAGTAATCATCTAATATCAGAAATCCATGCTGTCTTAACAGGATGATTTCTTCAGATGTCTGAAACGACCTCTGTTTACATTTACCTGACAAGTAGCTCTAGAGGCCATGTGAACTATGACTCTGTCAGGAATGAAGGTGCAAGCAGTCCGACAACTCGTCAGGAGAAGGTCAGGGAGAGACGGATGAGCCAGCGAAGCCTGTGGCTTGGACATGTGAAACCACTGTTTGTTTTTGCATTTTCTACCAGCATCCACCTTTTACTTTTAATCATCATCAACATTCGCCAAGCACACTAGCAACTCAAACTGTGATTGTTTGCCAACATTAACCAAATTGTTTTTGTGCTTAAAGCCAATTAACCATAATGCTGGCAGGTGTGGAAATAGTTCTTGGACAGCACTGGCAAACAGCGTCCTGCAGAAAAGGAAGCTGAAAACACTCCAATGTGTTGTTTTGGAAGACAATGACAAACGGTGTATTTGGTTGTTCACGCAGCATTGGTCATATGGGATGAATGGTAGAGTTCAAAGTCGAGTTAGAATGCTGTGGATTGACAATATAACACCAAATACATGTCATTTGATTTAACTCGTCCATGTTTGATTGGATTTTGTGCACTTGTGTATTATCAAATGCTGATCATGACTCGGATGTTGATGTAAATTCTATCAGAGCCAGAAACTCTGATATGACATGAACACAACACTAATTTTGAAAAATTATAGGAAAATCCTGAATAAAGGGAATAGGAAGGCCTAACACTTGTAACTCCAACCTATTTTTTCCACCTTACTAAGATGCCTGCCCTCTTGAGGATAAGATGCACGCTGTCACCTGAGGACACAGGTGTTACAAATCACAGCAATCAACTCAAGGCTAATCCAAAGAGAGGCTGACACCAGAAACATACCCACATTATCAAGAAGTCAACGAGCAAAAAATAGAAAACAGCTGACCAAAAGTCAATTTTATTGTATTTCACAAAATCACACAACCACTACATTAGCAAATGATCCTTGGCCCAAGGGCTACGGCGTATTAGCTTTAAATCTGATATTTAATCTTTTAGGTTTTGGCAGGGTTCTGCTGACAGACAAACCCAGTAAACAGTTATGGGACATGAGCTCCTTGCCGAAGTTCACAAACCACTCTTATTTCTCCAAACTGGCTCACTTGAGTTCTTAAATTTGAATCACTTGTCCAAGTCCAGGTTAATTAAGAAATCAAGGTACGAAGTCTGAGCAAACACTTTTACTCTGCACCAGCTATCCACATAGCTAAATAAAGGCAGGCTGCGAGGGAAAACAGGCTAATATGATATATACTCACCTTCCTCCAATAGATCAAATGCAAGCACGTATTTTAAGGATGAACAAAAATCCAAACATATATTCAAGCAATAAGCCACTCAACACAGGGTCGCACCGTGATTAAAGAAGAGCTAGGACACATTATTGTAGAGCACACAGAATGAAACTAAAAGCTTGGCCTTAAATGGCTTATTGCTCTTAAAAAGGCAGTAAAGCACCACGGTTTGAAAATACAGAGAACATAAATATTGAACGCATATTTTATTTTTAATGAGTAATATCAAAAATGGTCACTAAGCAACACAGTCTGATGTTCCCAGTGTGAAAATATGTGTCTCAATCATTACTTTGCCCTTTTCGTCATCTGTTTTCCTTTTCTTCGTAAAATCCGTATTACATAAAACATCACTCTCTTAAGTGCACGAGCGCTTAGGAGTGTTTCACATGATTTCCTTTGGAACTTGAGTTTCCCTGCAATGGTTATAGATGCTCAAACTCAATGAATATTACACACGTTATAGCTGTGTTTCTATTTCTCTGGATCAAGTGAATAAAGTGGCAGAGGAGAGAGAACTATGAGGAAGAGTATTCTACGATGTCAGCAGTGCTGTAATATGAGCAACTCATCATCAGTGTATGTCAAAGCCAAATCACCACACATCCATTGCCACAGTTCTTTCAAATTCTGCATTACTTTTAGTTACTTTTCACCACTGAGACCAAATAATATGGAGCTGTGTTAAGCTTTGCAGTGCCTTCACGTTTACTGTTCATCTTTGCCTTGCTTGACTAGCCTACAAATATTGCTTTAAATAGGGTCTTTTCATCCTTCAAAGTCTGAGAGTCTTAACCAAGCTTTGAGTTTTTTTTTCTTTTATATTGAGTGAATTTGATCTGGTCAGTTTTGGTTTCACATTGCAATTACACAAATGCACTAAAGAACTACACATCTTTGAGAGTTTTTTCCAACTGACTCTTATAAAGTCCACTGACTAAATGCCATTTGAACATCTGCTCTCCTCCTCTCCTGAGCTACCACGGCTCATTTTGTTTTGTTGTTTTTTTGCTTTTTCCAGTGCATATAATAGCCTGTGAGAATGTCGTGTAGTTGGTCCAAGAGCAGGAATATTTTAGAGAAGAAATATTTTCAGAGGATGTTAAACACTGTGTGTTTGACCATGCAAGGTAGGTGTGAAAGGGTCCCTAAGGTGCTGTATTCTGATGCTCGTTTTGTATGAGGGAAGCAAGGGAAGATTTTCATTTGGAAATTCAGCCCTGCAGGCACACACTTCCCCTTCTTCGTTGGTTCTGTCAGTGGCTTGTAGACGTTAATTCTGATGTAACTGACCCATCTCAATGGGTGCAATGGTAATTTCATGTCACTGATTTATTCAGGGGTTTAAAAAATCACAAAATTTGGTCAAATTTCTAAATTTTGTGACTTGTGGGTCAATTGTTTGATCTCCAGCTCCTCCTGTCCAGTGAACCCAGAATTACGCCCAATAATTAGCTCTTTAGCTCGCTGTTACTGGTGGTATGTGTGTGTGTGTGTGTGTGTGTGTGTGTGTGTGTGTGTGCGTGCGTGTGTGTGTGTGTGTGTGTGTGTGTGTGTGTGTGTGTGTGTGTGTGTGTGTGTGTGTGTGCGTGCGTGTGTGTGTGTGTGTGTGTGAGACAGACACAGACAGACAGAGAGAGAGGGTGAATGACAGACAAATTTTAAAGCTGTTTGGATAAAAGTACTATTGAACTTCAATGCATTTTACCATTTTTTGAATGAGTGTTTGCCTGTTTTCAGTGTTATGTTTGCATCTTTTTTTTCATATACTCTGTATGCTGCAACATCACACCCACCAGCACGCTCACACACACACACACACACACACACACACACACAAATGAATGCACACACCATGAACTCACTGGAGTGTTTCTAAGGACTACTTGTCCCAGAATTCAAACTGCATCACCAATTCTATTTCTATTTATTCTATTTTATGCAAGTCAAATGCGAGCTGTTTATGAGATGTCACCTTTCTGCATAGAAACACATAAAGCAAACACCTAGACACACACACACACACACACACACACACACACAGAGTGTGGCTGATTGACAGACCATAGTGACAGATACACACTCGCCTCTTTGTTATCGATCAATACACTAAATTAAACAGCAATCCGGAGATTAGATGTTGCATGCAAGAGAGGAGAGATGGGAAGGGCACACACACACACACACACACACACACACACACACACACACACGCACGCACGCACACACACACACACACACACACACACACACACACACACACACACACACACACACACACACAATAAAGATTTCCACACAGCAACATGGCTGGTTTTAATATTTTTTTATTCTTATTCTCTCTTGCACACACGCATACACATTCAGCTGCATATGTGTGTGTAAGTAAGAGTCAGTATTTGGTAAATGTAAGACAGGAGATGATGTAACAACCAAGAGAGGCTACAACCTATTTCAACCTCACAGCTAGCTGCAGGCTGCACACACACACACACACACACACACACACACACACACACACACACACACACACACACACATACACACACACACACACACACACACACACACACACACACACACACACACACACACACACACACACACACACACACAATACAGATGGATTAAGATGCAGATGTACACACAGACACACAACAACCTGCACATTGTTTACCCTGTCTTTTAGGCTCACACACACACACACACACACACACACACACACACACACACACACACACACACACACACACACACACACACACACAGATTAGGTTTTCATCACTTTTGGGGACATTACATACTTACATTGATTTCCTGGAGACTTGCTCTTACCCTAACCATAACCTGGCATTATGAGGACCTGCATTTTGTCCCCACAAGTACACAACCCCCACAATGTGTAAACAGATTCATGTCTCAAAACGTAATACATGAGTAATACATGGGCGTACACACACACACACACACACACACACACACACACACACACACACACACACACACACACACACACACACACACACACACTAATGTCCTAGTTTCAAACTGCTGAATTAAGGACTTCAGTGGCTTACAGTCTCTTTTTATGTTTCTGTGAGACAGCTGTGGGAGAGCAGACAATCATCATTCTTCACACTGCCCAACACACACACACACACACACACACACACACACACACACACACACACACACACACACACACACACACACACACACCACAAAAATATCCCTTCTCTTCCCTCTCAGTCTGATGCTTCCAATCTGTTTGTTAGATAAAGAGAGAAATAAGATCAGACTTATTTTTAACCTCGCTGATGTCAAACAGGGCTGCCCTAATTTGGCTTTTCTCTTTCCAAATGATTTCAGAAAGTGAGAAGACCTCCTTTGTTTGCTGTGTTTCAGTGTAATTATGCCATAACTGTGTCTGTGCAGGGAGTATTTACAACAGGATCTAACAAGCAGGTCTTTCAGACCCACTTGATCCATGTGTCAGAAACGTCTTAGTGGATGAGAAAGACGACATTTGCATTCCCTCGGTGTAAAATGAGTGCAAAGGACAAAGGACAGGTGCAGGTGGCAGAGAGTTTTTCAGTGGTGAAAGCAGATATAGAAAACAGTGGAGTCTGTATATCTCAGTATGCATCATGTTAAGGATGACTGTAAGGTATGCTTCCTCTGAATGCTCTTTCTCATGTACAGAGAGGGTTTGGAAATGCATACTTTATATATGTTTTTTTCTTTTGAAGTGCAAGTTCTTTGTCACTTGGTAAAGAGGAGAATCCACTCCACTGTTTACTCCAAAGAACTTAAACACTGAAATAAAGTAAACATCAAGTAAAGCAGCTTAGTGCTGTTCTCCTGGGACATTCAGTGTCTGCAGGGTGTATACAGTAGATGCATTACAGCCCATTCATTTTATACCTACTTGTAAGGCTGTGAAATAAAGCATCAGTTTTTTACACTTTAACTACTGTCTCATTTAGTTCAATAATTCTTTTTCATTGTCATTTTTGAAGATGGATGTTAGAGCAAGAACATGGCACCTACATGAATGCCAGACTTGCTGTTAAACCTCTATGAAACAGGTTGTTTCTGCACCTATGAAATGCGTCATATTTTCCTGACTCATCACCAGATTTTCTGTGTGTTTGCATGAGCCGCTTTATTCCTATGCAGAGCCAACTTGGGGTAGTGGATTTCAAAAGAGAGTGCTTAAATGACGCCATTATTCTTGGTTTCTATGATCTATTGCAGGTTGGGTCTGTTGTGTTCCTGAGAGTAGAATTTCCAAGGGTACCTTCTCATGATGCAGACTGAAATGATTTATTCAAACTCTGGCGGGTTTGGTTTGTTTGAACAGATAAGATCAATGCCACAGGGTAAAGTGTGGCATCAAATCAGCATACTGAGTGCTTGATAATGTAAGTTTCGGTCATCTTCTGATTGGAAGTAACAATCCCACCAACACCATCAGGAAATGAACCAAAAAGATTGAATGGCAAAGTTGTCATATGTCAACTGCTTGTCCTAAATATTGTTTTGCACCGATTACTTGCATTCTTCATGTTGCATGTGTTCCACCTCACTCCCTTTGTATCCGCTGTTTATCTGCTTCATGTGTTGCTGAGTTTCCTCTGTTCTGATTTGATATGTTATTCGTGTTATTGTTGTTTTAATGATTAATAGCTGAGAATTTGCCTTTTGGCTAACACTTGACACATTTATAGTAGTGACAGTCTTAGCTTTTGAAAGCCCAATAAAATTGATATCTGGACCAAAGATAAACACATTCAGTTACAGCCACAAACACCCGAGAAGAGCTCAGTCTCTAAACTCACGTCTTTATTTGTATCCTGAGAACAAATGTAAAATATCCAACTTAGCAGTATGATGTTCAGACTCCATGTGACACATCTTTCAAACCTTTAGTTCGTTTGAAATAGGGTCATTTGAAATTGAACAAACCAAATATATCAATTCAACAAAGAAACGATGTGATTTCATCCTATCAGTTTACAAACTGCCAGCCATCCTTCTCCTTTACCCTGTTTCATGCATGTTCTTTGATAGAGGGCAGCCAGGAGCAAACGACCCACTCAGCCTTTCAAATGACACTCTACAGTGTAACCCTGGAGGTGGCAGAGCCATCAAAGACTGTGACTGAAGATGGGAAGGAGTTCCCAGTGATGGATCTGGACTACGATGTGATGTGACACATTGTGCAGGGCAGCTGACACAGGAATCCCATTGCTTGACACACACACACACACACACACACACACACACACACACACACACACACACACACACACACACACACGCTTGTATAAATGGATACACACATTGAGGATGACAGAATCGTCACATGTCGCTCCGGCTTTGCTTTTTCAAGTGTGTCTGCAAGGGAAAGAAAAGGGAGAATAATCTCTATGTGTGCGTGTGTGTGTGTGTGTGTGTGTGTGTGTGTGTGTGTGCTTCTCTACACATACGTGCACTCCTGCAAACTTGCATGTGTCTCCTGCGTCCAATCTCACGCCGTCAGGTTGTAACATCATCTCCCACTTTAGGGAACACAACTGTCAGCTTCACGGTAAAAGCCCCCTTCTGCCTTTTTGATTTGTTTGGATACCGCCTGAGCCTGTTATATAAAGCTCTCCTGGCGTTCTTTCTTTCCAGCCTCTGTCTTTTCAGTCCCACCTGCTGGTTTTTCTGAAGGAGCTTCCTCAAACAAAGAACAATGCTGAATGTAGAGGGAATAACCACATCTGAAAGCTTTTGTTTCAGTTTCTTTAAGCAAAAGAAAACATAAAAATGGAAGTGAAAGTTAAAAAAAAAAAAAAGAAAGAAAGACTTTGGGGGAGGTTTGCTTGATCTACCTTGTCATCTACACTGGGGAGGAGTGGAACAACCCCTGAGGGTAAACCCCATCTCTCAGGTAAGAAGAATTAAGTAACTCCGTTCATCTCTCGAAATCAACAAAACTTGTTTCAAGTGTTTCTGTATATGATAGGGATTTATTTTTTTTTTAGTATGAATAATTTCAGTGTCAATTTTAAAGAATGAGGCTACTCACTAAAGCACCATATTAATACACCAATGAAAATCGTCTAATCGTCACTATTTCTACCTGTTTGAGTGAAAGTAAAGTGACAACTTTAGCAAATTACTAAGCTTAATAAATAAATAACCCGCCCTGAAACTATTAAAACCTTTTTCAGTAGAAACCAGCAAGTTCTGAACCACACACAGCCTAATAAAGTCAGAAAATATTGAGAGATGATGGGCCTTGGTATTTGTTGACAATAACATGAAACCAGAGTAACGCCAGCCTTATTCAGCCAGCTGAACCTCAACCTGATCTCCAAATATTATTTTGGCCTCCTGTCATGTCACCGGCCCCAGTGAACACACACAGAAAAATACAGGAAAAAGAAGAACTTCGAGAAATAAAATCAGGGCACTGTGTTTGTGTTTTGTGTCTCACTGCTTTCTTGCTCATTCTTCATGGCCGTCGTGAAGAAAATAAGTGAATATGTGGCTGCAACCGGCAGGTGCGTTGCAGGAGGATTAGAGGATGATGACCAAAATGCATCCTCCCTTGTTAACCTGCCTTCCCCCCTCTCCATCCCCTCGCAGCAGAGAGAATGCAGGGTCAGAGGGGTTGTTTGGTTGAATAATTCAGTCCAGTCTGCCTGACTCATTGATCCTTTATCTGACTGAGGTTTGTGCAAGTTAGAGTCTATGGCTCCGTCCATGACTCTGAAATACCAGCAACCTGACTGTGCTGTGTACTGATAAGTCCATGGTGATGTCCACGGCACTGATGTAGCAGCTGTATTTGTGCCTCATTGGGCTATCCTATGGTTAAAAATTAGCAAATCACTGACCGGCTGCAGGTCTCAAAATATTCTGAACAAATATACATATTAACTCACTGTTGTCAATGCCTCCTCAACTCCCTGCAAAGTCAGTATTTTAAATGAAACAGTGCAAGCTTCGAGATCAGATGAAACATTAATGATCCCCTTGGGCAAAGAGCAAGATGTAGGCGAGAACTGAGCAGATGGAGGACCGAAGTTAAAGCAACAAGCTATTACAACAGCAGAGTGTATCGGTAATCTATAAAGATTCATTGTCTTTGTTAACAGATTCAAAGGTCATCAGGGATTGTCAGATGTACAGTGCATACTGTGTATGCAGGGTCTTGAAAGTGTGCTTTGGTGCTATGCATATGGGGGAGCATATGGACAGAAATGTGTCCATCTGCAAGTGTTTTCCTCATTATCAGACCATACGCTCCCTCTTTAGTGGACCTAAACAGGGTAAACTGTGTTAGCTGAAAATGTGTTTTGATCTGGAAACATCCCTGTGGATCTCAGAAGAAATAATTTGATACTGTGCAATGCACCACGTTATACTGCTGTAAAAATGTTTTCTGCTCTCCTCATTGCGTAGTCAAAATGCCAACACTGGGTCCCAAAAGGTGTAAACTTTCTGTGAAATCTCTTGTATACTGCCTTTTTGAGGCTTATTTTTTCTTGGTGTGCACAGATCAAACTTTAACAAAGAGCAACACTGATGTAGAAGCAGCTGTGAGTGCACATGTCGACAAAAATCCCATCCTCAAACAGATTTGCAAAGGACTTCACAGAGAATGAATTTAAGCTTGGTCCAACAAATCCAAAATCAATCCAAGACAAATTAATGCAATATAGGTATGCAACATGCACATTAAGAAATCAACAAAGACTGAGCAGGTTGCAAAACGTGTCCCCACTATGTTAACATTTCCTTTTTCAACCTGAGTCACACGTGGATTATTCAGGAAAGACCTGACTGATGCTATTACGCACACAGTGTGTAATATCTGGGACGTAATTCAGCTTTAAAAAAAATCTTGACAGCTTATTTTAAACTATAATTCATTAGCAGCTGGACGTCCTGATCAACCTGTGCTCAGCAGCAGCACTCTTACACCAGTGCAGGCACATATGCTGTTTTGACATACTGCCAGGATATGATGAACGTATGAGTAAATGTTGATACTCAACTGTGTCGTAAATGTTCATTGACACATTGTCCTTATACCTGCCTGTAACAGCTAAGACACAGTTAAACATTTTTATGCTCGTGTTTAGGCACTCACAGCAGCTGGATAATGTTGGAGAAAGATTATGATCTTGGTTAAATATTGAGTGAGTTGAGGCATGAGACAGGAAGCATGTTTTTTTTTTTTTTTTTAAGATGGTTTTGTTGCTTAAACCTAAGCACAGACAGGACTCTGCATATAATCCCTGGTCTCTGCTGTCAAAATCCTGAATTTCACACACTCACCATCCACCTCAAATGTCCTCCTTTGAACTTGGGAGAGCTACAGACGTGTAGCATCTCCTTCACTGGAAAGAAAACGTTGCCAGTGAATATAATCCGAGCAGCGATAATGTGTACATGCAGTTAGCATTAAATTTAATTTCTGGCAGATAGGATTGTGTAATTTACTGTAGGCACCACTATTTAAATTGTACAGTTTATTTTAAGTCTTGTTCTGTCTTAACCCAGCTCAAAGTATTTGACATATACTATGTGTACTTATAACTAATGTCATTAAGTTCTACTAATTCTAATTCTGTAATACTTAAAGTGGTATTTCAAAGTGTAGTTTATTGAAGTACATTCTTCAAAAAGGAGAACTAAAATATAACGCAGGAAGTCTTTTACCAAGAATGTGTTGGAGTGTATGGTCACCACTCACCAGTAGATACAGTATATGATTATTTCCACTTTGCTAAAACAGACTTTTTCTTTTCTCTCCTGCTTCTCTCTAAGTTGGGTCACAAAAGGCTTCTCCACTGGCTGGGAGGAGGCAGTACTTTAAATTAGTGTGGCCTTAAATTATGTCTTTTCTCTGGTTTAATATCAGAGAGGGCAGAGAATTCCTTCACCTGTAATGATCCCTCAGTAGCGACAGTGTGAAAGATTCAGCGTCACTCGGCCGGGCTGCTGACAGTCTGAACTGCACTGCTCTTTCACATACCACTGAATGTGCTGCGGACAGATGGGTGGAAAACACAATTATACCACAGATATATCTAACTGAAGCTAGTAAGAATGTGCCTTGGTAAGTCAAGTTGCGCAGTTATAAACCTAATGTTCACTGTCAAGGATTACCAAAGGACACATAACAATAAAGGTTTCTGTGTCAAGCATTGCAATTACTGTCGAGAAATTCAAGAAAAAGATTAGTGTCCTCAGCCAGAGTACGTATTAATTTCTGCTCACTCTGTTATAAAAACTCTTTCAAATAAACCACAGGCAAGAGATAAAATTTCTCTAATCATATTACTGTGACAGAACTATTTGGCTTTCAGAATAAAAATGATGCCCATGGATTCCTTCTTTGTGTCTTCAATCAGTTGCAATGTACTGCACATAGAAAATGTTTTTAGCTTAAAATGCTTGTCATGATCCCTTGACAAGAACTCTGCAGGACTTTCTTTCAGTATTTATCATACAAATTTAATACACATTCACTGTGTTTGTGTATTCAAATGCCAAAATGTTTCCTTCTGTCCTCGTGTATGTGTGTCCTCATGTGTCTTGCTTTGCAAATAAAGGCGGAAATTGCTTTTTGTGTGCTTCTGTTTACACCAGTGCAAACAGGGAGTGTGAGTGTGTTTTTTCTAATCTACAGTTTGTGTGTGTATTACTCATGTTGTGGGGACATAAATCTGTTTACACAAGCACATTGTGGGACTCGTCTTCCTTACAGGGACAATGTGCAAGTTTTATGCAAATCATCACATTTTAGGGTGAAGACTTGGGTTAAGATTACAACTAGGCAAGTAGTGGTAATGGTTATGGTTAAGGTAAGTCTCCAGGAAACGAATGTAAGTCTATGTAATGTCCCAAAAGTGATGGAAGCACACCTCTGTATGTGTGTCTGTATTGGTGTGTGTATGTGTGAACAAAGTTGTAATTAAAGCCAAATCCACATCATTACAGTAGGGAGCTTTTCAGGGGGATTCATCTCCACAAAGGTGCCGTTTACACCTCCTCCTTCAATCCTCTTTAATTGGACAGATATGTTTATCCGTTCTTGTGATAAATTGCACACGATACATTCCCGGTGCTGGCAGAAATGAAAACTGTAATTAAAATTGACGCAGTGGGTTTTTGACTATTCATGAAGCCACAGTTGTCCATTCTGTTTCTCATGCATATCTGAGGCATCGTTGACAGAATGTACAAGTGTCCCTAAGCCATAACCCAGAGAGATTATTATTGGTACGTTTAAATAGGTTGCAATAGTCATGTAGAGGGAAATTAAATGTTCTGTAAGCCATGCATTCAGAATAATAAACAAACAGACTACACTAATAAATGGCAAGGGTTTGGACTTTAAGATTGTGGTTGAGTACAAATACCTGGGTGTTCACCTCCACCATGAACTGGACTGGACCAACAACAGATGTTCTATACAAAAAAAAAGTTGACTCCACGTGCTGAGAAGACTGAGGTCCTTTGGAGTATGTAGGACTGTTACGCCTGGCCTAGGGGTGCACAGACACAACATGAAAAGAACCCCCATCTTCCCCAAGTCCCAAATAGCCACAGATCCAGAGCAAAAGTTTCACAAGTGATTACCATGTTTATTTACAAAAGAAAATGAATGAACAAAATGCTCAAGGCAATGATGGCTTCAGGGTGGACCAAGGCCAAAACAACAAACAAAACAATTCTAACTGGGGAGGATATAACTTACCTCTAACTAAGCAAAAACAGGAGAGAAGAATAGGTTTATCAAAACAGGCAGCCCACCCCATGTCTTCCATCTGCAATTAAAATAGACAAGGCAATATTATTTTTATACTCTTCTTGTATACAATGTACATGTATATATATATAATTAATTATTGTATATCTGTTTCTTTTTTTTTCTGTCTTATTTTTCTACATTACCTCTATGTAATGTTATTTTTTGCTTTTATTCTTGCTATTATTGCTGTCTGGAACATCTTGAATTCCTGATTGTGGGATCAATAAAGTTGTAATTTATACATAACAATAAATAAACACAGTCAAGAAGTCAGCAGAAGTCATAATGTGTAAGAGTGCTGAGCACATTTTAACGTAATAAGGAAATGTTAATTAATGTATCTGGCAAGTCTGTCACAGATATGGTGAATGGACTGCATTTATGTTGAGTTTTTCTAGTTTACTTTTAACTTCTAAAAGCATGTTGCAACACTTTTGGGATTCAGTATCTTGCCCAAGCACACCTCAACACGCAGAGAGAGGAGCTGGGGATCAAACCAGCGACCTTCTGATCGGTGGACAGTCCTCTTTACCTCCTGAGCCACAGCCACCCCCATGCCAGTAAAATATTCACTGACAAAGTATTTCATTTGTTTTCCACAATATCCAATTTTACTGCAGCCACACGGGACAAAACTACTTTAAGAGTTCTTGTATCTTTCATTTTGTTGTTACACATTTGCAACCACTTATTTTAACAGACTGAACAAGCGACCGAGTCCTCTGTCAGAGCAGCTCAGGTGCTACAGCGGTCTGTGGCAGGCTAAATAATTCAAAGAGACGGCAGAGGGCTATGACTTGTTATTAAATACATAACTCCAAGTGGAGAGTATTCTCTGGTACTTTTAACCTTGAAATTTTACTAAAAATAAAAATCATAGTCATAATAACTGTCAAAAACACTGAAAAAAACAAGTCGTTTTCTCAGACAGCAACACAAAGTGATGTAGAACATCTTCCTGCTGTTGATCTGTTTTGACATCAAAGCTGCAGAAGATGAAGAAAACATGACACACAGGGATTTAACTGGAGGTTCAACTTGTTTTACACTCTAGTACCAGCAAAAATAGTTGTTTATATCTATCAAGCTTACCAAATCTTTAGGTCTTCTGGAAGTGAGAACAAAATCTTTGCATGATTCATTATCATTTTCTTCTTATTATTATTATCATATTGGTAGTATTAATATTAGTATTAGTAGTTGTGGTAGTAGTACAGTCTTGCATTATACAACAACTCCTCTCCATCTTACTTATGGGTAGAACAGTAGTACACTGCTTTTTATCGAATTTCACCATCTGCCTACATCCCCCCATGGCAATGTATTTGTGAACATTGTTGTCCTCTGCCATAATCCATCTTTAAAACTATTCTCATCCATCTTATTTACAGCAGGATGCAACGTCTCCTTACAATAAATAAATAAATAAAAATCATGTGGAAAAGAGAAGACAAAAACTGTGAAGTAAAAATGCATCTGTAATGTTGAGCCCTGTTGAAACTGTTGTGTTTTCTAGTGTACATCTCTTATTATTCATCTCTGGTAGAGCTGTAATCTATCCTTGTTATATCTGCCTGTGGTACTATAAAAACAACATGACAGATGCTCTCTCTCTCTCTCTCTCTCTCTCTCTCTCTCTCTCTCTCTCTCTCTGTCTCACACACACACATACACACACACACACACACACACACACACACACACACACACACACACACACACACACACACACACACACACACATTGGGCTTTCATAATTTTGGGGACATTACATAGACTTATATTCTTTTCTTGGAGACCTTGCCTTGCCATAACCATAACCACTACATGCCTCACCCTAACCAGTACCCTGACCTTGCCATAACCATTCAGCAAGCAATGCACTCCTATTAACTCCAACATTGCTGACCCAGAACACTGAAAATAATTAATAATTGTAAATAATATTACACATGTCTCATTAGCAATCAGCCACACACTACAGAATACACTTCTCTGCATTTAACATAGAGCAGAGTATTTGTATAGATCTGTCAAATGAGCGCGTGAGGATATTTTGCTGTATGACACATGGGCAAGCAGATTAAACAATTTACTACACATGGACAAATGCTTTGACATCATTTGCAGTTTGAGATTAAGGACTGCAGTATCAGGAGGCAATATACAAACAGAACAAAATCAGTGGAATAATTAGTCATAGAGTTTGGAGGCAGCAGGACTGTGCAGATCAAACTGGAACCCAGCAAACATGTACATGTAATCCTGCGTCCGCTCCCACTCCACACGAGCCAGAAGAACAGCCTCAACCAGAATTATAAAGCAACAGACTGCCTGTAGCAATGACTTACAGTGAAGAGTATGTAATCTGGGGCTGCACAGACTGGAGGACACTGCGGGTACTCACTGAGGTGTTGTCTTTTTGCTGTGTGCTGTACAACGATATTAAATATGATATTTCCATCACCGCATTTTCAGTTTAAGCATAATAAAACCTGTGTGAACTTGGCTAACCTGCTAATGCTGGAATAGCAATAAAAGACAGCAAAATTGATTTTTCAGATAAATAGTGATGTTGCAGTACTTGCTCCTGCTTTTACTGATATATGAGAAAAAAGAGTTTGGCCATAAAGAAACCCAGGATGTATAGAGCGCATAACCACAACATCCTGATTGCAGCGGAGGATCCACGTCAGACATCAGCCTCCTCTTTATCCCCACAGCGGGTGATAAAACCACCACACTGTATTTGTAAAAGTTTTACAACATGATAAACAACAACTGCCAGCACTGGTGCAGCAGTCCGTATATTTATCAGATCATGTACTACATGGCTGCTGTGTCTGCGTAGCAAGAGAAGTGGTGAATAGAAGAAAATGTTGAAGTATAGACAGGAAAATGATGAAGTGAGAGACGGTAAGAGTGAGAAGTAGGTCTTATCATCCTTCTCCAGCAGCTGACTGTCAATCATTTGCACTGATAATGAGTGCAGGTGTATACACACACACAGAAAATACACACATCCTCAGTGCAGATAGTGTCAATAAGAGACAGACAATATGGAAGTCTTGTAAAACAAACTTGCTTTATCTCAGCATTTCCCCAACTAATGTGCACATCTGTCCTCAGCTCTTCACTTCTTGTAGCTTTCAGCTTTGACAGCAAATAATGGATGATGTGGATGAATGAATGGGTGATAATCGTTTTTTATTTCTTTATTTATTTATTTTTATCCCATAAGGCAAACTTAAAAGAAAGGATGAGATGGTAATTTGTGGAATGACACACTCTCAGTTCAAAGTCTCAGCTGTTGTTTTTGTTGTCATGGATACATTATATAGTGGACATTTGCACGGACATGGGACATGAATAACACAATGGCAGAAACTTCAGTTTGAAAGTGTCCATGCTGCAGTAGTCACTAGGCTGGCTATCGTAGCTAAGGACCGCCTGCTAGCTTAGTTCCCTCAAATGTAGGAGCCCAAATGGCTATTGCCTATGACTGGCATCTACTCGCAGTATGTCAGTTCAAACTGCCTGGCTATGGTGAATGCATTGTCAAGCCAGGCCATATGTCAATTTCCCATTTTGGAGACATTTGGAGAGAGCGCTGTGATAAAAAGACCCTTCATCTGTCCTCTGTCTCTGCCTTTCCTCTTTGAAAACTCTTTGTTCCCACCTCCTCTTCCAAACTTCTCCTCTCTTGCCACCAGCTCTTCCTCCCGCTCTTACACTTCTTGGCTGTCTCTCACCTTACATAACTCCATCAAAAGACAGAGGGAGACGTGCGAATAAATCATGCATACAAGTGAACCACACTACCAGCATGAGTCTGATTACATTTTACATTATTTAACACTCACTGACTCTCTTTGTCTAGGTACTGTGTGTGAATGTGTGCATGTGTGTGCAAGTGTATGTGTGTGTGTGTGTGTGTGTGTGTGTGTGTGTGTGTGTGTGTGTGTGTGTGTGTGTGTGTGTGTGTGTGTGTGTGTGTGTGTGTGTGTGTGTGTGTGTGTGTTGTCAGTCACAGCCAGGGCCCCTGATGCAGAGATGCTTCTATAAAATTAGAGGATGTTGACAATATGCCTTTGAAACAAGTGCTGGTTTGTGTGGGTTTGTTTGGGTTTGTGTGTCTGCATCACAAAGTAGGAAGTTGCATATGTCTACCACTTGAATGCTGAGCCAAATTATATCTTTGCCACAGTAACACCAGGGACTCACACATTGCAGATTCTGGACATAACTCTAATAATTGTCATTTGAATGTTAGAGGCTGTGAGTTTGGGGAAAAGTCTGTATCACTAACGGATTGCTTAAGAGGGGGAAAAAAAACACGTTTATCCAAGAAAAAAGATGACAGTGCACTTGTAAATTTAGATGGCCAAATAAATTATGTATTTATGGATAAATGTACAAACTGCTGTGCTGTGTCCACCATAGCAATCACAATAACTTGCTGGATTTAAACCAGTGCCTTCACAGCCCCTGCTGACAGTGTTAGAGAATGTTAACAGAGGATTATGGGAGTTCGAAGTGTGCCGGCATTGGGGAAATTGGTGCGTGACGAGGCCAAATTCTCTACTTACTGTTGTTTGTTTGTGCCATGTGCCAACACATATAAAAAGATACGCTGGCACTCACACCCTGAGACACACAATATACACTTTATTTCTCTTACACACACACATTAACACACACACGCATGCACATATTGATGTGTACAAAACTGCAGTCTAACACGAAGCAACACATGCTCATACATGAATTCAAAGAGAGCAAACTTAGCAAGGTAAACGTACACACGTCATTGCACATCCTCCAGGAAATGCAGACGAACCCACCCACACGCACGCACGCACACACACACACACACACACACACACACACACACACACACACACACACACACACACACACACTCACACGCTGCCTCTCTCTCTCTCACACACACACAGACACACATACTGTCCCTCCACAGCCCAAATCCTCTCTGGCTTGTTTAGAAAACCCGCTGCTTTCCAGTAAATCCTGAATAAGCTAATCCCAGAACATCAACAAATGCAATTTTCAGCTTAGCATAAAACACATGCAAACGGAAGGCAACCTCTCTTCGCCCTTAATATGAAAATGTGTGTGAGCATGTGCATGTGTGGGTTTTAGAAACCTGGAGGTGCAGTCAGGTAGAATTGAGGGAGTGTAGATGAGGAGGCGGATGAGGATAAGAAGGTCAGTCATGTCCGTCTCCAAACTTGGAAAGAAAGCAGAGTGGTGAACAATACAGCGCCTGGTTTGAGTAACACTCTCTGCTCTCTGTGTCTTAAAGCCAATCCGGTCAACACTTCTCAAGCACTGCTAACCTTTCACAAAATACTTACCAAATACAAAAGACCACAAGATCCTGAGGTGTGAATACAAATAAGATTTCCTTTTGAGGAAAGTAGCAACACAAAAATAGACTTTTCAGAGAGTGCCAATAACAGAGGGCTGAATCAGAAAGACCAAGAGGTTGTTTTCACATGATTTGTGTTTGCTCACTGACTCAGCTCCACAGCTATACACAGGATAAATGTGTAATTTCTCTCAGGCTGGACCCTCTCGTTTGACCTCTGTTGGAAATAACTAAGCTCCCGATTCTGTGCACCTCCGTGCCATTCATATATTACATTACTGACTGATTCCTTTTCAAACTGCCATGAGCACCGGAGCCTGTCTCACCACGCATTCACAACTGGCTGCCAGTCGTCACATAGCTAATAATCTCAATCCCATTCCCAAGGATGAGCTAATGAGACTCTCTTGTCCACCTCTCTTTGTTCTGTGGGTGAAAAGCAAGGTGAAGGCAGGAACAAAAAGCAAACTCTGTACAGGGAGCAAACTTTGCATGCCGGCTGCAGAGAATGTGTGGTGCTGGTACAAAATGTGCAAGATAAACAAATTCCTGCAGTGGCTGCTGGTATAATCAAAGATATTCAAAAATGTGGAGAATAACCCCAGACTTTTCCCCCTACAGCATGTTCTCATCTGCAGTACGTCAACAGAGAATGGCTCGCTACGACAGCATTTATGCATTATTTTCTCAGTCTGGAGTTAGTATTACGCTCACCAACACAAAATGAATGAATGACATCTCAGATGGACTCTGTTTACTAGACGCTGCAGGAGTAAGGGAATTAGCATATATTTGTACCTGTGAACATGTGCCTGTGGTGATGTCTGCATGTGTGTCTGTGTCTAGATTTGTTTTGTGTGTGATAAACATTAATCATTAACCTCACCATATGGCGTCCACGTTGATCACATTCCCCTGACGGGCAAGGTGACTTACTGTAGGAAGAGGACACACACACACACATCCAGATGAGAGAGCACACACACACACACACACACACACACACACACACACACACACACACACACACACACACACACACACACACACACACACCATCCTAAAGCCCAGCTAGAATCTATAGAAATTCCCTTCGCTAGCCCCTTCGGGTTGGAGTTTGTCTGCAGATACGCTGTTCCTGTTGCCAACAGCTGTAAACAAGAAAAGGCATAAACTGGAGTTGATCATTCTTTTCTTCACTGAGAGCTGTGTTTGTATTTTCTTCCGCACTCTCTGTGAAAACATTTCACCAATGCAAATACAAAAAAAAAACAAGAGCAAAAAAGAAAACACGCACACACATATACATTTCTGTAATGTATGTAAATAAAATAATGTAAATAAAAACAGGAAATTCATAATATAATAGAACATAATATTATAGAAATCATCTATCTATCTATCTATCTATCTATCTATCTATCTATCTATCTATCTATCTATCTATCTATCTATCTATCTATCTATCTATCTATCTATCTATCTATCTATCTATCTATCTATCTATCACTGACGCAAGCTTGGTTCACAACTTAGAGGGAAACAAGAGCGACGTTGGAAGCGAGGAGATATTCAGTGCACTGAAAAAGACACACAAATCGATTGCTTATTATAAATAGAATTTAATGCTCTGTCTATACATATTGAATTATGTCTTTTTTTTAAATAGGATTTGTTGGTTTGCTCAGTAAAAACAAACCAAATATTACATGCATCTCTCAAATTGATGCAGAGAGTAAAGCAGAGTTGTGCTATAAGAAATCTGATATGGGCACACTCTTGTACCACAACTAACTGTATCGAACTGGATCACATCATATTGAACCGAATCTCTTTGTAAGCAAGTCATATCGTTATCAAATCATTTTTGAATGGCATCGTATCATGAACAGGAGCGAATTGCATCGCATCGACAGAGGCTTCAGTGTACTGTTAATGTATTCTATCGGTGGCTGCGCATCGAGTCAGTGTATATCTCAGTAGTGGAGATATACATCCCTAGTGCATACCTGAGCATGCATACCATGGCCAACACTATATATATATATATATATATATATATATATATATATATATATATATATATATATATATATATATATATATATATATATATATATATATATATATATATATATATATATATATATATTGTCCACTCAATACTCAATCCCTTGTACGCTTTTTCATTTCATTTTATATTACACCCCAGACATCTACTTCCTCCTATAGCCTATTCAATTGCTAATTTCCTGTATTTTCACTCATATGAAATGAAGAAGGATGTCAGATGTGACAAACATTGCTGTTAAATACAAATACAAATATTGTCATTGAAATACTCAGAACTCAAAAATGCCTAATGGATAAATGAACTCAATAAATTAGTTTGTATTTAATAGATAGTTTTTCCATAAGACGTTTGGGTCTCAAGGGCAAATTTATCCTCCTAATTAATCAAGATTAATAGTAATAATAATAAAAACACACTTTATTAAGTCAATTAGGCTTATATTGCAGAGGGTATACTTTGTGGGGTGCTTGACTGACTGTGGGTGTTACTGCTTGTGTGTCCACCACCTGTTTACTGAGACTGTTTAACCTTTGCTCAGTTTGGATATTCAGACTCTGCTAATTGATGGAAGTGATCAGTAAATACAAATCCACACTTCAAAATACCTTTTCCTCAGGTTTCTTCAAACATATTCCATTATGTTAAAGGCATAATTAACACAGCATTTATTTCATTTTAGATGAATTTGTTGTTTCTACAGGCAAATAGTTGGGATGACAAATTGGTACCATGTAAACAGCTTACAAACGAAAAGCAGGAAATAATGGAGAATCTGAAGGTCTCTGGGAAGATGTCCTGTTGATTCACTCCAACTCGTACCTTATATGGTACTTTTCATATGAAAAAATATTTGCTTTGCTGCTTGCTGTTTCCCATTCATGTAAAACAAAAGTAATCCAACCTCAGTCCCATTTGTGACTGATTCTAGATTTGTTGTATTAAACGTTGCTTGCAGGTGTGTGCGCTGAAATGTGTGTTTTTGTCTATGTGTGGCTGTCGATGCATGTGTGTGATATTAAATGTATCTTTATGTAAATGCACATGTGAGAGGCTTTGTTTGTTTGTGTGTGTGTGTGTGTGTGTGTGTGTGTGTGTGTGTGTGTGTGTGTGTGTGTCCCGGCCTGTGCCCGGGCCTAGTTAAACAGAAATAGCTACAAGAGCAATAACATCCCCAGCTAAGCGGCAAGGGATTCAATTCCCGAGTCATTTTACAAAAGCGTGGTGTGATTGAGTCGGTCTGCCCATTGAATTCAGTATTTAATTTCCTCAAGGTCCCAAGAGCCATGTCTCTGTTTCCAATTTCTCCTCCTCATGAGATCAGGATGGGGAACTAAATGAAGGGCTTTCTCTCTTTCTTTTCTTCCCTTATTTGGTCCATCATTTCCTTCATTGTAAAATGCTGAATGCTCAGGCTTGGCTAGGAGGGGACAGGTTAATGAGTGTCCTTGGTGTAGCAACACTTTCCATTATCATCATCTCTCTCTTGACTCTTGCCTCTGTTAGAGCCTTTATCAGCTTCAATCCCTGTTTCCTTTTCTCCAGCCATCTCTCATTGTCAGTCTCTCTTCTCTCACACATTTCCTATCAATGCTGATTTCATTTTTGTTACATTAGCATGATATAAAATGCTCTGGAGGCCAGCAGAAACATGTTGAGAGCACCACATTGACATATTACTATTTAAGCTGATATGGCAAAACAGTTGATTATTTACACATCTAGCAGTCTGTCTACCTGGCAAAATCCAATATCCACTCCCTTTTTTTTTTAGCTCTGTTTTTAGTTTCTACCAGTTCCTGGGGGAAAAATTTGGATGTTTAGCAGCTAAATGTTCCACTATGGTCATAATAGTGAACATATTTATTCAAGTTTTAGAGCTTTTTCACTGAAAACAGCTGCCTGTTGTAGCCAAAAACAGTGCTATGATGTGAGAGTGAACCTAAACTGTAAAGTTATAGGTAGGGTGGCTAAGCAATGAACAAACAATGAAACTCGCTATAAGGCTCTATTATAATACACTGTTACTATAAAATTGTCTTTTATAGCAGATTGCAATGGAAGTTTAAAAGGGTCCATATATAAAATAATAAATAAAGAAAGGTGCCATACAGGTAAAACATGACATGGTAATGAAGCGATTATACCAGTGAAGAGCAGAACAAATAAAAGACAAAAAACAAATGGTAATTGTTCCTTTAACTGACCCCAAACACCATCTGCAGCAGAATTTCAAATCACTGTTTGCTCTATCCACAATTTCTTTGTGTAATGAAAAGGCTGTTTGGGATCACAGTAGCCGAATCACCTTGTTTGGAAAGTGAGTAGAAGTGTTTTAAAACTGGAGCAAACCACATTTCCCATTTACATAATTACCAAAACAGAAGATTAGTTCTCATAAAATTACTCAAGCGCATTTGAAGAAAGCAGCAGTACAGTCACTCAAGTGCGTTGCCTCAAAGTAGTTGGAACTAGTGAGCACGATTCTCTGGGAATGTCCCATTTTCTGGTTCAGGAGTGTTGTCACTGCTAAAAAAAAGTAATCTCAAATATGAATGGTTGAACAGTTCTTTCATGATTTTGCCAAACATTCACTCGTTTATTCTCTCAGGGTTTCAAAATCCCCCAAAAATATTTCTTGTGGACAACTCTTGACGCAAAGGACTCCAACCACTAAAGCATGCTTTCCAGGGTAAAGAATGCACACAGATAAAGGCAAACAATTTTGTCTTCATTGCAGAGGATGTTCACGCATGCCTCTGGTCAATAGTATTGATCAAAAGCCAGATGACTGCTAATGAACCAAAGCTGGAAACATGAGTGGCTATTCAATCACCAGAGGATGGACTTGAAATGCATCACAAACCCTGTTACATAGCCAGCAAAATTGATTTAAACTCCACAGGATATACCTTAAAGTCATTACCCATGCATACACATGCACACGTAATTGGTATTCAGTTGCAATAGGTAGTAACTAAGTTACAAGTGCCACAGAGCCAATTATAACTACATTAAGTCCCATGAACAGAGACACAAAGCAAACCCCATGGAAGGTGAGTAATTGAATAAGAAGAGACTGTTTTAATATCACCTTTACTCTTCTGCTGCTTTGATACCTCAGACAAAGGTGTGAAACTCCCACAAAAAGCAGCCACCCCGAGCGCTGTTTGCCTAACAAACTATCCCTATTTTGTCTTTTATGTGACCTCCCGGAGAGAGAAATGATGAAAGGAGGAGATGTGAAGGTTGGTATCGCAATTTACCCTGCGACCCCTGGGGTGAGTCACGGGCCGAGCCCAGCACCAAGTCTCAGCAGTTTTGAAAATGAAAGTGGCAGCACAGTGGTACAATGTACAGGTAATTCAATTTTCCCACCAACATGATATTTTGCTATAGGGGTCGATGGTTTTAACGGGCTACATTGGAATAATGTAACAAAGAGAGCAACAGGAGAGGCGCATCTCACAAGCATCTTTTCGCTCTGATCGCTTTTTCACGTTTCCAACTGAGAAATATCAGTTGCATGCTTGTCTGCTCCTGTTTGAAAAAAAAAAGAAAAACAATGGAGCAAAGTGACATGAATTAACATGTGTAATTGTGTGTGCCATTCACTATGTGTAATGAGCTCGTAGGTTTGACCTTAATAATCTTTTTTATTCATTGCATGGACAGCAACTTGTTACAAAAAAGGTCCTCACAAACATTTAACAACACCCACATAAAGTATATCTGACCCTTACAGGACTGACCTGATAATTACCTAAGCCTGCAGTATCCCCTGCATACAAATTGAAGGTTTTTGAGGGGGGTTACATTTTCATGGCCAGGTGCTGGGGTCCTTCCTCTAGCTACTGACCTTCACAGTAACACGTGCTGTGTTGTTACAAGGCAGAACCGAGCGGAGGACAGCAGTGAGGTGAATTTAGGAAAGTTTATTGCAGGATAACAGAGAACTGGAAGATGACTGGCTGGAGGCCAATGTGAGGTCATCCTGAGGCACAAAGGAAAATGACGGTGAATAAAAGGCTATTGTTGTTGGAATTCACTAAACTAGAGGGGCCAGAGGCATGTGAGGTAGCCAAGACAACAGTCTGACCAAGAATGGAAGAAGAGGGATCCAGGAGCCAGGAGTGAGAAAGGGAGCACCATGTAAATTACATCCACGTTTCCCTTACTCGCATCTTTAGTCTTAGTCCCTCCTACAGAGAATGCATGGAGAGATGTGACGAAACCATGTGAGGAGAGACGGAACAAGGAAATATGCTTTTAGAAAAACGAGACCCCTTTCCTCTGAAGCGTCACAAGATGCAACATCCATTTCTGATGACAGTTTATCACAGCTGGATCAGCTGCTGCTCAGCATTAAGAGCTGTAGAGACCTTTGATGAATTTGTGTCTGCACACATCTTCACCCTGATACGAAACTACGGTGCTATTGTGATGTATCAGATCAGTCTGATCAGCCGCAGTGTCCGATCAATAACTTCTATCCAATAAGCAGGCGTGTCAACTGCTCAAAGACCTTTGTGAAGGCTGCTCTTGTGTATCTTTGCTCATGGCTCCTCAGAGATCTCTCCTCATTCCTCGTTCCTCCGAGCAGAGATAAGAGCTTTGGGGAGGGGTTGCACCACAACGATTTCTGGTTCAAGTGAGGACTGAGGAGCAAGGAAGTGGGAAACACAAGGAAACACATGGGAACACTGGAGGAGCTACTGTGATTATTGTTGGTGGTTTTCCCTTGCTGTTCAAACTCTCTATGGTCGCCTCCACTTTGTCATGTTCACCAGTTCCTGATTTTCTCCTGACAAAGTCATTTGATGGTGAAATGGTACATTTTTATCCTGTTGTCTGCATCTGCTCCCTTGTCCTGTGTTTGTTGCGAGTGTTCCTCATCTGGATTCGCGCCTGTGTTCCTCGTGCTGTACTGGTTTGTTATTAATTATTTGTATTTCTCCTTTGTTCTTGGATTTTGCCCCAGCCTGCTCCCTCAGCTTTGGTTGCTTGCCTGTTTTGTTTGACTGGAATCAGCTTTTGTTATGAAAGCTCACTTTCTGTTTCGTATCCTGTATCTCGGTCTTTTAGAACTGCCGAACACAGCAAAAGTAAAGGTTTCTATGGCAGCTGGGGTTGTTAGTGGACCGGCTCAACAGGGAAAAACAGCTGCAGAAAGGACATGAGAAGGGTTGCTTTGTTGAAGTCTGATGATGTCTTGGCTGAGCTTATATGGCCCATGCAGTGAAATGCAATGAAAGTCATATAAAAATGGCACTGAATTAGCATATTACAGCAGCCTTTATGTTTTTCTGTTGTTGTTGTTACATCCTATCACAGCTTGTGTTGCAGAAATAATTCATTACTACAAAAAAACACATTAACACAATTAAGAGGCAACAGTCATTAAAATTTAACGAATGCTCCATGAGTTTCACACCCTTTATTAATCAGTCACAGCAGTGTACTGACAACAGCAGTTGGTCACTCAGTTTTTCCTCACTATTAACACAGACACCTACTTAGCATATTAGTGTTATATTTGTGATTGTCTGCCTTTACACCCAACTCAAGTCTGTGAGATAGAAATATAAATATATGTAAACGACAACCATCATTCACAAACACTCCAGCATTGCATTCTCTCTAGTACATTTATTTTGATGCCAAGCTTTAGAAACCCCCCCCCCGCTGTTTTCTCTGATATCTCTGCACTTTTCTGTCAGCATTTTTTATCCACCAGTAGCAGCTTTTCTGTGAGTCATCATTTCAGTAACAGCCACACAAGAGCTGGAAGAGGTGACTGCAGCCTTGTAAAAAGTTCTGTTCTGACAGTGATGAAATAAAATGCACTCACATTATAATAATAGTTGATAGAATAATACTATCTATTCTGTGAAGCACTTTCGGCTGCGTCCTTGCCTAGTGTGATATAAGAGAAGTCCTTAAACAGGATAATAACATTATTTTATAGTGAGGGTATGACAGTGCTTTCAAAGCAATGCAAGCGTGTTGCTAGGAAAAATAACCAAATAATCAGTATGCTAACTACAATTCATATTTATGTCGCATACATAATTTAATGCTGATGAAGCAAAAAGACCCAGTCTTGGGCTTCATCAGGCATGCTTCTGGATGAACGAGGTAATATATCTTAGGACATGGTGTTCATTTCACAAAGTTCATGAGATCAGAGGGTTCATTTATTGCTGGTCCAGCACACATGAGGAACCTCAAACTGTCAAACTTTCTCCAGTACTGCTCCAGACACCTGAAAGCTGATGCAGCGCCCACAGTAGCCGTCTCTGGTTTATCATTGTCTTGTTCAAGTGAAGGTGAGTTTAAAGTGCCATATTATCATGACAGAGACAGTGCACAGGGGCAGCCTTCGCCTCAGTTGTAGCTGGAGGGAACCATATTTGGGCCTCGATAGCTGCTAATAATAAGGTTTGAACTTCAGAAAAAGATTGAGGGAGTGATGTGCTTTCATGATGTCGATTCACAGATTCCAGGATTTGCTTGCGTGTGCCTGAGAGACCCATTGTGTGAGATGTATAATGGGCTAATGGGTCTGCAGAATCCAGGGCAGGAAGGGAAGGTAATTGGATGATATGACTTTGAAAGTAGCTGTAATTGGCTAACATCAGAGGTGCAACACAGGAAAGCTAGATTGTAATTGTTAGCTTTGACTTTAGAGGTATGGGCAGGGGGTAGAAACTAATTAGCTTAAGGCACTTTAGAACCCTAGGTGTGCTCGTAACCTGGTCAATTTGATTTCAGGACGGAGATTGGAAAGGTTTTTAATTGGCTAAAGTCCTATTCCACCTGAGGTACAGTAAAGCAATATTGAGCATTGCTTTGTGATGAATGTAGGTGGGAACCTTTTTTGTCTATCATTACAACGATAGTGTGTCTCGCTAGACTCAATAGAATTAGCAGTTCCACACAGTCTTAGTTTCAGAGGAGGGTTGTCCTTTCATTGGCCCTAATTATGTTTCATGGAAATGTTGACTACAGTAAACAAATGCCTGTATTATGGCTCAATGAAGGATAACAGTAAAAATCTTGCAGTACTCAAGATTAAAAAGAGTGCAGTTCCTGAAGTTTACTGTATGCTCTGAGAAAAGTTGTGTGTTCTGGTATTAAAAGAAAGAAATTAGTTTGTGTTTTGCTTATTTATCAACAATCATTACAACACAGGTTTTCAATTTGTAGCACAGAACATTGCTTATGTTGGTTATGATACCAGTGTACTCATCAAGATAATTGCTGAGACCTCAGAACACAGCTAAACAGTGTGAAATTTAAGCCCAACAGGACAAGAAATACAAGTGTTCAGACATACGCTGCAAACCAAAAGTGAGCAGATGATGATGATGTTGCCCAAATACCCTTATTGCATAAGAAAATGGTGAATGTGGGTAGCTGTGACAAGTCCACGTGTGATGGATTTCAAGACCAGACAGTTTGGGTAATGATTTTATCATTTGTCATTAATTTGGATTGTTTGGTTTGGTTTGTTGACAGTGTATCAATCATACACATGTACAATATCATCATAACCAACAGCACAGATCGCTGGAGTAATGTAAATTAAACCCACACTGTGATAAAGTGTATGGTTTTCCTTGGACTGACATTTTGTTCATTTTTGTTCTCCAGTTAAGAGAGATATACTTTGCAGCGTGTTATATTTTCTAATGACATGTTGCAGAAGTAGCATATTTTAGGAGCATCTCATAAGGGAAAGACAGAAGGAACTGTCTGTCTTTGGGACACAATCTCTCTCCTTAGGGAAAGATGGAAAAACTCTCCCAATATACAGTAGCTGTCAATGAGGTGGGTGCGGCCCATGTTAAAGCCCCCCATGTTAAAGGGAAAAAGAACATTCTATACGTACATACCAACAGTGTTACCACTTCATATATTTAAGACACATTCTCCCCAGAGTTGTGAACTGTTTGAGTTCGGAGGATGTTAATACCTGATTCTTAATTCTACACTGTGCTTCACAGAGGTCCCCCAGACATTATTAGTTATGAAGTAATAAAAGAGAGATAAGCATGCTACAAATGTCAAAGACCACCAGTGCTGTGCCTGTGAGCGTTTGCTGCTTGTACCAGTTCAACACGACTGCAATTTATTTCCAAATCTGTATTATAATTGCCTTAAAATAGTAAGAATAAGTGCTCCTTCTAAAATATATACCCTTGAGGACTTTTTTCCGCAACATGCTCTCTGAAAACATGTACTGACTTAGATTGTGAGTGAGCCAGTTCCAATGTTGAGGAAAAGGAAAGTCAAGATCACCCCCTGGTTTACAGCTTGGATCTTGGAGCAGCTAATAGCCTCTGCTCTGAGCACTGTGCAATATTTATGGTGTCAAATCAACAGAGAAAATCATCTCCTGTTTTAGTCCTTACACCTCTTTACACAGAGGTCAGCAAGGCACCGTTCTCTGAGGTCTAAGTGGCTCATGAAAGAACCTGTCAATCACACACCAAATGCACCACTCAGGGAAGAGCAAGGTTTTCATTTACAGTGTGAAAAATGGCACCATCTGTGACCAGTGGGCAGCTGTTTGGAGCTGTGCCCTCGGACCAGGAAATAAACATCGGGGAAGCACTGACATTTTGAAATGCTGACACCAAGCCCACTGATACAATTAGCACATATTTACTGACTGAGTGTTGAAAATTTGAGAGTACGTTTCCTCCATCCAGTCAAATGGGCTCAAACGCCATTACAGCCTGCACACTCCCATGATACCCCCACTCATGATTTTTCACTTATGTTGTCTGATAAGACCTCCTCTCAGGACTGTCTGGGCGCACGCTTGATTGACATGTCCCTCACTCTCCTGTCAGTTTTGGAGCACCTGTAAGGGCGGGACAGCTTACACCTTCATGATTCTTATTAGCTCACACATCTTAAGTTTCTCAGGAAAATCCTAGCGTAATTGTGGCCAATATCAGCATTAAGTGTTGGGGTCAGTGAACACACCTGTGAAGGTGCAGGACCTTTAACAGATTTCTGGCTCCTGTCATCAATCTGCCCTGTAAGCAAGTCAATGTTTTGGAAAAATTGAATGGCCATGAGATGATCAAATGGCTGTGAAAGGACTCTAGTTTCACAGGCTTTTCCTCTGAGTTATGTGGAATGACAATTTTCTCACTGTGTGGGTGTCTGACAATCCCACATGTTGCACGTGATATATGTGCTTGAGTGTATGCACAAACATGCACACGCTCAGAATAAGAAAATGTGGAAGCGTACTTTGGTGTGTTTGCATTGTGACCTGGGACCAGTCAGAAATAAAGGCCGTATGTCCACAAGCTGTTTCCATCTCACTCTGTCGATCATTTGTCGCATGAACTTCATACTTCTGCTATGTTTCCTAAAAACTTTCTCCAAGCAAACCAGTGCAGCAAATGTGTTTGTGTATGTGTGTGTGGGAGAGAGCGACGAGACAGAGAGAGAGAGTTGGCTAATCCTTTTCACTTAGCAGCAGAGTGTCATTGACTGTCATTGACAACAGAGCAGATACCCCAGGCCACCGCACTCTTCCCCTGGTGGCCGATGTACACAACAACAGTAACAGCAATAACAACGACATCAAGCTGCTCTCGCTCTCTGAGCCTGACAAGAACAACGACTGGAGGGCATTCCCGCTGCCAAGGTGACTTCTGCTGGCTAAGTGTGAGTGGTGTGTGTGAGTGTGTGACAAATTGTATAAAGAGAATGTGGACATAGAGAGTGAAAACAACAGACGTTGAAAGAAAAAGACAACACTTGCACATTACCCAAACATACTTTGGTTCCTTGATTTGATTCATTGCTTATGAATAAAGATGCACTTCAGTGTGTCTGCAAGGTGTAGAGGTAATATTCCACAATTACCAATGACTAATGGCGTGGATGATGGTGCTTTCACTTTGTAGGAATATATGAATATAAGATCAATATATAAGAATTTCATTATGTGTCAAACTTGTGCTCTCTAACTATTTTCAGTCACTTTAGCTTCACCATTTCAAATATAACACAACGTAACAGGCTTTTAATACAGATACCAATTCCTCAGTCCCGTTGCACTAGAGGATGCACCAACTTTTCCACCACGGCCGAGCTCTGACTGAAATATGTTTTGACTCTTATTTGAATTTCCAGGGTTTCAATGTGCAAATTGCATAAAACAGATAGATGGAAATGCTCTTCATGCCTTTAAATCTTGCCCTGAAGTATTTTTTTTTTCTTTTGTTGAGTATCTAATGAACACAAATCATCTATTTTAGACATTGCCTAACCTGAACCAAGTAGTTTGACAAAACTCAAATCTCAGCACAAGGTCAACATAATGGGAGTTTTCCCAGAGCTTTCAGCCACATCCCCTTGCCTTCATCAGCAGATGGTGTTTGCCATGGAAATGATTCAGCTGTTTATTACATCATTTCAATCAGGAGAGACTTATCTGAAACACACGTAAAAAATGACCAAATGAATTCACTTGACATGTGGCCATAATGACAATTAATTGACAAAAGTTGAGTCTTTGGCGATTAGACCCCATTGTGACATCATCCTAAGGGGGTAGTGATGCCACGGGTTGTACAGAATGACCCACGTCAAACTAAATTAGGTTCAGTTTGTGTCTTAGCCTAAGCTTCAGAAGCAAGTACTGCTAACAGTGGAAGGCTATGCTGATGATGCTAACTGCTAATAGGTAACAAACTTTGACTTTGTAGAAGCTAAATGCTGGATTAACCCATGTTGAGGCTGAAACTCACATCACTCTGATAGATGATCTGACTCGTGTTTAAAAACTCAACGTTTAGACGCAGAATTACATTGATGTTCACTGGCATTCAGAAAAAAAAGGTCAAGATGTGTTTTGCAGGTCAGATCGCAAACTGCTGACACTGAAATATGTGCGACATGTGCAAACCATCATATTCTGACAGGTTTGTCAGGTCTTATGTTAGATGTAAATAGCACCATCACAACTCCTCAACACAGTATTATACCAACCCGTCCTCCACCTACAGTGTGCTGCAGGCAGACTCATGACCAGGTGGGTCTGCCCTGATGATGCTGGATCATCTGTCTCTTGTTGTCGTGAACATCAAAGAAGATCTTGTTCACTGAGATGGAAAATATGACCTTGACAGTACCTGAAAGTAACTTCATCCAGTCTGACAAGTAGCTGTCCTCTGTCCTCAACAAGCTTAGTCTGGAAAATGCTGAGCCTCTCCTTATCCTGCCTCTACAAAACCTCCCTAACTGCATTCAGAAAATTCAATTAAAACACTACACATCTCCTGAAAACCCCGGTGTGATCCTGTTAACATGTTCTGTGTCCTGTGAGTCCATGATCCTGTGTATTAGTCTCCTGGTTCTCTCAGCTTGTCGACTGTAACTCCCTGGTTTCAGCCTTCATCCCTGGCGCAGGGAAATACTCTGAGCTAAACTGAACTTGGCATGCTCTTTGATACTTCAATACTACCTCTACTACTCGCTGCAACTCAAGGTCTGTTTGTTTAGCATCTATGACAGATGAAGAGAGTCATAGTGACAGCAGACAAGAATCAAACATGGTTACGCTAAGACCAGATCAACTTTGTGGAAGATGACTTAAAAAAAAAGAGCCAATCACATGCCATTTCCAACAGTATGTAGCGCTATAATGTAGTTAGAGCTATGTATGTTGTATTATTCAGTTATATCGAGGAAGAATTTTTCTACAGGCTAGTTCTTTCCCCCTTGCTTTCAGTCTTTATGCTAAGCAAAGCTAACCATTTCCTGTCTCCAGCTGCATGCTTAAGAGATAGATGTGAGAGTAGTATCGATCTTATCATCAAGCACTGCGCAAAGGCGTGTTTTCAAACATGTCAACTTAATTAAGGAAATTTGGATTTGGTTCTGCTTTTATCTCCAACTGTCGCCCTCGCTGATGTACACAATGTGCACGATAGAAAACATGGCAGATATAACAGAATGAAACTCAGATCAGCCCTCAGATTTAAGAAATATACGACTCAAATCCAAATTTTCATCATATATAAAAAAACAAACTTTGGTTGGTGTTTTGGTTATTCAATAAGATTTTTTGTATAGCACCTTTCATACAAAGAGTCAAGAGAAAGCGTTTCACAAACAAGAGAGTAAAAACAAAGAACCACTTTCAGCTCCACGTGTGCAGTTAACAAAGGTTAACAGGTATAATAAATGTTCTGCACCATGTCAAGAAATAATGAAATAAAAAGACACCAGTTTACAAAAGGGCCAACTCTCACAAATTCATAACAATAAACCAATACATTTATGTTAGAATACATCTGGGGATTATTGATATTAAAGAGAGAAACACGTGGGCTGAAAGTGCCTCACATCTGAATAGTTTTGCATTGAGCAGTCCAGTGTGAGTTGTGAAAGTAACACAAATGTGGGCTGTATAATGGTGCTGAAGGGAAGTGAGTCTTCCTCTGTATCTGATGAACAGGAAGCTCCACTGCTGATGTGGCTGATACATGATGGAAGCAGATGCACCACAACTATGGCTGCACCCCTGACATGCTGCCCCTCGTCATTGTGTGAGTGTTTGTCATGTCAAAATAATTTCACACAAATAAGGAAATGTATATGCCGTGTATATCTTGGTCAGCTGCATAGTGTTGAATATGTTTTTTTTTGTTTTTTGTTTTTTTTTTGCTAAAACATCTCTTGTGTTTTCTTCCAGCTTTATACTCTGGAGTATATCACCAGCAGGGTCACAAGCACATTTCAGCCTCATGGACATCATTTCAGTGGGAATGAGTGTTTGTGCACTCTCAGTCTGGATGCCTGTAGCTAACATGGCAGCAGTTTCACAAAGTAATAGATGCTCTTTTAACCAAATCACACTCACTAAATAATAAAATGACCCTTGCAGTGGGCTTGCTTGCAGTCTTGTGATGCTCACTATCATATCCAGCCCATTCTCCAGAAAAACATCTGCACAGGTCGTCTGTGCAAGTAGGCAATGATCCGGGCCCATCTTTGCAGTTATTATTAGGTGGCCATTTTAAATGACATTGCATCTCCACCTTACCATTAAAATACTACAATAATCAGTGCGATCAAGAGAATTCCTTTTGTCCACTTTGATCGCATTCAGGCTGTCCGTGGTAACTGAGCCAAAGAATAGAGACAGTCATTTTTGTTGCTTTCAGAGTGAATTGGTTCGGATTGCCCAGTGGGTTCAATCTGTTCTTTGGGTAGTTGAGCAACAGAATACACCAAGTCACATTGGAGATCTGTGGTTCTGCTCTGGGCACGTGCCACCTTTGAATAGATTGCAGAGCTGGAAGCTGAATTTAAAGAAAAATCGTTTGAATGGTTATTTCCACTCACAGCTGCTAATTCAGTGTCCTGGTGGTAGGAATAGTTAGCGTAGAGACTGTCTGGGTCTGCAGAGAAGTAGAGGGTCGAGCCCCTCGCAGGTTGTCTCACTCTTTGCTCTTCTTCAAGTCTGATGTTGTCATATTCAACATCCTTGAAATAGAAAACAGTGAGAAAAAACAAAGTATAAATAAGGTGACAAGAGCATAAAATGCATAAACGGTCTGAAGACACTACTAACACCACTAAAAATGGGACACGATCAGAATAAAACAGAATAAACGCACGCACACACGCACGCACAATAAATGAATAACTTTCAAACTTGTTTCTGAAAGTGCCACTCTGATCTGACCGCGGAGGTAATTCCTGAGCCCTAGAGCCTTTAAAGTAAAGGCAGGGTCGCTCTCATTACACACTGTTTGATATCATCTTCTTATTGAAGATGACGCCGAGATTTCCTCTGCTCTGCTGTTTCTGAAGTGATACTGGAAGATAAGGAGACAAAGTTTATTCTGACCTGTGTGTGATCTGTGCAGCGTCTGGGCTGATACTGATAACTTCTGATGTGTCTGAATTTAGTGACATCCACTTTTGATGGATGTCACTTTGACACCCAAGATGTGTGGGTTATCAAGATGGACAGTCACGTTGAGATCTATAGAGATGCGGTTGGTGTGTGACCAGAGAATTTTAGCTTTGTAAAGATGAGGTGCCAGATTGATGATACAAGATAATCAACCCATTCTTCTTCTTCTTCTTTTTTTTTTTAAATAAGAATAATGGCAAGAAGAAGACAAATTCAAAAGTGAGGTCCAGTGCAAATATTGCAGTAATAATATTGAGTTGGACTTTTTAATAAATGAAACATAAAGCTCACCCTTTCCAAAGATTCCCTATAACAGAATGACTTTGATTAAATTTGATTTGGGCTATAATAGGAGTTGGATTAAACAGTCACAGACACAATCAGACTGCCTCTCTGACCTGCTGCACAGTGTGTTGTTTCAGAGCTCAATGGCGGAAAGTGAATGGAAAGTACTGGTAACAAAGGATGTAGGCGGACCTTCCTCATACCGGACTTTCCAACTCATGTTGTTACTGCTGAGAAAAGAGTTTAGAGCTTGTGTTTAGGCACCAAAACTACTTGGTTAGCTTTAGTTAAAAACACGGTTTATGTTAATAGCTTTATTGTTGCGTGCTTTATGTAACTATAAAGTAAGTTGAATTAAAATAAACATTGACTTTTGGTTTCTCATGGAACGTGAACAGCGATCTCCTTGGTGAGGGTCCTGTGCTTGTTTGACCCATCCATCCGCCCAACCACCTCCATCTGCAAGCTTTCTAGCTTTTTGGACTACGTCACCTGGTTTCCTCCTTCGCTTCAGTCAGAATTACTACAGCCACCAGTGGTTGCCGCCTAACAAAAGGCATAAATATGGCTAATAATAAGCTACTTGCATTGTCAACCTATATGGCTGATTTTGGTGGATGGGCTCATTTTATTTTTTGATGTTTTTTGCAAAAACCAAACATTTCCAAGTGTTCTTTGTGTTTAGCGACCCTGAGCTTCACATTGTGATGGTGTCCTAAACAGTGTTAAAATATGAACACCAGAGTTGCAAGAGAAAATGCCTTGACCTCACTCAAGCAAGTTTCTGTGGGGGAGTCAACAGAAACCAAAGTAAATGAAACTCACCTCTCGTGCGTCTTCTTGTTCTGAAAAGACACAGGACGACATCTGTTAATATATCTGGTGGAGGCTGATGTTGCTGTATACTATATGCAATGTGTCTGGTAGTTTGTGGGTCTTACTCAGCTGTTTCATCATCATCTTACTCATAAGCGTCAGTAGTACCATCAGTATGGGCATTAGAACACTGACACCAACAACCAAATATGGGACACTTCCTGCCATGAAAAGACGAAGGCATGCCAAAAAAACAAAGAAACAAAATCATTATCACAGCTTGCTCCTCACATCCTGCTTTCTAGAAGTGAATCTTCGAAGAAAAACTTTTCACAGGTCAAGCCAATGCTGACTTCATAAATGACCTGAACTGAAGAAAATGCAGAAAGATCAAATTGGACTTAATGGTTCTGAGTATTAAAAGTTGAGGTGGCTGATAATTTTCAAAAATCATAAGATACTGACAGCTGGGCATCTGAACACTGGATGTTTATTTCATCAGATTCTTTCAAAATTTGGAAACAGGATATTTTCCTGATGCACTATTAATCGAATTTGTAAGTATATTTATCTTCATTCATCAATCAGCAATGGTTTCCACTATATTTCATGACTGTGATGTTCATACTGTTAAACATCACAACAATAGTATAGCTAATAAGCCCTGCACTCACGATTTATACTATGCATTGCTACTTCCATTACCGTTCCATTACCAAATATATACATCTATATAAAGGAATATATATGTAAGTACAGACGTGTGTTCATACCAGCTCCTTGTGCTGCTGATGCAGGAGTTGTTGTAGAATGGATGATGTATGATGTGGAAGTATCAGGAATGATATCTGTGCTGCTTGAAGACACCGTGGAGCTGGTTACATCAAATGCTTTTGGAGTTGTCTTGGGACCTGAACACTCAGCAGAAAATAACAGACAGAATATCATAATCGACTTTTGGACAGTTATTACTTTTGACAAAGGAGAGGTATTTTTTAAAGAAAGGACTGAGGAGCGTAAACTTACCATCTGTAACTTTAAGATTCACCTCTATCAGTGCATCACGGCCAAACCTCTCTACTCCACAATAATATCTCTTTGAGTCTGACTTTTGGAGATTAGTGAAGGTGACAAATGCACCTGCTGCACTGTTAACTATTTGTATCCCATTCCTGTGTTTAGTCTGTCCAATGGCTGCTTTGACGATGATGTGTTTGTCTGTCGAGCATGGAGCTTCACAGAAGTACTTAACGTTAGATTTTACATCAGTGAAAGTGTTCCAGTAGGAGCATTTGATTGTCACATTTTGCCCAACATGTCCCTTTATGTTGAGAGAAGTCACCCCTACAACAGTCAGAGCTACAAGCAGACATAAAGGAAACATTGTCATTATGTCAGTTCATAAACAAATTCAGATATGCACACATCTTATTTTATTGTCTATTTCAATGTTCATGATGACAAAACGTCACTTTTTTCAAAAACTGAACGACTAAATGACTCAAAGCAAACACAAAAAAATCATCTAACAGCTGCAGGATTTATGGACAAGTTACAGTAAGTGTGATTATAAAGGAGATAAACTCACCAGAAAGAAGACAAGAGTACGCATAAAATGTTATCATAGTGAAAATAAAGTGCAAAGAAAACTAAGCAAGTGGACAGGAATCATCAGGTCAACCCAACCACAGGCTTTGCAAGCTCCTTCCTCTTACACCTTCAAACTTTGACGCTCCTCCCTTTCTCACTCACTCACTCACACACAAACACACACACACACACCCACACACACACACACACACACACACAGAGAGAGAGAGAGAGAGAGAGAGAGAGACTGAAACCTGTCAGCATGTCAAGATGCACCAATTTAAAACAGAAAGTATTCACAGCATGCCTATCATTTCATTACATTTTTTTTCTTTTGTCGTATGTAACACAAATTCATGGCAAATAAAAACACAGAAGGCCGAGTTTCTTTTGGGTGCAGTCATTATATCATATTATTACAGGAAATAACATCCGTTCATACAAGCAAGTAATGAATTTAGAATGAACCATTTGGAGAAAAACATCACAAACTTCATGCCTAATTCCAACCATAACCCTGGCCTGAGTAAAAGCAAACAACAAGTGTGCACACTTGTGTGTTAATTTGAATGAATCCAACTCAATGAGCTGCTCTTTGTATCCTCGGACATCACCTCCAGAGCAGCATTCTGAGAGAACGGCATTAATAAGATTTGTAGCTGCAGGCCGGAGTGAATAAACAGCTCATTCTCCATTTATAGCACAATGAAACAATAAGCTGAAGTCATTATTATTATCATCAACATTCTTTCGTGTGATAATGATGAAACAGCTCCTGCAGTGATCATTGTGACATAGATGTGGAGTCACAGACGGTTTGGGTGCTTTTGAGAGACCTGTAGACTTCTTCATCCTTCATAAATAGGTGTAGTGACTGGTAGACTCCATCAGTATCTGCAGGGCCCTGTGAGGACATAATGTGTTTGATTTATGCTGATGATTTATTTATTAGACTCCGACCAAATTGAAATGGTAAAAGAAAACATTCTATCAAAATGTCATTGAAATTGAAAGACAATGCACTGGTGCAACATCTCTCCAAATGGCACAAATTATCAAAGTGATCATTTAAATAATAGTAAGTTTTCTAATTTTGTAGTCCATATCTATATGAAGATATGTGAATTTCTCTCTCTGAGGATCAATGAAGTCATATCTTAGATTCCGCTTATCTTGAGATACAGCTGGTGACACACACACAAATAAAATACCAAGTTTTTCATGAGGGGCAGCAGTAAATGTTTTAATCGGGGTACAAAGTCTCTGGGTTTTCTATATAACGCCAGCAGCCCACATTGCACTTCAGGTATTGCAGCTAAACATGTGTACACAACATTAACTGTTGCCAGATGTAGTCACTGTGTTGATGACAGTGTTACTATTTACTGCTTGTCTTAAAAAGAGAAGTTACAGATGAAAAAGATAAAATAAAATGCACATTTACATGAAGACATTTTAGAGATGAACTTTGTTTTGCTTGAGGAAAGAATATTTGGCTTCCAGTGCAATGAGTGATGTCAATAAAACAAGTCAAGGTGTCCAGCTACGACAGGTCTTATTTCAAGGAATTCTTGTTTTGTGTAGTAAATTCAATCATAAACCAACTGACAGTCAACACAAGGAATGGATTAATTTAAATTATTCCTATTTCTAGATAACAAGGCTCCACACAGACCAAAGCCTGAATAGTCTGACCAACTGATTTTGAACCTATGACTTTGAAGTCGCCACACCAGCTGATGGCTGGTAATGTTCTTCTACAGATGTGCTGTAGGACACGTTGGACAAAATCGTGCAAACAAGCAGGAGGGACGTCACAGCTGTGACAGAGAGTGATCTGCAAATATGTCATACCTGTGTCACAGGTACAAATGGATCCTCAAATATATCACTTTACGTGTTTTTGTGATGAAACTTTTTATGCATTTTTATGTGAAAGTAAAATGTGTTTACAGAGTAAGTTTATGCATGTTTGTGAATCGCTCTGTATTTTTGTGGATATGACTTTGCACAGCACAATAAAGTATGTTATAACTATTAAAGCCAAATAAAATCTTCCATACTGCTGAACCCAAGTACCTCACAGAGCCACATGCAGCTGGAGACACTGTGAACAGAGGACACTGTAAAACCGCCTTTGACGACACATTTGACCAATAATGATGAAGACTGAGACATGTAGTTCTTGCAATATTCTTGCAAATGTTAAACATATTGGTGCATTTGAGACTTTCACTCTCACACTCACTGTCAAAGAGGTAGTAAAAAAGCAATAACAATGAAAAAGATTTTTTTTCAAAGACTTGATCTATTCCATCCTGAACAGCATCAAATGAGACACAAGAAAAGAAAACAAGGGGCAGTATTTAAGCATCGGTGTGGGAGATCCAGCAGAAACAGCACTATATATGGTTGAAAATGGCAAAACTCACCTCTCCTGCGTCTGGTTGCTGGGTGTTAACAATCACTGAAAAACATGCAGGGAAGCATTTACTTATCTCACCGACCAAAATAATGGTCATTGGATGGATACTGTATGTGATAGATTACATAATGGTACAGTGGCGTTCCTGGATGTTTTGGTGTCCTACAGGCAAACTCAGCACTTTTCATAACGATTTTACCGCACTTATTGTAATGAGTTATGTTGCCATAACATGCTGTGCTAATCTCAATCCCAGTTTATTCAAGTATTTATAGAAAAACAGATGTTAAAAGTTCTATCCTTGCATATCCAACATTATTACTCTTTTAGATTTAGAGCCTCATTATGGGGGGTAAAACATTTGTCGCCTATATCATTAACCACTGCTGTATACATTTGGTTTGTGTGTCTTACTTTGTTGTTTCTTGATCACCTTCCTGGTAAGCATCAGTGCAGCCACCACTAAGATTATTATCAAAATGAAACCTGCAATCAAATATGGTCCATTGCCTGGCCAAAGAGAGAAAAAGGAGAAAGATTAGCAGGTTGATCATACTTTAAACTGCAGCTCTCTCCTCACAGAGGTAAGTCAATACCACTAATTTCTGAATGACCTGACACCTGTCAGAGGAGAGGAAATAACATGGAAACGTTTTGCTTTTATGTGATTGGTCATTTTTGTCGTGTTCTTTCCTGTTAAATATATAAATAAAATTGTTCATGTGACATGTTCAGATGAGAGGTCTTCATACCAGCTCCTTGTGCTGCTGATGCAGGAGTTGTTGTAGAATGGATGATGGATGATGTGGAAGCATCAGGAATGATATCTGTGCTGCTTGAAGACACCGTGGAGCTGGTTACATCAAATGCTTTTGGAGTTGTCTTGGGACCTGAACACTCAGCAGAAAATAACAGACAGTATATCATAATCAACTATTTGGATATTTGGACAGTTATTACTTTTCACAAAGGAGAGGTTTTTTTTTTGTTTGTTTTTTTTGAAGAAAGTAATAAAAAGCATAAACTTACCATCTGTAACTTTAAGATTCACCTCTATCAGTGGATCACGGCCAAACCTCTCTGCTCCACAATAATACCTCTTTGAGTCTGACTTTTGGAGATTAGTGAAGGTGACAAATGCATCTGCTGCACTGTTAAATAACTGTATCCCATTCCTGTGTTTAGTCTGTCCAACCGCTGCTTTGACGATGATGTGATTGTCCGTTGAGCATGGAGCTTCACAGAAGTACTTAACGTTAGATTTTACATCAGTGAAAGCGTTCCAGTCGGAGCATTTGATCGTGACTTTTTCCCCAACATGTCCCTCTATGTTGAGAGATGTCATCCCAACAACAATCAGAGCTACAAGCAGACACAAAGGAATCATTGCCATAATGTCAATGCATAAACAAATTCAGATATGCACACATCTTATTTTCTTGTCTATTTCAATGTTCATGATGACGAAACGTCACTTTTTTCAAAAACTGAATGACTAAATGACTCAAAGCAAACACAAAAAAATCATCTAACAGCCGCAGCATTTATGGACAAGTTACAGTAGTTGTGATTATAAAGGAGATAAACTCACCAGAAAGAAGACAAGAGTACGCATAAAATGTTATCATCGTGAAAATAAAGTGTAAAAAGAAAACTAAAGCAAGTGGACAGGAATCATCAGGTCAACCAAACCACAGGCTTTGCAAACTCCCCTTCGTCTTACACTTTAAAACTTTGACGCTCCTCCCTTCCTTTGAAAACACACACACACACACACACACACACACACACACACACACACACACACACACACACACACACACACACACACACACAGGAGCACGTAGCATATGGCATACTATGTAAAACTGTGCTAGTGTGAACAAAACAGCACACCATACACATAACACAGGAAGACCTACACTATCTGGCTAAAATTATTCACTCAAACATCCATTTAATTGAAATCAGGTGTTCCAATCACTTCTATGGTCACAGGTGTAAAATCAAGCACCAAGGCATGAAGACTGTTTCTACAAGCATTTGTGAAAGAATGGGTCGCTCAGGAGCTCAATGAATTCCAGTGTGGTTCTGTGATAGGATGCCACATGTGTAACAAGTCCAGTCGTGAAATTTCCTTGCTCCTAAATATTCCACAGTCAACTGTCAGTGGTACTATATCAAAGGGGAAGCGACTGGGAACGATAGCAACTCAGCCACAAGGTGGTAGGCCACGTAAAATGACGGAGCAGGGTCAGCGGATGCTGAAGCGTACAGTGCGCAGAGGTCGCCAACTTTCCGTAGAGTCAATCACTACAGACCTCCAATCTTCGTGTGGCCTTCAGATTAGCTCAAGAACAGTGTGTAGAGAGCTTCATGGAATAGGTTTCCATGGCCGAGCAGCTGCATCCAAGCCATACAGTACATCACCAAGTGCAATGCAAAGCATTGGATGCGGTGTTGTAAAGCATGTAGTCACTGGACTCTTGAGCAGTGGAGATGCGTTCTCTGGAGTGACAAATTGTGCTTCACTATCTGGCAATCTGATGGACAAGTCTGGGTTTGGCGGTTGCCAGGAGAACGGTACTTGTCTGACTGCCTTGTGCCAAGTGTAAAGTTTGGTGGAGGGGTGATTATGGTGTGGGGTTGCTTTTCAGGAGCTGAGCTTGGCCACTTAGTTCCAGTGAAAGGAACTCTGAATGCTTCAGGATACCAAGACATTTTGGACAATTCCATGCTCCCAACTTTGTGGGAACAGTTTCAGGATGGCCCCTTCATGTTCCAACATGACTCTGCACCAGCACACAAAGCAAGGTCCATAAAGACATGGATGAGAGAGTTTGGACTTGACTGGCCTACACAGAGTCCCGACCTCAACCCAATAGAACACCTTTGGGATGAATTAGAGTGGAGGCTGAGAGCCAGGCCCTCTCTTCCAACATCAGTGTGTGACCTCACAAATGCGCTTCTAGAAGACTGGTCAAAAATTCCCATAAACACACTCCTAAACCTTGTGGAAAGCCTTCCCAGAAGAGCTGAAGCTGTTATAGCTGCAAAGGGCGGACCAACATCATATTAAACCCAATGGATAAAGAAAGGGATGTCACTGAAAAAGCAGGTGAGTCAATAAATGAAACAGATAGCAAAACTAAGTGCGATAATCAAGCATAGATGCTTGAAAACCTCAGTGGCACAGCACTGTGACAGACTGAAACCTGTCAGCATGTCAAGATGCACCAAGAGAATGTATTCACAGCATGTCTATTATTTCATTACATTTTTTTCTTTCTTTTGTCATATGTAATACAAATTCAAGACAAAGAAAAACACAGAAGGCCGAGTTTCTTTTGGGTGCAGTCCATCCATCCATCCATCCATCCATCCATCCATCCATCCATCCATCCATCCATCCATCCATCCATCCATCCATCCATCCATCCATTTTCTCCGCTTCATCCGGGGCCGGGTCATGGGGGGGAGCAGTCTGAGCAAGGACGCCCCAACTTCCCTCTCCCCAGACACTTCCCCCAGCTCTTCCGTAGGGATCCCGAGGCGTTCCCAGGCCAGCCGAGTGGCGTAGTCACTCCAGCGTGTCCTGGGTCTTCCCCGGGCCCTCCTCCTGGGAGCATCCGATAAAGATGCCCAAGCCACCTCAGCTGACTCCTCTCGATGTGGAGGAGCAGCGACTCTACTCTGAGCTGCTCCCGGGTGACAGAGCTCCTCACCCTATCTCTAACAGAGCGCCCTGCCACCCTGCGGAGGAAACTCATTTCAGCCGTTTGTATCTGGGATCTCGTTCTTTCGGTCATGACCCAAAGTTCATGACCATAGGTGAGGGTAGGAACATAGATTGACCGGTAAATCGAGAGCTTCGCCTTTCGGCTCAGCTCCTTCTTCACCACGACAGACCAGTACAGCGACCGCATTACTGTAGCTGCTGCACCAATCCGCCTGTCAATCTCACGCTCCATCCTTCCCTCACTCGTGAACAGGATCCCAAGATACTTAAACTCCTCCACCTGAGGCAGGAACTCTCCCCCAACCTGAAGGGAGCAAGCCACCTTTTTCTGGTCGAGAACCATGGCCTTGGACTTGGAGGTTCTGACTCTCATCCCAGCTGCTTCACACTCGGCTGCGAACCGCCCCAGTGCATGCTGAAGGTCCTGGCTCGAGGGAGCCAACAAGACAACATCATCTGCGAAAAGCAGAGACGAAATCTGCCGGCTCCTAAACCGAACCCCCTCTGGCCCCTGGCTGTACCTAGAAATTCTGTCCATAAAAATGATGAACAGAATTGGTGACAAAGGGCAGCCCTGCTGGAGTCCAACATGCTCTGGGAACAGGTCTAACTTACTGCCGGCAATGCAGACCAAGCTCCTGCTCTGGTTGTACAGGGACTGTACAGCCCTCAACAGAGGGCCTCCAACCCCATACTCCTGGAGCACCTCCCACAGAATGATGTGAGAGACACGGTCGAATGCCTTCTCCAAGTCCACAAAGCACATGTGGACTGGTTGGGCAAACTCTCATGAACCCTCAAGCACCCTGTCTATACCAGTACCCTGGAATAGACTTTCCCAGGAAGGCTGAGGAGTGTGATCCCCCAATAGTTGGAACACACCCTGTGGTCCCCCTTTTTAAAAAAAGGGACCACCACCCCAGTCTGCCAGTCCAGAGGCACTGTCCCTGACTGTCACGTGATGTTGCAGAGGCACAGTCCTACAACATCCAGAGACTTGAGGTACTCAGGGCGGATCTCATCCACCCCCGGTGCTTTACCACTGAGGAGCTTGCAAACTACCTCAGTTGTTAAGGACTCGAATCACACAGAAGGCCAGGACCCAGAATGCAGAGACAAAAAACTCCGGTTTTTATTGTCTGAGTATAAAGTAACAAATGATACAACCAAAATCTCCACAAGGGGAAAAAACTCCTAAACTAAGGCAAAAGGCGACTGAACAGAAATCTCCACTAGGGGAATAAGGCACAAAACAAAGTTACAACAAAAAATCACCTTGTAAGGGAGAAAAACTCAGCTAGAGTAAGTTAAATCAAAAATCACCTGCAAACAGGGACAACACTGGAGAAGACAGCGATTTAGAAAACTCGAGATTCTAACTACTAAGACCATGCGCGGTGAGACACAAAGGGCTGGACGAAAATCATCTGGCGATGAGGAGAGAGCGGGGCCGGCTTAAGAAGCCGCACGCTGATGAGCGCTGATGCGGCTCAGGTGCGTCTCAGCAGCGCAGCCAGAGAGCACTCGACCCAGCTCCCGCCTCGCTCTAACTGCTGAGGAGAAGTGAGAGAGGAAACAAGCAAAAAACACAAACACAAACACATAACATCAGTGACTTCAGTCCCAGTGATGGATGAATCAACCTCCAAGTCCCCAGTCTCTGCTTCCTCGACAGAAGACATGACAGTGGGATTGAGGAGATCCTCGAAGTATTCCTTCCACCGCCCAACAATATCCCCAGTCGAAGTCAACAGCTCCCCATCTCCACTGTAAACAGTGTTGACAGAAAGCTGCTTCCCCTTCCTGAGGCATCGAATGGTTTGCCAGAATTTCCTCGAGGCCGACTGGTAGTCCTCCTCTATGGCCTCCCCAAATTCCTCCCAGACCTGAGTTTTTGCTTCTACAACTGACTGAGCTGCCGCACGCTTGGCCTGCTGGTATCCGTCAGCTGCCTCAGGAGTCCCATGAACCAACCAGGCCCGATAGGACTCCTTCAGCTTGACAGCATCCCTTACTTTACGGCCACAGCTACGGACGGCTGCAGTCATTATATCATATTATTACAGGAAATAACATCTCTTCATACAAGAAAGTAATGGATTTACAATGAACCATTTAGAGGAAAAACATCACAAACTTCATGCCTAATTCCAACCATAACCCTGGCCTTAGTAAAAGCACACAACAAGTGTGCACACTTGTGTGTTAATTTGAATGAATCCAACTCAATGAGCTGCTCTTTGTATCCTCGGACATCACCTCCAGAGCAGCATTCTGAGAGAACGGCATTAATAAGATTTGTAGCTGCAGGCCGGAGTGAATAAACAGCTCATTTTCCATTTATAGCACAATGAAACAATAAGCTGAAGTCATTATTATTATCATCAACATTCTTTCGTGTGATAATGATGAAACAGCTCCTGCAGTGATCATTGTGACATAGATGTTGAGTCACAGACGGTTTGGGTGGTTTTGAGAGAGCTGTAGACTTCTTCATCCTTCATAAATAGGTGTAGTGACTGGTAGACTCCATCAGTATCTGCAGGGCCCTGTGAGGACATAATGTGTTTGATTTATGTTATTAGACTCCGACCAAATTGAAATGGTAAAAGAAAACATTCTATCAAAATGTCATTGAAATTGAAAGACAATGCACTGGTGCAACATCTCTCCAAATGGCACAAATTATCAAAGTGATCATTTAAATAATAGTAAGTTTTCTAATTTTGTAGTCCATATCTATATGAAGATATGTGAATTTCTCTCTCTGAGGATCAATGAAGTCATATCTTAGATTCCGCTCATCTTGAGATACAGCTGGTGACACGCACACAATTAAAATGCCAAGTTTTTCATGAGGGGCAGCAGTAAATGTTTTAATCGGGGTACAAAGTCTCTGGGTTTTCTATATAACGCCAGCAGCCCACATTGCACTTCAGGTATTGCAGCTAGACATGTAGTCACTGTGTTGATGACAGTGTTACTATTTACTGCTTGTCTTAAAAAGAGAAGGTACAGATGAAAAAAATAAAATAAAATGCACATTTTACATGAAGACATTTGAGAGATGAACCTTGTTTTGCTTGAGGAAAGCACATTTGGCTTCCAGTGCAATGAGTGATGTTAATAAAATAAGTCAAGGTGTCCAGCTACGACAGGTCTTATTTCAAGGAATTCTTGTTTTGTGTAGTAAATTCAATCATAAACCAACTGACAGTCAACACAAGGAATGGATTAATTTAAATTATTCCTATTTCTAGATAACAAGGCTCCACACAGACCAAAGCCTGAATAGTCTGGCTAACTGATTTTGAACCTATGACTTTGAAGCCGCCACACCAGCTGATGGCTGGTAATGTTCTTCTACAGATGTGCTGTAGGACACGTTGGACAAAATCGTGCAAACAAGCAGGAGGGACGTCACAGCCGTGACAGAGAGTGATCTACAAATATGTTAAACCTGTGTCACAGGTACAAATGGATCCTCAAATACATCACTTTACATGCATTTTTGTGGTGAAACCTTTTACATTTGTAAAACCTTTAACATATTTATGTGAAAGTAAAATGTGTTTACAGAGTAAATTTATGCATATTTGCAAATCGCTCTGTATTTTTGTGGATATGACTTTGCACAGCACAAAAAAGTACATTACAACTATTAAAGCCCAATAAAATCTTCCATACTGCTGAACCCAAGAATCTCACAGATCCGCATGCAGCTGGAGACACTGTGAACAGTGGACACTGTAAAATACCTCCTTCAATGACACATTTGACCAATAATGCTAGTGAGACATGTAGTTGTTGCAGCATCTTGCAAATGTTAAACATATTGGTGCATTTGAGACTTTCACTCTCACAGACATTGTAAAAAAGCAATAACATTGAAAAAAAAAATCTTTTTCAAAGACTTGATCTACTCCATCCTGAACTGCATGAACATGAGACACAAGAAAAGAAAACAAGGGGCAGTATTTAAGCATCGGTGTGGGAGATCCAGCAAGAAACATCAAACACGTGGTTTAAGATTGAAAATGGCAAAACTCACCTCTCCTGCGTCTGGTTGCTGGGTGTTAACAATCACTGAAAAACATGCAGGGAAGCATTTACTTATCTCACCGACCAAAATAATGGTCATTGGATGGATACTGTATGTGATAGATTACATAATGGTACAGTGACGTTCCTGGATGTTTTGGTGTCCTACAGGCAAACTCAGCACTTTTCATAACGATTTTACCGCACTTATTGTAATGAGTTATGTTGCCATACCATGCAGTGCTAATCTCAATCCCAGTTTATTCAAGTATTTATAGAAGAACTGATATTAAAAGTTCTATCCTTGCATATCCAACATTATTACTCTTTTAGATTTAGAGCCTCATTATGGGGGGTAAAACATTTGTCGCCTATACCATTAACCACTGCTGTATACATTTGGTTTGTGTGTCTTACTTTGTTGTTTCTTGATCACCTTCCTGGTAAGCATCAGTGCAGCCACCACTAAGATTATTATCAAAATGAAACCTGCAATCAAATATGGTCCATGGCCTGGCCAAAGAGAGAAAAAGGAGAAAGATTAGCAGGTTGATCATACTTTAAACTGCAGCTCTCTCCTCACAGAGGTAAGTCAATACCACTAATTTCTGAATGACCTGACACCTGTCAGAGGAGAGGAAATAACATGGAAACGTTTTGCTTTTATGCATCTGGTCATTGGTGTCATCTTCTTTCCTGTTAAATATATAAATAAAATTGTTCATGTGACACGTTCAGATGAGAGGTCTTCATACCAGCTCCTTGTGCTGCTGATGCAGGAGTTGTTGTAGAATGGATGATGGATGATGTGGAAGCATCAGGAATGATATCTGTGCTGCTTGAAGACACCGTGGAGCTGGTTACATCAAATGCTTTTGGAGTTGTCTTGGGACCTGAACACTCAGCAGAAAATAACAGACAGTATATCATAATCAACTATTTGGATATTTGGACAGTTATTACTTTTCACAAAGGAGAGGTTTTTTTTTTGTTTGTTTTTTTTGAAGAAAGTAATAAAAAGCATAAACTTACCATCTGTAACTTTAAGATTCATCTCTATCAGTGCATCACGGCCAAACCTCTCTACTCCACAATAATATCTCTTTGAGTCTGACTTTTGGAGATTAGTGAAGGTGACAAATGCATCTGCTGCACTGTTAAATAACTGTATCCCATTCCTGTGTTTAGTCTGTCCAATGGCTGCTTTGACGATGATGTGTTTGTCTGTCAAGCATGGAGCTTCACAGAAGTACTTAACGTTAGATTTTACATCAGTGAAAGTGTTCCAGTCGGAGCATTTGATCGTCACATTTTGCCCAACATGTCCCTTTATGTTGAGGTACTTCATCCCCACAACAGTCAGAGCTACAAGCAGACATAAAGGAAACATTGTCATTATGTCAATTCATAAACAAATTCAGATATGCACACATCTGCACACACAATGAATAAATTACTTATTTTGCAAAAAAAAAATCATCTAACAGCTGCAGCATTTACAGACAAGTTACAGTAAGTGTGATTATAAAGGAGATAAACTCACCAGAAAGAAGACAAGAGTACGCATAAAATGTTATCATAGTGAAAATAAAGTGCAAGTAAGTGGACAGGAATCATCAGGTCAACCCAACCACAGGCTTTTATTCAAGACTTCCCCTTCCCTTTCCTCTTGCCCCTTCAGAAGCCGAGGCTCCTCCCTTTCCTTTGAACACACACACACACACACACACACACACACACACACACACACACACACACACACACACACACACACACACACACACACACACACACACACACACACACACACACACACACACACACACACGTCAATGTTTAACATTCCAACTTAACAGAGGCCCCATTTATACTCATAAGGACAAAATCCAGATGAGATTTGACACTTTCATTGACACATACATGCATACTTACATGTGTCCCATGAGCACAAATCTGGATGCAAAACATTTTAATTTTCCTGGCCCACCTTCAAATCAGGGTCAGCTGAACAGTGAACAGTGGTGGTTATGCACCTGAAGCTGATAACTGTATGATGTATAAAAACTAATCTATGATCTTCATGGGTTCTCGACCACCCATGCAGATAAACACAGACAGCTCAGAATGCATTTCAAACCACTTCCTATATGGCTTGAGATGTGGGCATTCATTTATATGTAGCTTTTGACCTGCCCAAGATGCATGAAGTGACTAAGTGTGAATGAGGTCAGAGTGTTGTTTGGTGTGAGAGGGCTGCAGATGGCATCCATGTTGACTTGGTTCAACTGTTTGATTTACATAACTATTACTGAGCAGTTTACTAAGAAAAAAAAAGTTTAAACATTGTAGAAAAGAAAGACAACACTACTTCAAAATACATGACACAGTAATGCAAACAGTTGCACGGATAATATACCTTCAGAGCAATTCAATGGAACAAATTTGACCCAAATAATGTTGAATAAATTTGAACACTTAATAAATTAATTGATCAGTCAGTTAAAATTATGACGCTTGCTCTATGTTTTGAAACTAGAATAAAATTACTCAGTGACTTTTTTCCATGACGAAGACAAGATGATGACGACAGCTCGAACGTCACTTCAATCAGGAGAGACAAGTGAATGAAGTAAGGATAACTGTTTATTATACAGGCGATATGTGAAATTAGTGTAGTCAGAAGTCTATGCCGCTTAGACTATATAAGGAGATTTTTTGTAATCAAGGTGTTGGCACTGAGCCGAAGTCAGAAAAAAATTCTCCCCACAGAGTCCAGACATTGGCGGCAGTGGTGGCTGATGAGGCAGATGAATTGATAAAGCTGATGAATATGTGAAAGACTTGGTGATGACGGAGAGGTGGAGGGGTGTGCATAACAGCAGCATGATTGAACTAAAACAGAGCGAGAGAATCGTATTTAAAAAGATGACTGGCTAACAATGAAGGTGTGTCACTGTGCTGTTGGACAGATGACCAGCTGAAATCTCAACTGGCAGCTCCAGACAATGACAGCAAGGAAATAATGAGTGTGCATGCTTTGAGTGACTGCAGGCCTACTGTAAGCATGCAAAAGAAGAGTGTTCCTGACTGAACTTCATCTGGAGCTTCATATGAATCAGGCGAGACAGCTGAATGAAGGTAATTGTTTATTAAACAGATGATATGTGAAATGACTTTAGTCAGAAGTCTTTGTTGCTTTGACTCTACGGGGAGATTTTTTTGTGATCAAATGTCTGCCCTGAGCAGCAGCCAGATAAATCCCCCCAAAATAAGAGGTTTGAGGTCAAGTGATTAAAATCAACAGTGTAAAATGAATGAACAGACAGAAACAGAATGATAGACAGAGCCAAAAGCAAAACGACAGACAGAGATCAGCACACAAACTTCATTTTGAACAGCTCAGTCATTTCTAAATGTGCAATCTAAAAATCACTTGAGCAAGAGCAAAGGGAGCCAAGACAAAGTACCACAGTGGACAACTGACGATCTGGTGAATAGTGGAGTGCAGAACTGGGGTTTATGCACTGAACAGGTTGATTATTGATGAGCCTCAGGTGTGCAGGTGGGCCGGCAGCAGGAGGGAACAGGTGACCACGCCCAGCTCGGCTCAGACACACAGAGAGGGAGAGAGACGACACCCATGTAACACAAGAGACGGGATACCAAGGCAACACAGGAAGCTCAATCCTGACACAAAATGTGTCCAGTCAGAAAAATAGCTTAGCCAGCAATTGCTAGAAGGTTCCCAACTTTCATGACAAGGCTTGCAAAACTGCACCCATTAGACCACAAACTGCATCTGATAAGATTTGATCCTGCGTCCCCAATCTGATACATTTCAAGTACATGTCAAGTGTTTTACTAGGGAAAGCGTATGACACTCATGATGAAAATATTAATACCTTATGCCACTGAGTCACTTGCTGGGGACCCCCAGCACCCACTTGAGAACCCCTGGGAGTCCAAGGACCCCACTTAGACAACCACAGTGCAACAATGGCCTGTTAGCAATGAATAGCATTGGCCAGCAATGGGTAATGGTTAGCAGTGACCTGAAAAGCTAGTAAGTTTGATTTTAGCTATAGCTACAGTACAGGTTTGACATATATAGAGATTGAGTTTAGGCAATTAACTCTCAATTGCCTCTCCTTTAATGGTTCATTTATTAATCGTACCTGAAATTCAGCAATAAAAGGAAGACAGTGTTGACCTGAGAATTAGTAATTAAGGGGTGCAGGTTAATAAATAGTTGAACAACATACCACGCCACTGAACACCACTTCCAGCTCCGAGCAGCAGCAATTGCTTACCTTGAGCTTCCAGTGGCATCGGGTCGTACAAAGGAGGCGTCAGCAGAGGATGATCGACGGCTCAGTTGTTGAAGGAAAGCTGTTGATACACTTGGTTGCAGCATTTATCTTATTTGAACGATAGTAAAACCAAGATTTGGTCATAGGGTTTTTATCTGAGGTCAGAAAGAGAGGTTCACCAGGGTTAGACGATGAGTATGAGTATCGCTTCTTCTTCTCCTCTTGGTACAGAATCAGCTGATCAGTCGTGAGTAAATGTTCTCCACGTCAGACCTTATTTGGAAAAGGTGTTCCACATTCACTCTTTTGAAAAACCACCCCAAGTGAACGTAAAACAAAACAGAGGACATTTTTTTCAAATTTTGCCATTTCTGTCAATCTTTTCAAATGTGCTTCTTCAAAGTGCCGTGAAAATATGCTGATGGAAACACAGCTATACTGACAATGACTGTCAAAGCGTGAGTGCAGAGGTATTAGGAGGCTTTCTTTAACTTCCGTCCCTCTCTTTTGGAGGTCAAAGCTTTAGAGTATGACGCATGACCACTCTTTGACAACTTTGAAGGCAACAAAGGGTCGTTATGAATTTCAACCACTGCTGGCATTTCTCCCAGCATGCACCTCCTATAAGGCCTCCAGCTAAAGTGTGAACATTTAGGTATGTGCTAATCTTTTCTGTTTTTCCTCATTCCAGTTGAGGTGGCGGTAAAGTTCACTTCTCTGTCTGTTTTTTTACACTTGGATTTGATGTCGAATCATTGTTTCCTTGAACAGTTTTCCATTATAGGAAGCAGGCCATGCCAATCAGTCACGTCCGTTCCAGGGGGAGAAATGTGCTGCTCTCAAATGCCTTTTCTTTTTCTTTGTGAAGTTAAACATTGCTGACTTTAAGTGTACTGAATTCTGGATGCAATCCTCAAAACCCCTCCAACAGGATGAATTTGGAGCCGCAGCAAAGATCAATTTAAGAGAAGTGACCCTCAAAACCGGAGAAGCAAAACAAATGAGGGACATGAGCGCTTACAGGAGAAACCTCAGTGCAACCTGAGTGACAAAGAATGAGAAGAGAAGAAGAATAATCCTGAGTGTCAAAATTGAGATGTAGTTGAGAAACATAATGTTCTACATAGGTCTGACTCTCCTGTTCACTTAATTAAGAAATACTGGAATTAAGAAAGACATTTTCATGGATCCATATTTTGAATGTTTGAACTCCCTTTTACTGTTGTGATGTCCATCAATGCTATACTCTCATTTCATGACTGTGCGTCCAATCATAGAGAGGGTTGTGTGCTGTACGACTGTAAAATGAGGAATCAGGGGAACTGTTTGTTTTCCCTTGGTCAGTTGCTGTAAACAACAGATATCCCACACAGTTTCCGAGCTTATGGACTGCACATCAGCCTGTAACGTCCTGCAGATGTAGGACTAGATCACACAGATCATCGGGACATTTTAAACTTTTATTTCCTTTCCACATCACTGAACTCCCTCAGGACCACCATACTTCACTCTGTGCTATCCTCACATACAAGTCCAGGTTTCTGGAGCAACAAGAAGATTATTTTTTTCATAATCAGATTTCTATAATGCTCACCATATAATCAAACTGAGTGCAAAATCAGTGCTTCAGTCATGTAAACAGCGTTATTTCGGGAAGTCATCAATTCATGCATTCATAAACAGATTATTCCTTTTTCCTGTTAGTAGCATTAATGTCGCCGTATTGCATGCTTGCTAACATCAAACACTAAACTTAATGAAACACTAAAATGAGCAGAAATGTAACCAAAACAGAGCTGTTGATGCATGTCATCACACATAGCTAACACGGTGTACAGGCTTTTGAAAACTCCAGAAGTGTTTTCACCTTATTAAAGAACATAAGCAGCCCTATTTCCCAGGGATTGAGACTCTCCTCTCCTTCACAAGACTGCCAGTGTGCTGTGGTAGGTATATTTATGAAGGATGAGAGAAGCTGATTGAAGAGGCCATGAATGATGCCAGCCCTCACAGCAACAACTGATAATTCAGTCCTCCCACTTCAAACCATTTCACAATTGTGCCTCTGCTTATGAAATGACCAAAAATATGTCGGCCATTCATGGAAACAGAGAGCGCCTTATCTCACCTCCACCTCTCCACCATCATTCCACCTCTTTCCATTTCATCTCCTATCCCCTCCTTTCTTCTCTCGTACATTGTGATTAACCAATTCTGCTGTCCTTGGTAATGTGTCTCAGCGTGCAAGGAGGAAATGAAGGAATATTATCTCTGTCCTCTGCTGGCTTTGATAGTGCTTGTCGTTCAAATACACACTTTCATCATTCACTGACGATCCAGGGCCTTTGCTTTGTTTGTGTGAGTATGTGTGTGTGTGTCTGTGTGTGTCTGTGTGTGTGGTAGTGTCATAGATAAGGAGAGGTTTGTCAGGGCAGCTCAGTTAATGCTGCCACTTGACACTGCAACACAATGAGTCAACCACTGTCATACTACCACAGCAAAGTGGACAATGTGTCCATTTAACAATCAAGTCTCATCTATGTTGTGTACATCCTCCTACATGTTGGTCACTCTAAGACACTTGAAATCAGCAAGACCTTTCTGATAAAGCCCAGGTAAATCGACCAGGTAAACTAGCTTATAGACTCAGAAAATGTAACAACAGCTTGACTGTTTGTGGCCTCTCTGCTTCCTTATTTCTCTGCCTGTAATTTCATGAGCTGCAATTTTACCCGGCAGTTGAAAAATGGATTAATCATCAGCCACTGAAAATGCTGGCTTTCCAATTTAATCACTATTTCCCTGAAATGCTGATTGTTAAATCTCAGAAAAAAAAAACGGAATCTATCTTAGAATGATGGTTTCGGAAGTATTCAGCCGTGCTGATCTTATAACTCTTGCCTACTTGCTTTTGTAAAAGTCTTTGTTGGTTGAGAGCTGGAGTTTTCCCATTGGCCCTTAAAAATGAAAAGGCAGGTTCAGTCCCTCTTCACACTGTCAGGACGCTTTTTCAGTGAGGTCCGGACCGTTCTCAATTACGCCTTCATGGTGACGTGTGAGCTAAGCAAGTGCACTCTCTTTGGAGAGCGATGTCTGGGTTTGTCCAGCACACCAGATCAGCTACAATGTGTCTCTGCACCTGAATGGCCCGTGCAAGTCTTTCACAGCGGCCTGGCTCTGACTCCACAGGCATCAGCATCAGAGGATGTGTGGCCACTTCAAGAGTCATATTCGGGTGAAGAGGCTCTGGATATCCTTGACTAATTAGATGAGCCAGCGTCAGACGACTCCGCCCCATCCATCCATGGCTAGCTGTGCGGGTTGCCCACATAAACCCACTACCAATAGCCTTAGAGGGCTGTGCCTCTACTGATAGAATCTGCAGTTACGGGAAGTAACTGACGTCTTATCACATTACAGTGTTTTTACCACAACCAGTCTGTTTTCACAGTCTCCACTCTTTTCACACTTAACTAATCTGACACAGTAAAAATGTGTTTCTGTTCTTCACAAAAAATAAAAACTACACTTCAGGTGGTCATTTTGACCGCCTCACAGCTAGAAGGCCTCTGGTTCGAATCCCGCTGTGGGCGCTGGGGGCGTGTCCTTTGTCCTTTGGTGCCTGCTGCTCGAGGAAAAATAAGGGGCCTTTCTGTGTGGAGTTTGCATGTTCTCCCCGTGTTCATCTGATACCTGGGGTATCCTCCATAAAAAATACCCCCACTAAAAACATGCAAGAAGATCACCACCTGACCAATGGTGATGACAATGGAACTGGTCCCCGGGCACTGGTCGACTGGCAGCACACCGCTCCTGGTCTGCTGTGGAGAAAGGACTGACCATGGGTCAAAAAGCGGGAAGGAATTTCACAGATGCATGGCGTGTTTCCCCCTCAACTCTGCATGTTGTGTGTAAAAATGTGACGAATAAAGGAATTCTTCTTCTATAGGACAGAAAAGTAAGCTAATGTAATGAGCCGTCACACTTTTTTCTGTTATGCAGCTACCTTCAGCCTTCAGACTCCAAAACTTTCTGCCACTCAAGTAGCTCTTCAAAAAAAAAAAAAAAAAGAAAGGAAAAAAGTCCGTCAACTGCATGTTAATCCATCATTATAGCTTCATTGTCCACATAGCTAACTAAGAAATTAGACTGAATCTTTGCAAACTCACAAGAGACGTTGAATCTCATTTGTTTGAGCTGACGTGATAGATGAGCTCTCTCTGGATTTTGCTGCAAAAACCTTTAAGATATTATAAATGGATGCTGTTTTTCTTACCCAATTTTCCAATTCATTGGTTTCAAAATTTGCAAGATTGAATGTGCAAATTAAGAGTGTCCATGGATACAATTAGTATTCTCTCTGGTCTTGATAGTTGCAAGGAAAATTCAGTGGGTTTTATTTCATGTCATGTCAGGAGACAAGACTGACTTGTGGTCAAGACTAGTCACGAATGTTGAAAAAACAACATATAGGTCCATGTTCCCAACACCCATTCTCTCTGTGTGGACTTTGAATGGCCACAGGTATGTCCAGCAATATGCCACATTCACATCAGACATATTGACTTGTCATGGTAGGAAGAGCACATGTGTTGCTAACAACATTCACAAGGCTCTGTTTTATTCCCAGTTAAACCAGTTTGAGCCATTTACTTTCTATTTATTACCTGTGCTTTCCTTATTTCATTGTATAGGAAATGAATTAGATTAGGGCAGAGTCAGAATGAATGTAGTTGGCATACACTAGAGTTTTACTATTGCTTCTTCTCTGATCATGTTTGTGTTTGGGACATGAGGTGACTGAAGTGAAAGGTTATCCACACTCAAACTATTTCTTTCTCACTCAGGATGTCTTAACTCAGGAGGCTGATGAACACTGATCCTCTATATGATATGATGCATATTTTGTCACATGTGCACCTCAACTATACTTGAAAGCAACACTTTAACCTTCCTTAAATATATATATGCCTGCATCTTAAAATTATTTGTCATAGTGCTGCTGCAGTGTGGTAGAAACTGTCAGAAACATTTGAAATGGCACTACCTGGAGATGGATGAAGAGATCACAATCGGCAGGAAAAATAAGTTTCAATACTATAAAATAAAATGATGTGGAATTAAATGAGGACAGGACCTGAAGACAGAGAAGGTCTGCATGCTACAGGAAAGGGGGGAAATACAGCCAGCTCTCACTTTTATAAAGTTATCCTATTACTGTCAACAGGCTGATGGGTCAATGGCCACATTTGAAATGACAATAAAATAAAGTGCTGGACACTGAGTGTTTTGCACATCGTCCTCATAGGAAAGCATGCACTTAGAAGAGTGTGTTTACAGGCTGTGAACACATCATTTCATAACTACCACTTAAACACTGACAGGAAAGAAAGACAGAGCAAAGAGGAGACGGAGAAATTCATATCATCGAAGAATGAGAAGGTGTGACTGGTAAGACACGGCAAGGGAAAAGCCAGAGAATGAGAAAACTTGATTGAGAAAGATGGAAGAATACTTATGTAAACCTGCTTTCCTGGTAGACCATGCAATTACTGTAATACATACATGTAGTGATATTATCACAAGTGGAGAACAAAGAATATGACAAGGTGGAGAGACAGTAAAAATTGAAGGAGAAAAAAGGGGGAAAAGTCATTTGTGAAGAGAGAAACAGTGACCGGGAGGTAGGAGGCTGTGTGCTGTGGTGACTCTTCACATGTTTTTCGCCTTCAAGTCAAAACAGCTGCTGGCCATAGAAACAACATGACCATAGGTTGAGCTGAAACCTGTTATTAGGAGCATCTTGACATGTAATAAACTGGCCTATTCAGAGAGCAATGTTAAGGAGTTGTATAATCCAGATAATACACATCTTTTAGATTAGCTTTTATTTTTTAATTCTTGTGTATACTTATCTTTGCTCACCACCACCATCTCTTGTCTCTCCTGATTGAAACATAATAATAGCAGTATATTAATGTAATTTCCAGAAAACAGATTTGGCATGAACAATGTGGTTGCTGAAACTTTATCTTAAATTTTGTCTCGTAACAAGTACTGCAGCATATTTCCTACACTAGTGTGAACTTCAAGTAACAACTTCTACTTTATTTATGTCACTGGGGGAACAGCCTCCCTCAGAACTACACACATCATAGAAGGAACATGAGGAAAATTTCAAATATCAAATTGTTTTCTCAGATGTTTTCCTTCTATCTTTTAAGATTTATGACTGTGTCAAGTAGGACACAGTGAGGACACAAACTTTGGCATCCACAGTTTGCGTCAGGGCACCTCTAAAATCGTGTGTGTGACATACAAAGTTAATTATGTAGTAATCATCAGAGAAGCATTTTAATTTCTCTTGGGAACACACAGTTATAATTGTGTGATTAATAATAGCTATAAATGGACTCCAGTTAGAAACATAAAAGTGATAGTTACAAAGACGCCAGAGATTCTCTTTAAAAACAATATTATTTTATTTTGTATTTCATAGGTATTGTTATATACATGGCATAATTTGTGCTTTTTTATTATCAAGAATAAAACCATAAGGGAACACATCAGAAAATTAAACTTTAAACCAGGATTGAATTATTCTTTTTTTCAGCTGGATATACCGAGCGTTCTACAAAACCAGGAGAGAAGGGGAGGAAAACGACAGAAAACTAAATAGATAGATAGGTAGATTGATAAATACATAGATTTTTCCAGAGACACTTGCAGATGGTCCACTGAGGGTAGTGTGAACGTTCAGACTGTGATGTGCTTTTACCAACAGCAGCAAAGGCACCTGTGTATCACTTTTGTTTTTTTGTTTTTTAAAAAGCACGCCTCAGGGCCTTAATCCAGTTGAGTCCATACACACACAACCAATTCAACCATAATTTTCTCCAGGAGGACTTCTGCCACACAAATTTGCTGATTTCCAATGATTTCCTGCCATCGCAGAGGTTGGGCACTACGTTAGCCAGCTGGAGGCCATTCACACTGATCCCCCCATCTGAGACTGACTGAATATATAAAAAATAAGACAGAAAATAATATTTTGGACCTTCTTGACTTTTCTTGCTTACATCGCACAACTTCTGGAAGGGGGCATAGTGCGAGGGCAAAGGGACAGTTTTCCTGATATTTCAGTCTGGGATGACCAAAGGAGAAGTAACAAATCACGGAGGAAAACTAAAGACATGTCATTTGGTGAGTGATGGGTGAGAGACCAAAGTAAATATATGAAGAGAAGAAATATTTAGGAATATAACTGGTGGAAAGAAAATAGGAGCCTGTTCAACGTAATGGGAGGTAAAAAAAAATAGCGCAGTAAGAAGGAGGAAAAAGGAGAGTGAAAGCAAAGAGCAGAAACGTCTCTCAATGGAACAGAAAACAGACATGACTGAGAAGAGCAAGAAGAGCAGAAAGGTCACGCAAAAAGACTGACAGGGAAGGAACACAGGATGAAGATGTATAATACCCCATGAAATGGCCTCTGCCTGACTGTAGGTTTGGCTCCATGACATAAATGGTTGGTCTGCTATAGCACCCACCACAATCCTAATTTAATGTTTTTTTCCTTATTCCATTTGCTTTCGGAGTCAGGCAAAAAAAAAAAAAAAAAAAAAAAAAAGCATCATATGCCTGGATGAATAACTCCCGAGAGACAGAAACCAAAAGATCTGAGGACACACTAGCACCCTGCATCTTATACAGCTGATGGTAAAAAAAAAAAAAAGCTTTTTAACCAGACCAGTAGAAGAATGCAGATATGTAGACTAACGTTTTCTTTACCGTCCAGTGCAAGTAGATGCATAGACAGACAGAAAAGATAAGGGAGAGCAGCTGCAAAATATGGAAAGATAAAGGATTACAGAGAGATAACAAGTAAAAAATTTGATCTGAAGAAAAGAGAATTATATGTGGGTGCAAGCTGGTGAATGCAAGGTTGAAGCACGATTATTTGCATTAGTTATCCTATGAAAAGTGTCTGGTAGGGTCGAGGAGCATATTCACTATCAGGAGTGATTAATGAGGATGGGTCAAATGTCAACATTTGGGCTGAAAGACTAGAGGGGAAGAGGGGGAAGGCCTTTCTGGTATAGATTGGTCCGTTAGCTAGCCTTAGCTTCCCACTAGACTAAACCATTGTCTGATTAACTTGTTAGCTACCCGCAGGTTTAATCCAAGGTCCAAACTGATGTCTGTAAGCCAGCTGACAGGTTAACCTGGACTCCTTGTCTCTGTTCCTGCTGGTGAGTTTGCAGTCCATCACCACCTCTGCTTATCCTAATAAAAGCAGGAGCATGTTTTCCAGGACATTTTGGTCATACTGTGAACACACAACTCACTTTTACTGTAAGAGAGTTTGCTGTTATTAGGAAACCCCCAAATATAATCCTTGTGACTTTCAGAAACCATCATGGCAGCTATTCAGCAATGGCAAAGACAACCAATGAAGGCCTCAGAGTGAGACTGCCCTTCCATGTTCATGAGCATCATCATAGCATTAATCCCACCAGCTAACCTTGTCGGTTTTGCTTCCTGCCAAGTCGTCAATCCTCTTGACTAGCATTAGCTACTGACCAATCCATATTAATTTGGTCGGTGAGCTTGAAAAAGCTCCTCACCAAGCTCTAGTCCATGTTGAGTCAGTCCTTTAGCTGGCATTAGCTTCACACTGTGCCACAGTCCATGTTGATTTGGTCTGTTAGCAGGCATTAGCTTCCTGCCAAGCTGTAATCCATAGAATTTGATTGGTTAACGGACATGAACTTCTCGCCATGCTACAATCCACGTTGATTCGGTCTGTTAGCTGGCATTATCTTACCACCAGGCCATAATCCACGCTGATTCAGTCTGTTGGCTAGCATTAGCTTCATACTCTAATAGTCCATTTGTCCCAGGTGTCTGTCAACCTCACACTTTCAGCTCCAAAGACAAAAGTTACTGGTGGTTTGGCAGGTAGAACCTTTCTCAGCCGGGGACAGGTAGAGCTTGCCGTTAGCACAGGCACAAAGCTCGTACACAGTCTGTTTGGTGTAGGTGCTACCTGCTGGTGCCCCCTCCAGGGGGTCCACAGCACTGCCGAGGGGAATGTTGCCAAGCCTGATGGTGTTGGCGTCTAGAAAGATCTGTGAACATAAAAGAGAGACGATTTAGATTTATGGAGAACAAAATATATAACAAATAAAAGGAAAGAAAGAACAAAGACAATAAAACAATAAAATACAAAATGTGAAACGCACATACAAAAATGGATACACAGAAGTTGATGTTACAGCTGTAGGGGACTGAGCTCACATGGATTGGAGAAAAGATGGGAGAAAGTTATGTTTCAGGGAAAAAAAAACAAAAGACACTGAGGTTGTGGATACAGAGAAAGAGAGAGCACATTGCCGGGGGGGATGAATACTCTCTGTGGTCGACTGGGGTTGTCATCAAGAAAGATCTATAGAGACAGAGAGGGAATTTCTATTTAGAATGGGTCTCTTTTGATGAAGAGGCAGAGTGGGAGTGAACGAGGCAGAGGGCATGATAGGTGAAGAGAAAAGCAAGGGAATCAGTGGGAGAAGAGTGAGGGGAAGATGAAGAGACAAGGAAAGACAGACACAAGGGGAAGCATGCAGCAAGAGGGAATATACACTGCAAACAAAGGCAACTTTTACACCAGCTCATTCCATGCAATATTGTGTTCATTATCATGAGTTCTTCCCCGAGTGAAAAATCTGCCAAAAAGATGAGATCTGTCAACAGATTTCAAAACACAGTTTCAATATTTTGGGATAATTTCCTGCCCAAGGAAGACATCATCCTTAAGATAGCACAGACAAGTAAAGAGATCTCTTTGGTCATTTTTGCATGGTGTGGATGTTAATGTATGAGTGTGTGAGTGTATGAGTTTTCACTAACTTGATATGAAAATAAAAAAATTCCAGTGCAGCTAGACTTTCAAGGCACTTGGAGGCATCTCAGTCAGTTTGGGCTAGAGAGTGGTTGACGTGCTTGCTTTTTGTTGGCAACAAATGGATATAACAGATTGTGTGCCCATTCAGGTTCATCTTAAATCATTTAGTGAAAAACACCTGCAATGTACAAATAAACAATGACAAAAGGTCACTCATTGAAGAAGCTGCAAAAAGCTACACTCACCCTGACTTCGTAACAATAAGGGCAGATGGGAGGATTCAAGGCGAGAAACTTGAAATCCCCACGTTTACTGTGTGTCAGATCGTTTGTGGTAATCTGACTGAGCGTAAATTAATTTGGGAATAGGTGTCATTAATATTGCAATGTCAACCAAAGGGCATTAATATGGTGATATTTACCTGGTATTGAGCCTTACACACTGGGGTCCTCAGTATTTCAGCTGATATTGTTCTTAAAAGGTATTCCTAAGCAAAGCTGGTCACATGTAGTATTCCAGTGTAGTAGCACTGCTCAATATCTGAGTCTAAGTAACTTATAATAAGGCTGGCATGTGCAGTCTCCTGTGTGCACTATACTTGATAGGCAAATTTAACTGTAACCAGTAAGTTTCTTGGGATACATATCTCTATTTCCTGGGAGAGCTGGTCAAAGTGTAGTTACCACAAAACTTTTTAAATCCACAGTACACAGAGAGGGTCAGTTGGGGGTGGGGGGAGCTTTGTAATGTTAATCCAGTCATGGGGAGATGTGAACAAATGTACTAGAAGCAGGACTGTCAGTGACAATGACAGACTGTCCTATAAAAAGATCGACAACTAAATGAAAGAGAGAGACGGAGGAAGACGTGTACAAGGACCCAAGAGAAGCGATTTTCTTGTTCTTTAAAGACCTGGACTTGTCTTTTCCTCTCCATTCCTCCTGACCTTTACATCTCCCTGCATTCCTTCAGTCCCTCCTGTCATCTTCAGATAGATACAAGCTGACTATGAAATGAGAATCATTACACAATCTAGGTTTCTATTGACTGCCTCGCCTGCTTATTTATTTACTCTTCCATCTTCAGTGTTCAAAAAAGCACTGCTCTCTTGCTTTCCCTTTCTCTCACACACACCCGAAGGCTGGATGATAATTTCAGCAGACATCTGTATTCCCGGTTTTCAAGTTCTTCATTTCAGGCATGAGGCAATGGGAAGTGAAAAAGTGTGCAGTAAATAGCTATGAGTGGAAAAAGACAGTGGAAAAAGAGGGAAAGAGAAGGAGCCAGATGAAAGGATGAGAGAAGGATGGCAGGGAGAAAATGTCACAAGTGGTTGGAAGAGGATGAAGAAGAAGAAGAAGAGAGATAAGACGAATGAAAGAAAAACGGAGAGGAGAGGGATGACGGATTCAGATACCCCCAACAGCAAGGAACCAATTAGTTTAACTAATAATTTCACATTGGCTGACAGGGCACATCTTGATCCATATAAACAACATCCACTCATACATTACACACACGCACACACACACCTCTCTCTTTCTGCATGATGGAGCAGAGCAGAGGTGTGCTCATGTTGCCTTTAAATATCTGTGCAGCTAAAAGCAATACATCTATTAGCCATTGACCTGGAGATAGAATATCCAAGGCAACCTGAAGAATGATGTTATTCGAGCGGCCCAGAGGTCTTCACACAGTGAGATGCTCAGACTGGACAAGGTCGCCTGTGTTAGAGCTTTACATTCTCAGACCAAAATCACTATTTTACCACTTTATATTATAGGAAGGTGTTTTTGAATTCTTAAATACGTTCCTGAGTTTTCTACTCCTGCCACTTAACATTGTTATTATTTTATTCTTTATCTTTATATTTGTCCCCTGATGTTTTGTGTTCCTTGACTTTTTGGTTCTTCTTTATCTGTTCTGTTTCATCTGCAGTTCTTTTGTTTGTTTTTCTGTGAAGCACCTTGTAAACATGTTAAGAAAAGTGCTCCACAAATAAAGTTTATTATTGTTAGTGATGAGACATTTTGGGGATTAATAAATTGGCAGATTGATGTAAATGAATTCATGTTGGAAATGGTCCAATCCACACGGATCTTGCCTGGTTTGACATGGGGTTGATCGCAGATGCTAATCCTAAATTTTGAACTTTTAAACATACTATCATTACATAAACTCTGTATTAATGCCACCAAACATATCATGCAATATTAAATCATTTTTTCTTCCCCTATAAATAAATCCTTTTCAAAGCATCTTTTGTCCTAAAAGGCATGTTATATATTTTTTTTGGTGACAGTCTGACTGGTAAGAAGTCAAATCTCGATCATTTTATTGAATTTTACAGTATTTTCAGCTGAGGGACTCACAAAACTGCTGCCATGTTTCAGCCAGATGTGCAAAATAATTCATATAAAATAAAGGTTTATTTGTAAAGCTGTAAGAGGTACATGCTACTTTCCCTGATGTGAGATGTTCTCCATGAATCTCAACAGCAGATGTGGTGCAAATTGAGCACAGTCAGTGGTTAGTTGGCCACAATTAAGAATGAGAATAACACAGCAGTTGAAAAATAGCAGAAATTTCCACTTTGGCCTCTTGACCTACAAACTAATAATTCCTTCCAGACAAAAAAATGAAGTTAAGATAAACAAATCCTTTTGTCTCTATAGGAATATTAGAACAATTGTGGAGCTGTCCATGTGTAAATGCCACAGAACTCATATTAGATATAAAACAGCTGCATTATCTTTGTAATAGTCCTGCTTCCATACAAGATTCAGACTGTTTTTTTTTCAGTTCCTCAGTTGTTAAAAAATAAATAAATAACTCAAACAAAAAACCGAAAGAGGCAGCATAGTGAGCCTCTTTGAAGCAGCTATGTACAGCTATCTCATTAGCCCGCCATGCCCATTACTTTTAATCAGACCCACTGTTGTAATAATAGCAACAAGACACTTAAAGAGGTACTGAAAGACGAGTATGTGCACATCTCTCCCCATGTGCTGGGCAAAGGAAAATACCACACTATATCTCTAAATGTCGAGGTATGCCTTTAACAGGTCCCTGGTGCACACCTGTCATCTTCCCTCTGGCTCCCCAATAAAAGCTGCCAGGACTCAGTTACAGCCTTACAGAGGAAAGGACTCAGTCACGGTTGGCAGCATATGCCCAATCTAATTCCAACAGCCGGCCTGCCATAGCAACGAAAACCTAAAATGAACTTGGGCACAGCAACTAGATGAGCACATGAGGAGAGCTAGGTACATGTTCATGTGGGGAAATGCCAATGAAATTACTGGTTTCTCTTCCATAACATTGGAAACATCATTGCAACAAACTGGAGGAAAGGGGAGAGAGGATGGAGGGAGGGAGAGGATACTGATTATGAGATCGGAAAGAGGTGAAGGTGATTAGAAAGTAGAGATGGTGGCTTACAAGGAGGAATCGAGTGAGGAAGAGATCAATAGAACAGAGCTGAGAGATGAGAGAAAGGAAATAGAAATGGATGGATGCTAGTCAGCAGGCAATAAGGAAAGTACAGGAGAGGTGGTGGATGGATGGACAGATAGATAGACAGACGGAAAGAGGGAAGAGAAATAGAGGAAGGGGAGTGGAAGTCATTTGTTGTAGCTTAAGGTCAGATTAGCGCTGACATTCATCCCAAATGAAAGTGTCTGTAAGCATTAGGTCGGCCTGTTGTTATCAGGATGTGAGGGTCTGCACACATGAAAGCGTGTGTTCGAGAGTGAGTCTGTGTGCAAGAACATGTGTCTGTGAACATAATATTGTTTGTGAATAGGTATGAATGAGTGCTACAAACAGAGAAATGCAATCTTTCATTTCCAGGGAAAGAGAGGACATGAACTGACCTTGTCCTTTGTGGAGGTCTGAGAGCATTTTCTAGTTCATAGTTCAGATCATTCAATTCAGTGAGGTCTACATAAATCTGTTTATTTTTGTCTATTTAAAAGTCCAACCCCAGACTGTCTGTCTGGAAATATTCTGGCCAATGAAGCTGAGGATCCCTTCTGCACATCCATGATGAGGAAATGTGCGTCTGCCTGCCTGTCGCTATGTGTATTTATCCCATGCATCTACACAAAATGCACAAGTCTGCGTGGGTGGCTGGGTGTGTGCCTACAGTGTGAGTGCGTGTGTGTCTGAGCCCATCACTTTCTGACATCAGTTAAGCAGCCACGTGGCTCTGGCTTCAAGGCTTTGGGAAACATGCGGGAAGCGGCAATTATGGCGGGTCAAAACATTTTTCATGGATGATTTCCTTTGGCACAGCTGAGGAACAGGCGAAAGAGGGTGGGAGGCAAAAGAGCTGCGAGAGAGGGGGGATGAAAGGACAAGCTTTTCCTGGGATGAAAGGAGGAGAGAGGTGGTGGGGAAGACAGCAGAGATAAGAGGGTTAAAGTGTCTTTGGGCGGAGATCAAGAGGAAGAACAAGTGTTGTGGAGTGTGTTTGAGACGGGAGTTTAGGACGGGAAAGGAGTGTATGAAGGTTTTTAGGAGGAGAATGGGAGGAGAGGGGAGGAAGAGAGGCGTGTGTAAAGAATGAAGGGGGAGCAGAAATGCAGGTGGAAAGTAAGAAGAGTACACCAAGTTTTTTATGCTGCAATTTAATTTGTAGCATTTGTTACTGTTACATGATGGAGCGTTTTAGTTTATTTCATTAGCTACAATTATAAAATAGACACTTTAACTTCAGCTTTCTCTCTTTTTTTCCCAGTAGCACTGTACAACCTCATCATGGGTCAGTACGTTAAAGAAGTGCTCCACTGAGAGACAGCTATACATTTATATATAGACTTGTATATACAAATATACTCACATCACCTAAACTGGCTCTTGTCTGCCTGTGTAAGCTGCAATCAAAATGTATTTTATGATACTAAACTGTCTCTGAAAATATAAAAAAAACAATCCAGCCACTGGATTCACGCCTGACTGAACCCTACAAAAACACACATCTGGTTCTGATGCGCTGCCTTACTTTTGTTTTAAACTAGCTTATCCGCCTTATCTGTCTCATTAAAAACTAATTGCCCATTAACTGCTGTGCTCAAAATGTCCACTTCCCATCTCACTTCAAAATTCCATTCCTCTTTGAACAGTAGCATTTCTTTATTTATTCTTTAATTTGTCATCTTGTTTGAAAGAAATACCCAAGAGTGCACAAATACAAAAGAATGCTGCAGCTGAAATGATTTGAGTCTGCTGAACTCTGGGGAGTGGCCATCATGGCTGTCTCCTCGCTAAAAAAACACTCTTGAAGAACAATTACAATCTCAAACGTAAAGAAACCACTTTCAGGTTTGTTAGCCATGACTGCCTGCCACAGAATGCAGCCTGTGTTATCACACTCCTCTTCGTTGGGTCCAATCCAAATTTTGCACAAACTCACAGCAGATGAAATCATCCTGATTTGGAACCAAAGCGGACAAGAAAGTGTCAACATTACAGTCTTTGACCGAGAGGATGAAGGAGAAGCAGAGTGATGGAAGAGGCGTGGGAGAGGTTGAAATGACAATGGCAGTACAATTTCACCCACACACACACACACACACACACACACACACACGATAACACACAGAATTCTGCAAACGCACACTTCAACCTTTATGGCCCAGCCTCAGTTCACCTTGCTTCCCATTCTCCTTTTCTTTCTCTGCACTCACACATGGCATGCACACGCGCGCACACACACACACACACACACACACACACACACACACACACACACACACACACACACACACACACACACACACACACACACACACACACACACACTCCAACAACACAAATAGGTGGGAGGTTGTGAAGCTATCTCAGTGTATTACACAGACCATTAGGTGTGTTGAATGGACAGACGGCGGAATGGGAGCTGACAATGGACTAAATGACAGAGGCTGAAGAGAGAATGAGAGTGCAGCAGCAGAGATGTAGCGGGGCCATGAAGCAATATCAGTCTACTCTACTGTACCACACATGCACACACACGCACAATAACATGAACACACGCTGTGACATACGGTAACACAAACAAGAGAGAGAGGCAAACGGACAAAAACTCCCACACACATCGAAAGACTGTGACAGAGTTACATCAGATGACTGAATCACAAACACACAGACATCTATGAAGACCGCCTCAGGCGGTGTGAAGTGTGGGCTAATGAATTTTCAGACGTTAATCATGCCTTTTGAAAACATCCTCTCCTCCCAGCTATTGGCAGGTATCTGTTAATCTGTTATCTCTCATTTATAAACACAGACACTCACACGTAGACACAGACTCTCAAAGAGTTGCCTGATGAAAACAAGTAAACAGAGAAGATCTAGATAGGCTTGTACCATGGCTGTGGCGGTGTGCTGCGAGTGCACTCTGCACTGTATGTGTGTGCATTTTCAGGTGATTAAGTTTGGTATGTGTGCGCATGAGACTAGATGGTAGTATGTATATGTATGTGCATACATCCGGTATGCGAGGAGGTACTGTTGCGATTGTTTGTGTTAAAGTGTGAATTTTTATTACTTATTTTGCGTGCGCTTTTGCGTGCATGTGTGAGTGTTTATGTACTTTACACAGCATCAGTATATACGACAGGGAGTTACCCCCTGCCAGCATTCTCATTCACTCACCACTCCGCGTTATCCGCAGGTAAAGCAACAAGCAGCAAAAAGAAAAAAAAAAACAAAAAACGCCAGTCCCAGTGTACCAGCCCAATAACACCTCCAGGCTACAGCGTCTTAATAAACCCCAGCATTGTGGCAACAAACAATAAAACTCCATGGTAACCTAACTTTGTTCAAAGTTTCTGTAGTTAACCTGATTTCACCTCGCAGCAGTCAGCAGCAGAGTGAACAGAGCATTCAAGGTTTCTTTACATGTGAGAGAAGCGTTTAAGTAATGATGACCCTCAGCTAAACACGTCATACACAAATAGTTTTTTTTTTTTTGTGGGGTCTATTTGCATTTTCTGTTGATTTACTATTGTTTACTTGCTAGATTTGCAATGCAACATAATTTCCTCTTGCTCATTTTGACACATCTCACTGATCAAAACAAACTCCACGCTTCCTGTCATGACTCCAGCCACACCTTAACATGCTTTCTATTGTCTGTTTTGTTGACCATTCGCTCACTCTCCCTGCCATTGAAGCTGGCACTCCATCTCGTCCTGCAGTTAAATTCAGACAATTCCCCTCACCTGTCCTCCCCCGCCAACTCACCTGCTTCTCATTTCCATATTCAGTTTAGCAGTACTCATACCGGCCCATCTCCATTCAGTCCCTGCCAGATAGCCTAGTTGCGTTCTCCTAGCTTTCCAACATCCGTGTCTTTCCTGCCTGACGCCCTTAGAGCGACATTAGAGTGCAAAAGGTGACACTGGCAACACTCGCAATCTGCACATAAACAGTGCCCTCAATTGGTGAAACAGGCTCTTGTTAATGAACACCAAAGGCACCAAAAAATCTGTCTGGATGTAACTCTGTCAGCACTGGATTTTATCACCACTTAGCTAGCAGTCTCCATGCATGTAGTGCCATCAGAAAGTGACAGAATCATGTCTGGCCTACATTAATACTTTATGATTTACATTTGCATCCAGAAGTTTCCCAGTAAAACCACAAACTACTACTGTTGGACCTCCTTTGTACTACTCAAGGGCTTTTAGACAGTGTCAGCAGAGTGTATTGTAGTATCACTCCCTGGAGAGCATCGCTGTGTTGTCTCAAGAAACGCTACATAAACATCAAAACATAACCATTTTTCACACTAATTGGTGCTCTAGTGTATCCCAGTGCACTGAATCTTTCCACTTGACTGCAAGTGTAGCCTTTCTGACACAATAAATTCATTAGAGAAGAGGATATTTGACCATTAATGTTATGACAAGGATAAGGATCCTGTTGAATATTAAGGCTATAATCCAACAGATGCTGGCAGTCAGTGGAAAGTTAACTTTAGTGACTTATATCAGCCAAATAAAAGCATTCTATGCTTTTCTATAGCAGACAACTGGCAATGTAAGGTATTTGACAGGTTTTCAGCAAGTGTATGTTTTCATGCTTCACTCGATGCTCGATTATCTCATGAGTTGTCACATGAGGCAAAATAACTTCTCCTACATAAAGAGAGAGTTGCTGAAAAGAGCTGTGGGTGCATAAAGCGCATATGATGAGACACACAGAGGAAGAGGAAGAGATGGATGGATGAAAAGTTAAAGCAAAAATAATCAACAAAGAGGCAACTACAGAGGCAGTGAGAGAGTGGAGAAACTTGAATAGAGATGAAAATGGATGTACAAGAAAGAAAGAGGGTGAATGAAAGAGAGAGAGAGAGAGAGAGAGAGAGAGAGAGAGAGAGAGAGAGAGAGAGAGAGAGTTGATAAAAAAAAAAAAGCCAGGACGACTGGAGGAATCCTGAGAGGATCTGTCAGCTCTCGTTGGCTTTGATTTTAATGGAAGCCAGCGCTCCCCTACCTCTAACCCATTTGGCCCTAATTCCAGCGCTGCTTTCCAAACTTTTTAAACTTTAATGGCCCCTTCTTAAGTGCCAGCTGCTGACAACATTGATTTGGCTTTAAGCCTCGCTGTCCCGCACGCCTTTATTTTCTACTGCAAAATCGACAGAAACATCTATTTTCTGCCATCCTCCTCCACCTCCTACTCATCCGATCCTCCTTCTATCCTCCCGTCATCCGCTCTTCTCTGTTCATTTGATGGTGTCAGCGGTCGGGTAAAGCTTGTATGAGAATGGATGAAAAGGAATGCTATTTGGATAAGCTGTTCTTTTTAGGGAAGTATGTGGGAATTTTTTGGCTGGGTTGGCAGACAGGGAGGTGGTACTTCCCTTGCAGACTGTGGGTGAGATGCTTTTGGTGATGTGCTACATATAAATGCAATGACATGGTGTTGTGATATTACTACTCAATAGTAAAAAAAAAAAAAAAAAAAAAAAGTACAGTTACGAGGGAAGCAGCATTTTATGTGTCATCTGCAAGTTCCTCATGTTTTTAATCTCAGTTAAACTTTGCTTCTACACTGCTGTGCTGAGTTGGTGCGAAGGTAACATCTAAACTAAACATGATGTGTATTCATCAGCTTTTTAGCCTCAAAGGAACAACAACATGTTATATTAAGGTGTTTATAACCTACCAATTTTACAGACTAATTGTCTTATCAAATTTTGACTTTGACTAACTAAAAAAGTATAACCTTGGAGTGCACACATTGAATCTTCCCTTGCTGGGAATGTTGGCGAACCATCAGATGTCCAAGATGAAAAGAAATTTACTGCAAACAGACAAAAACAGCAATAGTTTAAAAGTTAATCCTGCCCACCCTTGAGCTGATCAACAAAAGCAAACATCATCGGATAGCTCCCACAACCGTGGTGGTCCCAGGATCAATGTCTTGGACAGCGGTCACAACACACTCTATAAATATTAGCTGGAAAGGTAAGCAGGAGGATACTCTAGACTGTAGGATGATCAATCAAGCTGAAAATATTGTCATATGATGTCAGAGATGGAAAGTAAAATCAAAAAAAGAAATAAAGTTGAACACAGCTCTCTGACATCTGTAAACTGCACTGTTGTCTGTTAAAAAGATTTCATTTTGTTGTGCATTAGACAAGACAATTAGTTGTGCTGTAAAATGCTGTGAAAGGGACGTGTGTGAAGCACGCAGGTCTGAACAATAAGTATACAATGGAGTACTTTCTGTAGCTATTCAAATTATAGGCTTGACAAATCCTTATGTTTCCAAGGGGCGTGCTGAGCTGGACAGGTTTGGTGAAAGGGATAGCTGCAGGAGGGGATGTGAAATGCAAAATCTTCCTTGGACTGTCTGTGCAAAATCATGGATGCGTAGTGAGTGAGAGAGTATCAAAATTGTATGTAATGTATATGAAAATGTCACTGATTATTATCTCAATTTTCATAAACGTCAGAAAAATTGCTGAAGAATTGAATCTGTCACTTCGGTAGCAATCAAATGTGTGCCTCTAAGCTCAAGGATAACACATGTCCTCATAGAAAATGGACCTTTCTAAAATGGATTGCCTGATGAGGTGACTGTGACAGACATTGTATCATTGGGTAGTACTGTCACAAAATGTTTTACGGGTATAGTGTGATCTTTAGAGAAGAGCCAGCACAAGGCTAAGGAATACAGACAGAAATGAGAAAACATAGGAACATAATACAGTAGTGTCTACCTGGCTGTCCTTCCCTGCCGGTGCACCAGTTTCCATTTGTTGAGGTAATTTATCTGCCCTCCAGGTTGCTTCTCCTCCTGTCTAATGTCTGTTTGTATCTGTGTGTCTCTTACCTGTATTACTGTCTTTGCCCCCTGTCTCAATATCTCCCCTCAGAACCATCAGCTTTTCAAATGGCTGAGATGCACAGTTTTACAGACATGACACAACAATTGTCAACATTACATGCAGAAGCATAATATTCAAATAGCATAACCTGGAGCTTTTCTTTGAGTGGTCAAAGCACCTTTTTGGTTTTTTAGAATTGAGCTAAATACCCACAAATACACGTATGAATATGAATGGTCCCAGGAGAAAAAATCAAGAGGCACAAGTTGCATTTAAAGAAATTAATTAAAAAAATTAATAACTTGTGAATTCAAGGAGGTGTTCTGGTTGAAATTAGACGTTTTTAATAAAAACGTTATCAAAACAAAACATGCACAAGTTTTGAATAGCGGGATAATCAAGTGGCAATGATTAATAAGTAGATTTTGAAAATAAGATGTTTTCTGAAATCTAAATCATATAAAATATTTCCAAACAAAGTAACTTTATTCTTCCTTTTGGTGTCTGAAAAGGCTTGATTTTTATTGGTTGGTGTAGCTTAACCAAGCTCTCACTCGTTGCTGTTTCGCATCAACGCTTAATTGAAGTGGACACTTTGAATGTATTTAACTCATGTTAATTTGAAATGTGTCAAGCGTGCGTCTTTATATCTGCCAACCTTTCTGTCTATCTGCTTTGCAAACCAATAAAAGCTGGACAAATGAAGCAAACGTAACAGCAGTAAAGTAATAAGCAAACATGAATATATTAATACATCCATACACACTGATGCATACATATACACACGTGTGTGTGTGTGTGTGTGTGTGTGTGTGTGTGTGTGTGTGTGTGTGTGTGTGGTTATAGACAAGCACACATACAAACGCACTTACGTACTTTGTGCACATTTCAGAACATTAACAGACAGTTGTATATGCACATACTGATATGCATAAAATTGAGAAAAATGGCATCCTAAAATTGTGTTTTTATGTGCTTTTAAAGTGGATACAGATGATGATGATCTGTGCCTGGGAACAATAAGATGTAGCTGTTTAGATTATCCAACACCATGAACAGACTCTTAGCTTGTTAAAAGATCTATTATATATATATCACTGGGTGTTATTTGCATAACTGTGATGAGGCACATTACATTTTTACTTTATTGTATCACCCAATGAAAGCATATAAAGTGAGAAAAGGACTGGACCCAGAATGGAACCTTGTGGCACTCCACCACAGATGTGAGCCAAGGAGGATGATGGGTCACCTAGCATTACTGAGAAGCTTATGTAGCCCTGATTTGGCTTCACTCTAATAAATAAATAGTAAGTATTGTGCTCTGCTGAAAAGTAGTCCGAAAAATTCCCAAATAGAACTTTGTTTAGGGAAGATTTTTCCTGCTTACCCAAAATTAGATAATTTCCGGAGGTGTATGATATCGATTGTCATTTTAAACTGTAGCTGCTTCAAAACAGCAAGTGAAGTGAATGTTAATCTAATTTCATTTGTGGGAAATTAGTGACTTAACTGGACATGGTATGTACAAAACATCTACTTTGGTTAGACCTATCATTATATTATTAGTGATACAGTGCACTGAACCACTATTGTTCTTCTGTGCGCTTCTTCTTCTTCTTCTTATTCCTCTTCCGTACTTTATTCGGTTCGCTACTAATCATAAACGATAGCGAGCACCCAGGCGAATTATATATCAAAACGTGCGGCTCGATCGGACTCGGTCTGCTATTATTTTTCTCTACAGAATACGAAAAAATCCCATTCAAAGTAAATGGGAGGTGGCGAAAAATGTGAAAAAATCTCCCCCTTTTTCAAAGGGCTACTGCTCCGGCATACGTTGACCTAGAGACGCCATTCCAATTTTAAAACATAGACACAAGTCTTGTGTATGGGTGTAGTACTTCTCGGTTTGATAGGTGGTATAGTTTTTGAGCAGTCGCCGTTCAATGACCGTGAGCGTTTTGGGAGAAATTGTGAGTTTATAATGGGTGTGTATTGCGCGGAATGTTCGCGCTAGAGTGGAGGGGATTAACTGCCAGAGTGGAGAGAAGCTCTGAAAATTGTCTGAAACTTTCGTCTTTCCACGCTCCTCCAAAGCACAAATTTCGCTCTATGCGCGTGAAAATTTCCAGGGTTGTAGTGCCGCTTGTGCTGATTCTCACGATGTGTCTGGCTAAGCGATAGAACTTACGGTTTTTGAGTTCTCAGCCTCTAAGTGAGGAGCGCGCCTCTGACCTGGCCTATAAGGTCCAATACAAATCGAAAACAGGAGAGACAGAAACCAGCCATTTCTTAACTCGCTCTAAAATTGTCATTTTTGAGGCCAGCTGAAAAAGAAAGTGATCAGCTTGTACAGCAAAGCCTTGTGGCTCTCATGGTGAAGAAATTTCGGCAATAGGAGTTTCGGTCTTTGCGTGAGAAGCGTTTGTTCGGGGGGTGCGCAGAGGCCAAATTCAGACGTTTCTCAGACCCTCACAGAGCCGAAAGGGCTCGTCACCACGGCGACCGCTGGAGATTTTAATGGGTGTGTATTGCACGGAATGTTCGGGAGGGAGCAACTGCCAGAGTGGGAGAGAGCCGGAAAAAACTCCAGATTTTGTCTCTTTCCACACTCCTCCCAGCCACAATTTACAGTCTACACGCATGATTTTTTCCAAGTTTGTAGACAAATTTGTTCTGTCTCTCACAATGTGCCCAAAAACTCTGAGGGGCTTACAGAATTTGAATTAGCAGCCTCCAAATGCGGCCCCGTCTGTCTCTGCTCTTCATTGACTCCAATACAAAGATTTTCTGAGAGAAGCAGAACGGACCCCCGTTTTAAACTCGCAAGCGTCTGCGAAATATCGACTTCAGAAACACCGAAATCACACCGAACCGTTCGGGAAGTCCTGATAACGATGACGGTCTGTGTTTTGTTCTGATAGGAGCTACCGTTTTGTCAGCATAAGCCCAAATGTCAGACCAATGCAGAGGCAGACAATCGCTTTTTCTCCATCTGAATGCATAAGTGTCTGCTGCCCTGATAGCAGGTGTCTGTGTGTGTGTGCACCTGTGTCTGAGTGGATGACATCATGGATCAGGCCACCTCAAGTTGCTGTGTCAATCTCTGAGCCTCAGTACTTCTCTCAGCACTCCTCTCCCACACAAACAGATGTAGCTTCAGCTGCAGCTGTGCAGCTCAGTCAAATGATCAGTTCTCCATTAAACTCTGTAGTGACATGCTAACCAGCCACAGCCAAGCTACCTACTGGTGAGTTGTATATGTTAGTGATGTAATAAGTGGTGTTGGCCTGTTAGCATTAGCCACAATGCTAACATGCTAATGCTAACATGAGGTCCTATGAACTTGTTGGTGCATGGAGGTTTGACTATTGATGTCGGGTTGTTGTGCTAACATGCTAATGTTAGCATGCTAATGCTAACATGCTAACATACATTAAAATGAATGTTCATTGCGTTCTAATGACGTTTGAGACCTTCTCAATGTGTTTTCTGACATGCTAATGTCAGCTTCGTGTTGTGTTTTTAGTGCTGGACACGGCCCGGTGATTGCGCACTGTATCACTCTCCAAATTTCCCACCGAGGGGAATTTGTCTAGTTATTATTATTATTCTTTGGATCTTGCCATACAAAATAATTTTGAGTTGCACAGCAAAGATTTGCAAGCAAACACAGTTTCTGCTACCTGAGTTAGTAGGAAATAATATGCAATTCTACAAAAACCAAACTGTTCTGTTTGGATTTCAGGTGGTATTTTGTTGGGTACTGTACCACTAAAGCAATTAGTCAGGGGTGTAATCATATCTATTGCACTTGACCCTTTGGCTCAATATTATTCATGACTGTAACATTGTTTTTCTTGTAAAGGTATTAAGAAAACACCTGAAGCTTCTCACATCAAACTCACACACATTTCCTTTAGGACACTAACTATTTGGAGAATTTAAGCCTTTCTGAACACAATCACACATGCTGATGGGGCTTCTTGTGGCATTTATAAAGTTGTACCTGAGTGAACAGAGGCTTATTTCTATGTGCCAAAGGGGTGCCGTAGTAAAGAGAAACAAAGGTTGGTCTCTCATTTTCTCAAGCCAAATGCCTGAACCACAATTTTTGTTGCACACTACTTCATACTATTGTTCACCATCAAAAGGGAGACATCTATTTATGCAGGGATGACACAGAATGAGAGAGAGAGGGAGAGGGAGAGACAGAAAATGGATGAACAAAGAACAGAGAGAGACAAAAAGAATACATGAAATAGGGAGAGAGAAAGAAAGAGATGACAGAAAAGAGGTAAAAATCATAATCCCCCTCCCTTTCCCTTGGAAGTGACAGCCACAGTGATGTATAACCCTGGCAGTGGAAAGTTAATTAGATAGGCTGGGTTACTTAGAGATGAAGGACTGAGAGGCCGAGAAAGAGAAGAGGGAGGAGGGAGGAGGAGGAGGATGAGAAGAAGATGTAGAAGAGGAAACTTAAAAAAAAAACAAAAAAAAAAACAAAAGAGAATAATACAAAGGAGGATGGTGAGAAATGTGATAACTGAGGCCAGTCAGGGAAGACGGTAGAAGATAGGGGAACAAGGGAGGGATATGGGACAGAGAAAAGACCAGGGGTAATAGGGAGACATGAGAGAAGAAGGCATGGTGATGGGTTGGGGGGAAGTTTAGAGGCAAAGGGCATTGTTAAAATATTTTTTTGCCTTTACATTCAATTCAACTGTAAAGTTATACAGCCATAACATTAGGATAGACCCGAATGAAGGGTACCATGGGTACAATCGACAACATAAATTATTACAACAGCCTTAGTCTCTCTCTGGCACCCATTGTGCTTGGCTCAAGGACACAGTTTAACATGTCATGTGCACTGCTGAGCAGGTGATTGGATGCCTGCCCTCCATCAGAGAAGGGCATGATATAGACCAAAAGAACAGGATAATAACAAATGGCATCGGACCTGCACACACCCGCAACTAAAACATCCTCAAAAATGTTTCACTGGATATCAGTGCTGCTGGACTCTCCTTAACCTCCTATCCAATGAGCCTACCAGTAATCCTGCTGTGGTTGCTGCAGAGCCTTTGGCTGTTTGGGGGAAAGCTCCACAAACATGTAATGTGGTCCTTTAAATTGTTAAGCTGCAGAAGTCTCTGTCAGCATGCATCAGGTTACAGGCAGGTCACAAATCTATATAGACAGTCACGTTCACACCTACATGCATGTGTGAAGACACCAGCACACCGGAAGGAAACATGAAGAGCTCTTCAGACAAGGCCAGCAGTTAAACCCACAATAACATTGCTCATTGCCTGGTGACAGTATTTGACAGACTGCTTGGATGGCAGTTATACTTTGATCTTGAGCAGAGATATGCTGACACCCCTAGACCTTTTGACTGTATTTGATATCCCTCAAAGGTATTTCATGGGATAAGAAACTGTTCTGCTGTATAGACTTTGACACTGCGGATATCATCCAGGTCATAAACAGCTTCAAGGTTCTGCAGTACTTTGTGGCTATAGATGAATGTAAAGAATTGATGTTGTTTCAGCAGTCAGTCAATTTTGCTTTTATATGACATATGTACGATTTTATGGTGTTTCTGCAGCTACTGGACTTTGCAAGTTTTGACAGCTGGTTGTATAATTTATTTAATCTAAACATAACGCAGTGGCCATGAATTTTCATTGAATACAATTGTGCAATTTCAAATAGGACACCTTTACTCCTTTAACTTTTTGTGCTTCATTACAAGTTGAAATTCAGCACAATAAAAGGTATTTTTACTTAAAGATATCTTTTCATACTATTTCAAGGCCTGATTCATAATTGTCTACACATACAAACATTACCTCGCTATACTGTAACTGTTAAACAATGTCGTGCAGAGCTCATAATTTATGTTCAGTATTTCCTTTTATCTGGTATAAATATGACTGAATCAAACTTTTCTACGCTCTCTTCACACTTCTTCACAGCTGTAACCCACTGTGTTCCACTCTGCCTGGCTGCACGTATTAATTATAAAGTTGAAAAGTCAACCATCTATTGTATAGTTGACTTTCTCCCTTATTATTTTGTTACCAGTATGTCAAAGCTGTCCCAAGAGTCCCAAGAAGTGACCTCTGTGTGCTTAATTGAACTCAGACCCTCTAGTGTCTGGTTATATGGATGAAGCTGACTGCTTCTCAAAAGTAAGATTCAGGAAATGGGACAGAAGAAGAAAGGTGAAGGAAAATAAAGGCAGAAGGAGAAGAAGAAAAAGGATAGTGATACAGGAGAGGAAATGAGAAAAGAGTTTTGAGGAGAAGCATCAAACTTTCACTGTTGTTTTCACAGACTTCTGTTATCTCTGTGTGTGTGTGTGTGTGTGTGTGTGTGTGTGTGTGTGTGTGTGTGTGTGTGTGTGTGTGTGTGTGTGTGTGTGTGTGTGTGAGAGAGAGAGACTGCTGGTGCAAGTGGAAATGTGTATGGGAATGTGAGAATGTGTGTATATGTGATAGAAGACGTGTGTGTGCGTGTGTTTGTGTGTGGCTGACAATGACAGTGAGTGCGACGAACGAGAGGGGGCCATTCTTCTGTTAATTACTGAGTTAATGACACACTATGCTCCAGCAGACATGCAACATGGCAGGCTGTTGTGCGCGCGCAAGCACACACACACACACACACACACACACACACACACACACACACACACACACACACACACACACACACACACACACACACACACACACACACACACACACAAGGATAATGGCTAAGTCTGCTTCGGTGCTCACGCAACGTGGCAGGCTGCTATGCAAAGAGCTTGACAGTGAGATAGCAGGCTAACAATGATACACACAAACAAAAACACACACAGAGAAGCAGCAACTGACAGGGAACCTCATCAAACCAGCTTTAATGAAGTCACTTCTCCCAAATAGAAGAGGGGAAGAAAGCAGGGATGAGAAGAGGAGGGGAGAAAAGGAGGACAAGGTCGCCTGGATTGATGACGCTCATTAGCCTAATAAGGTACTTTAATGAAGCGGGCCCAACACTGGAGAGTGCCACAAAGTCTAAAGACAGACAGACAGATAGGAAGACACAGACACACACCCACACACACATTCACTGGTTTTGCTGCTTTGTGTTGTCCATTGAATTTACGCATAGCTATTTTTGTCAGTTTCTCTCACCAACAAAGCAAAGCAATGGATGGAAATTCACTCACCTCTCCCTCTGAGGACTGAAAGAGGAGGTCTTTCCTACAGGACGCTGTAAAGTCTCCCACTCCAGCACTGATCTCCACCCCTCTGGGAGCCTCCAGGGTCAGGGTCCGAGTGGGGGACTCCAGCCTGAAAACCATTCAGACACTTTAGTGATATGCAGTGGAAACAGTGGAATCACACACCTGCAGAGGCAAGCATGTATGTAACACAGTAAGAACAGATGGGATGGTTTCCATGTGATCCCTCAGCTACAATTAAACTATTAATACTGGATCAGTAATGAGTTGACTGTGGACAAGGCTCTCAATCCCCCAGATGCTTCATCTAAAACAGCAGAAGACAATGGTTACACTGGTAAAGCTAATACTGATTAGCTTTACCAGTACCAATACTGACACTAACACTGATTCAATGTTTAGTCTTGAATACAGACCTCTGTGGAGTACAACCCCCTGGAGTCACATGAACTTAAACATTAAACGACATGCTGCCTCTTGAATACACAACTTGAAAGTGAAGAATGAATTAGTAAATGCTATTTTTTGGTTATATTGCCCATTTTTGAAGTCCCGCAGTCCAGTTGGGTTTGGATGGTTCAAGACCAAGCACAATAACTGCAGCCTCTACGATAATCAAGCCTCTTAAACTGGCATATATATACAATGGTGCAGATGCATATGTTTTGGGGATCAATTCCTTGTGAATGAAGATGAGACAGCTGCGATTATAATCAAGTTTAAATGGTATTTTTATTGTGTCACTGCTTGTGTATTATTTACTGTATGTGCTGTATAAAGACCAATTTAAGAAGAGGCATTGCAAACTTAGGCTATAAATGCTGTGGTACTGTATGGCAGTGGTCCATGCTATGAACTTGTCCCTATAAAAACAACATTAAATCAATTTTAATGGCACTAGCAGCAGAGGACTATGGTTGTAGAGAATAGTTCTCAGGTGTGCTTTAATGTTCTTTGATCCAAGGCAGTGGTTTGGTAAGTAATATATACTGCTGAAAATGAATTTTAAAAGACTTTAAGAGAGGAAACATCAAATTCACTAAAACTTCAAGTACTGCAAAAAACGTTCTGAGGTGTTTTCAATGACCTGCATAGCACTGAAAACCTCATGTCTGTATTAAACATAGTATTAAACATCTGGCTCAGATGTTTAATACTATTACTGTGATATTACTGCTACAGAATACTCTACTATTAATTTACACATCAGCATAGATGTATCAACACATACTGCAGTCTGCCTCACTGTTTAGCCTGTTGACATTGGTTGCGCGTAAAGTGACAGAATACATTTTTTAAACTTTTTTCAAGAATTGCTGCATTTTGGTTTAATTTTGACTCATTTTACGGTTTCGTAACTCTTTCATTTGTCTTTCAGAAAACCTACAGAATGAATATGACGAATGAAGAATTGATAAACTGCACTGCTCCAAAGTGCTCTGGCCATGGTTGGCGTCACTTCCCTTGGACCGTGAAGGGTCAGCAGCTAAGTTTGTGACTCAAAGTTGAAAACAATATGAGATGATTAAACAGCTTGGTGTTGTTAGATAAGCCCAGTGCCTCGCTCAAGGACACGTTGGCAAGCGAAGTTAAATAAAGAGTGCTTTCGGCAAAGCTGACAGAATTACAATTTATGAAGTGGGAGTATAACAAATTAAACAGCACTCTCACAATAAAGTTAAAAAATAAAAATAAAAATGTTCGCTCTAAGGGCACTTCTCCAGACAAGCTTTGCTCAAGGAAACTTCAGAAGGTTAGTTTCACACACTGAGAGGTGGACGGGATAAAGCATTCAAGCCAAAGGGTAGATTAACTGAAGTCATGATGTGCGTCCAGTCGGTGGCCAAACAACAGAGAGACAAAAACAAACACCAGTGCCGTGGCCAAAAGCACTTTGGCTGCGAGTAATCGTACCGAGCTTCCTCTGTTAATGTCCTTGCCTTCACCAGAGCCCCCAGGATGCAGAATTCTCCTCACAGGCCCTTTGGTGAGGAATAATTCTACATTTCAGGGTTGAAATCTGAAAACTACACATTACCAGACAAAGAAAAGCTCCCTTAGCAGTGGTTTTCCATGTTTGGTTGCACCCCTGTAATGAACACGCACTTTAAAAGATATTTCTGATTCAACATTGCTGCTTTTCTTTTCATGGTGTTTACGCTTTATTAGCTGGTTGTTTTATTCCTTCGAAAAAATACTCCACCTTGAGAAGCCATTTAGTTGAGTACTGAGTTTTAAAATACGTCTTTTAAGACAAAATACTGCGTGAGTTAATTCCATTAATTTCAAGTGGAAATTCATTGGGTTTAGCTTTTTCCTTCATTAAGTTGAAATGGGCTGAATTAGAGCGGATCACTAGTGTCAAGATAATGTCACTTGATTAAAGAAAATGCAGACCGGTTTGCATCAGGGTTAAGTCATCACACCGCTCCAATTTGCTCCTCTTATTTTAATGAAAATGGGAGTTTATGAGTCTGTAACAGACTGAACGAGTTACGGTGCATTACATGCATTGTTTGGTGAAATTGAAAACCACATTAGAAGAACATGTCAGAGCTTTAACAATGCTTTTACCAGCATGTAAAAGTCTCATAGACCTTTTATGTTGAATTTTGTATTAAGAGCTCTACAAATCAGTTTGCGGAGTTTGGGATTTGTCAGAGCTAACTGTGCTATTTATTCCGGGTTGATGGGAAAGGTGTTTGAGGTGGAGAGGAGTCGCGAGGTGGATTAAAGGTGAGGGAAGGTGAGCTTGTGTGCAGTGCAGAGCATCCAAGTGATATAATAAGTGTTTGAAGCAGACACTTCACATTGGGACAGACTTATTGATCTGTAAAAACGGAGTGTATGCTGCAGTGCTCAGAGGTTAAGAAGCAGAGAAACAAAGAGCCGGATCAGATTGAGGGAATGAGAACCTAAGAATCATTCATCACCTGAAAGTCTTGCATGTGTGATGGAGAGCAAGAGAGAGACAGAGAGCTTGCTGGTCGAGTCAACAGCAGTGATGTGAGGATCTCTGGCTGGTTTGACAGTTGAGGCAATTACAGTGACGCTGCTGCAGGCTTAAAGCAGCTCTGACAGGCAGGCTCACACATACATACTGACTATCTATCACTCTATGTCTCTGGACCCTCTTTCTCCATCTCAACACAGCACTCCCTGTTTGCTATCACCTCTGATTTAATTCACCTGTCGGCTTCCTCCATGAACATGCCATCTATTACTTTAAATAGCTCAGTTTTTCCTTTTTAAATTGCCCATAATGAGACATAATGACGCATATCCGCACAATTTTCAGGTGGAAAAAAAAATCATATGTCCATGATGTTAACCATCTGGTTACACAGCTTGACCACCACATACTATTTAAAATTTTATTTGGCATAAAGTAGCATCATGTTTATCACACTAAAGAGGCAATGGGGAGTTGTGGGGAGTGTCTGAGCGGGATGCTGGAACTTGTATGATAATGTGTACAAAACTGCAAAAAAAAATCTGTCACTTTCAGCAGTTGGCAACAGAAAGCTTCAGGAAAAGCCAATGTGATGCATTATCATGAATATGACTGGGATGGATGGATTTCATAATAAAATTGCCATGAAGATCGATTAACAGCTGAAAAATTGTGGTTGAGGGTTCATACAATTTCAACTTGATTAACTTTGGATAATTTATGTGTTGGAGGTAGTCTGGAGGCCAGTGTTAATGCTGTGTGTTTTATTGCTGCTCTTTGAATAATGATGTTCTTAATTTATGAATGTGTCTTGTGCTCATGTACTTGAGGTATATGCCTTCTCATGTGGGCTTTGGAATTACTTGTTAAGTCATGAATGTGAGGAAAATCATGTCTTAAAAATGTTTTGAACAGAAAGGATGGCCATGAAAGTGCCTTTCTGCTTCTCTCTACACTTAAGAATCAGTAATGATGACAAGCCTGTTAATGGAAATTTGTGTAAATATTTCAGTAGTTAGAAACTTTAAAAAAACAAACAAAAAAAAAACTATTTGACCATTGACTCTAGGGATGCCAATGTTGGTCACTTTGGTCCCGACTGAATCATCCCAGCTGTTGAATGAATTGCGGTGAAATTAACTTGTTGATCCCCTGACTTTTCTTTTTGCACCGTTATCTGATCAAAATTTCAATTATGCCTCCAAATATACCAGCAGAAGTAATGACATTCCCATCTCCCGTTCTCATCTTCCTCAGCTGTACTTTGTGTTTAGTGCTAATTGCATGCTGGCACGTTTAGTTAAGATGGTGACCGTGGTAAATATTATACCAGCTAAACATCTGCATGTCCATTGCATGAGTATTGTCAATGTGAATATGTTAATACGCTGATATTAGCATTCAGCTCAAAGCACAGCCAGTCAGAGGTGTTAGCATGGCTGCAGACTTTTACCACTCTTCTCACTTCTCAGTTTGTACATTCTCGATTCCTTTCCCTGCCTCCTTTCCTCACGTCTCAGTCCCTCCCATTTGAAATGCAAGCGGAGGAGGCAAGGAAGAGACATGAGGAGAGAGGAGTGAGGGCAACAGCCATTTCACAAAATGAGACTTTGGAGCAACGTCAGTCAAATATGACATGTGGCACAGCTTCATAATGTGTCCATTGTTTTGTTACAGCCTGCCACTGTATTTTATGATACCTGTCAGATGAGCATGACAGTGTTCATGACAACTTATATATTTACTTTTTCATTCCTTTTACAACATGGCATAATGTGACAAGACTTTATGAGCATCATACTTTTTTTTATTTAACATTCTCACACACCCACACATACACATGCATGCATATATATATTTACACATATGTGAGCTGTTAACATCATGTCAAGATGTTGCAGTTACATTGGGTGCATCCCACATTCAACTAATAGAAACTTGAGTAATATGACTGTGTCATATTAATATAAATGTCATTAAGGAAAGTGGTTAGAACAGCACTTTATAAGGTGCTACACAAATGGTGAAGGGCAGAACGTTTGATTGCACATTTGATCATCTTAAATAACTAATACAACTTATGATTACAAAAGGGAAACAAAGACTTGGGGCACTATTTTTGACTTCGCCGCTGGCGCGGCGCAAAGTCAGGTCCACTGCGCCAATGGAGCGTGGCGGCGCATACTTTGGTATTTTCGTGCACTGCTGAAAGCACCGTTAAAACCACGCTGCCGTCTTGTTGATGGTGTGATATATGGCGTCATCAACCATGTTTTCAGTGGATAGCCATTATCACCTAGCAGCCACCCATGCAGAGGGATGTCTGTAGACTGTAGGGATGCTAGAATTCGCCAGGATGAACGAGTCATGTGCCGACCCAGGGAAAGTGGCATATACGTTTGTCACCAGGCAATTTGAGTCACAGATCACCAGACATCCCTGTTTCACCTGTGTACATTCAGTCAGGTTGAGTGACCATTACGCGTGCCGAACGTGCTTTTGATGTGGTCAGATGAGATACGGATCAAAATATATAAATTTAGTTCTGACTGTATGTGCTGACTCAGATAGTTGCATTGAATCATGGCTGTTGCTAATTATTGATCGCAGAGAAATGCCAGACACTGTGGAAACCTGACTGTGAGGTGTTGGTGACTTGAGCGCACAACTCCGCCGGTTTACGAAAATCCACTTGCCCAGCGGTGCCCCGCTGGCGCACAGAGTTGACCAGGTCTGGGGTGGCGAGCATTCAGCGCACTTTTGCGCCGCCGGTGCACGCCTCCATTTACCAAAATACCAAGTGCACCGTGCGCCTGCCTGCATTGCACGAAAATACCACTGTGCCGGCGGCGGTGGAGTCGAAAATAGAGCCCTTGGTTTATACATTCCAGCTGTGTAGGAGGAGACAGGAGGACGGAGAAGAGAGGAGACAAGGAGGCACAAAACAGAGAAATGACAAGAGCCATTAGACTTGTTTGTACTGACATACTCTTTTTGCCCTTGCTTTTACTTAGAGCTAATTCCTGTTTTCCCCAGGAATGATCAGTGTTAAGAAACTTCATGAAAAGCACTCGGGTTTAAGATGTCAGAACTGTTTAAAGTGTATATATATGTATGTATTGTAGAGGCATGGCTCTGGGGATGACACTGTCAGTCTGTCGGTCTGTTGGTCAGTCGGTCTGTCTACCACTTTGGTCCTGACTGAGAGTGGAAGCCCACACAGTTGCTGACATGATCTCCTCATCTTGTTAAGCCTTCACATACGCTCACACAAAAAAGCCAGACTCTTCATGCTCAGCTTCCTTCATGGCATCTCCTGGCTATCAACTATCAAAGAAAAACACGATCATTACTGCAATTAACTGTTAATGCTCAGATAAAAGCTCAGTCTCACGTCTACAGTCTAAGTCACTCAGTAGCACACACACACAAATACACGTACACACAAAAAGCTGCAGAAAGTTTCTGGTCAGGCTCCCACTTGGTTGTGTTTTTCATGGAGGAGATAGCAGGAGTCAGCAGCTCGGCTGTTATCTCTGCAATTCATTATTATTAGAGAAAACCGTCTTCCCTCCCTCTCTGCTTCCAATTCTTACATTATTCCTCTCTTTCTCGCTCACTCACGCCAACAATCCCCTGCCCCCCCCCCCCCCTCCACTCGTAGATTCATTTTGACCTTCAGTTGCGACAAGGCCATTTTATACAGCATCCATATTTGTCCAACCTGACAAGATAAGCAGGATAGAAATACATCAACATGAAATGGTTTTTTATCTCAATTCATTTCTGGGGAAAAATGGAAGACAAAGGGAAAGGGACGTCTCAGATATTCAAAAAGGAAGACAGAGAAGAAGAGAAGACCAGACTAATTTTGGCACATTTTAAGAAACATGATATCCAGGAATCCTCAGATATGCATCTGATGGAAATATTTAGAGGGAGTTAATTTGACCTTCACTGTTATTTTGTCCTATTTGCTCCTCCCTATATTCACTGAATGTCTTTCTAATTTCAGTTATGTTTAAATACTGAGTCTGTGTCCGTGGCTGAGCAGAGCATTGAGGGGTCTGTTGGTAGAGCTCAAATAATTACAGTGTTCAACTGTCAGACACTAAAAAGTACTTGCTGAGACCCTGAAATTGGACCTTATCTCAAATAAACCTACTTCAAATTTTCCAGTTACTGTTGCCTCAACATGAACAATATTTTTTGAATATGCATTTATCTATAATTTCTATTTCATACTTCAAGGGTGAGAGGATTGCTGAAAAAATGCTACTGAGAAATGCATATCTTCAACATTTATCCACAATAAAAACTTGATTAGGGTAATTTTTGTTTCATTTCCATCCCCCAGTCCTTCAGTGGGAGAGATGACACGAATTCCTAAACAGGGTTTGCGAGTCCAAACAGCAGCAGAGCAGTGGGGAGTGTGAAGTTGTGGTGTATGAAACACGCAGTGCCCAGAGATAAGTTAAATCAACGTCTAAACTCAGACTATCACTTTCCAAAACTGACATTTTGACTTGTTGTAGCAGCTTTTTAAAAAATTCCACCGTAAAATTATCTCCCATGTTTAGCCAAACACAGATGTCATGTGATCATATCAGTCCTGTGTAAATCAGCAGCTCAGTTAATTCTGGTCGTATTTTCTTTTAACATCTGTTTTCTGTTGTCAGACAACTGAAGTATGAAATCGGATCGCGGCTCATAACTCGTTGAACAGCTGTGCGGTGAAATGGGCTACAGTGACGTTTAAAAGGTCAGCCACAAAGCATCTGTTTGATCTAAATGAGCAGAAAATGTGTATTTATCCTTGTAATACTAAAGTGGACAAAATAACTCTAAACTATACTTTTTGTGTGACTGCTGAGGGACAAATGCTTCACTTCTGAAATGCTGACGCTACACAGAGACTTGACATCATTTCTGGCAGATAAGCTTTCGAGTAAATTTCGAGACATCACTTGCACCTGTACTTTCTCAACTAGACACTTTGAGTTATTTTCTCGCATCCTCAATTTGTAGGAACATTTTGCAAAACACATTTTAAGGCCTTTTGTATTTTGAGTGCCATTTTCAGCTCCCAAAGTGGCATTTTAGCTCTAAAGGCCACACATGAATTTTGAAAACAGTGACTTGTGACATTGTACTTAAATATTGGATGACCAAAACATCAGCTTGCCTCTTGTGCTTTCAAAGTCAGCTTAGCTTCATATTTCTCACTTTGAGGTTGTTCAAGTGAACAGCAATGATTTCATTTTCAGAAGCTAATGCGTTTGTGTACAGTCATTACCTTAATTATGAGTAAAGCATGGCAGAAAAATACAATACTACATCAGTGATATCAGGGATATTTTGACTCTACGCTGCAGGATGAAACTGCATTCTTTCAAGAGAATTGACTTTGTTTGGTCTATTTTGAAAGCAGTGTGTGAAGCTGTTGAAAATGTTCAAATTGGGGCTTTTTAGTGCGATTTATATTTCCCAAAAGACTTGGCTGACATTCAACCTGCCCTTTTCCTCTTAGGAACTATTGAAAGACGCACCACCTTATCGCCACCTTGCCATTTGGGGAAGCAAACCTTTGACCTTTTCATGCTAAATGCTCCATCATCTGCCTCACTGCCACTGCCACCACCATCCAAACCCATCCAAGAAGCACTTTAAAAAAATTTTACATTTTAAAAACTGGTCCTGAATGATGTGTTGAGACAAAATTGAAGACAGGAACAGAGACAGCCTTTGACTTTTAGTGGTTAAATCAAGACAGAATGCAGAAATATGGCCTTTCTAAAGCCTCCTGACTTTTGCAGTGTGTGTGTGTGTGTCTGAGTGGGTGAGGGAGGGAGGGTGGTGTAGCGCGTTTAAATCGCCCCATGAATCCTGCAGGTGCAAAAAAAAAAAAAAAAAAAAAAAAGGTGAAAAGAGAAAGCCTTGGGCTGTTTTAAAAAGTTATAAAAGTCCCTGCTGAGTTACTGAGGTGGGATAGGAGAGCGTCAAGGTACATTAGAGGTTTGTCTTTGTGGAAAGAATGCGTGTGTGTGTTTGTGTGTGCCAGAAAGAGCAAGAGATAGAAGTCTGTGTGTGTGTGTGTGTGTGTGTGTGTGTGTGTGTGTATGTGTGTGTGCAGGTGTTTGATATTAAAGAGGAGGTTATGACCACTAAAGAGTAAATGCTGTACTGCAGCAACTCTGGCTACTTTGAATTTCAACCAAGAAATGCACATGTGCAAGTGTGCACTGTGCATGTGTGTGTGCATCACAGTGTGTGGGTGTGTGTATATGCACAAAGATGTTAGAATATCTTTTTTCAAATAGCATGCTTACCAGTGGTCATTTAGTCGCACACTTCTCAACAATTGGTGTCTTTTCACAGCCGTCTTTCCACGATGCTCAATGTCCTGTACACCTGTCCACCTTTACGCCACACACCGCTTGACAAATCCTTGAGTTACTCCAAAACGACTTTCAGAGGTTTTTGCTGTCCTCCTCGCTGTGCAATGTAGCTGAGGAAATGGCTAATGGCAGAGTGTGTAGGTAGAAAAAATGTCAAGCAATTTCATGCCTTTGTGCGTCCGATGGGGCGCCAAGCTGATAATTCAATCAGTAGTGAAAGACGAGCTTCACTCCTCTGCAACTTCAGCCATTCCATCCATTGTTCATTGACTTGTTTTTGCGAGAAAAGTGACAGAGTTGGAGACTGAATTTTACATAGAACAAAAGAGCAAGGAAAAGAGAGACGCAGATGGGTAGAGAGTGGATGGGTGAGAAGAAAATCTCTAAAAGTTAATTATGCTGTGTCAAGTACTGTGGTGAATAAGGTGAATGCATAGTGCCCATCTATCTGACCTGCACATCTGGTCACAAAATAACCAACATGTTCTGTTGTCTGTGTCTTGATTCATGGAACAAAGGCTCTTAATATAGTTAGATATTAAGGTATAGGTATAGGTATATTTTGACAATAACTTTTGCTTCCTTTACAGCTCAGATGTGACCTGTAGAAAATATAATTTCAAAGGAACATAAACTTGAAACCTTGATGATCTGATATCATCACTCCTGACTGATCTAATTATTTGTGTACAATATCTGTGTCTCATGGTGTCAACTCTGCATGTGCATTGTTCTACAAAGTGAAGCTCAAAGATTCAACTGTAGGAACAAGAAGAAAAACATAGATCTGAGTGGAGGTGGACTGAAAAAGGATAGATTGCACAAAAATGGAAAAAGTAAAACGAAAACACCTCCATATATTTTTGTCCATCTCTCACTCTGACAAAACTTTAAACAACTGAAGCAAAACGTACTTTTCTTGTGCAACTGTTGCAGTAATATATCTACATCTTTTGAAGGCTAATTTGTCCCGTGAGGAAAGCCGTTACCACTGAACTATTTCCACACCAAGACACAGTCACTTGCTGCTTTCAAAACAAAAAAAAGAAAGAAATGAAGGAGTCTGAAAAGAAAAAAGTTTCTTGCTTTTCTTAATGCTTTAACACTTGAACAAATACAGACAAACAGAGAAATGTATATATGTGTATTTGCTTTTCTGCCAATTGTAGATGTGCGGTCTGAAAAGCAGTGGGACAGTCTATGCTTTGCTTCATTAGGACTGTCTCAGTATTTCATACAGCAGAGCCTGACAGAAAACAAACTCAAGCAGAGGAACATTAGAGCTCCCTGACGCAGGCCAGAAAAACACTACAATGCAGGCAGTCTGTGTGGTGTGTGTTTCCTTTACTCATCTGCAGCAACAGCCTTTTTCTGGTGTAAGAAGTTAGATGGGAAGACATTAATGTGACAGAAATCATATTCGGCTTATTCAAAATTACACCACAGGCTCTTGCTGCATTCCTTGTTATTCAATATACTTCAATGGTACTAACTCGTATTTCTCTAAAGACTGAATTTGAACTTTAATGATCCCTGTGGGATAGCTGGGTACTTGCCGCATAGAGAGTAACATAGATAAGAACAGAACAAATACAGAGTACTGAAGATAATTTGATCAGTAATTGCCACAGCAGAACATGCCAGGATTAAGACAACAGATAAAAAACTAAGAGGAAAGTGTCTCACTGAGAGATTCACAGGGTGGAGGCGTATCTGCAACTGTAACTGTGCAACATTAGCTGTTCATGTTATTGGTTTTACAGATAAAAGAACATATGTTGGGAAATGAGACTGTGAATGTCACTCTGCTCCCATAAAAACAGATAACCTGCCAATGGAAAAGGCACCTAACTTCAACTCTTCCAATGTAACATTGTTACGTGCGTGCGTGTGTGTGTCAGCCTGCCTTCCTCCTGTTCCCTCTCAGCTCTGCCTTCCTCCTCCCTCTACCTGCTACACACCTGTGTAACATCACAGGCTGGGCTGGAGAGGGGAGGAGGTAATGAAACTGGGCAGAGTGCAGAGGGTGGGAGAGGCAGAGACAATGGCAGCCACATGGCCGCTTCTTGCAGTGGTGAGAAGGTTCTTTTTTCTGTTTCTTCCTTTTCACCAAGTAGGGGTTTTCCTCCCTTTTTCCTCCATGCACGTTTAGGTGCTGGAGGTTTGTTGTGTTAGTTTGTTGTTTTAGTTTGGGCTGGAGATTACTGGTAGTTCAGTTATTCGTCTTTTGGTTTAGGTTCAGTTGGCTTCTTGTGTTCTTTTTAGGTAGTTTAGGGGGAGACGCTGGGGGCGACGGCCCATTGCGTGGCTGGTCCTGCATCTCTCCTTCTTTTGTTCATTTTGGCCAGGGTTTCCAGCCCCTTTTGTTTTTTTTTTTTCCTTTCGTTTGAGTTTTTGTTTCCCTTTATTAGTGTTTCTCATTGTTATCATTATCACCACTGGTTGTGATGGGGGGGATTAATAAAGCTTGTGGGTTCTTCCACATCTTTCTTTTCCAGAGTGTCATCCGTTTTTGTTATATGTTGCGGCCTCATGCCCTGAGCCTTGGTTCCTACATGGTGAAGCCGTAACAAACATACAGAAATCACTGCCTTGACAGCATTTTGTGCAGTTAACATGAAAAACAAACAAACAAAAAAAAAACAACTTGTGGCATAAACAAAATCAAATAAAACATTGCCAACATAAATCATCAATGGGAAGCACAAGCCAGAGATAAATACAGTGGAGGTGGAGGTGGTGGGGGTAGTATTTTGATTTTTTAGCTTCCACATCTTTTAAACAGGAGGTGGAGGGAAATATGACTATGGCTGTAATTTCTAATTCTAAACTTTAGCCAGAGTAAATATCTATGTGTGTGATACTATGTGTAATACATTGATAGAACAAATGAATACTTACAATGAAAATAATGCAGGAGAGGAAGAAAACATGCACTGTAGACCACTTGAGAAGGAAGAAAAGAAATGGAACAAAAGGCTGACAGAGATAGACAGATAATACTGGGTAGTTCATACTCTCCCCCTAGTGGACAGAAAGAGGAGAAAGAAAAGAGGAAACGCATTAAGCGACAGAAGCAGGGATCAGGAGAGAGCGCATGGTGGATTGAAAAGGGGGAAGCAGAAAGATAGTGTGTTGAGGGTGGGAAAAGAAAGCTTAAGCAGAGACAAAGGGAATCATAAGATCAACTCTGTGCTTTTCTCTCTTTCTCTGCCTCATTGCCTGCCCTCCCATAGTCATGCTACCAGTGTTTCTCTGATTTCTCCTCCTCATCCCTCACCTCCTGACTGGATTAACTCTCTCTCCAGTCTCTCCCTATGTAATCTCCTCCCCACAAAAAAATGACCTTTGACAAGGTTAGCTGAATATTGAGTTGTTAGATGTCGTGTAGCAACCGGTTTATAAAGTAATTATTATTATTCATGTTTCTTTTTACTTTCCTGCCTTGAATTTCTATCATGAAGTAAGATTTTCTCCCAATAGTCTGCAACACAACACAGCTGCTTGTTGTGTTGGATTAGGAGCAAGTGTGTGTATGCATACAAGATATTTGAATATCTGTGAGTCTGTGTGTGTGTGTGTGTGTGTGTGTATTAATGTGAGTGTGCGTGAGTTCTGTGTTTTCTAATGTTATTTAAAAGCTGTGATTTCAGTGTCGAGCCAAATCAGCCTCGAGCCATTTGTAATAGCCTTTATCCACAGTGGAACATTTGGCTGTGTCTCGAAAATCTGATATTAACAGCCGTCTATCACAGAAACACACAAGAGCTGCGCGCGCACACAAGCACACACACACACACACACACACACACACACACACACACACACACACACACACACACACACACACACACACACACACACACACACACACACACACACACACACACACGCACACACTTAAATTCACACACAGAACAGATGTGTGACAATATGGCGAGACTGCTGAATATTTACTGGGTGTTGTTTCCACGTATACCCCCTCAAGATGTGTACAACAGCATCCAATGATAAATAGCAGTTGATAAACACTAACTAACAAAGACAAACAACAATCAACAAAGACAAACAATGACAGAACAACAATGGATACAGTTTACTGAGGCGGTGTTCCAAAGCTCTGTTAACTCATTAAAAAAACAAAATTTACTCTAGTAGGAAGCAGTGTCTTATGGGAGCAATTTGTTACCTCGGAAAGGAGCAAGGAGACATCCACGGTAACATGGTGAGTGTTGCACATACTGTTTACAGCAAGTATTGTGCACTTTAATTCCACTTTCAATGTAACTTTTGGTTGACAACAATCATCAGAGCAACTTACAACAGCTACTGAGAGGTACATGCCAAAGATGGGTTTCGAGTGGAGTGAGCTGAAAGGCCAGTGCATCTCATACAGGCACTAAAGGGAACCTTTTGTATCTGTATGTGACACTGAGGGGCATGAAAAAGCGCTGGTATGTGACACGCTGGGAATGAGACCAGGCTTGCACGCCTTGCTGACCTATACTTACTGCAGGTGAATTACTTGTGTGTTGTGTTAGCTTGTGTTGTTTGTGGTCACTGACTTAATGCTGGTTAAAGGTAATTAAATTAAATTATAATAGGTAGTACTGGTTCAGTAGAATTTTCTAGCTGAGTGTTTCTCACTCTACTGCTATTATCAACATGTGCTACATGTGCTGAGTTATGCTTGCCTTGGTGGTTTTTCTGTGTTGGGTAGGAATTGGCTCATTCCCCCACCACCTCTTTGGCCATCTTATCCCTCGGACTACGGCCATTGCTGGTTAATGACAGAAACTCAATCTTGAGGTCAATTATGCTCTCCATTTGTAACGTCTGCTTGGGCCTTCTCAGCCCAGAGGATTGCCATTGTTACAATTGGCTTCGTCTAGTGATTTTATGTGTTCTTATTCTGTACTTTCCTACTGCACTTATGTAACCTAATGTATGTCCTTATTCTGTTCAGAACTGTGAGATAGCATGACTGGTGAAAGCCAGATTTGATAACAGAAGGCAGATGACCCTTCTCTTTTCTGTCAGTAAGGTCTGTCACATTAGATACACGCCTAAACAACACTCACACACAGGTTGCTTATCACATCCAAGGACAAGATGTGGACAGTAGTTGGGCTGTCCACGTCTTGGTAACTGGCCAATAACATTCGGTCGAATAAGTCCAACTTCTGTGCGGGGCTGACTCAGCCCATGAAGATACAGTAAATGTGAACTTTTATCAGAGATCTGGGCTCACTCCGACAGAGTTCCTGCGAGAGCTCTGTCATTCTGAGCCCAGTGCTGCTATACTTTACCTGTGAACTCAATAAATACTACAATAATACAGCAGTGAACTGAAGATTTCTCCAGTCTGTTCTTGGGCTTCCAACAAAAGAATTGGGGCTAACACCATGACTGATGTCCATCACCGTACTTGGCATCAAACAACTAAGGCAGGCACTGACAGATAATGCTTGAATTAACTGGATTTGTATGCTGTTAGCAGACAGGGCAGCAAAGTTGGCCACGTCTAACAGTAGCATTGCTGAGACTTGCTTACCTCCTTCAGGAATGCTTGCATCCAGTCCCCTTCAGATTCTAAGTGCCACAGACACATGCAGGGTGACACTTCCAACACTAAGAAGAAACAGAAGTGTGACAAACCTTTGGCTCTTAAAGTGGACACATTTGTCTCTGGGTTTGCCCAGATTAAGGCTCTTCTTCTTAATTTACAGCCTAGTGGCCACTACACTGCTACTGGCAACCACTCCACCTGTCCAGGCTATGTCAGAGGGAGACTTATTTACATGTATTGACTTCAAGGATGCTTATTTCCATGTGCCAGTAGCACACCACCACAGACAGTTCCTTCATTTTACCTTTGAGGGACAAGTGCAGCACTTTCAGGTGCTCCCATTCAGGCTCTTGCTTGCTTGTCCCTTTGTATTCTATCAAGTGCAATGCAGCAGCATTTTCCAAGTAAGGAAATATTTGCAAGCTTCTAGCCTGCAGATATTTCCTTTGATTGGTTGATAAATATTTTGAGCCAGGAGGAGGCAATCTGCAACAGAAAGGCTCTTATGGTCCATGTGACTCAACTACAACAATGAGGGCCTCTCCCTGTCCACAGAGGGTGGACAACATTCTCAGCCTCATCTCTCATTTTCAGAGAGGCACAAGGCTGCCATACAGCCTTGTCCCATGGCTGCTGGGGACATTGACAGCAGCAATGGCAGTCATCCCTCTAGAGCTCTTTTCATTGCGTGTCTTGCAGATCCGGAGAAGCAGTTTGAGCCTTGACTCCAAGAGGTACCAAAGCAGGATGATGGTGGTCTCAAGCCAGTGCCTCCAGTCTCTGGAACCCTGGAGAAACAAAACTTTTCTGTGCTATGCTGTTCCCTTGGGCTCACTTCCTTCTTTCAGGGAGACAGTGTTAACAGATTCCTCCCTCTGCAGCTGAGAGGCTGTGGGAATCACAGGGCAGTCACGGGGACCTGGAGTCCTCTGCAGTGGTTCTGGCATATACAGGTACTGGAGCTGTGTGCAGTACAATTGGACCTCAGGCATATATCTCCTTTTTTGGAAAGGCAACATGTCTTTGTTCAGTTAGACTTCAACTGATTATCATGTGAATTATCAGGTGGTTCAAATGATTCGGGAGAGGTATGGCAGAGTGGAAGTCAAACTATTGGCCTCAGAAATGTTGACACATTGTTCGCTGTGGTTCTCCCTCTCAGACCCAGATTGGCCAGTTTGTCCTGCACCAATGGGGGTACATTTGGATCCTCAACCAGATTGCATTCAGCTACATGTTTGGCCCCTGAAGGCTAGATTCACTACTGCATTCTTCCAATTAGGCTGTGGTACAGACCATACTTAATGCTCAAACATCCTCAACTCATGAGCTATATGCCAACAAATGGAAACACTTTTCCAATTGGTGCAAGGATCAGTAAGTGGACCTCAAGCATTGCTCTGTGCCTGTTTTGCTTACAAGAAGATTCTGTCGGAAAGGACTGCTGAGTTCCATGCCCCTTTATCAAGTTGCTTGGGTCACTCAGATCACATATGTGTCTTTGTTAATAATATGTCACAACCTTGTGCACTTTCACACAATTCCAGGTATTACATAGCATCTCTGGCAATCACCCAGAATTCATGGAACCTCAGATATATTTGTAACTCTGTTCTAGAAACAGGTACATGATGGAATTGTAATAAGCTTCTGTATCTCTCTTTACCAAGAAAGTGAAGCACATTACACCAGTCCTTAAATCACTACGCTGGCTTCCCAGTGTAGTCAAGGGACAGATTTATTTCAAAATTCTTTTACATGTCTATAAAGCACTAAATTGTCTGGGGCCTAAATACATGTCTGATTTCTTGTTAGTTAAGAATGGCACCCAGACCCCTCAAGTCATCTGGGATAGATTTACTCAGTGTTCCCAAGATCAAGACCAAGCAAGGTGAAGAAGCTGTTAGTTTTGATGCTTCCCACCTGGGGAAGTTTCCTGGATCGCTGACGTCTTATAACCTCAGCTCATTTCAATCAAGGCTTAAAACATCATTATTTAACGAAGCTTTCCAAAAAATTAGACACATAATGTATTATTTGGAAGTATTTATTTGCTTGCTTTTATTTCTATTGTCTTTAAAATGCAATTTTAACCTTTCCTTAATGCGTTATTTGTTTAATGTATTTCTATGCCCCTGCAAAGCACTTCACACACAAAGAACTGCCTTGTGTCTGAATGGTGTTATAAAAATAGAAACTTCTTTGCTACTTTGCTTCTTCATCTCATTATCTTTTACTTCTTTATGCTCACAAACCAAAACTGAACTGTGCAACTACAGAGTTTCTTGTTCATAATGAAGAGCTATAATTTTAGTCCTCACTCTGATGTGCTCTCTCTTTGTGCTTTGTCTGAGATACAATCAGTTCTGTCCTTGCAATGTTTTAAACTCCCTAAAAAAGGGGTCTGACAGTCACGATCCTCAAAGAAAAGCTGAGATACAGGCTATGCAGATATTAAATTATCAAGGGTATCTTAAACCGTTTGAATTGGATTTATTAACTTGTATCCCCAATAATGTGTGACACAGCTGTATTTTAGTGGAAAATATAAATATCAGATTGAGATGCTCAGTAGTAACTGACTACTACCAGGACAGGGAACATCCCTACAAGTCACATCCTTATCACATCAGCTTGTCTCCCCATAATATAGGACACTTATTTCAAATGTCCACATCTGGGAAAAAGCACTGCTTCAATTTGTAGAACAAGACACTCCGGCAAATACACAAAAGCGCACACAGAAATTCAGATACATTATGGATCGTTCCCATAACTGTGCTGGCTTGTTATTCAGCTTGCCTTCCCTCTCTCTCTTTGTTCTCACTGATTTCCCTGTGTGTCTAATCAATAAGAGAAAGAACAGAGCTGGGCAGGGCTGATTGTCCTTGTTGTAGCAAGAAAAAAGGAGGTGTTGAATGCATCCAAAATCCAATCACAGGACAGCAAATTGTATGAGCTTTGGTTTACCTGATATGTGACAACTCCAGTGTGCGATAGAAAATTGTGGAAGACAAATGGCACTCTGAATTTCTCTAGAGCTGGCGCTGCTTGTGGTGATCACTGTTCAAAGCATGAAAGGAATGGAAAGAAGGAGAAACATGACAAAAACTTGTTTTTTTTTTTCTGCCAAAACTTGTAATTGATCCCTGTGTCATATCAAGTTGACCCTAAGCATAAAAACACTTGTTCAAAAGCCATCATGCAAGTGAACTGCTATTCTTTAATGGAAGCTCATGCGTGAAGAGAAGCTTTTCCCAAAGGCACAGTTCAAAGAGATTGTGGCTCATTCTAAAGTTTAATGATTTCCAATTACTTTGACACAAACCCGACTTTTTAATCAAAAAACAGCTAGGGGCGGGCTTACTGTCTTTTTCAGAGCTAATTAGGTGGTGTACATTGCCATCCACACCATGCTCCTCCATCTGGCTGATTACTCTGCTCTGAGACTCCTTAAAAATTTGCGTGGGAAGTGGACCTAATTCAGATTACATTGTTGTTTCTACAAGGCATTTGAGGATTGTAACCTCAATTAAAAGCAAATGTGAAGTATACTTCTCTAATGTGAAGGTTCAAGACACTCTGGGTTATTTGTTCAACCTCTGACTTAGGGCCATTGAAGTGTTCAAGATAATGAGGGTGCCATGTGCTTAGAATCACAATTTTTTTCTTTTTACTCTTGATGCCTGTACCCACTGGCTTTTAGTCTATTCAAGAAGAAATGCTCCAAAAATGTTTTTTCATTAAAACGAGAATATTAAGTTAAATTAAAGATATTTTCTGACTTCAATGCCAATGTAAATTGATTGTAAACTTATTCAAAGTTGAGTGAACTGGTGGATGTGTGGTTGAGGGAGGAGAGGAAAATGGAGACCACAGGATGAATAATTTCCACAATTCCTACTTCAAGGGCTTGTGAAATTTTAGAGTCTATAATTGGGTTAAATTGGAAGTACCCCTAGGACCCAGGACCATTAAGTCCTGTTAGTAGTCATGTCATTTAGAAAGCAACTACAAAGAAGCATATAAAAGAACTTAGAATCAGAAAACTGCAGCTGATTATATATTATATAGAAGGTTAGAAAGATGACAAGATATGATGAGCTGGGAGAAATGGCTGACACAAAGGTCAAAAAAGAGCATGGTTATTTTGAAATGTTGTAATTCAGTCTTTTACTTGTTAAGATGGAGAGATGAATAGTAGAAATGGGGGCAAAGGGGGATGCCCTTGATTTTGTCTAAAAAGCATTTCTCTTATGCCCAGTCCACACATGCACATATATTTATCCCTATTAAATTGTGAAAAATAATAGATAAATAAAACTAAAATAAAATAACATAACATAGAATAAAGCAAGACAAAATCTGGTCCACATAAGCACTGCTTTAAAAAAGTCTCTGTCCAAAGGAAAATGCAAAAATACAATTGAACACTGTCAAGAGCATGCCGAGAAGGCACTGTGTCGTGGGAGTGTTAGACTCTGCAGGAGTGAACCTCCGCACTGCATTTTAACACTTTTGTTCCTCAAGATAGTGGAGGAGTAACTGTACATTCATGTGTTAACATGTAAAAAGTCCTGTTACAATGGTTAGAACCAACAATAATTTGGCTATGTTCACTATACACGCATGAAATATTGCTTCACAAGGCAATATTTTTATACTCTTTTGTATATAATGTATATAGTATGTATATTGATTTTATTTTGGGTCTGTTTATTGTCTGTTTTTCTACCTCTCCTTTTTATTCTTGCAGTTGTAACAAGTAAATTTCCGCAGTGTGGGATCAATAAAGTCTTATCTTATCTTATCTTATCTTATACAAACAAAGGAGATAACGGGGCACATTGCATCACAAGCCAAGACCTCAGTTTTTCCTGTTGATGCAAGTTTCTGAATACTTTGACTCTGGAAGGAGTTTTCCAAAAGGTCCATTTTCAGTAGACCTAAAACACAGTTTTTTTTGTGAAAACACGTAGAAAAAGCTGTGTTTAAAAAAATACCCATGTATGTGCGGACTAGGCTTCAGTGTTGAGGATGCAGTGCCCTGCTGGTTATCATTCTTGCTACTGAGCCTACGTTTACATGTAGCAGGGTATTTTGGAAAACAGATATTTTGGCCCCTCTGTTTTCAAAAATACCATTGTGCACACAACATTGTTTTCAAAAATGTTGTCGTTTACATGAACCCGGATAAACACGCAGTTGAGTGCATCATAAGTATGCCAAACCTATGGGTGCGAGTGTAAACATAGGTCGCTCACATGACGTCAAGTATTCAGTCGCACGTTGTGACGTTTTGGAACCTAAAATGCCGTTTAACCCAGTTTACACGCCGACAAATAACCAGCGTTTTCAGAAATCTCCACTTTGGCCGGAGTTTTTAAAAATAATCATTTTCCGTGAAAAAAAAAACTCTGTTTGCGTTTAAACTAGAGGCCAAACTGCATGAAAATGTATGTGTTCTCCCTAAGTGTAAATGGGGTCTTAGTCAGCTGCTGTTTTACACCTGGGACACCAGGTGAGTGCAATTAACAGCAATTACTTGGATACTAAAAAAACCCAGCAGCACTTCTGAGGATTGGGATTGAAAACCACTGGACTACACAATGAAAAGGACAGAACAAATGGATGTAGACAGATCAATTGCCTCCACCAAAGCGGGGTTGACCTCACCATGGGATCTGGTTTAATTTGGGTGGAAACACACTGTAGAGGGGAGGATAGAGAAAAAGAACAAATTCACCTTTGACTCTGAGGGTTTGACCATGTGAAGGGTCTTGAGCGCAAATGATAAGAAAAAAAGCTGCACGAATATAAAATAAAAGCCACAAAAGTGGGGGGGGGGGTCAAACAATTTCCCAGTCTTATAAATTACTCTCGTTGCTCTCTTTGTTGGGTGTTTTCCACATGGGAAAGGGTTATGGATAAAGCAGCTTGGCATAAATGGATTGCAACTTGTATTTCATTCATAACTTACCAGAATTTGTGTGGAAAATGGTGTGTTCTTGCATAAAGATGAATGTTAGATCTGGCTCAACATGTGAGGATTACTGTCCTTACTGTGGTCTCAAGCCCAGTTTTTATCCTACAGTATGCTACCTTTTCTAAATGAAATCCTTTCCCATGCCCCTGAGTCCGGTAAGGCTCAGAGTTCCTCTGCAGTCCTTTTTAACATTCCTGGATGGAAGGATAGATATATGCATAGAAATAGAGTGAAGGATAGGGGGAAGGGGCACAGAGCACAAATCCTTCTCCGATGCCCTTGCCTGTGTTCGGGCTAACTCCCCCTGGAGAGCGCTCTCATGACCCCAGGACTTGGAGAGAGAAGAGGGCACAGAGGGAGGGATAAGAGGATGAAAGAGTGGATAGACACAGGGAGATATTGACTGTGCAGCAGCTTGTTTCTCTCTGCTGTGGAGCCAAGCATCAGATGAAGACCTGAGGTAACCCAATGTCCAGTAGCATCAGTGCGGTGTTGCTGAGTGAGACTCTTGAAAGTTTCTTTGCTCAGTTAATTGGTGATTGATTTTTGTGTCTCTGTCAAAGTCGTGCTTTTCCTGCTTTTGTAGTGGTGCTACAAATGGTGCAGACGCACACCCAGGTCATCTGCTGGATTATGTATGTTGTGGTCAAGGTGACTGCTGTGCTACCACTCCTTTTGATTATATATTTATTCTGCTCCAATCACTATCATTATTTAACCTGCTACCCTGAGACATTGTATCTTTCATTTCAAACTTTTGGTACTGCCTATTCAGCACCTATATTTCCCATGGAGGAGGATCTCTTCTTCAGTGGTCTTCCAAAGAAAACTCTAATCCCCCCCACTTAACTTCTTTGGAAGGTTTTACTTGCCCAGTTGAGCAGTTGTCTTATTGTCCCCTTATCTAATGTCATTCATTGGAGCCTCTTTGAGCCAGTAGCTACTGTGTTAAAGGGCAACAGAGATAAACACGACAGTGTTTCCTGTTTGACCTTTCTCTGTTTCTGAACTTTTGGTGACCTAAACATATGAGATGACTGTCAGTGATATCTGTTGTGAAATGTGAAGGTTGCTGCCTCATAAAGGAAGAGGATCCAGATTGTGTAGACGTGTCATTGCAGACATGCCCTTACTCTAAATTTTATGGGTTTGAATCAAACTGGTTAACATTCCCTAAGTGATGTTTTAAATGCTTTGGAATGACAACTCCTGGAAAGTAGTTACATGTGAAATGAATGTGGATGCATGTTACTCTGTGAATAATACAAAGTGGAAGCAAGTGGAACCAGTACAGATGCTGGAAAGATGCACCTGAACAAATGTAATGTAAAATGCCATATGGAAATGGTTCAAAGAGTGCTGAAACACACAATGTGTAGAGAGGAGAAACCACACAGTTGCACCTTATGGACACAAAGTGGACCTAAACAATGGACTTTGAAACAATGAGACTCAAGTACGCTGGTGAAGGTTTTGACAGTTTATTGCATGTTCTAAGTTTTGTAATAAAGTAGAGGAAATTTGAGCAGAGAGAATCATGGTTCACGACTTCTTTCCTCTGAACATCTTACCTGTTTTTCAGGGGGTTTGAAAGTTATTGAACCTGATCCTTCTTGCTACTGCTGTCCTAATCTTTGAGACCTGTAACATTAACACAGAGGATGGGTACAAAAGAAAGAGCCTTGGGGACTAGAACCTAGATAGAACTAAAATAGGATTTAAATTAAAAGGATGCAGATTACAGCTCCATCAAGGCTGTCTGGCTGCCCGGCTGTCAATCTAGCTTTCTCGCCACTCGTCCGTCTGTTTTGCTGTCCTTAGTTTTTTTTATAGGCTGATTGAAGTTCTTCGCTCTTTACCTCAATCTCTGTCTACACCTTTAGCAGTTTGCTGTCAGTGTTTATTGAGTAATTTCAGGACTCACATCACTCATTTCTCAACCATCACTATTTGTATTTTTTAAACACTGAGACATTCTCACTTTCTTACCTCATCTCAAGTGTATTTCACTGCGACACTCTTTTCTCTCCTCTCTAACCTCGCTCTCTCTCGCAAACTTACTCAAAGATCTAATTTTAGAGGTCCGTAACGATTGACAAACAACAACAAAATAACATTTAATCAATTATTGAACACATCTCTTGTGACCGGGCCAGCATGAACCTGAGGCAGACAAGGCTCAGACAGTTAGTCCATATTTATTTCTGACTCATTTACACATTTACATTAGCTATAGAAATCATGTGCTTGAGAAAAACGAAGCACATTCTGTTTTTGCGATTTAGGAGCTGATAGCAAATTCTCCGCTGTAAAGTTAACGTGCTAACTCAGCAGCAACAACACACAACACTCTGTGTGGGAGTTAATGTCACGTGACAAACATGTCAGCGATAGGGAAATAAGCCACATTAAAACCACATTCATCTGAAAACAGGCTGTGAATGATCTCCAGCCACACTGGAAAAACAGACATTGTTTGAAATAATGTGGTGTACCCCTGTCAATTTTTTTTTTTTGTACTGTCTAGTCAAAACATACATACTGTAAAGCGTTGAGGCAAATGCTGGTTGATACTATTTTGTATCTGTTCATGATGTGGTAAATCTTCTGGAAATGTAGTTGTAGATGTTGATTAATTCATGTACAGATAAAGTAACCAACAGTTGATGCCTGTTTTTTGCTCATTCACAGTCATATCACACAAACCTGAAAAATGACAATCTGTCCCCCATATTTCCAATTATCCATTGTCCAAGAAATACCGTCATCCTTGCATTGGGGAACTTTCCTCGTAATGCTGCATTCACACTGTTGTGGTTTTGTAGTTAAGTGCTGCCTCAGCCACATGTTGTGCTGATAGTGAAAAGCAGTTTTGTTATCACAGTCACTTGCTGGAGTCGCTGCTTCTATCAGTAAACTGTACAAGCAACAACTAAAAAAAAAAATAAAAATAAAAATAAATGGCTTATGTACTCCACAAACATCCACTACCAACTTTTCCAGAGCTACTTCCTCCATTTTCAGTCTGTTTGTTGTTGTTGTTGCTGGCTGCCTAAGTATTGTCAATCTGCGCTTCTTTTTTTTTCATGTTATTTATTCAGTCACTGTCATGAATGCCTCTCAAAGATGTCGAAATGCGTTGCTTTAAAAGATGCAAGGCACAGCACTTTTCTTCCAAAGCGACTGCTTTCTGTCTGCCTCCCAGCCGCTCCCTGTGCATTTTAAAGTGGAAAGTTTGAAAAAAGCAGAATAGTGTGAAGACGGCTTACAGTGGCGATCACACCAGAGGCTTTGAAAAGGCACGGCAGAGCATTCCTGGAGTGTTCTCTGCAAAGCAGACTGCTGAGTGTTTCATTTCTGTGCTACTAGCAGAATCCAGTTTTAGCTCTGTGTGTTGTGCATTCATGTCTCTTTAGCATCAGTCACATCTGCTATCCATGGCAAGGCTGCGGAGGAATTTTCAACAACGCTGATAGAAATTGTCACTTCTATGAGATTATCATATTACACTCTCAACACACTCAAAACACACTCAAAATACATTTGCCCAAATATAACTTGTCTGGTGCTATCTTTCATTTATGCTTTTCAGTCTGTTGCACTGCTCATTTTGTCCTGTAAAATATGAAAAAGCTTATTTAGCTAATAACTGTACTACAAAAGATGCCAATCGACCTGTAAAGTATCTTTGATACAAATTTCCTGACCTGTACTTTATCGTGTAAAGTGTGTACCATCTATCTTGCTTTGTTTCCCTCTTTTCCTCTTGCCCTGGCTCACTGTTAAACTGTAAGATAGATCATTAGCTTTAAATGGACTTCAATCCGCTCATTACATGTCCCATTTACCCTCACTGCATAACGCTCCACTTTTCATAACGAGACTGAAAAAAGGGGGGAGACAGAGGCAGAAAGAAGAAATGCACATGTGGGAAGGTCTAGACAGAATGAGAACGAGAAAGACAAAAGTGTGTACGTGAATAAGAGAGTTAGTCAACAAGAGAGAGCAGAGAGATGAGCACAAAGATATCATGAAAAAGAGAAAGTCTGTTCCAAATGGAAAGGGACTCAAATCATGGGTGAAAAAAAGTGCATCTGAATTTGGAAAAGCTGAGCTGTACTTTCTTCTGATGTTGATGCAAGTTCTACTAGTAATGTGACATATTGATTCATATTGAATATACCTCAATTGAAAACTGAAAAAAACAAACAAAACAAAACAAAAAAAACCATCAGCGCTTCAGCCCGTTGTTTCTTTCCCTGCCATTTAACAGCTAATGACCGACGACAGAGAGGGGGCGAGTTTTTCAAGCATGTGATCGTCTTTTTATCAGTGTTATTTTTCTCTGGTTTTTATTAACCCTGCAGCAGGTGATGCAGTGATGTCAGTACCATGCATTTCAGTGTGTGTGACGGTTTCACTTCATGCGTGTCTCTTCCTGTTGGTGATGTACAGCGCTGTGTGTGGGGGGGTAAGTGGTTGCATGCCATAAATGTGTGTTAAACCTTAAATTCTTTGCGTCTGTGTGTGTTTATGAACTTTAATGGGTGAGTTGTGTTTAATGCGCAGGCGGTGTGGCAGTTTGTGTGCATTTGTTTCATTGTATGTGTGTTGTATGTATGCATGTTCATGCGGATGTATTCTGTGATGGTGTGATATTTGTTTTCTCTATCCATGTGATGTTCAGGCTCGTTTGCGATGACAGGGTCAATTTAGGCAAAACTGATGCATTAAGTCTTTTTTAACAGCAATGATTGTTTTACATCACTCCACAAAGGTTTGTATGCCATTCAATCTGTTAAAGCTGAAAAATAATAAGACAGCCCAAATGGATTAGTTGTGTTTCATTTATCACTGGGGTGCTTCTTTTCCGTCTCTTCACCTGAGGCGTTCACCACAGGTTTCATTGCCTTGCTTATCTGCACTGACCCATCCACTGACCCAATGTTCTCACTCCCTCTTCTCTCTGTATGTTTCCTTCCCCACCTAAGCCCAGGCTTCCCTCTATCCCTTGTCGGTTCCCTTCAACTATCTCCCTCCTGCCCACCCTCCATTGATCCATCAGTATCCACGTGGTGCTATTTCTTCTACTACCCGTTTTGCTTTGCACTCAACCATCCTTTTAGTCGCGCTATGTCCATAAGAAAAGGACCAAATGAGGGACATATGACATAGGCTCAAGCTGGATTCAAACCCAGGATTTTGGTTTGATCACACACCCCTTAGCCTTACTTCCTGTGCCCTCGTTGGACTCTTCGTTAAGCCAGCTACATGCAAGGGAATGTGATTTAAGATAATGTGAATACATGAAATGTAAAAGAATGCCACAGATGAAAGTTTGGTTTAGGCAACGCTAACTAAGACAAACAACCAATTCAACTTGAGCGGGCAATTTACTCAATGCAATAAAATGGCAATAATATTACCTGCAATTGCAGGTTGCAGCTGCAAAGCTTTAACACAGACTGACAATTTACTGACTAAAGAAAATAAAAGCTTAAGAAGGACATTAAGAGACCAGCATTGTATTGCAATTCCTCATATGTAAAAACTGATAATGGTTGGCGTGTCATGTGATGTCATCAGCCTCCCCAACACTTTCTAACTACATCTACTGCTCTGTTTTAAAGCCAGTCAATAAAAACACACAAATAATGCAGCCTTTTTTACGTAGAAACTGTCCTCATAGTTTGGTTCAATATTTTAAACTATTTTAAACTCTTTTCTACATGTCTCAAAAGACAGGAAGTGTTGCTGCTTTGCACACCCAAAATGCATTCATATTTTAACTGAATGCTATTATCTGCTGCTGCTACAACTCAGTCTAACTGCAGGAGCCACTTTGATTGAATCTTTTCTTCTATAAACTAACTCCCATCCCCTCCTCCTGAACTTTCACCCTCCTCTGTTCTCTGTCTTCTTTTTCTTCTGTCTTTTGATTGTCCTCTTCATCACCCCTACCCCAGGCCTGCTTCCCACCTTCCCCACTCTTTCCCTTGGATGGAGCATTCCACACATCTTGGCTTCCACCATGCCTGATCACTTCTTCATCTCCCCCTCTGTTTCTCTCCTCACCTCTGCCTCTTTCTATTCATTTCTCTCTGCTTGCGTCTTCCCCTCTGGCCAAGTCCACTTCAACTAAAAGCTGTTTGATAATACCTGAATGTGGCTGACACTTTAACATGCACCTGAAAGACACCCAAAATTCACTTCAGGAGAGAGGACGATGACATTTAGCTGGTGTGGCCCATCCTAATGAACCAGCAGTGTGAGCAGCTGTTGGAGGCAACATTAGATCAGACTTAGCTGAGGAAATCTGCACTGTGTAAGAGATACTGAGGAGGACCTTCTATCAGTTATCATCTTAAAAAGATCCCGATTCTCTCAGATCGGTTTCAAACAACTAAACAGGCAATAAACTCTTTTCTATGTAGAGATAGTGGGTGAGCACCCTGCACTACATGTGTTTGAGCGCAAGTATCAGTGGACAGCTCCACTTGGCAACAGTGTGACTCACGTACACTGTAGCCAAGAGGGCTTTTGTTCCCCTTGTCAGACCTGTCAGACTGCCAATCACCTGCATACCTTTTTCTGCAGTGAGCTGATTATAAGTAAGAAGCGCGTTGTGCCACAGGACTGGCTAGTTAGCTAACTCAGCAGATTAAACTTTCACATGACACATTTTTCCCTAAATTGTTATTTGTGGTGTTACTGGGATAGTAATTATGCACAGGAACACACACTTCATAAATATTCTACCACAACTAAAATATTAACAAGGGGAACTTGTAAAGTGAACAAAGTGCCAGACTGCTTGTCTGACACACACACACACACACACACACACACACACACACACACACACACACACACACACACACACACACACACACACACACACACACACACACACACACACACACACACACCCATGCATACTCACAAAATAATTACTTACTTTAGGTCCTGGAAGGGTTCTGCCCTCACATGTGATGTCTCTACGGAGTGGCTGAACACCACGCCCTCGTTCCCTGTTGATGAAACAGTGGATGAAAGGAAGGAAAAGAAAACACATCTTTTGTGTGAAAGCCTGCATAATATTGCATCATGTCTCTGTTCTTGAAGCTGAGGAAGACACTTAAAATGCATGACACGGTGCTCAGATCTTCCATGTGTCATACAAATTATGTTCAAATACAGGCATATTTCCAGTAGCAATGTATACATCTACTGGTAAGACATAGAACACTGTTGGGAGTAGTAGGGATTGGGAGCTGGGTGGTGCAAGTGTTAGACTTTAACATTGACTCACACTGGAAGTCAGTGTTTTAAAATCTTTAATCAAAGGCATAATCTTTCCTTAACATTAACAAAGACGTTTAAAGTTAACCATACCTCAATCACGCTTTATGTCTGATTCCTTATGTTCAGTATTTCTTACAGATATGTTAATAAAATGTCACCCAGGTGGCGTTACATTGCCCCCCCCCCCAAAAAACACGTTTTACTAATGCAAAATAGTTGCATGCAGTATGAACACACAGTAACTGTCCTGTAGAAATGGCTGGCTCCGACATAATGCAGTGTTTAACCCCCCCCCACACCACCACCACCTCTGTTTTAGCCTGCTGCCCCGAACAGATGCTTGGGGAAAGTGCTGGTCATGGCTCCTGCTGAGACTGAAGAAAGCATGTTGGGTCCCCAGCACTGCCACAAATCTAATACTGCACAAGGAATTGTTGCCCATTGGCAGGCCCACACACTGCAAACAGCACATGCTGAATTTATTTCAAAGTGTAACCTCCAAAGGACCTAAACTTGGAGGGTACTGTTACATTTTCCAGTTGAAACTCTGGTTTATTCAAAGCCCCACTGAACACTGCACAAATGTGTATGTTTGTGCAACTGCCAAGAAAAAGATAAAAGAAAAGCTCCCAGCTCTGTCAACAATGGTGGAAATGGCAGCGTGTGTTCCTATCTCTGATTACTGCTCGATACAATGATGTTTCTCACTTTGTCAACCATAGGCCATGTTAATTCCAGCTTCTGACTGTGCTGCTTTTGGTTTCACCGCTATATTTACAATGGTCTGAGTTACTCTCCTGAGCACTCTGCTGCGTACATGAAATGTTTATTAGCTGGTCATACCAATTGCATGGCACCTGTCCTGGTACACAATACTCACAAAGTGTTTTCAGAGCAGAGCCAGTACATTGGAACCCACACGATTCACACTGGGTTTATATTTTCACACATGGAAATCAAGCCCAGGAGTGTCACACCTCACTAGCTGCCATGGCATGGGCTTTCACTGGCTGACTGTCATAAACAGGAGGCTTACATCCAAACTTCCACCTAAGCGACGCAGCCTTTGCTGTATAACTCTCGCTACTGCAGAGGGCAGCAACGTGTAGAGAAACCATTCATCTTAAATTTAAAACGAAATCTAAAAAATGTCTCTTCTGTCACCGCCATCAAAAAGTAAACGATGGCAATATTCCTTCAAAGTGCCTCTAATGGACACGTCAGTTACCCTGGGCTGTATGTGTGTTGTGGTTCACCTTGAAAATTTAATTTGTGCGTTTATGTAAAGGCATAATTGGAGTGTTACTTAAATAAATACAATTATAGAACTACTGACATATTTAAACATTATTAAACATACATGCAAACAGATATGTTCACGCACACACACACACACACACACACACACACACACACACACACACACACACACACTCACTTTGATTTTTTCACTCTTGTTTAGTGAGACAACAATTGAGAAAAACTGATATTGTACTTCATGCCAAAGGACAATTTTCCCATCTCATTTCTTAGTTTTTCTATTCATTTCACTTCAATTGCACTGTCTATTTTTCTCTGCAATTATATTCACCTGGCTTTGCTCAGACCTCTCATTGATTTGTCTATTTTTCCCTTTAAAAAACAAACAAACAAACAAAACAAAAATGCTCTTTTAATCACAAGCACCAATGCATCAAGACAATATCCTCATTATATTTAAACAATATGTCAGATATCTGGATTCAAATTCAGTTTCACTTTAGGGGAGAATTGTAGGTGTCAGACAATGAAGCTGTCTCCCTCTGCCTTACAGAGCTCCAAACCAATTAATTTGTACTGCACAAAAATTTGGAAATAATTAAATATACTCAATATTAAAGGGGCCCTGCGGAGATTGTTGGTAAACAAACTAAAGTTTACATTTCCTTGAGCTCTACCGAATGTGTTAAATGTATTGCCCTCTAAAACATTTGCAAATGTTTTAGTATTTTAAATAACTGTTTACATGTTGGCGATTTTGTGTGAATATATATATATATATATATATATATATATATATATATATATATATATATATATATATATATATATATATATATATATATATATATATATATATATATATATATATATATATATATATATATATATTGCAGTATTTGCTGTACTATGTGCTGTACCCCACCTGTGACTCGAAGTTTCTCGGTGCCGATGCTGATCTCCTCTTCATCTGCAGAGAACAGGACTCTCTCTCCATCTGTACTCCTAACCTCGAACCTCTGACACTGAGCCTCCACCATTTCTGAACCTGACAAAGAGAGAGATATGGACAGGTGGAGGCACTGGGTTAAAAATTTTCACCACACACGAAACGCACCATCTGGTAGATGTTTTTATCCAGACCTCCTTACAGAACCATTAGTGCACGAAGGTTTATTTTGAACGACTACAGAGAGATTTCCACTCTCAGCCAAGCATCTCTATGATTTGTCTTACTGGGACTGCAGTGCAACATCAGCACAGATACTGAGACAACTTGGATGATCCATGTTTGAATGGTATGTAATCAGTAAGAAAACATAAAAGAATGGATTTTGTCTACAGAACAATTTTCCCGCTTCGCCTGGATAATCCACAGAATGAGCTGGGTTGAAACAGCTTTCCACTGAAAAAAAAAACAAAAAAACAATCAATATGAAAACTGTTGACTCTGTGCTCCGTGGTGGATACTTTTTTTAGAACCTGGGTGAAGTGACCCTTTTAACCAGCTGTCATGAACTGGTTATCTAAAATTATTTTACATCATCTAATAACACTAGCAAAACAGACTTTAAATAATGTGAAAATGTTGCTCCACAGATTACCTTTAATCTTTGGAAACCAAATAGTGCGTGCATAAGTGGTGTGCATTACGGACACTGTCAAAGAAAAGATGGATCGTGTGCTGGGACCCCAGAGGTGAAATGTTACAAACAAACTAAAACAGTGAGACAGGACTGCTTTATGTTTGGAGTTTGTAAAGTCCCTGGACTTGGCTTTGCCTCAAGGACAAAAATTCCTCTTTGAAGAGAATATGCTGGGTGTGACAAAGCAAATTCAAAGAATAGGGTGAAGACAATATATTGGACAAATGACAATTTCGTCCTCATCTTGAAATACTCATTCCAGAAACTGCCTTTTCACAGTAATAATCACATTTCCACTGCATTTACACACCATGAACAATGCGAAGTTGAATACAATCCACATTAAAAATGAAGTAAGCCTTAAATGAAAAGAAACAAATGTGACTTTCAAACTCATTCCTCCTTAAAAAAAGCTGAGATGAGATGCTGACTCGCACCAAAGCACTGAGGTTACGTTTTAAGAACTTCAGTTGAAATAATGTATTTGATAGTTGAGTCCACAAGGAAAGGCAGTGCTTTGGTAATCACTGCGCAGGAAACACTGCAGCAAAGTAAATGGAGGGTCTGTGCTTCCATCTCTCCGCAACCTCTCTGAAACCAAAAGAAATCAAACCACAGAACTCGAAAATGAGCTGACATGTTACTAAACATCTGCCTTGTTCCACAGCACGCACAGAGCAGCACTTCTGTACCCTCCCTCTGGAGCTACGTTTCATGGTGTCTTCACTGCAGGAAGAAACACAGAAAGAAACAATTCTAACATATACATATATTTGCTATTATTCCCATTTCTAGGGTAAGTAAGTGGCCATTGTCAATGGCCGGGGTGCCCAAACTTTTTCCCTTGGAGTGCCAAAATTGAAAGATAATGGTGGGCCACGAGCCAAAAGCAGACACCTATTGTATTGTATTGTACTGTACTGTGAAGAAGCAAAATTGCCAAAAATGCCAAGGTCCCTTCCAAAATGTTACTCTGCACACCACGCTCAGATTCTGAAAAAATAACCAAAAGGTACTGATCCTTCATATTTAAATAGCATTTCTAGCCTACGTAAATAGCACAAACAGTGACCGTAAAATAAAAGTTAAATATAGCAATTTCTGTTGGACAAATCAGCATTATTCCTCATTTTGTTTGTCTTTATTCATTGAAAATTACTGCACACAACGCACAAAATATTGACATTGTTCCCTATAGGTGGAACATCTCAGCAGATTTGTTGCCTTTTGAAGAGAAAGTTAGTAACCAGGTTTGAAAAGTTGATCAATCTACTGACAAAGTTGACAAATCACCAACAGTGGTCTCAGTGACAGTTTGCCTTTAGTTCACTCTGTTCTGCCATGTTTCCCTTCATTTTGTGATTTGGACTGTGATGTGCTGCTATTCCAACCCTTCTGAGCCTAAAGAAAAGCCTCTCCCTGCCTATCTCTTCACTGTTTGGGCTCCCAGGCTATTACAAGTGTCAATTAGAAACCCAGAGTTGCCTTGTCAGTAATAATCAAACTTTATTAGCGGCCATCAATCTCGGATTAAGTTCTTTTTCTCATCACTCTCTTGCTGTCTTTATCCTGTCTATCTCTCCCTCCTTAAGCCTCCCGCTCCTCCACCAACTGTGTGAAAAAGCAATTGAGATTTGTGTTGCGAACGGCTCACTCTAAAGCAAGGTGTGTGTATGTGTGTTACATATATAGGAGGGGGAGGCTTAGGAGGTGGAGGGGTAGCAGGGTTGACAGTTAGAGATGGGAGAAATACGGTGAGAGGGAAATGAAAGAAAGAAAAAAAAAAAGAGGGCTTCGTATTTGAGAAGGAGAGATGAAGACAAAGTGAAGCTGGTTTAAATTGGAGATGTGCTGCGCTAGCTGCTGTCTCAGACTTTCAGCTAGTCCTCCTTGGCTGTTCAGCTTTCGTCCTATGATACAGCTCGTACTCCAGAAATCCAACATGGGTGCAGGTCAGCATGTTTCCAGAGATTTGTGTTTTATTCCCAGAAATAATGCCTTCTTTTGTTCTCAGTAAGGGTGTACAAAAGATTGTGAAACAGCAGGAGGTGAGCAGCTTCAGCGGTAATGAGAACTTGCATAACACATGAAATGCCATAGAAGAGCAGTGGCATCAGACAAAGAGGTTATAGAAGACAACATGTGACTGTTAATAATCTACTGCCTATTGACAGATGGGAGACAGCAGCTGTTAATCAATGAGTGGAAAGCTTTGCCAGGCTTTTCTCAAAATAATCAAGGTATAAAACATTTGTTTAAATGATCTGGAGCCCTATTCACAGAGGATTTTATTTTACCTGGAGTCCTCCTAAAGATGCTCAAAGTTCCTCACCGAGAGTTTTCTCTGAGGAGGAATTCACTAAGCTGCTGCAAGCATGCATGTTTCATGAGTGAACTCCTTTGTTATGTCCACAGTGATTGATGTATCACAGGTGACATACGCAGATAATCATCAATGCACAGGAGTGTGAGGAGCAAATTAAAGGAGATTCCGAAGATGGATGGATGGAGAAAGGATCGATTTCATAGGAAATTGTTTTGATATTTTGATAACTGTCACAAATTTCATACATGAAACAAAGACAAAACAAACATTAAGCACTGATTTTACATGATAATCTCACAAATGCCACCTTTGTTTTTTTTTTTTGCAGTTGGTGATTATTTGATGCACACTTCATGAAGCGTCATACCATTTGGGGTCAGATGAGTCCATTTTCGGTTTGATGAATAATTCTGACAGACAGCTGAGATCATCAGCAATGCACACCCTATTTTACAGGTGCTCAAGTAACATTATAATAACTGTGATGTCTGGTGTTATTGGATCGTTTTCATTAGAGAGCTGATTGAATCCTTATCAAATAAAAGCATAATGAAAATATAGATTATAAGATCATTATTATTCTGTTTTTAGAAAGAAATTACGTGATTACCTGCGGCAAATTACTGACTGAAAGCTGAAGACTTGGGAGTACTCCTCACTGCCTCTAACTTCTCGACTTAGGACCTACTTTTGGTGTTAACATGCTTTGTGAATTCCTCTTAGACCAAGACCTTAGGAGGCCGAAAGTTAGAACGGGCACATGACATATTCCTCCTAGTTCCACCTAGTACATCTAGCCTCAGGATGTTTACAGTGTACAGCCCTGGAGGCTATTTTCACAAACATTCTGATAATACTTAGCCGGAAAATGTCTAGCGAGGGCTCCTTTCTCAGGAGTGAATGAGGAAAGGTCTCAGACAAACTCTGAGCAAGGAAGGGACAGAAAGTTATTGCTTTGTGAGGAGGTGCGCTTGACCCTGCAGCAGGTATGAAGCATCCTTTTCAAAAATTGGTTGATCAAAAAAAGAGAACATAATTAAAATGCACTCTTAGTGATAATGGTCATAAAATGGACAGTTACATCACAAGGCCTACTTATAGAGTTTATTCAGACATGCTGTAATATGTAAAATACTTTTTTATGAAATGAACACTGCTGAATAAATTGTAAGCCATGCTTTAAAAGTAGCCTCCAAAATGTTACTTGCACAGTAACCTGTTCACATGCTGATAGTTGTTATATTTATTTGCTTTCATTTACCATGCTCATAATTTTAGCACTTAATCTACTTGATAGACCTGTTAAAGGGGGAAAATGGCTCAGCTTTCATCAATTTCTGTGATTGCTGGTGGAACAGCATTAAAGCGTCAGGTGGGAGATGTTAGCACATCTCTAATGAGATCAACCACAAACATTATCCCTGCACGATCTAATCTGTGGTGCTTCAGAAAACGTCATCATTCTTAGAATTTTGTTCGCATTTTCTCACTAGAAACAACTCTTTGTACTGTTGGAAGCTTTATTATACAACCGCTGGTCTTGCACCTCAGTATTATGACTCAATATTCTCTTTGCACTGGGGCTGTAATGTGTGATTACATATGAATGTGCCTATGGCGTTAACGCCAAATTGAAATGAACCTTGGAATAAAAGAAATGTTTATGGCAATGAGGTACTCTATATGCGTGCAGCAACAGCATGAGACAAAGTGGCCAGAGGTTATTTTCTTCAAATGATGGCTTCGAGGAGAGGACCGACAGAGTGAAAGTGGAGCGACGGCTGGCTGGAACACCTCCGCTGAGCAGTTCTTCATGCAAATGAACAGTGGTGCAGTGTAAGCAATGGAGAATACTCTGTTTTGTCCTGTCAGGTGTCAGTCAGTAATCCTCTCCACTGTAAACTGGAAGAAAGCCTTAATATAGCTATAGTCACTTCTTGAGTGTTTGTTCTGAATGTCTGTTAACCCTGAGAACAGTGAGAAGAATAAAGCCTAAAAAGAACATCAAGCAGCACACCTAACAAAATTTAGACACGTTGAAATTACACAACTTCCTCGTGTTAAATGTCTCCTGTCAATGTACACGTTCAGCAACATGAGGGTGCTTTGTCCATTAATAACTAGCTGATCTTTTTGGCTCATCTTGTTCACAATCTGCAGGTAGCTCATTTTAATTCTGTGTAAATTAAATGCTGTTGGTCAATTAATTGCTCCAGAAAATGTCTCTCCCACTGATAACACTAAGGTAATTCTGCTGTCACCAATAACAACAGGACTCCTCGTTAGAAGGACATGTTAATTGATGCGCTGACTTAAATAATCACTTCCTGACAGGATCTCCTCTGTTTTCACAAGTGCCTTCCCCAGCAGGAACCTTTGGTAATAATAAAGCTTTTAGAATATCTCACTGATGAAGAGAGGTGCTGGAGGAAGAAGCATTACAATACACTGCATGTGACTGAGGTTCTGAGTCAGATCTGAACTTTTTAATGTTTCAAACATGTGACTTCAGTCTGCTGAACTATTAGGATGCCCTGCAGATACTGCAGATATTTTAATGTTTTAACCATGCTGCTAAAGCACTATGGTCAGTTAATTACCACTTTAAACACAACATTTGATTTGGGATCATGAATGCATGCTGAACAAACTTACTGACGTCAGTAACAGTTTCTGCAATACCTGAATTAGTGCATGTGGGAAAGTGCTGAAACTGTTTTTCTCTATTTGGTTATCTTATGAGAAAATAATGCAACAGGTGATGTTCTACAATCTGCTTTGATTTGAGATGAGTACTAAAACAAAGTCCTATCTTGACACGATCACACTTTAATGCAGTATGGCAACTTCTGCCTCCAAAGGGTTGCTCTTCCTTGGTTCTATATTCTACTCACCTTGCTTTAGAGCGAGCTGTTCAGAACACCACTATGAATTTTCATGTGATGGCTGTGATTTTTAAGTCCCCATCCTTACCTGATATTTATAAAGAACGAGAAGTCACTCAGAGACCCCAAAGCATCCAGCAACACGGAACAGTTACCCAGCTTGCACCTATTCATCATTTACCAATAGTTTGTTAGGAAGTGCGACATGATGTGAAGCTCTCTGCAGCGCGACAGACCTTTATAGCATCTTTCACCTCATTATTTTGACTTAACACCCCAAAACTTTTACAATTTTGATTCAGTCTCTCTGCTGCCATCAGCTTTGTTTCCAGATACAGATGGCTGCTTTCAGTGAAAAGCTCTGATAAATCCACTGTGTGCTCCTTGTGCCCCACCAGCTATGGAACACAGTGGAGCATTTAGCAGCTAAAAAGACAGATATTTCCCTCAGTTGGTGGAAACCAAAGGAAAGCTTACATGATACTGAATATTGAACTTGTATTCATCTGGTGGCCAGAAACCTGACTTGAAATGAATGCTAATGTTGCTTTGTGTCTGCTGGATGTGTAGGAAGGTAATTGTGCAGGTGGGTGGTGGTAAAAGACGGAAGGAGGTCTACACACTCGCACAGCAAGGAATTGGCTATTACAGCCTTGTACTGTTGGGCCTGTGAAAGCGCCACTGAAATGACAGGGGAGGGGGGTTTGTCACATGTTCAAGGGCACATCAGTCAGTTTGGATGCTGCAGCTGGAGAAAGTGTTTCTATTTGATGTCTCCAACTCAGTCCTACACACCAGAAGCGTGATGTCCCTAAACTAGGCTGCCCCTGATGGTCACTTTTATGCATTTGTTGGTTCCTTTCATCACAACTTTGAATTAACTCCACCTGTTAAAGAGATCCTCCTCTTGTGCTTGCAAGCTAAGTTCTGAACAGGATAAGAACAAAAGAAATAATATATGAAACTTTCCACACACTTCAATGGAAATTTTGAGTTCTTCAATTTGTATTCTGTAATTAATGAGGGGACATTAAAAAGGTCCCTGTGTAACTTTTTTACTACTGCACATTAAAGCATTGAGGCCATAATAAAGTTATATGGGTTTGCTATCCTGGATTTTTAATTTGAGGCTTTAAATTAGGGCTTCTAGCAATGATGGGATATAACGCAAGAGGACACTGTAAAAGGATTGGGGAATGGGTACAAAGAAGAGTGTGGCTAAGCCAAGTAAACACTGCATGCATGGTTGATTTTCCCAAACAGGTCAAGATGAATTTTTAATTAAAGTCAGCTTCAATGTGCTTTGTGATTATGCTGCCCCACCACCCTCACCTTTCTTTGCCTGAGTATCCTTCTGTCACAGTCCTGGAGATTAGAGATCACAGGAGTGTGTGAAACAGTCAGTGATGTTCATGTAAACATTTGTTCTCTATGTGCATCTGCTCTTGAATAGTGTTTGCATACATCCCTACCCATGCATATTTGCAAAACAGTGTATGGATGCTAATACTTTCTCCAGCCAAGAAGCACTTCTAAAATTGGGTAGTTTTCATCCTTTGGCTATGTAGCGAAAGTCGATCACATTATGTCTCGTTTAAATGACTATAGTTTCCTCAGGTCAGAATTCTGGCAATATGCTAAATGCATATTAAGGCTTTTAAGCAAAAGATGAGGTTATATAACTCAAACTTTAGTGTCCTTGCACTGGTTAAATGTCAATTTTATGGCTGTTTTTAAGATTTCTCTGGCTGCTCTTAATGCTTGGCTGGGTCTGGCCATTGGCTAAATCATTTTTCACCTTTTATGAATTGAAGTACAGCCTGGCCCTGAATCTCCACGCAGGGCGCATTCCGCAGCAGCATAGTCTAGACGAAAAGGTAGGCCTCTTCAGAAGGAGCAGGAGCAAAATCTACTTTCTGGAGCCATAACAGCTGGCCTGAAAGGAATTAGCCAATAATAGAAGGTGTAAGGGTATTTTTACTCATCCAGTGCGTCTACAAACAGAAAATTTGATTCAGACTACATATATTTACATTATGTGTTAAGTGTCTGTGTGTGTGATTCTGAGTTGGATGGCAACATGGATAGCATGAGGTCATTGGCCAGATGAACAGACGCTGTGCTACAGCATCCAGAGATGCAATTGGGGGTACAAGCATCACACGTTCAGACTGGCACACAAACAGCACAATTACAGCTGGAGATACAGTATGTCAGCTCTTAGGAACTCCTCTCTCTCTGACACACACATGCACACTCATGCACAAAGTTTACTGACACCAAATCCACTAAACGAGACACTGAGACCTCAGGCAGAAACAAATCTGTGTTTGTTTCCTCGAAAAGAAACTTTGCTAACAGTGTTTTTGACAATTCTGTCAACTTAACTCCAGCAGCAAACTCTCCCTTAGATTATAGTAAGCCTCCTATTGGCTATGCTCCAAAGATCATCAACCCACGCATACACACTGGCTAAATTAATGCTCTCTCTCTCTCAGTTATGTGACCATAAGGAAGGTTTCTTGTTCATGCCTGCAAACCAGTGAATGTCTATGTGTTTATCTGTGTGTTATACAACATTTCAGGCAGTATTACACAAAAATAGTAATTGCAATAACACAACAACATCGATAGTGTGAGTAACAGAGAACATTTTTGTTCTTTTGTGATGTACAGTTAAAAGGTACAAACAATGCAAAATAATTTTGTATGTCAGGTGAAATTTTTTTTCTTTTGCTGGATTTCACTCATTAAACTTTCTGATTAGTTATTCAAACATGGCAAATCTTATCAGTGGATTAAGATGAGCATTCTGTTGAGTGAGTCACGCTGATATGCTTTCCCGTTCACCTCCTGTCTAGAATGTCAAATTTAATGAATATGAAAAAGCCCAGTGGGCTCTTTTGTGTGTTCTGCAAGGGAAAATGTTTCTGATGGGGGATTTGTGCAAACCTCATTACGCAACACCCAGCACATGTGTAGAAATAGTTAATCAAATATTGAATAAAATGTTTCCCAGTGTTCTTTTTTTGAAGTAATAATAATGCATCATTCCCACTGAGGAAATAATTGGGTGCATTTGGTTCCATGTTAGCAAGTGGGCCCTCAGGGTTCTGAGCATGAATGCCCATCACAACCAATTAAAAGGGTTGCCCTATCAGTGACAAGAGGGACAACATCCAGAAGACACATGGGATGTACAAAATGCACAATTCTTATTTTTTGCTTTTTGCTACATGCATCAATGAAACTTTTTGCATGGGTGTTTTAGTTGCTATTATGGGCCCCTGAATTTAAATGAACTCTAAAAATAAACAGAAGTGTGTATTCTAATTGCTTGCAAGCTCTGAGGTTCCAGTCATCAGCTTTTATTTTCTCCACAGTAGGACCATAGCTTTGATTTTGCTTTAAGGGGAGCCTGCTCTTACTCATCGTTTCCCTACTGTTAACTCCAAACTTTGGCTTGTACACTTTAATGCTGTTGGCGGGGTGTTAAGCTGGGGTGGCTGATAAAAGGTTATTCATTTGCTGTTAACTTAAAAAAATAAAAAAAAATAAAAAAAATAAACAAAAGTACTTTTCAGTCACATCGTATTGGAAAGTAAAACATTTTACTCAAAAGTAATAATAAAAGGTAGCTCATATTCCAGAATTCAAATCAGCTGGCATAATATTGTACACTACTACCTGTATTTGATAGATGACAGTGTGCAGACATGGGGGGGAACATGGGGCGTATGTCCTGGTACTAAATACAAAGAAACACAACAAATCCAATATTCCTCCATGTCGTTCTGACTAAACATAGAATACTGTTGTATACACAAGACTTGTTGCAAGACAATCTTTTAGACATTCTTAGTTTTCTGTCTCTGAAGTGCTGATTGCATGTTGAGTAGTGTATCATGTTATCTCTTCTTCTTAACGACACTGCTAATACAGGCCTGCTTTTTATTCCTGCACAGGCTGCACACAAGCTCACCTCACCTTTATTTGACAATGTGTTCTTTCAGTGTAAAAAATGTTCTCATACTATCATTTTTTTTAAATGATCAAGGCTATGATCATGCAGAATTGTGTTGTTACTAATTTGACCTTCATGAAGTTTACAATGTGCAGCTGTGCTGAATTGCATTATACTGAGAGTTGTTTCTGTTATTCTTTTTCCCCCTGTGTTTGTGAATGTGTATGGAAAGAAATATAATGCAAAAATGATAATGAACTTTAGTAAGATTGTGTGTGTGTGTGTGTGTGTTTATATCTTTGGTGAATAGACAGCGCCCAGTCTTTGTAACAACCTCAGCCATTCAACATGTCCCCTTCTAATGCATGAGAAACATGACAAACACGCAGTGAGTTCTGAGCCAACTTGGTGCAAAATTACTTGACAGGAGCGTAAAGAGAGCGACTGTAACTGAAGAGCTAAACGGCAGCATTGTGAGAGAATAATAGGGGTAAAGAAGGGGGGGCAGAAGAGAAAACTACTGTATTATTTTGGCCATTTGAAAGTAAACAGCATGCAACATGGCCATGATGCAACAGCAGGAAACAAGCTGGTCACTGCATCGTTGTGTTTCTACCAGTCAAAGAGAGAGACGGCCCCTCAGCTGCGCCACAGCACACCTTTAATCTCTTCAAGGTGTCTCTCAAAAGAAACAGACAAAGATAAATGAGGACAGAGATGTGAATGGGAGTAGAAGGAAATGCTGGGGTGAAAGGGAGAAACTGCGTTGCAAAGCACTTTTTAATCCAACTTTTGAACTTGCCACAGGTGGGAGGGTGAGATTCATGCACTGAGGGACACAAATTATTTATTTAGAGTTGATTACAGTCATTAATATAGTAAGGGAGGAGAGAAGGAGACAGAGGGAGAGATAAATGAGCGCCGTTTGTCATTTGCATTAATCAACCTGATCTCTGGAGTCAGGGCTGTGGGATGGAGGAAAGATGAAATGGTGGAAGGTGCAGATGAAAAGGCAGGCAAAGGTTGAGCCACGCAGGCCCAAACACGACTAAACGACTATTGTCAGTGTTAACACGATTCATGATATTGCTAGCTTAGGGCTTACTTCAAATGAAAACAGGGGACCTTATTCAGTAAACTACATTTCACTAAATTATCTTTGCTCCCCTTACTCAGCTGAGGACCAACTGAAGATTTTCCTTTAAAGGGAATGTTAGTATGACAGTTGATCTGATTCAAATCAATCCTCCATTGTGCATCCCGTGTATAATTTTTCAATCAATCTGTCGTGATTCTTTTTCTCTTCCTTGTCTTGGCTATGTTTCTTCTGTCTAGACTGCGTTGATGTGCAGCACAGCCATCATGGTGAATCTGTCTGCGTGCAGAATACCGTTGTGGTTCAGGTTTTTCTGATTGTTCTGTGAGTGTGTTTGCTAATGCAAACACATCCTGGTGACAGAAACCAGAAAAATCTTATCCTAGTTTTGACAAAACAGACAATTGCCATGGTGTTTTATAAAGGATGGCGAGAAAAGCAGAGCTTATTAATAGTCAAACATAACCAGATTGAAGCAGTTTTACTTAGACAACTCAGAGCTCATGTGATTAGACTAAATTAAGGCTGATCTATTAACAATCTGATCTGGCTATTCACAATTAAGAAGACAGGGTTGAGGAGAGAGGACTCAAGTGTTTATGGCTACAGAGCAGCCCATATTAAACATATACGTAGCATGGAGAGTAAATATTTAACTGAAAGCCAATAAAACATAAGCAAAGCTGAACATTAGAGAGCACCAGTGCACATACAGTTGACTCTGTGTCTATAGGAAGGGATGATCTCCATGCTACTGAACTGCCATGTAACTCAGGTTTTTACAGTGCAAACCTTGAAATTGTGTTGACTTGAGTTCAAGTCCATGAATAATATGCAAAAATAGTTAAAGCAAGGATGCATTTTTCTTGTGCAATTAAAAGCCAGATGATGACTATTGTGAATACTGTGCTCGTACTGCACTTTAGCATTATTTTGAATCGGAAATTACTGCAGCCTGTGTCACATTGATAAATTTAACATTAGCTGTGTGCGTACTTCACAGAACTTGAATATGAAAGACTACTAGCAAATGTTGGATTACATTATCATATTGTCCAAACTTGAAACATTAATAAAACAAAATGTGATCATTTGCTAATCTGTTCTGACATATACTTAATTCAGAACAATACAAAGAGAATATACTTAAGGTGAAACTTGGATCAAGCTTAGAGGGATGGACAGCAGTTTGAGTTGAACTAATTAAACCTGCTTTATGTAACAGGCTATGAAAATATGACTTATTTACCAAAAAAATACAGTGAAAAAAATCATATGAGGAAGGAGGAGGAGGAAAAGAGCTGTGCTACCTGTCGCTTTTGTCTTTCATTATTTACAACTAGATGGAAAGGTAAAATATAAACGGATAAATAAATGAAAACAATGGCTGGGCTGGCAACTTTCAAAGTTTGCAGGCCAAATGGTGCACATTATGACATGTCTCTCATGGGGCAGTACGAGTCTCCGTGGGATCAGACCGAACACTCGGAACATCGAAGAACGTTCCCCGCTCACTTCCCTGTCAGCCTTTGTGCCTTTCAAACTTCCAGGCACGCCCCGGTCCCAGACCTAATCATATTATACTATGTCACATGACCAAAGAGCATGACATCAAAAAATGATCCAAGTTTCCCGTTCACATGCACAGCAGACAATCTGGAGTTGCTGCTGTTGTTGGAAAAGAACTCACAGCCTAGGGTATATCTGATCTTTATGGCTTTCTAGTGACTTACATGCCTCTGTGAACATAATTACATTAATATCCTGAAGTCATGGCAAATGCAAGCTGCAAGAGATAATAATCTTGCATTTAAATATGAGTTAGTGAGCCTTAACTGAGACACTTTATTAATTGACCTTTTATATTTGCAATAAAAGCCTAGTGCCAACTGCTTTTAGGCAGCGTGGTGCTCACATTAAATGGTTTTTGCAGAGCTTAGATGACGTCTGATTTAACCTACTTCATGAATGTCCCTTGATTCTTTTATTACTCTGCAACTTGCAGTTGCAAAAATTGATTTAGCATGTTTCATTATTTCCAGCTACTGAAAGTCCACCTGGAAAACTGCGTCAGTTTAGTGCCTAAAATGGAAAACGAAGCATGACAATAGTGCCTAAGGGGCTGTAGTGCTGTTCAAAACTGAATGCAAGTCTAGAGGGGAGCTTGGGCATTCTATCTTTTTGCTCAAGATGCATACAGTTATAAATGTTTGCTTTCCAAACATGCCTAAAGGAATACTGAGACATTGCTCTGACCTTGTGGCAGATTCTTCAACCATGGTGCACTCTGCATTATTCATGTTTTTAACACAGACAATGCAGAAAAAGAAAATGCTGTTCGACATTATTAGTGTGTCCCAGAGAAAACTTTTTGTCAGTTTGCATTGTTGCTGGTTGCAAACTTTCCTTAACTTCTGTTTGGTGACCAAGCTTGACTTAAACATTTATCAAATGTAAGAAATACTAACCGATATCCTTTTTGATTGGCTTCTGGGGAAAGTTGGAACAAGCAGTTTTTGGTTGGATGGTTGCAAATTTAAGTGTTACATGGACAGTGATGGCATCATAAAACAACCTTCCTCAGTTCCTGACAAGGTGATTTTGTGCCGACATTAAGCTGGATGCTAAGCGAGACTGTACACTGTTGCTTTATGGCAAACAATTTTCTGCTGTCCTTGCAATAAACATTCCACGCTCATAAACACACATAAAGTCTTCCTTATTGCCTGAAAGTAACAGTGTCTGCAATTGACTTACGTCACCAAGCAGCGTTTTTCTGATATTTTAATGTCCTTTTATTAAACAGAAAAAGCAGATGGTTATTGTTCATGGTCGTATAACTCCTTCCAATGCATAAACAGTAAAATAATGCTGTAGCTTTTACAATGTTCCATTCGATACTTCAATAACAGATAAAACATTTTCCAGCGCCCATAATGTGATGCAGCTATCAAAGCTGGACAAAATAAAAAGTACGCCTTAGAATATAATGAAATCCAATACCGCAAACAATTACTTCAAAGATGACTGCAAAAATGAATCAATGCACCTCTGCCAATGTCTAAAAAAACAAACAAAAAAACAAAACAAACAATCATTATAAGTGTTTTGAGTTTTTATTTAGTGTGAATCTACTACATTCAATTGCACTACATTGTCATATTTCATGACATAAGTGTGCGAACATAAACCAGGCTGTTAGAGGGTCGGAGTATATGTAGTGATGTGATATCATTCAGGCACTTCCTATGATGGACACTGGTTAGGCATTTGAAAGAAATTTGATTACTAAGCTGCTTTATTAAAATCATCAAACATCCTTTATTGTATGTGCCCGCAATAGCAGAGGCAAGAAGAGTGCACTCCTGCTTGAAGCACTATATATATATCTGTCATTTTATTGTTGTGTGTGACCGCTAGCAAACAGCATGAAGCCGATAGGTCACTGGTGCAGAAGGTTGACTTTATACGGTCCATTAAATCAAATCCTTACAGCAAACATACCCACACATATGACCAAGTGATGAAAGAAATATTTGCCATTTTGCAGCCAAAAGAGTATGCAGCCAATTAGCTTTTGTGCAATTAAAGTGCAATCATAAGGACAAATGACAACAATGGCAATAAGTCCATGCCTTTATTGAGTCCTTAAGTGTATTCCAGTATTTTCATGCGCAGCTCTATGCATTTTTAATTGCCTCATTACAACCATTGATTTGATCATAGAGAGGCAGCATAAACTGAGGAAGACGTGCTGTCTGAACTTTGCTGATTGGATGAGGGAGAGAGAGAGATAAAATTAGACTACTTAGTATCTCCCTTTCTCAGCCAGCCAAATCAAGCCAGAAAGATCTCACTCTAGCTGAAAATGTGATCACTGTGAAATATGATTGTTATGTACATCATTTGTTTCTCAGAGGGGGATTTGCAAAGATGTAGGTTCATAATTAGACTGTGTGTAATGGAACAATTGAATTTTATGCAAGGCTTTGCAAGTGCTTATTCCACACACTAATTGCAAACCAATTTTAACCGACATTCAACTGTTTAACTGCAAGAGCGACGCCATGTTCCTGAGAATGAGTGAAAACAAAATATGATGACTAGGGGTGAATCTGTGCTGCTTCAGAAAGACAGCCTTTGGTCAATGTGCTTCCTCGCTTAAAGAAGTGGGACGTTGAATTCTACACCTGCTAATATTAGAGACTCAGGAAGCTCAGTGGTGTTCAAAACCAACCTCAAGCTTTGGCTAAAGGCAGCAGAAAAATGTCCCCACCATTGATTGCCTTGTATTTATTGTATTCATCGTTTCTATATATGATCGTACACTGATGGCCTTGTATGTATTGTGCAGTTTTATGTGGTGTATTTGCTGTTCTGGGGTTGCTTTTTGTCTACCTGGCCACGGACAACGCATGTAAATAAGCTGCTGCGCTTCCTTATAATTGTGTGCTTTCCTGCAAACAACAAAAATAAATTTAACTAAATTTTGTATATTACATTACTACAGCTATAAATCAACCCAACACGTGACCGAATTTGACTCTCATGGAGGAAATTCAGCACACATTTTACCACAAATCATTACTATCTATTACTCTGGCCTTTGCCATTCAGTCCACTAATTTTCCTGCTTTGATAATCCACTTTTTGAGCCGCATTACAGAGAATCGAGGTGAGTGATTCCTCCTAGATAAATTGGAGCATAATTAGTGGACGAGGGTAAAGATAATGAAGTGATAAATGTAAGGCAGAGTTAAGGAGAAGGTAACAAGGTCAGCGGGGAATTCACTGGTTTAATAAGAGATGCGGTCTGTGCATGATTAAAAAAAGGGGGAGTGAAAGGTACAAATGACACAACAGGACAGGAGAAGAGAGGATGAGGAAGGGAGTGAAGAGGAGGAAGAGTATGTAGAAGAGAGAGGGAAAAGTTGAGCGCTGAAAGTCACTTTTAAAGTTGGAGGGTTCTGTATGAATGAATGAGGCTCTCGCTGCTCACATAGTAAAACAGTCACCTCCCAAAATCCAACCTTTTGACCACACATGCACACGCAGATACTGCACCCACAAACACTTCCCAAAATGCATTTGGCTTCTGTGGCACACACACACACAATGACTGAGGTAATGAGAGCTACCAATGCCTTCCCTGCTTGGGGAGAAAGAACATTCATTATCTGCACCACGCACTTAGAAAAATGAAAAGTCAATAAGACCAGAACATAAACACACCACACACACAGGCCGTAGTGACTGCAAGCTTTGCCAAGAGACAGACACGCAGGTAAAGAGGCCGGGAATGGGAAATAAACAGTGAACAATAATTGTGCTGGCCAGTTTAAGCACTTGTCAGTATTATGCTCTGTGGTGCACAGCCTCACTTGTGTTAAACAAGCTAACATAAAACTGTCTTCAGCAGTTATTATTGTATTTTTTGCTTTCTTTACTATAAGTGAAAACATACATTTAAGGCTTTACAAAGTGGATTTCTAAGACACCTTGTTTCTGATATCAACCTGAAGCATCAAGAAAGCATTTTGTGTACAACTACAGGACAACTAGAGGTTTGACTTGTGGTTGCAAGATTCATATTATTTTACACGAATAATGTTTGCTCAGCCAACAAGGCACATATTTCCAGTCAAAATAATAATCCCACTGCATGCTGTGTTTTCCTCCACTGGAGGCCATTTTGACACCGCAGCACTGCCTCTAGTGCTGAGACATCATCGCCTAGGCGGGTGAAAGGGTATGGCTTCAAAACTCCAAGTTCACTCATCATCTTTATGATCGGCTATTCAGGAGACAAAGATGACAGGTTTTCACTCACATTAACGAGCTGACAGTGACGGGGAGGATGGAGAGGAAAAGGAGGGATGAAGGGATGAGACAGAGAGAGAGAGAGCAATAAAACTGAGATGGGAAGCCCAAGGCCAACACATGTACTCAGACCCTCTCTATCGAAGATGGGCCCTCATGGGGCCACAAGGTAAAAGTGTGTGTGTGTTTTTCTATCTGTCTTATGATATTTAGTTGAGTATGGCACGGTCTGAGCACGCCCTAAACAAGCCATTTTCATCACCACAGTGGAGGGTCAAAAGATTAAAATGCAATCCACTTTTTCTGCCAAACTTGCTGTTCCTTTGGGTCTCTCTGCGCACGCTCCACCGACTGACCAGCCTGGACAACATGGGAATGCTCAGAGTAGTTTACTGACAGTACCCTGTAGGATTTCTGGCTATCAAAGTACTAAAAATTCAACATTCATCAGTTACCTCTTGATGTTGACAAGCACTGAACGACAAAGTCTATTGAAAGAGCATTCAGGACCAACGCTGTCCAAGCTGATGAGCTATTTTGGTGATATACTGTATGTCTAATAATTTCTATCAATCAACAAACTGACTACCTTAACATGCTATCTTGACAGTTGTTTCCTCCTTTTGTCCCAAGATACAGTGATTCCACCACAGCATCATGGTCTTTCTCTCCTTGCCCCATTCCGCCTCGCTTCAGCTCAAATTAGGACCTATTTCACCATCTAATGTGTAATCAGGTGTCAGTGCACCTGTGTCTGTGTTTTATGTTAAGCGTTCGTGGGCATTTCACCTTTCCATACCACTGACTTTGATGATCCTGTACCTCTTGTACAAGCTAGAGCAAGCTGCTCCTCTGCGGGTTTCAGTGATGAATACTAATGAGGGGTTTACTGAGGTGGAACCTCTCTGCTTCCGGTGTCTGGTGAGGAGAGGTTACCGTCTTGCTTTCATCTGGATTTCTGAGTATCCCCATGAGGATACTGAAGAAAGAGAGAGGAGACAGAGTGTGTGTGTGTGTGTGTGTGTGTGTGTGTGTGTGTGTGTGTGTGTGTGTGTGTGTGTGTGTGTGTGTGTGTGTGTGTGTGTGTGTGTGTGTGAAATGTTCTGCTGAGTCAGCACAGGGATAACAGGAGGCAGTGGTATGAGGAGACCAAGAGATTTCTTGAGCCCAATAGAAGAAGCTCCTTGGGGGATTCCTTCTGTCCCATTTCATCCCATCAGCAAGCCACTGAGGTCTTTAGTGTGTGTTTTAGTGTGTGAGTGGGAGAGTGTGTTTCTGTGTTACAAAGTGTTTATTGACAGGACTCCTGCTTGCTTGGCAGGTTTCCCCGTGTCTGGGCAATCTTAGCCCAAAGTTGTGGCTGTGTGTGCGTGAATGTGAGCGTGTGACAGAAAGTTAGGGTTTGTGTGTAATTTGCATCTCTGCGCATGAGCGGGACACAAAGAGCATATGACTAACATGATTCTGTATCAATGTGCACGTGTAAGTCCAACAACTACACAAGTTAGGTCGCACAACACTGCTCGTGTCATCACGGAGAAGCCTGACTAAGTTTGCTGCTGTCTGGCTCGTCTGATTTTAAGACAGACTGATTCTGCTGACTGCAAGAGAGGCACGAAGACACACACTCACTCAGACACACATAGGCATTAAAGTGCTTTTCTTGGTGAGGAAAGCAGCTTTGGGGAGTTTTAACAGCAGGAGGCGAGCTGTCAGGGATTTCAAAGCTTCCAAGTGGGAAAGACTGTGCGTGTGTGTAAAAAGACACTAGAAGTGCCCGGCCAGCCTACAGGAGATGAATATCTATACGCTGTATTCACATCAAAAGAGAAAGACAGCAAAGAGGAGCCTTCTACCTGAAAATATCATCCACCTTACCTGTCACACTGTAAATGCTACTCAGCAATGAGCTTCTGTCTTTGAAACTTGCAGAATTTTGACGTCACCAGTAAACGCTTCAAGATGACAGCTTGATTTCCAAAGCTTCCGAGGTTAGGTTATATGACAACTCACTGACTCCCATAGGCCAGTGGATTCTGTTTTTATTGGTGATTCAAAGTCCTTCAGTTTTGCAACATAAACATCTGCTTCCTCGAGGCGTCAGGTGGGGAGCAAATAATTCATTCTGAATTTGCAAATGTTTTCAGGGATAAAGGCTGAACTACACTGAGAGGTAAATTTGATGCATGTCATGTTTCATTTCCATGTGCAGCCACATTTCCCACTGCCCACACACACGCTGTTAACATTTTGCGGCTTGTCAAATCACATGCTGAAGCGGAAAATGTTTCCACATCACTAAGTTTACTTTTATTTTATTCTGTGAGTGATTTATTTATGATGGATCTGATTGCATTCTGGATTAAGTCAGCTCCCCGTGCCTCTCTGAAATCACTTGACCATAAACCAAACCCATCTCTGTGTTGGTGTCCCATTGGCTGATATGTGTGTGGATGAATATGATTAGTTGTCTTTACATTTACATTTACATCTACATTTATACCCATTTAAAAAAAAAAAAAAAGTGCTTCATATCTACCCCGCTTAAATGTTCTTTTGTAATGTGTTTGTAATGATGACCCTTGATCAAATCTCTACTTGGTATCAATAAGCAGCCAGATCTCAACAGCAGTCTCATCCAAACTAAGAAGACCTAATCACAGACATTTTTGGGGGATAAATATGCCATGAAGTTGGGTAAAGTCAGTGTAAACTCACTATAGGCCAATACTATGACAAGAGTGGCACAGAATACAAGGGAAGCATGAAAATATGTTGTGATATAAGGGTACTTATGTGACAATCATGTCCAATATTAAAAAAAAAAAAAAGCAGCTCAGGAGCAGTCAAATCAGATTTGTCCTTCAAAAAGAGCAACGTGGAGACAAACAAAACACGGAAACATTACCAGCTTGAGGAAAGAGTGACTAGAGCTCAGACACAGTATCTAAGTGTAATTCTCTGGGGGTGGAGTTCGTGAGTGATCTTTTTCTGTCTCATTTCAAGGATTTCACTATCGTAAAAGATGATTTCTACCCACGCTGTCTGGCTTCCTTTAAGAAATGAATTTGAATGTATTATCACAAGTGAAAGTATGTGCAGTATGAAAAAACCAGGCAAGTCATGAAAGTTAACAAAAAACTGTCAATAGTGAGCTGTCATAGTTTCCAACTGGTTCAAATGAACACCTTCGAAGGCAATCATTAATGTGTACAAACCATGTGAGAGAGTATAACGGCACTCACGTGTTTTATTCCGTCCCCCACACAGCTGCACACCCCACTGGATGTGTTTCAGAAGTGTCTTGCCTGCCTTAGATTGTTAACTTGCTCAAGTTTTGCTGATTTTCCTTTGATTTTAGTGCTTCTACCAAAGGTAAGTATGCCTGGTAGCCTCGTAGTTTCCTTTTTTTGTTTATTGATGTATGATTGAGTCTGCACAAGGTGTTTTACTTTGAAAATTTACCGGATTCACATTCCGGTGCCTGACTTCCTGTCCTGCTTGATCTGCTCTGTGTAAATTGATGCATTGTCCATAGAAATTTTTGCTTTACCATTCACCACTTGATGACTAGGATGTTCTATAACAATACAGACACATCAAAGAATCACAGAATCCATCATAGAACATGAATCAGCCCAAAATGAATAAGCAAGGCATGACTGGTAAACTGACACCTCCTGGACTTACTACACATACAGCAAGTCCTGTCATAATCTGAGACGTTAATTACATTGCAGCACATACTACTTGAGAGCCTCAAAAAAATGATTGTGTCTCTTTGTGTTCCAGCTCTGAGAAAAATGTTCAGAGGGCTTTTTATTGCTGCCACTGGCTACTGAACATTTGTAATGAGGAGACTGAAACAGAGATTATGTCCCAACAAGACAGGACCAAAAGTTCACAGCTAACTTCATTTTATATTTAACCTGCTCTGAACTGCAATCATTGCACTCCTAATCTTGGTGCCTCTGTCACAAGCCCTCTGTCTCAGCATACCAAGAGGCGCCGATGACACCGCCCAAGTCTCTGAACACACAACCCTTTACATCTGTACTCGTCCTTTATCAGAAAAGCACTCTAGCTAATATTGTCATTTACATCCAAATCCTTCATCCTTTCGTAATTTAACATGAATTTATTGTTTTATGCTACTAATTATTATTGTCTACCTGGGCCTTATGCTCAATTTCTGTCAGAACTGGTTACATAAAATGACAACACTGTGATTAAAGGCAGCTTCGATGTACATGTGAATAATGTATTGGACCCACTTAGGCCGCAGTAATTGATACATTAAATTCTGTTCAGTTTGTTCAAGACCCTTTTCATCCTCAGCTTCGCTATCATACGTGGCCCCATCCCTCCATAAGGCTATGAAGTACACACAGATTATCTTCACTTACTCTTTACTGAGGATTTCCATGTGAAAATTTTACAGAATCTGATTTGTCTCATTTGTTTCATTCATGTTCTTGGACTAGTTTTTAAGTCCTTGAGTCCCCTGAGAATGCATCATTTATATATTGTCCTTTGAGTGACATCTTGTGTAGGACACTGGGCCAGCTTGCTAATCCAATAAGAGCTTGGAAAAATGATTTTGTTGAGAAAACAGCATGGCTGTCAGCCTCAGTGAGATACACTAATGGAAACAGATAGCATTTAGTTTGGTAAACAGAAGGAGGTAAAATGCATTTAGGAATTCAAGCGCAAACACAACAATACAACTGACTGTCTTGGAGAAATTATCTGGCTTCAAGGTTGTTTTGGAAAGAAAAGGTTTAGTGCGGGTGCAGTGTGTGTGGACACGTCTTTGTGTGTGTGTGTGTGTGTGTGTGTGTGTGTGTGTGTGTGTGTGTGTGTGTGTGTGTGTGTGTGTGTGTGTGTGTGCCTTACCCACGGTTAGCTGACCGGTCAGGTGTCCCTGATCATTCCTAGCATTGACGGTCACATTTCTGTCTGACTGGAGGATCAAGGGACTGTCCTAAGGAGAGGAAAAGGGAGAAAGATGATGAATACAACAGCAAATTGAAAGTTCCTCACATGCAAACAAATCCATACTAATGTGCCTTAAGTTTCCGAACTCACACACACATGCTCTCTGCTTTCTTCATCTCCACTGTGGCCCCTGCCCTCACCCCTCTGGGCACCAGTCAATACTGCATTAACCTGTATAACCAATACTGCCTTAGCCTGTGTCAACCTTTGCAGTTCACACTTGACTCCCTCTCTTCTGTCAGTCTGCCACACTCTGCTTTTAATTTGCATAATCTATTCAAAACAGCATCCTGTGAGTGTGTTTGCTTGTTTCCAATAGTGTGTCTCTGTGTGTATGTTTGCAAAAAGGCAATTATTCTCAACCTAAATGAGCTAAATGTAACTGTCACCCTGACCTCTGCTCACCACTTCAGAGTCTGATTGAGCCACACGCTGCCCACATTAGTTTACATTCAGTGGATGTGTGTCGCAATGAATGCAAACCCCTTGTCTGCCATTTTCATTAAGTTCCAAACTCAATCTAACATCTCACAGTCTCTCTCTGTCCCCCACCGCCGCCCCTCGTCTTTCTCTGTCTTTCTGCTGTGAGCAATAGTCTGCAAAATCATCCCGCTCACACTCTTAACTAACTTTTCCTTCCGTTCTCCTTCCCTCTTTCATTATATCTGTGCACTTACATAATTTTCTTTTTATTCTCTTTCCCTTTACTTCTCTCTCTCTCTCTCTCTCTCTCTCTCTCTCTCTCTCTCTCTCTCTCTCTCTCTCTCTCTCTCTCTTCTAAATTGCTTATTTGTTTTGGTGGCGTGAAATGAATAGCTCACAGGTGACCCAATTTCTCTGTTGATTTCCCCAAATTAATATCTTGCTGCATTCCAGTCTGAATTCCAAATGAGAATTGCGTCAAAATTGGAAAGTCGTTGATCCGTTGAAATGGAAAAATCCTTTTTTTCCCCCTTCCCCTCCTCTTTCTTCACTCTCAATCTCCCTCACTCACCCCTCTTTCTCTCTGTTGCTATTTGTTATGGATGGATATTCATTGTTTTGTGGTCTGCTTACGCGAGTTGGGACCAAATTTCTAATATGTCACACCTGTCTGTGCTCTACTTTGGAGCGTCCAGGGACTCCTGGGACGGGCTGATCACAAACACAAACACGAACCGCCGCGCAAGCGTGAGGGACAAATACTAAGTTATGGACACACAGAAAACACGCACGAAAAGTGTACAACAGTGACAAACATGAGTTATGTGTCACTATGTGTAGGCACACACCTGCAGATATTGTAGATGTAAACATACACGCACACACACTTGTGCGCACACACACTCACACACTCATCCAAATGAGTGCTCAGGTGCGACTTCACGCACACCCCAGCCTCTGTGCTCGTACACGCAGACACATGCCACCCACTCATACAGAGTCAGGTAACAAATTTGCCAAACAACAACTGAGTGCTCCACATGGTTTACTGTGCATTGCCTCTCTAATCTGTTCCCTAACGCATGTGTGCTGGATTAATTATTTTCAACGGGCCGTGTGATAGGCTTCACTATATTATCTTTCCACTCTGTTTAAAACGATGTGCACGTTGTAAAGCATGACAGATGTAATGTGCTTTGAATCATTCCAGCTCAATGGGCAGTGTGCATGAACGGGACTGATCCCATTCACTTAGTGCAGGACTCTGTCATTTGGAAGTGCGACCGTAGATGGAATTTTTTATTTGATTAAGCTCATATGCATATGCATGGAAATATGGGCTATAAATAATTGCTGCATATTAAACAGCTGCTAATGTCTATTTACACAACAGCTGACTGAAGCCAAACAATGTTATCGGTGGTGCCTCTGTGAAATGTAGGAGCAGGTAACAATAATGTCTCGTCTTCCTTGATGAGAATATTGTCTACTCTACCTCGAGGCCATCGACAATAATCACTGTTCACACCATCAGGCGCAAAATCAGAACGTTCCTTATCACCTTGGTTAATAATTTTCACTCTAAGAAGATACTGTATTCAGAATGCGTCATCACACAAAACCATGGAAGAATGGACGGCGCCTGTGCTTGCTTATGCTCAAGCTGGCACACAATAGCCTGATGAAATCCATTGAGACATTGCACATATTGTTGCTAACCAGATTGTAAAATCCATAATCCTCAAGTGTGCAGTCTTCACCACGATTGTGGAAAACAAAGTGATGTGGAGAGCTTTTATGACACATTCTCTGTGTCAAGCAACGGGCACTGTGCACAAACATGCTGGCTGCTTTGTGATTAGTTCAGGACTTTTTCATGCAGTATGAAGAACAGGCCTTCACAAACACACACATCTATCCTGGACCCTTTTTGTATCTCACTTCACCTCATGTGTTGCCATGTGTTTGTTTGGCAATCACTACGACACAAACAACATGACTAAAACACTGATGAAGCTAACCACAGTATGTTCCTGCATCCCTCCACACTGTACAAGTTGTGTTTCGAAGGTATTCAGCTGCATTTCTGAGACATTAAAGCTTCATTTCTCCCCATAAAAGTCCTTCTTTGAAGCTCTAATGTTCAGTGTGCATGATGTGTGATGGTGGTTTGATGTATTCACATTTAAATATTATTTTGATGTTGGTTGTGCCTTTGGAGTGCTGAAAAAGGTTTTTGCACTGCAAAATGGTAACAGCTCCATTGCTTAGATTTTAGTCCACTGGGCGACGCATGCATCATCTTTAGCATTGTTCGATGTTAGAAATGCAATCGGCGTTTGAACTACAGCACATTGTGGAAAGTTTGTGTGTGTGTGCGTGTCTGTGTGTCATTGTTTCTGTTAGATTTCAATATCTCTGACAAACAGGAGAAAGAATGACATCATCAAGGCATGTAATGTTATGATATTTATCCCTGAAAAGTAGGCTGCTTTTGTTTATATGTTACTTTTATTTCAAACTAAAGAAGTCCCCTCAATAGACTTAAAGACATAATAATGGCGTTTTAAAAATTAATGAATGAATATTATGCTAGCCTACGTTTGCTGGGGGCAGCGGACAGCAGCTTTAGGCTCTTCACATCTTCATCATCGAGCGCTGCTGTCAGGTCATGGAGGCGAGTGGTCCCGCTGGCTGAGTGCTTGTAAAGGAAATATACAGAGGCACTTGAGGCACTGTGCATATAGCGTTTTTACCTGGTCCACATCTTTTGCAGCATCTAGCATGATGAGTGCAGCTTGATGGACTCCACAGTGCACAGGAATGGAAAATACTCTCTCAGAGGGAATTCTTGTCACCAAACAATATGATTATAAAAGAAACAGTAATTACCAAATAACAGATCCTGTTATCCTATGTGTGTGTGTGTGTGTGTGTGTGTGTGTGTGTGTGTGTCTGTGTGTGTGTGTGTCTGTGTGGACAAAATTTGTATAATCTTTCCAGTTGTTTTGCTATTTGCATTGAACCTAATTTATACTACTGATGCATGACAATATGGCTCAGATATGTTTTCATTCTATTTGCAGAGTACAGCTGTCCTACATAGTAATGACGACCATATATACACACTCTGATATCCACTGCCAACCAGCGTTGCTGTGGCCAATTTACAGCAGCCTCACAATGACTGCAGATGAGTCCATCTCTGATAAGCCCCACATCTCCCAAAAACACATTTACACACAATAATTATGCAGAAATCCACTGATTAAACAATACAATATGAAAGAGCCCTACAGCACTCCCACATGCACATCACACAGTTCCACATCAGCTACCCTATGTTATATGTATTATACTAAGAAATGTCAAGTCTACAGACAAAATCAGCCTCAGGCAGCCGCAGGGAGATGTGTGCAGAGTTACATATTTCAAACAGGCTCATTTTGAAAGAAGTTTAACAAATGGAATAGTGATAAACAACATCCATCCATCCATCCATTTTCTATACCGACTATCCTTTTCGGGGTTGTGGGGGGCTGGAGCCTATCCCAGCTGTCAACGGGCGAGAGGTGGGGTACACCGCTTGTCGATCGCAGGGCAACACACCACCGTGCTGCCCCATGATGAACAACAGTAAAATAGATTCAAAACTAGATTATTAAATATTTTGGGACATAAGTTCATTTGTCAACATATGTGATACAGCTGGATTGAACTAGTTTTGATGACCAAATTGGCTGTTGCAGAATCAAGCAGTTGCAATGAAACTTTTTTTAACACAGGGACGCTGCGCACATTTTCCGACAATCAAAGGTTTTCATAGTGTTGCACTTGGTTGCACACATGAAAAAAGTGACCACCGTAAGGAGAAATTATTTACAAAATGTCCTAATATGGTTTGGTGAGAACATGCAGCATTTCCTCACATGTACCGTACATTGTTTGTGATGTTTACTTTATGCTCAGTTTAATCTCCCTCTCCCGCTCTCTGCATCGTCCCTCTGGCTTTCGTGTTTAGTGTCTTGCTCATAAATCTCCTTTCATCACGTGATATGCAGAGGCACGAATAAAGGCACACACATCGCGCTCTCTCTCTTGTGAGCTGACACAACATACACCACGGCACCATTAATTCAGTTAATAGTTTAATTTCATTTTGATTATAAATACAGGCACAGGGACATCAGCCTGAGGTAGCCAGTGTAATTAGTCAGGTAATAATAAGCTGCAGGCTGGTGGCTCATCATCACAGCCTCCAGCTACCAGTACAGATGGGTCCTAATAACAGCTTTCAGCTTGCCGTTGCACTAGCTGTCTTGAATTGACCGCCTGTCTGACTGTCAGCCTAAACAGGCCTGGACTGAAGGCTCATAAGTGATGTGATTGGTTTATTTGTGTTTAGTCATCGCTCTGATAACAGCTTTGAGCTCTCCTGTCTGTCTCTTTTGGTCTGTCTCACTCACTGTCTAACGTCCTGCAGTAGTCATCTCAATAGCGATGTACTCAAGCCTCATACAAGATACATTTGGTTGATTCATCTTTGCCATCAGCCTAATAGCAGCTTTTAGCTCTCCTGACTATATCTCTGTGACTGCCTGTCTGCCTGCTTAACAGGAGATACTTTTAGCTGTCAATCTAATAAAAAGCTTTCAGCCCTATCTCTGGTCTGTCTATTCTCTTCCCTTCTCTCTGAATGTCCGAAAGCCACCATCTCTTCAGCTAGTTTACCTGTTGCTACTCAGCCTGACTCTGTGGGTAGAGTCAGATTGGGCTCAGCAGTTAAGGAATCAAATACGTCACTATTTACAATTCTGGTTGGGTGTGGCTGAAATAAAAAATTACTGATCCCTCAGGTGATATTCGAGACTAGTTAATACTAGCTTTGCTTTTACCTGCTGCAACATTAAAGTGATGCACCGTTAATGTATCAATAATTATAATCTAGTTATGTAAAATAAATCACTGAAATGGGCCATTCTGCATAATGAGCACTTTCACTTTCAGAATATTTTGATGCTAAAACTTTTGTACTCTTACACCTGTTCTGTACACTGTGGTATTGCTACATTTACTTTTAAGTAATCCGAGCACTTCTTTGACCACTGTAGACAGGGACGGCAAATTGTTAAGTTGTTTAAATTTATCAGCAAAGGCAAGTACATAGAACATATATAGTCAAAGCTTAAAGAGAATACCAATCAAACAGTGTGTGATTAAGCGCCTGGGGTGCCCCTCCATTCCTCTTTCAACTTTAATTCAGCTAATTAGCAAGGACTATTAAATAAGTGATGTGTTTGTCGGTGTGCGGTGCTAATTTGTTGTTTTCGGTCCCCACGGCCATGCAACAGCAAAAAATAAAGCAGACTTGCTCACAAGCTCATTCTCTGGGTACTTTGGTTTAATATGTTAAAGGGTCTTCGTGTGCATTCAGGAGCCTTATCGTCTATTTAACATGTCATCAGTGTTCTTTACAAGCCTTGTGTCAACAGCTTTGAGATCAGTTTAATACATTTAAATCTCAACGCGACAGATGGCGTGAGATGTCAAGGCATATTGTGTGTGTGTGAGTGTGTGTGTGTGTGTGTGTGTGTGTGTGTGTGTGTATGTGTGGACTTGTAATTTTAAGGCCCAAGAATAAGATAGATTGAAGTTCAGGACGGGCTGCACGGTGGTGCAGCAGGTAGTGCGCGTGCCTCACAGCAAGAAGGTTGCCGGTTCAATCCCCGGGTCAGGCGGGGCCTTTCTGTGTGAAGTTTGCATGTTCTTCCCGTGCATGCGTGGGTTCTCTCCGGGTACTCCGGCTTCCTCCCACAGACCAAAAACATGCTCATTAGGTTAATTGATGACTCTAAAATTGTCCGTAGGTGTGAGTGTGAGTGTGAATGTTTGTTTGTCATTGCATGTGGCCCTGCAATCGGCTGGCGACCGGTTCAGGGTGTACCCCGCCTCCCGCCCATTGTAGCTGGGATTGGCTCCAGCCCCCTGCAACCCCGAAAGGGATAGGCAGTATAGATAATGGATGGATGGATGAAGTTCAGGACCCTCTGTAAATTACTACAATTATTTTAGACATCTATGTCAGAAACATTAAACACCAGTCTTGATTCTGCTTGACTGAATTGCCGAATATGAAATATATTCATAGGCTCTTTACAAAATCATTTGAAATGGAGTTGTATGGAGCTGGCATGTTAAATTATGCAATCCAAACCCTAATTTGAAAGCCAGCTTTACAGCAAAACTACAATTACAGTTCCATGATCAAATTGCCTAATGTTGCTGTCTCCAAAGTGAGAGTAAAACCTTATCTAAAATTGAATTAATTAATCTACTTGAGCAACTACATTGGCTCCCATTAGCTTATCTCAGGTCCGCTACTGGAAACCATGGCTATAGTCCTACAACTGGTTAGCAAGGGGGTAGTCATCTGATCTCAGAGTGTAGGGAGATGACATGTAGATTGCTGGTTAAAACAATTATGACCCTCCAGGCCTGCATGGTTGCATGTGTAAAAAGAAGCATACAATATTATCTGCAGTAAAGCACAGATATCACTGTTATGTGCTGCTTTGTTACAAAGATTTTTGACCACAAGCTACGAGAATCTCTGATAATTGGAATATTTTACTCTGGGCTGTTTTTTGGTAAAAGTTTATAGGGTTTGGTCTGATCTCTCTAATTCTGGTTGATAAATCTGTCTTCAGGCATACTCAAATTCAACTGAAAATATTGGTGATGGGAGCGTATTAGCGGCGAAATGGTTACTGTGCAAGCCATATAACCACAACATCAACAAATGTAGCATCGTTTTATATCTATATATGTGAGTGTGTCAATAATTCACAGCTGTTTCAGCTAAAAAGGAATGTAATGAGACACAACAAAGTGATATTATTTCACCACACAGGTGCTGCCTATACATGAAGAAAAAATAATTTATTGTCTCTTCACAAGCTTTTGGTGACCTCTTTATGATTCATCCAAAGATGTATAGTTTTGCACTGTGGCACATGTAAAATCCAGCAAAAACCTGCTTTCTCACAACAAAAGGAAACCATAAAATGACTCTGCTGCCAAACCACTTAAAACTGCAGTGTTAAGAATTTCTGAAGATTTACACTATGAATGCTGCTTTTGTTCCTGTTCCTGAAAAGTTTACTGAGTGGTGATATGGGATTTTAGCAAGACACTGACAAATCTTTTAATGGGTGTTCTAGTAGAGTTTTTGGGGGTTACAGGCTCCACTGTGCCACAAAGTCCCATTGCTCTTTCTGCCAGACCGATTCCCAAAGAATGGATTGTTCTTTACCAGAGGGTGGAAAGGTGGAAACGGATACAGAAAGATAGAAACAGTAAGAGAGATGGATGAGGTGGGAGTGGTGGGCTTGGGGTAAAAAGAAGCTGAGTGAGGGGGTGTGTGGAGGAAAAGGGGCACAGAAAGAGAGAGAGAGAGAGAGAGAGAGAGAGAGAGAGAGAGAGAGAGAGAGAGAGAGAGAGAGAGAGAGTTAGAGGGTGGGAAGCAAAGGTAAGCAGAGACCTCACGGCTTCAGGCTTGCAGTGCAATAAATCTAAATGAGGAGAGAGGAAAAAAGGAGGGAGCGCAAGATAGAGATGGAAAGCAGAGGAGGGTAAACCATAGAGCATTTGTTTTGGAGATAGACGCACCAAATACATCTATAAAAAAGAAGTCGCAACGTCAGCCCTTTACTCTCTGCTTCTCCACGATAATGTATGTGCTTAAGGGACAAGTCAACAAAGTCACAAAGCTCGAGGAAAAACTGCCAGCTGCAGAAAAATGCTACAGGAGATGACTGAAGTTAGCCACTTCTGTTTGTGTGTGTGTGATTTTAAACATAAGAGCTGCTATTAGCTATTAGTTTTGAATGAAGTTATGCTGTGACATAAAGGTTATATATATAACCACACACACACACACACACACACACACACACACACACACACACACACACACACACACACACACACACACACACATATACATCAGTGCTGTCAATTGATTAAAATATTTAATCGCGATTAATCTCATGAATGTCATAGTTAACTCGCGATTAATCGCAAATTAATCGCACATTATTATCTATTCTAAATGTCCCATTAATTATCATTTTAATACTCTTATCAACATGGAAAAGTGGATAGGCTTGCTTTGTGCAAATGTTTTTATTTAAAACAACAATGCGTAGTGTTTTATGTCACACTAACATTCTCACTTTGAGCAGTCGTTCACGTTTGAATGAATCAAATCTCACAATTTAACACTGTCAATAAACAGATGACAAAATAATAAATACTTGGTTACAAAAAAGCCCTTCAACAACCCTTTCTAAGGGATCAAAACGGTGATCCAAAATAAAGTTCTAAAGTGCACATCATTGTAAACTAGGACTCAGCCTATAGAGCAGTTAAACCATGGCTTAAACTTTCCTTTCTTAAGTTTCCTTTCAACATAATAGCAGTCAGGCTATAATGCTCTTCTATTTATTCACCAGAGGCTTATCAACACAGCCTCTTATTTCTCTCCAGAAAAAATGAACATTACTTGGCTATGGCTGCAGTAAGCTTGTTCTTAGTTGCGGTATCCATTTGCCTCTGTCACAGCCATCCATTGTCGCCTGATTTTGACACCGAGGCGGCGGAGAATTCGCATTCGGCGTGTGTTCGGCCATCAAGTGGTATTTCAGTGCTACGGTGATAATTCAATTCACACCGACAATACACACAGATAACTTTGGTCTTGTCAGTCGACCCATCTGGCAACTTTTTGAAACTAAACTTTCCATTCAGAATCTTGTTTGCATCCATATTGGTGTTTCACGCTTGACATCCACACAAACCGGTAGCCTACTTAGCCTTTACAGCTAGCAAGCGGGCAAAACCATCCGAAACAGTCCGAGATTGAGTACAAAGCCCCAGCAACCAATACCCTTCACACAAGGGCGACTGACCTCAGATTGAAGATCATGGCTAAGCAAAGCACCAGGCACCCTCGCAACAGCACACAGCAACAGTGATTCTAGATATGCTTAGCTATAAGATAAACAGCATTAAAGTCACAAGGAGCAAGCATGGAGAAGGAGGCTAGAAGCCAAGACAAGGGCAACACAGAGAGAATTAAGTGAACTCTCAGGGCCCCAGAAAGGTGAAGGTGAAGAAGGAAGGAAGGAAGGAAGGAAGGAAGGAAGGAAGGAAGGAAGGAAGGAAGGAAGGAAGGAAATACCAAGGGCTGGAAGAGGAGTTAGAGAAGACGTGGGGAGGAAAGGCACCAGTGGCACCAGTGGTGAGCACTGGGGGCAATGACCCACAAACTGGGAGACTGGCTTCAGCAGATTCCAGGAACAACATCTGAGGTCTCTGCCAAGAGGAACGCAGTTCTAGGAACAGCTGAGATACTGCGCAGAACCCTAAAACTCCCAGGCCTCTGGTAGAGGACCTGAGCTTTAGGAAATTGACCCCCCCCCCCCCCCCTCCCCCCAAGGGAGTGAGAGGTATATTATATATGTATGTATGTATGTATGTGTGTGTGTGTGTGTGTGTGTGTGTGTGTGTGTGTGTGTATGTATGTATGTGTGTGTGTATGTATGTATGTATGTATGTATGTATGTATGTATGTATGTATGTATGTACGTACGTGTGTGTGTATGTATGTATGTATGCATGCATGCATGCATGCATGTATGTATGTATGTATGTATGTATGTATGTATGTATGTATGTATGTATGTATGTATGTATGTATGTATGCAGTATTACGAGTACTATGTGTAATTAAGGTTGTCCTGGAAAAAAAGATATTACAGAACTTTATGTATACTGTGCTTCAGCTACTCTTTGAGTGAAAGGAGCATTTTCTGTTTGGAATCTCTACCCATGTATTTCATATTCCAGAGATTTGCAAAAACTATCCCGGAAGCGAGGTTTTACAAATGATACCTTCCAACCTGAGGGCTTTGAGATAAAATACATCTGCAGGGTTTTTACGTAACATTTCAGATTAGAGCTCAGAACACATTTTTATATAATGGTCTTAAGCGCACAATCTGAGGATACTGTTAGTCCTGTTGTGGCATTAGTCAAATATTTGTGTGAGAGTTTCTGCCAAGGCTGAACAAAGCCTGTCAGGACATGATAAGATAAGAAATAGTAAATACTGAGAAAGAGGAAAAAAAAAAAAAAAGACACAGAGAGAGAAGGAGAGACAAATTTGTGCATACTATCACCTGCATAGAACTTTCTTTAACCCATCTGGTAGTTATTTTCCTGATTGTGACTTTCTTGCAGAGTCTGACTCACTTATTAACGCAAGTCGGACTAGTATCAAAGAAAGACAGCTGCAGTATTTGTTGGAATGCTTGTGTGTAACACCAAACCCAACATTTACTTAACTTGAAGAATTTGAATAATCTATTAAGTCTTGTGAAGACAATTTGGCCTAATTGAAACCGAGGTACAGGAACACAAACAAATACACAAGTAGACAAGTAAGGCTCCAGGCAGACCGGTCACATGGACTAATGAAATGGAGGGATCTAAATAATACAATCTTAAGTACTTACAATAAGAACATTTTTTATAAACCATCTTACCAGAGCCAATTATATAAAACAGATCTTGACAAACAACCACCCACCTATTCATATACTATGTCCTCTTAGTCTATGCAGGGGTAGAAGCCAGGGATATATTCTAAACAAGGTGGCACTCAGGTTGAGGCACAACACACTCACATTCACATTTACAATTATTTAAGCACACACGCACACACAGACGCACGCACACACAAAGCAACTCAATCAACATGGACTGACGTCTATGGCTACATCATGCCCATGTTTGTTTCTGTAGAAGCACATTTTCCCTCAGGTGCTGTGTCCTCTGGCATGGTTGAGGAGAGGAAAAGAGACTAGATAAGTGGACAGGACGGAGGAGGAGAGCAGAGCAGAGCAGATAAAGTTGCGATGCTCCGTTTGCCATGAAATATTCCCCTATGGTACAAATACTTGAGGTGAAAGAGGAATAAGTTAACTCTGGAGAAGTTTGTGTGAAAGAGTTGTTTGCATGTGTGTACGTGTGGAAGGTGACTGCCCTGTGCTGGAGACAATACGTTTACATAATGTACACACAATAGTTGATCTTGTTCACTTGCATGTGTCTAAGTATACATGTGCTTGTGCATGTGTGTGTGTGTGTGTGCATATTTATGCCTGCCCACGCACACATGTCTCGCTGCTAATAGATTATTGATCAGGGTCAGCTTCTGAGACCTGCACTGGCTGATGCACACACATACACGCTCACAAACACTGACTTGCAGGCTCATGAGTGCTACAACTTAAGATGATTGTTCCCAAATTTGTTTTTCTTCATGTGTTTGTTACACATTCCTTCTAACATGACTGGTGTTCTGTTTCGTCCATTGGCACTTTGACTTAGAGACGGTGCTGCAGAGCCATGGTTGCAAAACAGCAACCTTTGGAATGATGTCATGTATTTCAAACGTCATATAACAGTTGATGCTCTTCCTTAAAAATTTTTCATTGCTTTGATATCAGTCCTTTTTCCTAGCTCCGTCCTGTTTCTGCTCCATCCAATTCCCCAGGGGATCATAACAGATCCTTTTTCATTTGTACTGAACCCGTGGGTATATGGGTGCTTGTGTGTGCGTGTGTGTGTTTAAAACCCATTTTTCCTTTAATGGCTATACACACTCTTCTCTTTAACCCTGTCACCTCTACAAAGTCAGGACAATCCATCCCATCAATGCAAGACAGATCAGATAGATTTCATAGCTAGCAGATATAAGTAACACTTACGTTACCGGTCTATTACTAGCCTAAAGGCTGCCAGTTTCAGCGCTAGTCTAGATCACAGTTATCACTGCTGGGGGAAATAGAACACAAGAATATACTGGCTTATCCTTTGCCTCAAGGTTATCTGTTTCAAACCTGATCTACATCATAGAGAGTGCAGTTGTAGAAAAAATATGGAAATAATTGACAAGGACATAACTTTCAACATGGTTTGTGATTTGACACTTTGTGATGTACGGAATATGACATGAACACATGAATGCATCAGCATGTGTTATGTGCGTTTCTTTTGATGTCAGTAATATATGTGTGTATATATATATATATTAATGTATATATATCCTCTCAACACTTATGTGTCTTTTATCCAGCTCAGCCTCACCAGCTTGTTATCCCATAGTCATAGCTGTTGAATAATGTATGCTGGGGCCTCTCTCTCCCCAGAGAAGCAGTGTTGGAAGGGATGTGGCTGCTTCAAACTGAATACTCTTATTCACTGGGGGCTTGAGGCTGGTGGGAGTTTTCATGTTCTTATTTTCTATAAAGGCCCAATCCTGTTAAATAGTACAAGAAAAAAATATGCTGCGCAATTCTTTGTCTGCTTAGAAACACTTTGAAGACGGAATTGGACAGACTTTTTTTTTTTTTTTTTTCAGAACTTGCAGATGGACTAGAAGTTTCACAGTGTTTTTCTTACTGGATTCTTGAGAATTAAATTCTCAAAAATCCAGTAAGAACAACAATCCATGCTGTGCCAAAACACAATGAATTGTAACAATTAGCTCTTTTGTGTATGAAATTCTGTCAATCTTATTACTCTTTGCATGAAGACAATCAAGGGAGGAAAAAAAAAAAAAAAATAAATAAATAATATATATATATATATATATATATTTTTTTTTTTTCAGATCTCATCTGTAACATTCTTTAGCAGGGCAACCTTTGTGTTTGCATTTGGTTTCCGAATTGAGGCTTTAATCACAGCTCCTCGGGGCTTTTTGGCTCATTTTCTAGCAGTTCAATATGTCTTGTGGTTTGTTAGTGTCTCATTGCTGTGACAGGGATTTCCTGATGTTGGCATCTCTGCAGAGCTCTCAGCCATGTGATGAAATCCCCAGCCGTGTAGCTGCTTCCATAATTACTGAGGATGGTTTACAAGGGTGGGACATGAGAGAGATGAAGTGGATTCTCTTGATGGCAAAACACTGCATAAAATGGGACATGGGAAATGGCTGACAAGGATGAGAGGAGGGTGTGAGAGGGACAACTGGGAATTCATTTGAGGGATAAGACATAGAGATAGAAGGGACAGAGAATGGTTCCAGCCCACGGAGCTAAACGAACCTGTTAGAATGTGTTAATTTTCTACAATACTCAGTGATCATGGTGCTATTATGTGCCAGCATGAAAAGGTTGGCCACAACTTAATTTCTGCTCTGCATCAAACATCAGCAGCTAAGAGACTAGAGAGATGAGAGGAATGACTTTGTGTCCACTAGTCCACAAAGATAGGTTTGAGTGGTGCAGTAAGATGTAAACTAGGGATGTCAATGGTTAACCATTAATGAGTTAACCAACTCAAATATTTAGCGCTATAATATGATATAATAGCGCTTACACATGTTGGGCTACGGGATCATTTGCCTACACACACACACAGTGTGATGCACTGCGGTCTGAAGCCTTCATCCAGTTGGTGTGCTGCATGAGGATTTCAAAAAGCTAGTTTGGTAACTCAAGCCCAATAATGTCATGTTATAGAGAGATACTGTGACTAAATGCTTAGAAACACACTTTGAGAAGAAGAAAGATGAGCCAAAATCAAGCTACATGCTGTTTTCCTTGCTGCTTCTCTGATGTCAAATAAGTCCAATCTTCACTCTCTTTTTAATTCTGTTTTGGTCTCTACCAAAGACTGAAAGAAACATCTTTCAGTCACACACTGAAAGATCACACACAAACAAAAACTATAGTGTTCCTCTGTCCTTGAGAGGCCAATCTGAAAAGACTTCACTCAATATATAAAACTAAGCAGTCAAAACTGCAGCATAGCTTTCCTTCAGGAGGTGCTGTAGGTGAGAGCATATGAAAGCAGCTAATGTGTAGGGAGCACTATGGCAGGGGGAAAATGGCTGGTTCCAAATGTGAGAACAGAGAAAAAAGGCTGTATTCGGGATATAATGACAAGAAAGTTGAGAAAGAATTAGACGACTCAAAATCATTCTCAAAGTTATACAATACACTAGTTCTACAAGAAGCATACAGTGTCCAAGGATGGGACTAGGACGAGACAAGAAAGGATTGTGGACACAAGATTTCAAAGGATAAAGTACAAAATCACACTTCTTTCATCTCTCTTTTTCTCTCCTTTTCCCTTGATCTCTCATTCAACTGTCTTCTCTTCAATTAATTTACAACGCTCAGTTTTCCAGGCAACTGAAGACCCCCAGCTTATTTACATTCTTGTTACATCTTGCTTTGATCTCCGCTCAGTGCTTAGTCCCTAATCTTAGTTCCCTCTGCTGTGTGTTACTTACTTTCTTGCACTTTACATCTACATATCTGTACTCCCTCTGAAAGATCTGTGCGGGACAGCCAGTCAGTCACTGTTCTATAGCACGATGTCGGCCAGCTCAAAAGCATCTCAAAGCAATGCACTGGTATGCACAATACATGTGGGTCATATCTGTACTCTGAACCACGTGGCAACGTTTTGTGGGACGACGGGATAGGAGATATCTGTAAGAACTGTAGAAGAACCTGTGATATCAGTTACTGAGATTTCCAACGCATTCATAATTCATATTAATTCATTCTTCACATCATAGACATTTACACACCACTAGCAACCAGCAAGATAGATATATTACCTTTAATTTGCGTAAGAGGTCATTGGTTGAATGTAATTCAGTCACTTCATAGTTGTATTGTTTTACAGATTTAAAGTTTTTGGTTGTATCTTGCAACTCTGTGTCTTTATGCTGCAATTCAACAACTGGTATTTCTGTTTCTGTCCTGATTTGACTAGAACTGATATGGCTACAGCGTTGGGAAGCCTTGTCCCATATGTGACTGGTAGCTAAATTTAATTACTGTTCATACCCACAGCAACCATGGAGGATTGTTGTAGAGGAGTTACATCAATAATTTAAATTATCTCCCTTGCAGGCTTTGACAGGGTACATTTGGCTTTACAGTTTCAAGGAGTCACTTTCAATCTCTTGTATTGTGATTTCAGAATACTGGCTCAAAGTTGTGCATGCTGCTGCATATGGCAGGACCGATGACCTAAGCAACTGTTTGACAGTTTCAACTTAGGCATGGGCGTCTTGGCTGGTACACTGGACCTCCCAGACATCATCTTTAGAGCAGAGGACCATAGAGACTTCCCATTGTTTTGTTGTGATAATTGGCTTTTCTGTTCCACAGCTGTGCCAGGCCCCAAAATCTTCCAGGAGAAAAGGATCTTCAGTTACCATTTCAGCTGTGCCAGGCTGACATTTGAGTACAGGACAGGCATTCTCTCAGTGGCAGATGTATTGTAATGCCATTGTGTTGACCCCAGGGACAGTGTACCTCTTTGTCAAGGCAACCTTAATAGATTGTTTGCAGATGACGTCACGTCACTCTTTTGTTATGGCGGAAGTGATTTTCTGCATAGGAAGCACTGTAACACACTCTCAAAATGCCGATGTTTTGCATCATTTACGGTTACTCACATCGATCAAACCAAGAAGCCACAAGTTGTTCATAAGGGTGAAAAATGCAAGGAAATTACTGAAAAACACCGGAAAAAAATAGCTTGTTAACTATCTGCAGACGGGAGGAGCCAAGTTGGCTAATGATGGAAATGGTGTAACATTAGCTATTGTTTTAAATCTCTGTTGATAGATTTAAAGTAATAGCTACAAGCAAAAAAACCCCTAACATTTGTTAAATTGGTGTAAACAGTTTCACATAACACAGCTGAACATAAATAACGTAAGCTGTCTTGTTTCGAGACAGTCCACGTCTGTAGTGGCATTTCACCTTGTCTTTGCGAGTGGTTAGCCTAACAAACAACAGTAATGTAAATGTCAACATTCAGCACCACAGTGCTGAAAGTTAGTTGCTGGGTTAATCCACAATCCTCCACTCAGGAGGAATACCATGTGACATTGAGGAGGGAAAACATGTCAGAATGCTCCTGGACTTGGTGCTTAAGGAAGGAAGGAACTGATGGAGGCCTTTGTCTCACACAGTACCTCCATGCAAAGTGTGCCGTACCTTGACAACAACTGCTAGTCTCCAGTCTGCCTTATTCTATGCTCTATCAAGAGCCATGCAGTATCAAGGAAAAACAAAAATTCAGTTACTCACTTAAGTAAAAAAACAAAACAAAAAAAAAACATGCAAAACCACCTAATCAGCCAAATAAGAAACACTCTTAAACATGTCTCACAAACATAGGGAAGGTAGTATACTTGTATCATGAATGAGAGTTTGGAGTTTAGAACCCTCTCCCTGTTTTCAATGAAGAGAAGCAGCTTCTTGAATTCTGGCAAAACACGGTAAGAAATTCTTGTTCGTGCAGAGAACTAGGGTTGGCAGGGTGGAAGAGGGAGACTGCCACTCCAGGGATTTCATGAGCCTTGCTCAAAAGCAGACATATCTGCCTGGCCCATCCTTTTCCCATCCACTGCTCAACTCACTGTTAATCAATCATGCTGACTCCACCCATCCCAAGACTACAAGCTAGGTGAGCTGCATACACACTGCCTCATTTACCAGCTGTTTGTACAGAAAAATGGCTGCAACTTACCACCCCAACACTGCAGTTCCACTGCTTTGGCAGCTTCAGTGGAAAGAAGGCACACGTAAGCCAGAGTGGCAGAGTGTGATACTTAATCAACAAATCTGTGTGCTACTTAATCTCTACTGACGTCACAGTGCTCTCTTCAAATTATTCACCAGACCTGGAGCACTTAACTATTTGGTGTTGTCCCTTCAATTTACCTCCGGAGTTCTGCTGTATTTATAATGCAGATTATAAATCAACAAGGATACTCATCCTGAGGCTGTTTTTAATGACGGCGGGGGACTTGCAGCCTGTAATTTAAACAAGGGCTTAGCAAATATTATCAACCACTTCCTGTCTTACACATGGTAATGAAACTTTGCACCATTGCTTTCAACTATTAAAAGAGACTATCGTCCACTTTGGCATGACCATTTGTCTCTGTTCACTGTTAAGCTCAGTCACTGAACTGTTTAAGTTTGCCTGTCATGACCAACATAATAAGAATGTGTGTGGCAAGTGGCAATTCAGTTTGATTATCAGCTATGTGTTTGGAGCGCCACATGTGCACAGTGGATTATTGTGGGTTATACTGCATGAGTGGTACAGAGGTTTCTGTTTACAGTTGAATACTTTTTTTTTTTTTTTGCTGTGGAACAGGTTCACAGTTGCCATGTTGGAAGTGCTGTGAATTCCAGCTGTCTCTAGCAAACTGCAAACCTTAGTGCCACCTTTTAAGCCTGCAGGAGGTTAGCGTTTTACACTCAAAACACAAGTGTTTGGAAGAATATTCCTCAAGGGAATTTTCGTCGAGAGTTTCAGTCGAGACAAGTATTGCAACTGTGAAGGCTCACCTTTCTAGCTGAGTTAGCAGAAGATGTAATGTGTGGATGTCACACCAAAGCAGCAGGAAATGAAACCTGCTTACTTTGTGTTCCTGTAACTGAAATGCAACTGATCCACTTACTCTCTTTTTTATGTCATGCACTTCCTCTCATATGCACACGTAGAGAGGAAGAGTACAATATGTAATTAAGGCTGAACCACATTGTACCAATGATCCGCACACTGGTAATTAAATCTAATCTGTGTGTGTCTCCTCAGTGCAAGCATGTGTGTGTATGCGTGCGTGTGCGTATGAGCGTGAGTGTGTGTTTAATGTCATAAGGCCAGAGCAGCGTAATGCCACACTCCCATCCAGTTAATTAATTCAAATGTCCACCCTTAATTCATTTCACAGAGTGGATTGTGACCGTTCCCCTGGAAACAACCTGTGAATACATAATGCTGGCAGGGACAAGGTCTGCTTTGGTGTGCATAAATGCACTGTCAATGTCATTTCAGTGTATTTTTGGGTGTAAATGAGAGTGAGTTTTCAGCATGAGCAAGTAAACATCTAGATTGCTTACATGCATTTCAAAAAATATGTACAATATATTTGTTGATGCAATATTTGCATACGTGTGTCAGAAAGAGACAAATTTCACTGTGTGTGTACGGCACACAAGGTGTTATTTCTGAGTGTATTTTGTCAAAAGGATGACTGAATGCACTGCAGTTGTGTGTGTAGCTGTGACAGATATTTGCGTATAAATATGTGTCTGTGTGTGCAAAGTGAGCTGTATATTAAAAGAGTGAGCTGGTAAATTTCTTATATTAACTTACATGATTCTACTGTCATTCAAAGATGTGTGTGTGTGTGTGTGTGTGTGTGTGTGTGTGTGCAGCAAAAGATATCATCTTGCCACGCTGAACAAGGAATTCAAACCACTCAACATCAAGAAATCTTTAGAAATTTGAAGCGATGCCATGTAAGGGGAGAGAAGACTTACAAAGGATCATTAGCGTCATTGTTATAGGGAAGAAGAAAAGAGAATAAAATTTAAATATTTCAAGATACAGATCTTAATATTATGAGAATATGTAACATTTTTCAGAAAAGAGGTAAAAATGTACGAGAAAAAAGTTATATTATTTAGACAAATACTTTTAATAGTCTGTTATACACTGAGATATAATAATCTGTTACACTTGAGCTTTTTAATACTGATAATAATTATGTCTCATGATGTATGAGCCAATATGTGTTTTGAAGCAGCGACTGGAGCACAGCACAGACCTGGTTTTCCCAGCTGAGACAAAACACACCATCCTTCCATTGGAAAGTGATTAAAGCTCAGTGGGCTTTCTGAAAACGATATGAAAGAAGAATGTTCTTTATTATTCCGCACCGTGTTGGTATACTAGTGTCCCACTCAGACCAACACAGTGACACGACCTTCTGACAGTCATTTGGCCTCGTTTCAGACTGTCTCTGGATGAGAAAAAGTTTATGGAGCTGACTGTGTGCCGCTCTTAATCAGAGATGGAGAAGTTAACAAGATGTGCATTTGACAAACCGAGCACTAGTCCTCGTCCTTGAAGCCACATGTCTTGTAAAACGATAACATCTTTTTGAAAGCACTTCTGGTGGTGTTTAAATCTTGGTATTGTCCACACAAATCTTAATTTTGGCACTTCCATTAAAGAGCAGCACACAGCTGCTTCTCTAAGCTTTTCAATGTGAAGCCTCCTGCCTGTTTCAGACAAAAAGAAGCTTGGGGTCTGTCTTCAGACGGGGCGTGGCGGCTGTCCTGAGCGCCTGAGGAAGAGCCGAGCGCAGGATGGACCACGGATCACATGAAAACACCTTGGTCAGAGGAAACTGACACTGCAGTCTGAACATAAGTCTAGCTTTAGGCGTCAGTATGGACTGTCAGGAAATACAAAAACATACACATGTAATCCAATCACTTTAGCCTAAGCATGATATACAGTATGCAATCATGTTCTCAGAGGAACCTACTTTATCCTTCTGTGACTTTTTCTGTGAACACATGATACATTTTTTCTTAAACTGGACTGGACAGATTTTCCTTACAAAAGCAAGATATTTTCTACATCATGTACACTCATAATCGCAAAAAAATGTGGTACCAATATGTTTTGCTTTGTCCAATTACTGGACTAGGTGTTAATTTATAAAGATTATGTGTAGTATTTGTTCTCATAAACATACTGTACTTTAAACTGTTATCGTGCAGAAATTGGCTCAAAATGTAAGAACCCAATAAATTAAATTAGATGTAAACAAAATAAATTCTAGTAATACAATAAACATAAATCTCAGTTAGATGAGTACAGCAGAGGACTGTACGGTGAAGTACTCAGACAGGACAGTAGCAGGGACACACCCAAATGAGGGTTTATGCAAGCCAGTGTAATTAACATGAATCTCTCTCATGTTAGAACATACATTCTGCACACTTAATTTGACATGGTGATTACACTGAACAAATGCTTTAAAGCACTTAAGTAAATGCATAGCTCTGGCTGTGGAATGAAACATCTCTATCTTGACTGTCCCGTTACTTAATATAGGCCCTCATTTCCCACTGATGCTATCACTGAAACTAGCTGTGGGCTAAAAGATAAATTTGTCTGCACAAAGCTATCTGCTCGCCTGATCATTATACCAATTACTGCACAGACACCAAGATTGGGGGTATTCAAACTTGAATATACAGCGAAAACTCAGCTCTATACACTTTAAAGCAAGGCCTCACAGTCCTTATTTGCCTTAAACTGTGGCCGTCATAGCTGAAGCCATGGTTGTTATAGAATGATAGAAAAACACAGTGCTATATTGAGCTAAATGTGTAGAGTAACTTTGAGTTTAGGTAATAAAGTTGAAAATAAAACTGCACTCAAGAAGAAACCCAGCCAAATATCAATGACCCTGAGTATGTGTAGTTCACTAAATCAAATGTTAAATGGAGTGCTGGCACACAGCTGATGGCCTTGTGCTCAATGGTTACTACTGTCTTTATGCCAGCAATGCGGCATTTATGGATGTGGAGGGATATGCTGCCAGAGCCAGGGTTAGTTACGAGGAAGGGAAAACGTTCGAGAGCAGGTATTTCTGTTTTTAAAATGAGTTTATTAGAGAAGGCATATCATCCCATGAGCATCTCCATCAGGTGGTGTAAGAAATAAATCATTACACCTTTTTTTTCTTCCTGTTTGCACAGGTTTAAATAACAGAAGCTGAGTAACACAAAGCAAAGAAAACTCATTATACAAGTGCAAAGTAATGAATCATGTGTTTTCTTTTACATGAAATTCACCCTGACAACTTCTGTGGTTGAGAGAACAGCCCAAGTATATCGCATTACCTCTTGTTAGAAAAGGGTGCCGTGTGCGTCATTGAAGAAACTTGTAGATAGATGATAGATAGATACTTTATTCATCCTCAAGGGAAATTCACGCTATGTACGCTATGTTGCATCTACGACACATGGTTTTAAGGCTTGAAGGTTAATTTAATGTGACGTTGTCCACGCTAAAGGTAAGTATGGAGGGTCCAACACTCTTATGTTGGCCAGTGTTTGTACTGGGAGGGTTGGTGTGGTGCCTGAAACTCTCAAAGGATCTGTACAATTTGTCTTGACAAGGAAGTGACAAGGAAGCACATTTTGATGGACTCTGGCTGAAGCAATATCCATTTTAATGACAGCATTATCAAAATACTTGGATTTAACATGGTATGGCATGATTTGCCCTTTTTCTCCAGTCAAGTTTTGTGATGGGGGGATTTGTTGTGGCTTTTGGATGATGTGACCTCTGAGACAGAAGCTGGGGGGAAGGATGGAATGATCTTTTGGAGCATGGGATTAATATTCTTATTCATTTTGTCTCGTTTCCTTCGTCCCCTCCAGGGCCAGTGTGACTTTCATTCTCCTGACATTCTGAAAAATGCTGTTAAATGTTAATGGAGACTATTTTTACATGGGTCGCGACCACGTCTGGCACACAAATACATGCAAGACACTCAGACACTGGACACACCGGAACTTAAGACATTTGCACACGCAAATAGACAACTATGCAGACAGTCACATATGTGCTCAGCTACACACCTATCAGTCACATCAGGTCTTGAATAAAAAAATATAGCTTTATAGAAGCTCTTGCTTCTGGAAAAATGATCAAATGATCCCCACTCCCAGCAGGCCCTACTCACCTCTGCCAACCTCCCAGTCAAACTTTTCTTTCTTCTTGTGTCTATTATCTTCAATTTAACTTCAGTGACAGCGTTGACTTCTTATTTGATATCTTTTTTAATGTTGTGGGGAACACGAAAAAAGCTTCAACATCTGACAAGCACTCTGCATGTGTCTGCTTGGTGGAGCTCTCATCTGCTGACGTCGATGCTTATTATCACAGACGCGGTGTCTAAGTTAGTACTTTTTCCACAGGCTGAGGGCTCGCATGTAGCGAGTGCCACCCACTAAAGGTGACATGCTGCATAAATCAAGTACACTTTGCATTCGTTGGCCTCTGGAGACCCAGGTTAAGTGTTCTTCTGCGGTAGCTGGTGAGTTACAATTCTTTAGCAACAGGAAAGGGCAATAATGAAATATAGTGAAAGAAAGCAGCACTTGGTCTTAAAGTGTTTAAAGATAGTGAATAGAAGCTAGGTGAGATCATTTAATGAGCCTTGTAAGTCAAGGGTGACTTTTTTATAAAAACATGGGAGCTGGATGAAATATCAACACTTCAGATATATTACATGAATTCTCAGTGTTGATCAGCTGCAGCTATGTCATGTTTCAGCTCAACAACCTCAAGAGGTAAGCCATGACACACTCTATAGTTTCTATAATACTGTAATGAATCGTCGTCAAGTTAAATATTCCCCTCTACTTTCCCTTTATATTAGAGCTATCAGAAGTAAGTGTAGTCATGGAAAGACAGCGCTGTAGCCCAGTAGTAGTGGTTGTTGCAGAGGTACATGTGTGAAATGTGTTACTGTGAGCGCACTGGTCTTGACAGACCCTACCCATGGGCAGCTGTGGCTCAGGAGGTAGAGCAGTCATCTGCTTATCAGAAGGTAGGCGGTTCGACCCCTCGCCTGGTCAACATGTAGAAGTATCCTTGGGCAACTCTCTGCCCCTGGTCTGTGAATGTGTGTGTGAATGGGTGAGTTCTGGCTCATGTAAAGCCCTTTGAGTGGCTGGTAAGACTAGACGGGATCTATATAAATCGTCCATGTAATGTAGCCCTTGTTATCTCAGTAGTACCAAGAGCATCTTAATTCACCACACATACTGATACGTTGACAGTATGTAAAAACCCTTAAATTGCATCTGAGTCCCTCACCAGCAGAGACTCTTCATGTGTCACATCACAGCAGAAGATGACATGAAATTTCAATCCAATGTTCCTGTTGAGTGACAATTGCGTGGAACATCTGCACATGAAAAGCTTTGCCTTCAAAAAGACGAAGAACGCTGAGGACATAAAAAACATGCCACTCTCTAAACAAAAGAAAATAACATTTAAAAAAAAACAACAACATATTATTCTGATAAGAAATCTGCCATCAATAAGTACCCCAGGTGACATGCAATTAAAATCAAGCGTGCTTGACGGTTCGACTTTGTGGCATCCTTTTCATCATCACAAACAAAAGGCATGAATAGAAAGTCAAACAAACCAAAATCACCTGCTATTACTCTTTAGAGAAAGTTGCAAGTGCAAGCGGCCCCCAGTAACATGCTATTAAAGTCAAACAGAATCACACTGTTACAGTTAGTCTCGCCATAGCACAACAGTTCCACAGCAATAGCCCTGGAATTATAGCCTATACCGAAGTCTGCATCCGCTCAGTTACATTTACCCCAGATTGTTTACAATGCTGCAAAGTCAAAATCAATAGGGCCTGCCAAGACGGGAACAGCCTAATGTTCCATTAGAACTCTCTGCTATTCAATTACAGCTCCAGAGTTGGAGAAGTTTCAGCTAGCTCAGGTCCCCAGAGGAAAAGCAAAGAGAAAGTATGAGGCAGAGGGAGGGAGTAATAAATCTAAAACTGACAAACAGCAAAAATAAAGTTATGGCATCCTCCCACCTTCACCCACCACCCATATTTTTCAGTCTTCCTTGAAGCAGGATATGGATGAGAGGAGCTCTTCAATTATTGCTGCTTTTAACTTTTTTCATTATGTTTCAGACGTTCATTATTGTTTTTCAATTTCGCTCATCTATTTTGTGGTTTTAATTATCCTTTTACGGGGCTTCATGCCATCTTTTATATCTTACCTCCCTCCCTCCCTTTAGATGCATGCATATACACTATCTCCGCTGTGTGTGGTAGAGAATCTTTTCTCCACAGGCGAAGGCCGTACCCAGGCAGTCTACTGCACATAACTAGGCCTGTCTCCAGGGAGCAAGGGGTGGGAGGAAAAGGCAGAACAAAAACGGCATAGAAAGAAAGGGATAGAGGGAGTGAAAGAAATGTCAGACAGTGGGTAAAGGAAGAAAAGGCCTAATAACAGGGAAAAGAGCCACAGAAGAAGAAAAGTCAAATCAAAAAGATAGAGAGGGACAGCAAGAGGGCAGAATAAATGAAGTTTTCTTTGTGCCTCCTGTGGTGGTGATAGGTCGTCATGGGGTCCCTATGGGGACAATTATAGGGCCTGGTGGCAAGAGCCAGGGTTCGTGTGTGTATATGTGCATGTGTGTGACACTAAAGACAGACCTTTGTGAGAATAGAGCAGAGAGGACAAGACACAGAGGGAAGACTGCATCCACAGTGTGCCTTTTAAAATACACCAACACACCTTGAAATACTGTACAAAACTACTCTTAAGATAATGTCACAGTCTCTGACTTACAGCGAAATCATCCTCGAGGTAAAAACCTGCTATTACATTCAGTACATATAACCCACATATATACAAACTATAAGAAAAAAACCTCCCTGAACACTGAAAATCATGCACAGCAACCAAACAGAGCTCGGGAAATTTTTCAACTCAGTTATACCATACCTGCCCATTAGGTGGCAGTGAATTCGCTCTCTGGATCACCTGAGGACACACCTTTCCACACAGCCCATTTGCTGAGTGAACAGTGGCCATATGCATGCATAAATGTTTCTATACATTATATTCAGCATGTATAGATATGTATACATATAGACCTGCAGTAATTCTAACCCCAACCGTGACCTTTACCTAAATAACTGAATTGTTTTTGTGTCCGAACTGAGCCAAACCTTAACCATAGTGCTGTCAGATTCGAAAACGCTGCTGAAAAATGAGTGTTTTCTAGCAGTGATTTATGTTGATAGGGGCATCAGATCAGAAAACGTGGGAGCGCGGACAAACAATGCATTTTGTCGTTTAATATCGAAGACTTCTTCCAAAGTGTTCCAGCTATTCTCCCTGATACTGCGGCTTTTAGCTTCCTGAAAACCATTCTGAATGGCTGCAGCTTAGATCTGTTTGTTCATCTGATAAAGGCTTGTCTGCCCACTAATGAACCAGCCTGTAAGATCAAGTCTACACTTTTTTGTTGACCACCACCACATTTGTTATGTTATGATCTGTTCACAAAGTGTACCCTGGATTTTCCACAGTGAATGTGACTGATCTGTCCTGTGCCATGTGGCTCTACACTTATTGTCAGTGTATGGCATCCTCCAAGCGCTGGCTTGTGATGTTACTCCCAGGGCTGGCAGAGATTTTGGCTGCTTACCAGCTTTATTCTGTGGCCACACAGTCTTTGCTCAGGGTCCTGTGTCTCTTCCCTGGTGCCTCAAAATTCCTGCCGAGTACTTTGTTGTGCTTCTCCAGGGCCCCCCCGTCCTGCCAGATCATGTACAATATGTTGAATTGCTGCCAGCTGCTCAAGCTACTCCTACTTGCTACCTGTTATGGGTCTCCTTGATACATGTTTGAAACATGTATTCCTATCTTTCTGATGACTGATTTTGTATTTGTTCACCTAACTACTACTACCACTACAACTACTAGTGGGCAGTGCTTGTTAAAAATGAACAAAATTACATCATATCTCCATTGGTTCCTTTTGTTGTTTGGGATGTACTAGGTACACCTGATGAGAGGGATTGTGCCAAGGGAATCAAGGGGAAGAATGTTTCTTTTGATTTGAACTCACAAGCACATGGACACATGGTTATGGTGCATCACAAAAAACCAACCAAAAAAATAAAAAACTGACCACATTATTAGAACTTGCTTTAAAAACAAATCTGAACATGTTTGCAGGTTTGTTCTGCCAAAATTACTGGCACTGCTGATTTATTGACCCCAAACTCAAACTACGCAGTAACATCTATTTACCTGGAAGGCAGGTAAAACTAAACAAAACAACACCACAATTAAACCATTTGACCTTTGCAGCAGATATGGAAATTGAGGGCACCATGTAAATGTGAGAGAAATTACTCACTCCAAGAACAAGAAATTTTAAGAAACACATAATTTTCCACCAGTTAGTGTCTCTGTATCTCTGTCTCTCATCCCTCTTGTTTTCTTCTGCTTTGTCTCGCTCCTTATCTGGTATTCATAACTTCTCTCCCACCTCAGGTCTGTTTGCCCCCCTCTGACTTCATCGCTTCCTTTTGACCTCCTTCCTTTCTGTTTTTTTTCTTTCCATCTTCTCCACAGTTATCTTTCTCTCTCCTCCACCCTGTCTTTTTCCCTCCCACCCAGCCAATCAAATTTCTCAGTGCATTGTTGTTGTTGTTGTTGTTACTGTGTGGTTTGTATACAGCTCTCTGAATTTAGCTCTCTCTGGGAGTCACTTTGTTCCAGTTACCTTTCCCACAATGCACTACTGGGGAATGGCCCTGATTACACAAAATGTGCATGTGTGTGTATGTGATGTTTTTGGATAAGACATAATACAGCTGTGTGGATAAGACGTCTTTTTCATCCTCTCCACCCAGTTCCTACATGTCTTTACATCCTAAAATGTTTTATCTATAAATGTACATTTAAAAGAGCTTAAATCTTTTTTTTTCCACCCTTGTTATCTGATTTTGTAAATGGTGCTTAAACTCTTACCCAGAGATTCCACCAGGCAAGTATGCATCCCATTTTTGTTCTGTCCACCATACAGTTACAAACCCCACAGAGCACGTTTCAGAGCATTTCACCTGACTGAATTTGATAACAGATTTTGCTGATTTGATAATTTTGTCTTGATTTTTTGTGCTTCTAACATGGTTAATTAGGCTTATAGTTAAATGGTTTCTTTTGTCTGTTTTAATTGCATTTATTGTTGATGTACGATCAATCTGCACAGGGTGTTTTATTTTGAAAATCTACCGGTTTCACTGCATCGTTCCGGTGTTAAAACAGACTCATGACATTAGAAAGGAAGCTAGAGGATGTAAATCAACTGAGAGTTTCACTTTTGTTTCCTTTGATAACGGGTCATGGTATGAATTAAAATCATGTACTCTGAGGTGTCCAGATACAAAAAGTAATGAATTCATGAGTGCAGAGTTAGAACAGGTGAGGCTGCAAATAGATGTTAGTTAGCCCCTGGGGGGTTCCATAGTAAAGCTAAGGGAAGCAACTGTGCACTTCTCTTTGATGACAAACTTGAAGTTGTAGGTCATCAATCTTTCTGTTTATCACTTAATCACTTGTTTCAGTCTCTTCATTGAAAAATGTATGTATGAATGTCTGAAAACTTCTGCCTCCTCTTTGCTGCATGAAGCATTAAATTCCCTCCTCTTCTCATCTTGCTCCTTCTCCTCTTCCTGTTCAGACACACTTGACTAAAAAAAATCAGGTGCTAAATGCTATGCATGTCTGTACTGATGCCTCCAACGTGCATCAGCATAATGCCGGCTACCTGTCATCCTCTCTCCATTCATTCCTGGATTGTGTCTCTCATCGCTTCCTGCCTTCATATGTTTCGCCTCCTCTTCTTATTTCCTGTCACTATCAGTTTTCTCCACTTCACCATCGCTCTTCATGCTGAAGTACTCTCATCTCCTCCAGTTACCGAGGCCCAAGGGATCCTCTTTAGTTTGTATCTCTCTTTTTTCGGCGTTGCTTTGACCAATGACATGGTATCATTTTAATGGGTTCTTCTTGGTCTGTAACCATGGAACTAGCCACCATATATCCACCATAGATCAGGATGGTTCAGCTCTTGCAGCCAGTCTCTCATTCCCACAGTGTCAAACACAAACGTTTTGTTACGCCCCACAGCATCTCATACAGATGCTCCAAGTGCCCTTCAGCATCTGTATGAGACGCAACAGGTTTTAAGCTAACTCCAACATAAACGCATCCATCCTTGAAAGAGCGTTGGTCACTTCTATATGTTTAAACGTATGCATGCTGTAGGTATGTGTTGTTTGAGTAAGACTCAAACACAATACCCCAAAATTCTCAATAAACTAATGTAAAGTATATGTAAGAACATGACTTACACTGATGTTTGTGGGTTCTAATCGAGCAGATGTAAAATCCAAAGAGATAAGTCTGTGTATTCATCTTTGTGATCTTGTGAGCACCTCTGCAGCGAGGATCTCGCTCCTGAAATGTTACTGTCGCTCCATGGTTCTGTCTTTTGTCTCCATCACTCCACAGTAAGTCTCTTTACAAAACCAGCAGTCGACTGTTGTGTCCTCGGGGAATTTAGTGGATACTTCTGATTCCACATGCTCCTCCAATGCAACCGCTCTTCAAAGTAAAAGTGCTACTGTAAGAAGCTACTGTCGATATCAAAATAAGAACATGCCTGCTGTTTAGAAAATATGAGGGTGACCTGCAGTTGGCTTTTATGTAAAATGATAAGCTCTGTCTCATGCACACACTCAAATACACGCAAACTTGCACATACACAAAAATGCATTGGCTTCCTCACTGACATAAAACATTAATATCTGCACAAAATAAAGTGAAAAAAAAAAAAAGTTTTGAAAGAAAAAAATGTCAGTAGATACTCACAGGCACATGCAACCCTCAGATACACATTAGCACACCTTGTAAACACAATAGCTGACAATCACACACAAATACAGACAGGCACACACAAGATGTTAACACATAGCATCGAGGTTCCCAGGAAACAAAGCCACAATATGTAAAAAACAAAAACAAAAGAAAAAAATACACAGTGTAGTCTGTAGTCTTTTTCTCTCTCACTGCTATCACCAGTTCTTTATTTTACTTGTGTTGGCTCAAACATTTTGTTTCTATTGGTGTCGCAGAGCGTTACAGTATATCAAAGAATATAAAGAGAATTTGTTGTGTGGTCAAGTGTTACTGTCACCTACAGATTTAAAAAGACAGCATCTTTTATTTACGTATGATCTAACATTTATGCTCACCTCTGTCTTCTCTTTAATACGTTTCAGTTTCATCGACACGTCATCTTAAAGTTGATTTAAGTATTGTTTGGATTCTGCCTCTTTCAGGTGAGCAGGGTAGATTCACATGAAATAAAAATGAAGGTTTTTGAAGACGGTCTGTGCTGATCAGACCTGACACACGTGCACTCAATCCTGCTGATTTGTCACATTGCTCTAAGTTAAATCATTCGAAGGCTCAAAGTCAGGCAGTAGCATATTATTCACAGCCATCTTGGAAGCAATACACAGGGATTAAATTGAGTCATGTTTAATCATGTTGATGTGAGTGTGATTCTGCATTTATATCCCACGGGGAATAAGTTGTACAGTGAGAGGCGCTTCCTCCATGAAAATGAAGGTTAGCGAATGTTCTCATTGCGCATGCACAGTTTTCCACTATCTGTAAATTCCACAAGCTCATCCTTACCCTCTTCCAATCACAACCTGATGCGCTCACCTTTAGCCAATCATCACTAAGCTGTCAAGCGTTTCTCTCATGCATGTCAGCACCGCTTCAACTGTGGATGCCTGGCCATCTCCAGCCAAACCCTCCAATCAGAGGTCTTCCTCTCATGAAGTCTCCAGTTCCATTTCTCATCACCACCACCAGTGTTTCGGCTCTGAGGGAGTTTCCTTCATATTGAAAGCATAAGTTCATAGGACTGCTTCCCATAGTGACCTACTTCCTGCTGGGGTGTAAGCGCTAAAGTCTACTTCCTTATGTTCACAACAAATTTCTCTTTCTCTTTCGTTTTTCTTCTAAGTCTCTCCTGATTGAAATAGCAGTAATGTCAACTTTCAAGTGATGAACAGAAACATGGAAACAACGGGAATGACTCCAACTACTCTGACATCAATGCAGAAGAAAATGACAAAATAATGGATTTCTATCACACAAATCCTTTTTCAATCACTGTGACTAATTGTAACTACAATGGAAGGACTACTCATTAGGTTGAGATGAATTCATTTCAGTTCTGTTGCTTTAGGATGGGGTGCTGTATGCTATAGCCTGGAAAACCCACTGAAAGGAAAAAAAAAAATATTTGTAATTTTGGGTTGTGTAAATAAAATGAAAATGCAATTTTAGCATTTTAGCATGTAATATATTCAAATGCACAGTGAGTTGGTGAGTTAGGTGAGCAGTATGCGTAACATCTACATCATTTTGAGGTGCCAGGCATGTTCAGAAGCTTGACTTCCAAGACTACAACAACACATTTCCCTTTTTCCAGCAACAGTTGAATTGTTAGCACTTTTTGTGAGGCTGATTCTTGAGTCATATAGCTCCAACATGGAGAAAATAAAGTAGCCACATCTGAACTACTCCATTTATGCTACACTTGAAAGGCATCTCTTGTATTTCTTCTCTACACAAGTGGCCTGGGTAGCTCTAAGAGTGTCATACCATGTACTTTATTGTTACAAATACTACTGAAAGGCCTTAGTGACATCCCAGACTTTGCCTTTGCTTTCCACTGTACAGTAAAGAAGAAATATCAAATGTAAGCGATGTTCCACTCATAACCGTCTCAACACAAGCGTATGTTGATACTCCTCTCATTTCCTTTTGAAACCCTCTCCTCTTCCTCCTGCCTCTTGACTCTTCCGTAATGACTTTTCCTCCACACTTCTCATCTCCTTCACTTGTTCTACAACACCTCTCGTCTCACTTCATTCCATCTCCTCACTGTCATTCTTCGCTGTTCATCGTCTCTCTCCGCTCTTGTACAGCTCATAACAGCAGTCCGCTATGTTTTGAGTGTAAAACTTTGTGCTGTGGGTCATGATTTTCTGCATCGCTCACTGAAGTGATCTGCTGTGCAAACCATACAGATCAGTGCAAATGGTGTTTCAGGTTCCTCTGCATGCTGAAGAGACAGAGGGAGCACATGCTAAAGCAGTATGAGGTATCCTATCCCAACAGCAACAGTCCGCAACTATTAGCATTATCAAAGGGATGGATCTGTTATGATACTATTATCAGGATTTTGGTATTATAGACATTTATCTTCACACATCTTTTAGCCTTACAGTAATGAAAAACAACACCACGGCTGTATGGAGTTATTATATCTTTCATGTATTCCCTGTCCATCAAATGTCCTATATCTTTCTATCCTGCTCCATCATACTATCAATCTCTTGCTCCACTCCTCCCCTCCACACACACACAGGTGCACACACCCACTTACAGTGTATTTGTGACAGCATGACACTATTAAAGCCAATCCTGCACCTGCTTACTATTCATACGCATACGCACGCACATGCTCGAGCACACATACACACTGTGTCAAAAGGACTGCCTTATGTAGAGTGACATAGTGTCCATGTTGCCTCATCTGACAGGATCGATGATGATTCTGTGTGATGAATGGAGACATGGAAGAGTGCTTGATCGTACGCAGTGCTACAATATGTCACATACATGACAAATAGGCCCTGACTGCTGCAACCAGCATCTGGTTTCAGCTCATCGTCAGGGCTGGAATGTGAGGGCACACACACACACACACACATATACATGTGTTCATCCTCACCACATGACTTAACAAAGAACACATATTATACAATATTCAGCTCAACACAGACTGACAAAAATGATGAAAGCAGTTGAACCTAAAAAGGTTGAACTCATTGAAAGATGACTCCATTTATGTCAAAACACAGAAAGTCACAGTGGATCGACAAACAATGCATGTTTTTGTTCTGTAATGCAGCTATAGAGTCTCACACACACACACACACACACACACACACACACACACACACACACACACACACACACACACACACACACACAGGCATGTGGTCTTACCCTACGAGACTGAATCTCTTTGACGTATAAAGGCAATAAGAATTCAGACACTCCCTCCAATCTGACACCTTCCTTGGTCACCCGCAGATTCCCCATACCATCCTAAAAACACAGAAATACATACAGAGAGAGATAAAGGGAAGTTCAGTGGTTATTCAGAGAATCAATGACAAGCTGAGTGAAAACAATCACAATTCATTTATGCACACAGTTTCCTCATGTCCAGAGTTTCCACTGATTTACTTTGCTCAGCTACATTGTGATGAGGTCTCTGGCATATTTATAAGTTACACAAATGTATTATTTATAGAATCCCATTATATTATACATATTTATTATAAAATACACACAGACAAGGGAGAGAGCAGTAAGATATGATTGCCAAGAGTAATTCATCCAAGAAAATCTGCGGTTGGAGGTTAAACAGACTGGGGATCAGTGATGTTGGTCTAAAAATCTTCAGCCCTCAGAAGGCCTCAAATACATTTCAAGTTCTACTCCTTTGTCTTTGTGTTAAATGTTCAGTTATCTATTTGTATATATGTGTCACAAGTTTAAAAACCTCATATTTTTTTGTGTTTTTATAAGAAACTCTCTCTCTTTTCTGTTTACCTAAAATGATAGTGGCCTATCTTGACTGTATATCTATAGTAATTGTGTCCATACAGTATACATGAATTTATCCCATCAAATGTTTCTTCCATGTTTTCTTTGGGAGCAAAATGTGATTGTTGGTTATATGAATAAAAGTGATTTGATTGGAATGTCATTGTGGGCAACGAGGTAACCCCATCCATTGTATAAAACCGCACTTGACCGTAGGCTTTTATCATGGGTCAGAGGTCTGTCAATGTCAGTTGAAAAAAAAAAAAAAAAAAAAAAAGCTTTGTTTACATTTCCAATGTAATCTAGAATGTGGTTGTGGTCCTCTTTACTAATTGTTCTCTGACAACTTGTGGGTGGCAGCCAGCAGTCCATTATAGCTTTGTATCTGACCACAGCTGTGTACCATTTCACAGTAACTTTCAGACTACATATTTTCAGTCCTAACCTGAATTGAAGCAGCAGAATATTACCAAGAATAAAGACACAAAGTTGTTAAAACTTTACCCAGCAAAAGTGGCTTAACTTCAGAAAACAGCATTTGTGAACAGTTTTGCTGCTTTCATTCTCTTTTGCATCTTACATTTATGCAAATACAACATTTATGACATTCAGCTTGTTTCATCTGCTTCATCTTGCAAATTTGCCTGGATTAAATATCAACATGAATGTCAGTATTTAAGACGTTTACACTATTTGAGGTCCTAGGTTTAGAGAATTTATAACCTGTTCAGAGCTTTTAAGGCTCACCAGATACCCAGTAGTACTCATCCACAGTCAGATCCTGCCTTACAAAGACCATTCTTATCCAGGGATGTATTTTTTTTTAATGTCAGCATGTGATCGTTAGTACTTATATTCAACAGCAAAGAGCATCATATAATATCCATTACACCAGAAAAACACAGAGAGCGAGGGAGGGTAGATTATGTGTTACACTTGATTTACATGAATGCTTAGTTTGTTAGCATTCAGCAACAACATATTCCAGGAGTCTTGCCAAAGCTTCATGAGACCTTAAGTTTTGAAATGTTAACACAATTGTTTTATCTTTGTCAAAATGACAAGGTGGTGAAAGTTTAGGTAACAATTTAGCTTACAATGCAGACAGAAAACCCCAGGAACATATTTCAGCTTGTCAGAAAGACAGATGAAAGAAAGCCCTGCTGAGAAAACCCATCGAGTTATGGAAGTGAGCGGAACAGCCAGGAAAAGGGGGAGAATTTCGGCTCTCTATGGGGAGCCTCTTCAAACAAAGGTCAGTGCACTAAAGTAGCAAATTGCCCATTTTAAGATAAAAATCCTTCCTGCATCGGAATAATATGAAGCTTTGACAGGTTTACATTCGAGTACATTTGCCTTTATTACTGCAGACCTTTAGTTTCACTTTTTGAATAACTGAACTATTAACTAATAACCTGTATTTCCCTATTCATCACTTCAAGTACCCAATAAGAAAAGGTGTGATGGTGAGGACATGTGCTTATTCTCAATGTTTCTCTCAATCTGGTGAGATCATTAGAATAGAAATAGAATGGGGGTTTCACAGAACAGTCAACAATGAAAACTGTTGTGCATTGTTGTAGAGTGATTGTTTATCTGTGGATGTGCAGTAATAAAGCTGTAGCATCTACAGAAGATATGCAGGAGGGGCCGCTTTGTGTTTAGTTGTTGCGTGGAAATACTTTACTAAAGCAGACACAGATTTGTTTGAACAATCATCAAAACCCCCCCCCCAAAAAACAGCATTTCAGGTATTCAGAGAAGGAAAGACTCCAGCTGCCCCTGCAAGGGTTTAGTCCAATCAAATCAGAGCTCACTTGTAAATAGCCCCTCAGAGTCCATCCAGGACTGACATTTTACCTACCCCCAGGTTGGTCCTGCCTCCCTTGGTTAACCCTCTACTGGTTGTACCTTTTTGATGAGAGTCATCATTGCTAATGGGTGACAAAAATATAATATATCTCTTGTGGTTAATCAATTAGGTGACTACTAAAATGCAGTAGTCATGGTTCTGATCCTTGAAATGCCTACTCATGTTGCTCCACTGCTTTTGACTACAGGCCTTTTTACATGCTGAAAAAATAAACACACTTTTGTTCACATCACGGCACAATTTCTGATCAGCTGACCAGCTCTCTGATAAAAATGGCTTTGTGCCGGTTGCATTTCACAGATTCCACAAGTGAATGCTTGAAAGATTGTTGGATCAGACTTACACGGTAAGATTAAATTCCTTTCAAACAGCCATGCAGGGTATTAGGATAGCAGGGGCTTTTACACAGCAAAGAGGCAGCTACTGTACCATGTCAAATCGGTGCTTAGGAGAGCCACGGTGGAAGGGAGCAGTAGCAGTACTACAGCTGCTCTGATCATATGTTTTGTCAGAGTTTGGTGAGGCTTCTGGGTATTGTAGTAGGTTTCATGGAAAATCTACATTTGTTGATGCAGCAAATTTGTCAGCAGAAGTTGAAAGTTTCATAGACACCACTGTCATGGTCGTCAGTATAACCCTCCATGGCATGGAAATGGATGGGATGGCAGTCAGTAAGGCAAGTGTAAAAGATTATTAAAAAAAAAAAAAAGGGTTAGAAAACTGCAAACAGTCCCAATAACTGTATATGTATAACTATAAATATAAATATTTTAATAGGAATGTCATTCTGAGAACTTTGTTATTGCCACACTGGTCTACCGTGCACATATTATTTCCTCGTCCTAGTACAGAAATATGAATAAAAACAAACATGCCAGGTGTGTTCCTGATTATTCTCATATAACTTTCCCCAGGACGAACATTTTCAGGCTCAAAGCAAACCTAAAAAGAACATTGTAGATTGAACTACTTCAGCCTTGAATTGGAATAACTCTCACACAGAATGTGTCGCTCAATGACAGCAAATTAGTTTTGCTTCCCTGGTCCCTGGCTTTCTTTTCATGTTCACAAATATTGACGAAACTGTCCATCAAAATAGGAATTCTGTTCGGAGTTCTGCAGTGAATCATTATTAATTGATGGATGCAACAAACCAACAAAGCCTTTCAAATTAGAAATGTACTTGAGAGAGAGGGAGGAGACAACGAGGGAGAGAAATTGGGAGGATGAAACAATGAGAGCAGGTGAAGAGATGGAAGAGGAGATAAACAAGTACAGCAGGGGAAATACACAACTCAAAGAGGGATGAATCACATGGGAATGGAAGAAGAAGCAAGCCCATCTGTGGAGATGGAAAAAATGCTGTAGCTTTGGGCAGTACGGGTGCTGGAGGTGAGCTGGGGGAATGGAGGTGTGTGAGTAGGGACAGACCCAAAAAAAAGCAAAACTCGTATTTAATTAAAATGTGGAAATACTTTTCAACATTTCAGCAATATGAAAGTTGAAGCAGTGAAGAAGATATTGCAAGTCACACAATTCGCAGTCGACGGAGTCTCGGGTGCTCTCTCACATACTGACAAGCATAAATTTGCATCCTCGCCTCTTCTGTCTCCCTTCTAGAGAAATTCAGCCAAAAAAACTTTTCATCTTTAGTAAGGGCTCTAACTCCAACATGAGGAAACAGCAACAACGTAAACAGAACTCGTTGTTTGTCTTACTTAACTAAATCATGCCGTTCTAGTTCCAGGTTACGTTTCTGCATATGGGGCTGAAAATTTCTTCCATTTTTTGCCTCTATACGACAGTGACAGGTGAAGAGGCAGACAGGAAACAGAGTGAGAGGGAAAGGAGGTGTAGCAAAGGCGGACGACGGGATTCGAACCAGCGACAGTGTGTGCTGATTATGATTTTAATGCCTGATTTCTGGCAGGATGCAGGAGTTTACACCTTCTGTTCCAAAACTCTTTTTTTTCTACTTTATTTTTCAAGTTTTTTTTGTACAGAACATGGGTAGCAGTTATGAGTAGACAAAATGATTCAAATCCTAACCATGTAATCTAATCCCTGTTGAGACAAAGAAACAACATAAAAGAAAGAAAAACAAATAGTACATGCACACATATATATCTGTGCACCGTAACATACGCTTGTTCATGCTCACTTACACCCATATGACCAAATAGTCATAAACATATACAATTGCACACATTGTTCCTTAACTCTGAACAGCATTTTATACATGGTTTAAAGGTAAGCAACAGTTGAACAATTGAATTGGAATTTGTTAAGGGTAGTGGCTTCACACTAATGATCAATTTTACTACAAATCTGTAATCAAACAAGGGTCATCACATCAGAAGCGTGCGACCTCCGCAGTCCAATATGTGATTATTACCATTAGACCAACTGTAACTCCGCACTGATAATCCACATACTCATACCGTACCTTCTTACAAATGGGAGCACAGAAAAGCGATACGAGTGTGTCAGATCGATAAGTTAAACCAGCCAGAGATTTTCAGTGTTGTTCTTAGATCTATAGTCATTATTGTGAATACAGAGCGGAGATGGGGCTTATTCAACAAGCCATAACACAACCGGCCTGGGGAATCACAAAACTGCTCATTCCATGGAATACACACACACATGCACGCACACACACATGCAAATGGAGCAAATGCATCCCCATTATTAAATTAGGGGGAGCAATGTTATGGATTTGTTATCCCGCTTATTGTTTATAAAAAAAAAAAAAAAAACTTATCATAATGAGTCCCTGCAATAGATCATTTTACTATTTTCAGAAAATGACAAAGATAAGTGAGAACAAAATCCCATTTTTGGACCACCCTTTGAGTCGGTTCAGTCGAACCTGTCCCTGATTGTTTGGCACAGCATGCTTTGGCTGTCAATCACAGTCTGTCAATCCACACAGGAGTCTGCCTGTTTCCAAGGAGAGAAACATCACGTCGTTTAGCTTAACTGCTATCATGGACTGAAAACAGAACATAGGAAAAGATTGTTGAAGGAACTGGATGCATGTACCATTGCTGAAACTGTTACAAATTAGCCTGATGGTCGCATTTATACTTGGCAGATTTGTCGCTTTTCCTTTTGTGTCATTAACTAATTGTGGCGCATTTTACAAAACACATGACTTTGACCAACGTTGCTCTTCATTAAGTACAGGTAAGCCTCCTCCCATTTGGTGAGATACTTGCACAAACTTTTTGCCTTTTTGGCAGGTACTCTATCCGTCTCATGTTCGTCTTGCTTCTTCATCTTTTTTTGTTTTTAGAAAGGTTAAAAATACAGGACAATTACAGGAAAATACTGTAATTGTAAAATATAGCGGGAAAGAAGGTAAAATATGGGAGAATCGCAGGAAAAATGGGAGGGTTGGCAAGTAGGTGCCATACTCACCCCATACAGAGACAATATAGGTGAAAATTATATTCTTTTTAAGTCTGTGAAAATTCTCATTCATCCCATTTGTGGTACTTCTAAGTGCTTCCAGGTTCTAGAGGTTTTAGAAGAAGTTTCATCTCTCATCCAAGAGGCTTCTTCAGTTCCAACTGACTGGTGAGGAGTCCCATTGATCACTGACCCACCCAGCTATGATGTTAGTCATTTGGGTCTCTTGAGTCACGGTGTGAATACCATTCAGCCTCTTGAATGAGAGGTCAACTGTCTTCTAGAACCTCAAGGAAGTCCAGTTGTCTTTGGAAGCACTTAGAAGAATCTGCTTTTTAAGTTATGGTTATTCAGTACTCAATAACATTACGACTACAGCAGCCAGAGGTGGTATTGAGAATAGCTAGAAGCTGTGTGTAAAATTAACAGGACTGCAGACTGGAATTGAATAGTTGGTGTAAGGTCATTTCATGTATCCAAATTAGTTGTCTTGTGTTTCATTTGTTAGAGTTAGATGATAACCTTTTCAGCACTGAAAACAGCAGCAAATGTGAGTTGTGATTTAATTGAAATAAATTCTTTGCTCTTGTTTGACCTTGAAGCCTGCAGCCCACTACCATTTAAACTACATCATATTTTTTTTATAAATATAATTTCCAATATGAAATAGCCACAATCCTTTCCTGCCCTCGTCCAAACAATTATACACTTATACACTTGACGCATTCTTGGTTTTCACACCCACAATCTAACTCATGTAGACGAGTGCAGGTGCCTGTTTCTTGACTTAATCCAAGATGTTAGGTGGTATGGAAATGCAGGAAATGTGTATTAAATTGCTTTTTTTTTCTGAGGGAGAAATATAACCAGGTGGCCATGCACACACATTCAAAAAGAAAAACAAATACTCTAACAGAACATATAGCACACACAGAGAGACACTGAGGGAGAATAACATACATACAGAATTAAGCTCAGTTTGAAGAAAATCACACTCGTTTCCTGCAATGCCTCTTTAATCCTCCCTCTCTCAGCCACACTCTCCGTCTCTCAATTCCAAAAACATGAAGACAATGATGTTAAAATTAATCAGGTGGTTTTATTCCACCTCACTGCTCCACTGTCCAACTCTCAAGTCTCATTCTGATTGAACATGACAGCTCTCCCTCTTCCTCCGTATCTCACACGCTGGTCGTCTTTTGTTTCATTTTCAATTCACTATGCATCGTTTGCATGAATGGTCCATGAACAATATTGCCAGAGCCTAGAAAACAATGCAAATTCATCAACAAACAGAAGAAAATGAGTAAATCTCTCCATTCATTCCTTTATCTCTTATTGTTTAGCCCTCTCTCTCTCTCTCTCTCTCTCTCTCTCTCTCTCTCTCTCTCTCTCTCTCTCTCTCTCTCTCTCTCTCTCTCTCTCCCTGAATCTGTGTGTCCTACTTACCTCCACTCCCCTCTTTATCTGTCTCTCTTGTTTGGTGTCATGTTGATGTTAAATTAATTTTGGAATGCTAGAAAACAGATCAGAGGTTGTAATCTGCATTTTAACAGGGATGGGTTGTTTTTGAATCAAAAGCACATTCTGGTAATCATATGGAAAGGCATTTAGAAATGAGCAAGAACGGATTATAAATCTATTTGATTATTCATAATTAAAAGTTACAAACTGACCTCAGTTCATTTACTCCAGCTGGCTTTAAGAGTAATAGGGAATGAACTAGTAAATACAATAAAATGTTTTTAATTTTTACTAAGATCAGTCTGCAGATAACTGTGGTTTTTATATAGCCAGGTAAGCATTCAACTGGTCCTCTGAACTAGACATTGTGCGTGATGCCAAAGACTTGACCAAGATTTCTTCACACACAGATGCCTCTATGGTTTAACTGGGCGTAAAATCTGTTCGTCCGTCAGCTATATTCACGGATCTGTTGGAGTGTCGTGGGAGGGGCTGGAAACAAGTGTGCCTGAAAACCCACATGGGCAAAGGAAGAACATGCAAACTCCAAACAGAAGCCTCAGAACCTTTTTTGATCTGTCTCAACCATTGCAAATAATGCTTAAATTGTTCTATATTTATGTTGTGATTTTATTAATAGTGTCCAGCCCATCTCCATTTATGGCTTGCAGTTTTTTGATTCCATTGCTCATTTATTTTCTGAGAAAGCAGAGACCGTGATAGTGTTTTTACTTTTGTCTGTGCTTCGTGAGATCTTATTAATATTGATTTTAGTTCTTGAATCATAGACTTACTCTCTATCTCTATCCATGCTTTTCCCATTTATCTTACTAAGCTGTCCAGAGACAGTTTTGCCTCCCTTGTAAACTACTGCAACCTAGTGGGCTTGTGGTCAGTCTACATACAGTCAGGGAAAAAATTATTAGACCACTCTTGTTTTCTTCAATCTCTTGTTCATTTTAATGCCTGATACAACTAAAGGTACATTTATTTGGACAAATATAATGATAACATCAAAAATATCTCATAAGAGTTCAATTTAAGAGCTGATATCTAGCCATTTTCCATGGTTTTCTTGATAATAACCAAAATCACTTAAGTTCTTACATCAATAGCTATGGCACTGCCAAAAACAGCACTTTTAGGCATTCTGTGTTTTCTTTTCTGCCTGTTAGTCAAATGATACAGACAGGAGTTAGTACTTGATTGCATAACCATTGTTTTGATGACTGCAGCCATGCGTCTTGGCATGCTCTCCACCAGCTTCTGACATTGTTCTGCTGTCACAGCAGCCCATTCTTGTTGCAAACATTCCAACAAATTTGCTTTGTTTTTGGGCTTGTGGCTCTCCATTTTGAGTTTGATGATGTTCCACAGGTTTTCAATTGGATTTAGATCTGGTGATTGAGCAGGCCAAGGCATGGTTTGAATGTTCTGATTCTCCATCCAGGCTTCAACTTACCTTGCCGTGTGGCAAGGGGCATTGTCTTGTTGGAAAATCCAGTCATTCGAGGCAGGAAAGAGTGGTTCATTCGCCCTTCACACAATTGCATTTTCCCTGTTCCACCCATACTGAAACAACCCCAGATCATCATCGATCCACCCCCATGTTTTACTGTAGGGGCAAGACAGTCTGGTTTGTAGGCTTCTCCAGGCTTCCTCCTAACCAGTAAGTTGGCTGGAGTGGGCATCAACTCAAAATTGGATTCATCACTGACGAGAACCTTAGCCTAATCATCAACAGTCCAATCCTTGTGATCCCTAGCAAAGAGTAACCTGGCCTTCCTCTGCCTTTCGTTGATGAAGGGCTTCTTCCGTGCCCTGCGTGACTTCAGGCCAGCTTCAACAAGTCAGTTTTGAACTGTCCTTGCTGAACAAGTCACATTTCTCGACAGTGCCCACTCATTTTTAAGGTCCCTGGAAGTCTGACGACGATTCCTGACACAGGAACGGATGAGTGCATGGTCCTCTCGTGGGGTAGAAAGACGTTTCCTGCCTTGACCAGCTAGCAATTTGGTAGTACCATGTTCGGCTTGCTTTTTCTTGGTGTAATGAACGGCTGTCTTGGAGATCTTCAGTTTTTTGGCTACCTGTCTCTCACTCATGCCAATTTCCAGTAGTGCCAAGATGGCTGCCTTTGTGGCTTCACATAATTCTTTTGTTTTAGGCATTATGTGAGAGCTGACAATTTCTGAGTTGTGCTACGGCTTGAATGTAAGCAGGAAACCACTCTGGGCCTTTGCATGTGCAGTGCTGCTTATGACATGAAATGGCCTCTTATATACCCTGGGAATACAATTAAGCTTAAATAAAAAAAAATCAAATAGGACATAAAGTCTTATGGAATCAGCTTCAGAATGAGAAGACATGATCAAAGACCTCCCTCCCTGCATAGTCCCAATTTCACAAATAATACATCAACAAATATATCAATCATTATCTTAACACTGACTTCACTGAATCTAGTTTCTTGTTTGAGACATAGACATCCTTTACATGTGAGAAACCAAAAGCTTTTCTTATTCTCTATTCCTCACTTATCTGGTTAGCAATCTGTTTTAGGAAAACAAAAGCACTAGCACACTTGTCTTAAACTTAATTAGGTTAGATCATCATCAATGAACAGCCGTTGACTTATGACACAGTAACCATGTGATTATGAAACATACTGTTCAGTACTGGTTTGTCATATGAATCTGTTGCTGATTTCAAAATGGCTGACAGCATCACCACTTTCCTGACACTATCAGGTGTGCCTCAGGGATCACTTCTAGGACCTCTGTTCATCTCCATTTATTTAACAGTGTAGTCAAAATGTTACTCATGTAAATCTTCCCTTTTATGCTGATGATACTCTTAGCTTCCTCTTTGCTCCTATTTAGGCTCTCTCTCAGCTTTGTCAAACCTCTAACAGAAGAAATGGAATATGGTATTTATACTTACGTTTTCTGAAAATAAGAATCGCTGTGTTGTCGTTACCGTAGATAGAGCTCTTTATATCTACAGAGGGATCAGGTCCTTTTTCAAGAACTCTGCCATGTTGCACTGCCATGTTTCTACAATAGTATAGAACAGACAAACCAAACACTGGCACAAGAGAGCGCCTTGTTCAGTGTGAGGCGAATGTTATTCAGTTGGTTGCATTCCACAACTTCACCACTAGATGCTATTAAATCCTACACACCAGAGCTCTAAGAAACAAGGCTTGCATTTGGCAAAAATGAGGTTTGTCTTTCAGTCTGGCTCCATTGGTAATGAAGACATCCATTTGGCAATGAAGCAGTATCAACAAATACAAATAATCAACATGATAGCAGGCAAATCAGTCAGTTTGGCAATAGTAACAGCAACTAATCAGAGAAGAAACTATCCTCTGCTTGGCTTTGTCTCCATGTCTGTTTCTCTTTCTCTGTCAGTTGAAATGGGCTTCACTGATCTAAAATGTACAAGTGTGTTTGCCAAAGAAAAACCAACAATTCCCAGCACAATAGTAATAACCGTAAACACAACAGTTTTATCATTAAACAATAAACAGCAATTTCCATTCTTCCTCCATTTTCTTTCCTTACATCACAACTCCTTTTTCTTCATAGATGGCAGTCATTTTCTCTTTCTCACCATTACATTCTACCTCGCTCTCCCACATCTCTTGGCCCATATTGAAAAGCACCTGAGGGAGGTTTTCGGAATCATTAAACCCTCAAATACAAAGAACCTCAGGGTTAAGTTCAATCACACTAATACTACTTACTAACTTACTACTTAAGTACTTACTAGAGCAAGAGAGAGAGAACAGTGAAAAGCATATGGACGGACAGTACAAGAAATACTCCCACAGAGGAAAACTCTTTCTGATAGATACATGTGAACACACTCCTTCTGTACACTTCATTAACTGTGCTTTGGAAAAATGAAGTGTCTTCTTGTGAAATAGGAGCACTCATGACTAACAGGCTGCCTCGTAGCTACAACATTGCTCTCAATTATGAAAGAGTGCCTCAGTGGTCAAAAAACAAACAAGCCTGACTGGGACTTCACACCATGGAAAAAATAGAAGAATCATTTGAGGTGTGGTGCTCAAAACGTTGAGAGCTTATGTTTGAAAAATGAAGTGGCAAAGTATGTTTTGCGGAAACAATTTACAGGAAATGGATGGCTAAGAAGTGTGAGGAGTGAGGTACGTACAATATCATCAATTTAAAAAAGAGATGTAAATATTGTGACCAGGAACTGACCTGTGTTGCAACTGAGTGAAACAGCATTTATCTCATGCCTACTGTAAATTTAATATAGCTCAATTACATCTAGACAGTGTTCTGACATCTTAATACCAGGTATAAAAAGGGCCTGTGCATGTGTGAGTTTTGTATGTGCAAGGTCAACAGAGTGTGTGAGTGTGTGAACATCCTCTTCAATGCAGTAGTCATAGAGATAATGATGGATTCCCTCATCATGGCGAGGTTAACTGGAAAACTGTCCCATTAGGTGAAAGCATACCATATGCAAGGTCATACACACAGAACACCCACACCAATCATACACATAGTACCGACAGGCTGATCGCCATGACTTCTAGGCGTCCATACACACACACATACTCACAAAGACATACGCACGCGATACACCCATGTGTCCCTGTGGTGATGGATAGGTTGGGAAAGTATTTTGCAGGCACTTCTAATATTCAGGACTGTTGTAATTTTTCACACAACCTTTTATGTCAACTAGCAGACCCAGACCGGAGAGCGAGAGAGAGAGAGAGAGAGAGAGAGAGAGAGAGAGAGGACGGGTAGTGTCACCTTTGCCTATGGAAAACAACTGAGGAAATGGCTGAAGGGATGCACAAATTAGGAAACTCAGAAAGTGCTTTGGCCGTCCTTTGCCTCTTTGACCATGTGGAGACATTACATGAGGGTCCTGGTTGAGAAAATGACTTTGCATAGCTTTTTGTAACTTTTCCTTTAGCTACTGCCCCTTCAGATCACTTTCATGTTGAACTATTAGTAAATGAAGTTCAGCACAATTAACAACAATTTCTATGAATCTATTGATTGAATTAACAAATTTCTTTATATGAGATGTTAAAAAAATAACAAGTTTATAGTTTAAACTTGGAAAGGGTCCATACAACAAACAACCACACTTGCTGATAGTATATCATTGGGGAAAACAGTGAAAAGGAGTGACTGTACATGAATTATTGTTATTTGTTATTTGAACAATACACTAGCTGATGATTATTAAAGGAAATATATTAAATTAGATTGGAATTTAAAAAAAAAGTGACTTCACATAAGCTCCAAAAAGATAACTCTGTAGCACACCTAGCACCCTTGATTTTTTTCATGCTTCATTAACTTGCAGCTTCCCCTTGCTATGAAAGAAAGGTACAGGTATGTGTCATAATACAAGCTGCATTTTGAAACACTTGCTGCATCACTTGTCATTTTGAATTTAGTCTGATACATGTAGGATGAAGAGTGACTTGAATTACCTCATTCTGGAAATTTCAGCCTCATACTGCAAGTACACCAAATCTATTTTAGAGGCAACCACCTTATTGACATCTTCACGGGAGGCAGAGCAGCTCCCTCAGGGCTGTATGCCAACAGCCAGTGCATGCATGGCATCTTTTCCCTTTATCTTTCTCCTCTCCTCTCTACCTCTCCCCCTCTTCCACTTCACTTCTTATCTTTCTTCCTTGCTCTTTCCTCAAATTGCACAACTTCCTCGATCTCCTGGTGCTCTGGCATGGCACTAACGCTGCCAGAGTTGGATTAAGGGATGGATTCTGTTAAACCATGTTTAAAATTGAAGCAGGCATGGCATGCTGTGACATGTTGGGTCGCCAAAGTCATTTCCTGTACCATGAGTTCAAGGTGGGTTTAAAAAATTGATTTCTGAGCTGAAATTAAGCAAGAGTAAAGCCCTAACAACTTAAATTCTCTAATACCACCGTGCTAGAGAATCATGCCTTTACTTTTAAAGACAGGCCTTTATTTACAGTTCTGCCTGTTTCAAAGGTTGGCATTGTTGATCTGCTCCCATATGCTCTTGCGGCTGTTTGCTGTTAATGCAAATGCAGCACTTCTTCCATCTGTTTCACATTAAAACACTTTCATCAATTTGGGATGATAGAAGTCCTTTATCTCCCTATGAGAGACAACCTGACCCAGTGAGTGGGAGCAGGGCAGGACTATCAACACTATTGCTGGATTAAATACACATATTTTATACATTTTGCATATTTTTTAATGTAGTTTGAGTCTATTAAGATCGATGACTCATCTGCACTTGATTGGACTCATCACAACTGATTGTTAGTGATACTATGCAACTGTGGCCTCGAGTTTCCTTCATTAGAATGCAGTACCATGTCTCCAACACTCTGTTTCTGAGTGAGCTTAATTTGTTTTTGAGTTGCCACACATATATTACTTGCTAAAAGTTTTTATCATCCATTTTGAAAATTTAATGATGACAGTCAAAGTAAGAACAGGGACACAATTAATTAATGATAACTATATTAATCATCAGAGAAATGAGAAAATGAAATGTATTTGGACTAAATTCAAATGAACTATTGTGTCACAAGCACTACCCATGGTGCTGATACCACAGGTACTCCATCACCTATTTACCTGTGTGCATGCAATAGAATTTCTGGACTTTCTCTGCAAGCCACTTGTGCCTGAGATACCCTGCGTAAGAGACAAATTCAGTGAAATCAGCCACAAAGCCATGTTTGAGTTTATAGTTATAGTTTCTGCATCTCCCCACTTGTTTGTTTGTTTGTTTTTTTGTTTGTTTTTTCTCATCTACAGAGCAAAAGCCATGTTTGTACAGTCTGCAACTAATCACGCCATTCTGTGCTGTTCTGTTAAAATTGTGAGGAGGTGAAGGGACTGAGTACAACCGAGGAGTTGAGGTGAGCATAGAGGAGAGGGTGTGGGCAGGATGTCTTTGGGGACAAAAGATGGAGAGCTGGATGAAAATGCAGCTGAAACAAATGACTAAAAACAATACTTAACAGAAGAACTACTGATCTTCCACCTACACAGCACATGGAAAAGAAAGTTCTGCACTATAGCTGAAGGCTGCAGATCAATACTCAGCATTAAAACACACACTGCCAGCAATGCTGAATGGCAAAAGCAAGCAATGAGGACTTCTGCTAAAAACACGAGGCTAGATTACTGCACAACTATTGATGAGTGAATGACTTGTATTAGGATTTTTAAGTTTTTTTAATCTGAAAGTATAAATTCAACAGGACAAAAGGGATAGAAAGGATTTTCCTCATGATATTCCTCTTTGTAAGTGAAGTTTTAGTGGAAAAGATGAAGCTGCAAGGGAGAGACTACATGATGTGTCAGCTATCCCAGGGGAACAGATATTAACCTTTCTAAAGTACTGGGCTGTGCTTTTGTTTGACCTCAGCTATAGATGAACAGACAGCCCTTAGAGTCCACAAACGCAGCGCTCACTTGTATCCAGTGTACAAGCCGACACCTGCATCCCAAATCACCTCTGACTGACAAATGACAGCAGAGACTTTCCTGCTGCCTCACTCGCTCTGCACAATCCACTCACCCACACAAAATGCACACAAAATCACAAAGGAGAGGCTTGACAAGTGCGGTTAACATCACCTTGCTTTCACCAACAGCTGTGTCCCACTTCACCTCTGCAGCCTGAGAGATGGTCTGAGTGACAAATGACAGCAAAGGTCTAATGCCTCTTCTCACTTGTGTTTGTCTGCTTGCTTCTCTGCTGTCACCCTGGTCCCGTTTGTTGTAAAAGACTAAAATAAATCTAAAATGTTAGGTCAATGGGGAGAGTATGGAAGTAATCCTGCAAGGCTCAGTGGTTAGATGAGAGCTTTCCACAATCACTTGTGCAAATAATTTTTAAACTTTCCAGTGACTTTCAAGATGTAGGAGAAAGAAATACTCAAGCACTTAAAACTGCTACCATTTCCAGACATTTGATACGTCTTCAACAGATCTTCAGAAATTCATCACCAAGTCAGGTTTCAGTTGTGACTTTGTTTTAATTCAAATGTCTAAAATGGTCATTGTTTTACTCACTGAGAAGAGTTTGGAAGTCCTCTGTGTGTTTGTGCTGTAAGTGAATGTAAGAGTGACGTGACCAGTCTCAGGAAATAGTGACAGCTTTTCTGTCAGCATCTCTCTGTCTGCTCGCTTCAGTGCTTCCTCTTCAGGCCCTCTGAGCTGCAAAACATGTTCTAAGACACAATTGGAAACAGGTTGAAACACTGATGTCAGGAGGAGAAACAGAACAATCTCATGCCTGCTGGGTCAAACTTACACTCTGCCTTCGGTGCTCGTAAAAATTCTGATATTAAACTGCTTCCTAATGTTGCCGATTGATCAGTATCAACTTCTAATATTTGAAACTGTAGCTGCTGGTAATTAAGAGCTAAAGTTAAGCCTCAACAATGTGAAAATGACTGAGGTTAAGAGCAGGTAAAGTACTACTGACTGACACCACAATTCATTTCTGCCATTGCAGCAGTACTGTTTTGTTACCAGAAACTGCCATTTTTTTTTTCACATTTCCACCCAGTTTTATTGGCATTGTCTGTTTTATTTTGATGCTAAGCACTTGGGGGGGAGCAGCCACAGTCACTGGCATCCTGATCGCTTATTTTCTAATCAAATGGCAAGCAAAATCTAGAAGAAAAAACAACTGTTGCAGGGATCTACAGAGACTCTTGTACAGTTTCAAGGGTATACATTATGAAAGCAACACACGAATCCCAACAGTAATTCAGCCCACACATTCATGTTCAGCATTAGCTAAACAGTCTGAACAGGCACAATTTAAATGGTGACAATGAGTGCTAATATTGACTTGCTGATATTCAGTACGGCTGCAGTCATTTATTTGCCTTCCTAACACAAAGATCACATTTAATCCATAATGCATTTGTGTTGCTGAAAATTGCGTGCAATGTGCCACACAAGGATTCAGCAGCTCAAGCATGTTAATAGCCAACACGTGAGACATTTTCATGGAATTAGGTAAAATTAAGCTCTATCGCTGCGGTTTGAATTCTTCTCCCTTATCAAAACAATGTATCAGCAACAAAAGAATGTAACCATAATGAATTTTCAGTGAAAAATTGTACTTTCTTTGGAGAGTAATATTTTCAGTGTGATCCAGTGCTGGCAGACAGACATCTCTGACTTCAACAATTTCAGGTACCTTAATCACAACAGTAACAGGTTTCAGGCACTACTTACAAATAGTCTCTAAGTGATACATAATGCATTTTTAAATTGAACTGAACAAGCAAGGCTTTCTTTCTTTCTTTCTTTCTTTCTTTCTTTCTTTCTTTCTTTCTTTCTTTCTTTCTTTCTTTCTTTCTTTCTTTCTTTCATAAAGCCAAACAACTGGAAGCTGGAGTGCAATCTTGAATAATGGGGCCGGTCAAGGGTGAGGTGTACTCCTGAATCTGTCGCTATGAACTCAATCCCTCTCCCTCCCTCACCTGTGAGGACTAGTAATATTTTCAGCAGAGTTACCCCAAGAGAAGATGCCTTAGAGCCAAGATAATAATCCCAAAGTGAACAACATGACCACAGCCCAGTCAGACATGTGGTTTGAGCTGGTCAAATTGCCATTTAAGGCCCGTTTGCAACCGAGCAAAACCTCATTTTGCGAAGTCTTTACTTTCAGTGTGCTGATGTTAACTGCCTCCAGAACTTTCACTGGTACAGATGAGGCAAACCACAACTACTGCAGCTCAAACACTTTGATCTTAATTACTCCATACATGACAGCTCATACCAAATATGCACATACCACCTGTGTACAAACACAAAGCAAATTACTTCACAAGGACTAATTGCTCCAAGATCAGAAAGATTCCTCCTGCATACAATCCCAATAGAGTGTCAACTGGGGCCAGCAAGTATCATCCACTTTACCCCATCCTGCAATCCATGTAGGTCATTTTAACACCAACACTGCAGAAAAAAGAAGGAATACGTTGAAGGCTACGTTGGCTTGATATTACTCGTGGTGCTTGTGTGATGTGATTGCTGCATTGTATGTCACGTATCATATAAGGAAACACTTGAACATCCATCCATTCCCCTTAGTGCAAAGACATCCCCTTCTCGAAACGAACCCTGAATCATACCCAGTCAAGCCTTTCACACACTAACTATTGCACAACGCACAGTTCAAGAATAATCTTTTTCTCTACATGTGGTGAAAGACACTGCAAGCACACAACCACCACTGACAGATGAAAATGTGACAAATTACCATGTTGTGCATTTGAGATCATAACACACACAACTCATTTCAACCACATGTTATTACAATAATAAGTACTACTTTATGTCTGCCTCACCAATGTGCCACGAATGTATCATTAAAAAGTGGCATGTCATGTTGCCTGACTTGTGTACCCACAGTCAATGTCAGTCTGCACTGTTCAAGCAGACTGCAGAAAAATAAACCGGGTGACCCAGCATCCATCCCATCCTGCTAACAGCTGTGTGACTGGTGTAATGGGCTGTGGGTGACAGATCATCAGCGCTGAATCCTGTGGCCACCAGCTCCCCTGTCTGCCAATCACTTGCCTCCGAAGAGCAGCCACACAGACAGTAGGTCTTCTTCCACTGTTCGGATTGTGTGTGAGTGACAATCATAACAAAAATACATCTGCTTTCATCGATGAGCTCTATATTGATGCACTGCTGGCAAACAAGCAGAAAATACAAGAACAAAGTTAACTTTTTTAAGTGTATGTGATGCTTCAAATTTTTGAGTGACACGCCGAGTGACAATAGATGTCTGGCTTCACACATCACAAATTCATGCCTGTCCTTCATTTCTGTCCACTTTTTCGAACTGCCAAAAATGTGTATTTTTCCTCTCTGTCTGAGAAGTTGAAGTGCACACTGTCACTGTACAAAAGCCGAGGACAAGAAAATAGAAGAATTTGCGTGTTGTCTACTTTATATATTACAGTGTTAATGAGGTGCACTCCGTGTGCATGTGCTTGTGCATGTTACATCAGTGCTAAGGAATGCTACCCTGAAGTTAATACATAGTAACAGAAATAATAAGTGACAGTGGCTTTCTTGAGGGACAAGTGACTGCTTCTGTGGTTTAAATCCCATGCCAATGACTTGGTCACTTGTCTGCCTGGAACTGATATGACCTGAATACCAAACAGAGTGGAAAATATCACGACTGGCTACACTGCTGACGGACAAGTTATAGTCGATGTTTGTGTGTGCCTGTCCATATTAATGTCAGGATGCATAATTTTTCTGTGCTTGTATCCTTCATCCCGTGTTATGGACAGATGAGAACTCACATGAAGTGACAGTATTTTGTAGATGCATGTCTTTGGTCAGGGATACAGATATGGTGAACTTGGCCAACCCTGTCTCCTAGAAATTATACTTGTACAGAACTAAAGTGCAAGAGCAAATATGTTTTGAAGAAAAGGTAATGCTTTGATTATCCGATCTTGCAAAACAATACCTGCTTGTAGTGGCTACAGCATTATTTAACTTGTTTAGGGGTGAGGTTAGGCACTGGCAGTAGAAGGTGAAGAATGAACGCCAGTCTTCCAGAAGAACAATCATTTGGTGTTTTGATGATGGTGGTGGACAGCACAACGTCACTCCATTCTTTTATTTCAATTTGTCTTCTATCTGTAGTCACATGGTATGTAGATGGAAGGTAATTTATTGTGTTAATTTTGCAGATTAGCTTCAAAACAAAGATATGTGGATATGCAGTCAAAATAGAGCAGACTATAAATAATTTGCCTCTTTGGGGTGTAAATATTAGCTGTGTAACTGGTTGGATTCATCTGATTTCCTGCATACAAGGGGCATATGCAGCAGAGACAGCAGAGAAAGAGTCAAAATTAGTCCTGGTGTACTTGGCTCATTACTTCTGGATTTTGTTGTTTGTGAGACATTTAAAATGGAATTCAGTAGTGAACTCAAGATTCTGAGTGTCTGTCATATCATCATATTACTAAATTATTATGACTATTACTGGTCACTCAAATGTATTGTATCATTGTGTGGTCGGGATGTGTTTTTTGAAGGATGGTATTTTCAGAAATCCGGTGGCAGCAAAAAATCAAATTAACAACAATGACTCTTCAGCAAGTTAAGCCTTGGAACAAGATGAGCTGATTTGTTTCACGTGCAAATGGTTAATAACAAGAGGCAAACAAATAATTGAAATGGAATTTCTCTACATGTAATCTCTGCAAGTGTAGTAAGGTTGTGTGTGTGTGTGTGTGTGTGTGTGTGTGTGTGTGTGTGTGTGTGTGTGTGTGTGTGTGTGTGTGTGTGTGTGAGGGTGTGTGTGTGTGTGTGTGTGTGTGTGGAAAAAAACCTTGTCTGTTGAGCACAGAGTGACATCAGGTTATCAGATCCACATCTATTCATCAGCAAAAGTGCAGATGAAGCGTGTGTTTATGCCTGTGTACTGTGTCTGAATACAAAAGTGTTTGTGTGACACTTTTGTATTGTGGATACTTTGTGGGTGTGTATTTGTTTACATGTGTGTATGCCTCTGGCCAATCCATCAGTGCAGTGTGCACATGGCAGCATGTAGCCAGATGGGTAAATGTGTGTGTGAAAGAGCTCTTGCCAAATAGCACTAATGTGGTGTGTTCTGCATGTGAACTTAAGTGTCTGTGAGTGCCTTTGTGTGTGCAAATTTTCTATATGACTTGAATAATCATCTTTGTAAGTGAGACTAAGTGTGTGTGTGTGTGCGTGTGTGTGTGTGTGTGTGTGTGTGTGTGTGTGTGTGTGTGTGTGTGTGTGTGTGTGTGTGTGTGTGTGTGTGTGTGCGTGTGTGCGTGTGAACGCCTCTGGCCTACAACCCAAGAGTCTTGTTTGTATGCTGTCAGTCACTGCAGACAGCCATTGGCTAAACAACACGTGAGAGAGGAATTGAGAGAGATGGAGAAAGAAGTGGTAGGAAAAGAGATGAAAGAAAACAGGGTGATACACACATGGGAGAAAGAAGGACGAAAAATGTGATACAAAATAAGTTGAAGACAGATAGAGAGACCTTCAGGGAGAGAGAGAGAGAGAGAGAGAGAGAGAAAGAGAGAGACGGCGGGAAAGAAGGAGGGATACACAGAGAGTGAGGGGGGTTGGGGTTCTCGAGGGTGCACGCTCCTTATATTATGAAGGATGAGTCACGAGGAAGGTGCATGCACATACAAACACATACACTGTATATAGAGTCACCTTGGTGCTATAAGCTTCTTTCCCAAAAGTCTACTTGTCTCTTTACAAGAGGTGTGCTGCAGTGGAAAGCTGTCACATAAGCTGGAACAAGGCAGCCAGTCACTGAGAAAATAGTGCACCATACTTAAGGCTTTTGAACAACATGAACCAAAACGAAACAAAATCTTATCAACGTCTGAATACAGCCTATGAATACAGAGCAGTTGGAAATTTAAAACAGGTGAGTGCAGATTGTCTAATGCTCTTAAATGTTTTTTTTTTTTCTTCTTTAAAACCAAAAATGTCACAACTGTCATGAAAAAGTGAGAATTTCCACAGAGCAAATACACAGATTAATATCAACTGTCCGGATGATCCGGATGGACTTGAACAAATACTTGAACTGCATAGCAGACCGTCAAAACTGGCCAAAAATGACATTCAGTTATTCCAATTAGGTTCAAACCATTCAAGTATCTATTTTTCTATATTACATCCATAAGAGGGAAAACCAAAACAACTGGAGACAAACTACTTGTACATTATTCCAACACAAACATCCTTTTAAAAGATCTACATACCTACACAAATAAAATAATGTCCTATACAATGAGGATGAATTCTGCACTCACTTCAGCTTGACCTACATTTCATTTGCAGTCAATGAAAGTGATGTTGTGTGTGCATTTTCCAGTTGATGCTGGTCTACGTGATTTCAATGACGCAAACAAATGGAAAGAATTCTAATCAAATATTATTTTACGTTTTTTCAGTTTTTAGTGAGAGCACTGGTTAGCAGCTGCGAAACAGGCTACAGTGGAATTCCTCCAGGTGTCAATGTGCGTCCACTAAAAGTGTTTTTGCTATGACAGGCTCAGATTGTATAATACGTGTCTGACAACATTGTGGAAAAGATCCCTACAAAGATACCTTCTTGCTGAAGAGTAAAATCTCACAGAAATGATTTTATCGTGATAAAACACACTTCGTTCAAACGAAATAAAACCAAAAACCTACTTGGCTCATTTTTTCTCTGTTCTCAACAATCATCATGAACTCCAGATTGGTTGAAATAATCTCTTACTTCAACAAATCAGGAGAGCAGTGAGAGAGAGTGCAGGCAGCAGAGCATGGCATGCAGATTGTTCAGCTCTCAGGATTTAAGAAGCTTCTACCTGATTCTCTGTGGTTTGGAGTTTGGTTCCACTGCTGTGTTCCTGTTCGTGCTTTCACGTCAGCCTCTGTTGATGCCTCCCATCAAGAGCTTCCCACAGGCTAACTGGTGGAATGCTGTTATTGTGAAAGAGTCGCAGGAAGTGCAACATGTTTCTCACCAAGTTAGCAGAGCTTCAACAGCAGTGCTTTACTTCAGCAAAAACAGGTCTAACCAATCAGATATCAATCCTGCTCAATTTTTTCAGCAGATGAGATTTAAATTCATGCTGTGACAAGCAGTGGAAAAACACTCACACCATGCCAGCGCAGCCAGACTACAAGTGTCCATTCGTGCCATGACTCGGGGTGACCACAGCCCATTACAGGCTGGAAACTTCCACAATTTTACGACAGAAGATGAATACAGTGCATTTGAGCACTTTTGAGAGTCCAGCTGGCACATGGAGCTTCAAATAAAACCTGTTCAAATCCAAAGCTCGCCTGATTCCTCCATGTTAGGGCAGAGCAGAGTGGTCCACACATGTTCAAGTATTCTTGACCACGATACTAAACCCTCATCATCCCCAGAGGTGATACTGTGTGACAGACAATGAGAAAAATTAATTTCCATACACAGTGGTGGAAGGTAATTAAATACATTTACTAAGTACTGTGCTGAGGTACAATTTTGAGGTATTTGCACTTGACATGAGTATTTCCATTTCCATTCTGCAACTTTAGTCTTCTACCCAACTTCAGTTCAGGGGCACATCTTGTACTGTCTACTGCACAACACTTATTTTGGACATTTGACTACTATTTACTTTGCAGTGCAGATGAACAACACAAAATATAGACAACAAATAAATAATGTATTGTTATATGTTAAAATAAGATCAGGCTTTATTGATCCCTGGGGAAATTCACAAGCTATCCAGCAGTGAATAAAATAATTACAACAAACTCCAACTGTAACAGCTGCAACACTGTGATTTTAACTCTAATCTGTCTAAATGATATGTGTCTCTGCTTTGAATTTGCTTTCACATATTGTGGATTTTTGATTTTTTATTTATTTATTTTTTTCTGGATTGACAAAAACAAATATCACTGCTGCCACAGTAACTCCTGGCACGGAGGCCTGGGTTTAAAATCACATCCTTCATGTGAAGAATTTAAATGTTATTTAAATTGTTGTTTAAATGCTATCTGTTTTGTTTCTGCTTTCTCCAGAACTGTTACTCATGCCAGGGTCACACTGTGCTGTAATGGCTTTCAACAATTATCTGGCCTTAGATCTGAAGTTGATTTCCAAGACACATGAACAGTGGGCCTATTTCTTGGACAGGCTAAACTTCTCTGTATCATCACAACACAAAAACAGCATATTATAAAATGTCCCACCTCCCTCACAGACACTGACCTCGTTAATACCTGGAATCTTTACTTACTTTCAAATAAAGAGAAATCAAGCACTTCTCAGATCCTATTCACAAATCTCACCACTAGTCACAGACATCAAAAAAACAAATACTGTAGAATGAGTGAATCTATTGGATCACACAGGCTTGTGGACATTTAAAAGAGATTCCTCTGACAAATGGAAAACAATTGAAGGATGGTATTAAATGTCTAGCTGTATCTATTTTGTCCCTCAGTGTGATTGTAAAACAAAACAGCGGCGGCATGTAATTTTGCTCTTGGAGGCAGTGGGTGGTATAATCCTGCCTGGCGTCTGTTCCAGTGACAATGAACCAACAAAACAACCAGAAAGACCTTTACGGCAGTAATGAGGAGGTTGTTCATAGAGGAGGCAAGAGATGTCACATTCTCTCTCACTGTATCTCTCCATTACACACATACAAGCTTACATACACATGCAGACTGAGCGATGGCTGTTATCAGCATGCTTTGAGGAGAAGTGTGAGCTTTGTCTGACCTTAACATGTTCAATTAACCTGCAGTAATCCCTCTGGACTGATGGACCTGGCTGAAGGCTGGTTGTCTATCATTGTAAAGTAGGAGATTACCATAGCAGCCTGTCTGTGTTCTTGTGACAACACCAGATCAGGGCTTCTCAAAGTCTGGACCTTGGTCTGCATCTGGGTCAAACGGCAAGTCAATCCAGACAAAGCCCATATCGTCAACTGCTGACCCGTAGGTCACATCCATGCCACATTCCCATCCAGCCTGCAGAATATTAATGAATTCAGAAATGCGACCATCTAACATTACTCTCAGTGGAAGAGGTCCCGTCCTGAGTGATGGTTGATTACCCTTGGTAATGGGCCAAAAAGTCCATAATTCATAGTTCAACAATTCTACCAATACTACCAGAATCACTAAGTTTGTCTATGAGACACAGAAGGCATCACTTGGATTCATTCATTCATTGGTAGCTGAATGTGGGTTTTATACTGACTGCCTTCCTGCCTGAGGTGTGACAGCATTTTTAGTTTAAGTATCTAGTTATGATTATGGATTCTCCATTCCAACAAGAGCCTGTTCATCTGTTCACACTGATATAAGCTCATAAAAACATTTATTTTGTAAGAAAGTGATTTTTTTTCTGTTGATCAATAATTTGTCAGTGGTGGACAGAGACCAATGTGGACTAACTGTCTGAGGCTTGTCTGCCTTGGTTTTGTGCTGTCCCAATCACAAGAGATGTGATGCTAATCCATTCATTAAATGTCATTGTAAGGAGCTGCAATTTAGTTTTTTTGTTTGTTTGTTTTTTATGTATAACATCTTCCTCTAAACCTCTGTTTGCAATGTGTGTACCCTCCATGGGTGGTGAGGGTGACACCATCATTGACCTCAGCCTTAGCAACCAGCTCATCTCCATGGAATAAACTCCATTGAGAGAAGGCTGACAAGCTGCACCCGCTCTCTCCATGTGGTAAAACAAGATCAAGAGGGTAATGAAAGAGGGGTTGTAGGAAAAAAACCAACAAAAAAAACAAACAAAAAACAGTTCTGTTCAGTTTTTGCCACTTCAATTATTTTGCTATCACCAATTGTTCCAAACCTCTGACCTCTCTTTCCAGTGCCCCAACTCAGATTCACTAAGCTGGCCTGTTTCTGTCAAAAATCAGCTGTCTGTGAACTGAGACCAAAAAATAAAACATCTCTTTGACTGCAGCTGCCTGATAATTCAAGCAGTTAGCTTTGACGTAATAATCGTGTCATTTCCAGATTAGTCTGATAATTGCACACAAAAATGAAAAACACTGATTTGATCAAACGCTGGTTAAAAAGTATGTGCTTTGTAAAAATGTGCAGCCTTGCAGCTCCAGCAGAACGCGCTGCCAGTCTGAGCAGGATGGATTTTTTTTTTTTTTTTCTTTTTCAATTCTGCTGCCGTGACTTCCCTAAACGCCACATAATACAGATTGATGACACCAAAGTTTATACAGCAGTTCATGGCTCCTGCAGAATAACTTTCCTCTTTTCCCACGTTTCCTGTCACTCTTCACTGGTCACTGAAGAATGGCTGTGAAAATAAAATGATAACCTGACTCGTATTCAAATCCAACATAAAGCACTATGAGGCCAATAGAGATATCTCGTCTCTTCTGCTTGGTTTTTCCATGGGAATTCCTGCCCTTTGTATTTAATGAGAATCTAACGCTTGTTTTGAGTCAGGATTCTCTCTAAGGTACCGATGGTATTCAGCTGTGACTCTGCTTGCATAGGCAAACAACAGGTGTGTGACATATAAATACCAAACAGAAGGTGTCAGTAATGCAGGTGTTCAGAACAGCCCCTACCAAGAGACACAGAATACGGCGAGATGCCGTACACCTGGAAACAAAGCCACGTATACCAACTCATACAGAAGTACTGCGACTTTGCTGATTCTTTTCTAAACTTTAAGAGCAACCAATTACAATGCCCCATTATTAATCATCTTGTTATATGGATTGAAATTTGGGGACACACCCACTGAAGTGATTATGTAAAAGTGAAATTCTTGATTTCCCTCATTGAGTACAAAGAACTCTTAGTCCTGTAAGACTTAAAGGGTTGTTGTATGTAGCTTACTTGATAAACAGACTTTGGTACTGTACCGTAGTCAAAGTTGGCTGCCATATTTAGAAGGGAGTGACTGCTGGATCCATGTGCATGGGCCTCCTGCTGAGCCTCTTGCAAAGTTTCTTTGTTTGTCTGACCTTGCAAAGTTTGAGTTGATCGTTGCCTCTTTTTTTTTTTTATCCATTGCCTCTATCAAACCCTCACTCAGTAGTCAGTATCCCTCTCTATCTGACATAAAAGAAAATAAATATGATGCCAGCAGGTGCCAAGAGAGATCCTCCTTCCTCTCTCTCCCTCTGTCTGAAATGGTAAGAAATTGGATGGCAAGTAGCTCCCTGTTGGGTGTCAGGGGGAAGTATTTTTATCATCTGTATCTGTCAAATGAAAATGCCTGGTCTCCAAGGTCCTTTCCAAATGGTGAATATGCTGTTTGCCCTATACTGTATTGTTTTGCAGCAAAGTCAGACTGGCACAGGCCATTTCAGATGCAGGGGCAGCTCAAAAACAGAAGCTCCCATGTTGGAGGGCACTTTTTGTGAAGCTCTGGGACATCAGCAATCACTAAGGTTTTATATTGCGACTGTAACACTTAAAATGACGGACCACGCTGGGGTAAGCTGGTTGGACCACACAAGCACGATAAGCAAGCTTCTTCTCCACCACAGATCCAAAGGCGACTAGTCTGGTTTCCACTTCAACACCACTGTAATCAGTGAGCAATGGAAGGGTGTAGCCCTAGACTGATGTGTAAGAACAAGACTGAAGCAAAAACAGCCAGACAGGTGTTACTTGAGGACAGGGTCACCAAACGCAAGAAGAACAAAAGACTACTCATTGCAGTGGTTTATATTTCCCGTTTCCATTTCAAAGATGGCCATTTGGCCTCATTATCCTGATTTTCCCTGTATTGTCTCGTCTGTGCTTTCAAAGTCTGTTGTCCTAATTTGGTATTATAACAGTTTGAGAAATGTTCCCTTTGAAATTTACCATCTCGCCTCGATGACAATGTGAAACTAAGATAAATTAGACGGGGGGATTCCCCTGTTGATGACAAGAGCAGCTCTGCTGTAAACAGTCATTTTTCAAATTAACCTTCTGCACAAATTATTAAAATGTCTGGCAGTAATGGATCTATAACTGCACATTTAACTTGTGTTGCACATCAGGTGGTTCCACCAAAGCCGTCTGATTAGTGACAGACACAGTCCAATAACTAACAATTCAGTTTGTTCTGTTTGTTGATTGCTATGGCATCCAGTGCAATCCAGGTACAATTTGTCACTACAGACATTAGATACTTTTACTGTATGTATTACGGCACCATCATACCCATAAACTCAGGCCGCACAATATCCTCAGCTGCAGTATCATTAAGCTCGCCCAGGATGAGTAAAAGTAATGGCATTGTGACTCACTAAATGATCGTGATTCTCTTGTTATATGAGGATCTCTGAGGATCATGTCCTGTAAAATCAAAATTTAGATATGATGGATTGAAGACTGGGTGTTATCTGAAATGGAATAAATAAGAAGATCTGAAGATTAATGTGTTCACATATGGTCCATTGGGCATAACCTCCCTCTCTCTTTATGTCTCAGCGACTGTGATTGAATACAGCTTCCCAACAAATGAGGGGAATCCCTATTAGACAGCAATAGACAATAAATGTCAACCTACCCTTCTATAAAAAGACAAAAGAAGAGGGATTCCCCATGATAACACCACTCCTTAATAACCATCTATCATCATCTATCATTGTGATTTAGAAATCTCTGCCACAGAAATGAAACAGTTTTTCTGTTTTCATACTTTTAAATGTCAAGTAAATAAATTTGGCCACTGCCACTGCTCTAAAAAAAATCATTTATATGGCCATTGGACCCAATCCAAATGTCACAATCTCCAAATGAATCAGTGGTGAGGAGATCAATTTACTAACTTCTAAACCATGACAAAGTCCCTGCATCTGTCTAGTAAGCCAGTATCACTGTTTGGTCATAGCGCTACATTTCTCTGCCTGCACAGACAGAACAAACACACACACACACACACACACACACACACACACACACACACACACACACACAAACACACACACACATATATAGTACATAAACCCTAATCAGCTTCTGGGTAATTGTTTGAACATTGCATCCTATCAAAACTATGCTCTTAAGTGGAAACAGGTCTGGAAAAGACTAAAGCAAATCTCCCTGCACCTCAGCTCTCCACGCCTCGTTCTCTCCACCCATCTCCTCGTTCTCTCAACCCATCCCAGTCTCCCTTCATTCTTGCCGCCATCTCCGTTTTGCTTAAACATAATAACATAAGAGATTATGTGCAATAGCCAATTATCAGAACCGGGGACGGTAAACAGGAGAAGGGATTTAAAAATAATGAAAATTAAATATTAAAGTGCCAACATTTGAAAGGGAGGTCAGTGTGTGGTAAGCTTTGGTGTCCTGGCTTGTTCCCCTCAGATTTGATAAAATTGCAATTCTAGGCAAAATACAGCTAATACGCTTATATCCAAAGAAACATGTTTCTAATCAAAGACAAACACACAAGAGAACCTTTTAATAAGAATACCCTAAAATCAATTGCAGGCTATTGTTCTGGTTTTTTCAAATTTTTTTGGCTTCTCTGCACTTTGCACAACGAGCTCTGCCCTGTGATCAATTCCTTTTTGGATTGACGCAGCGGCCATACAAGACAATTTCCCTTTTAAATTAATGTCACACAATGCGGGAAACTTAATAATGGCAATAATATGCTGATTAGCAATAATGCACCTTGCGAGCAGCGTGTGTGCGTCTTGCATGTGTGTGTGTTTTGTGAGCAAAACAAAGGAGGCACAGAGGAAATTGACTACAGAGTCAGTTGTAATCACAAGCTTTGTAATCTTCACACTGGGTTTGTTCCATTGATACAATAGATGCAATCAGATCGACACTTTTAGAGCTTTTCTGCTCTTTCCTCCTCAGTTCATATTCTCTCTTTTTTCCCTTCATCTCTTCATCCACTAATTATCATTTGCTCTCTTCACCTCTGATTGTCCATTTTTTCTGTATCATATTCTGTTTCCTTCAGTCCCCTCTTTTGCTGTCCTCCTCATCTTATCTCCAATCACGTCACCTCTTCTACTCTATCATTTTCTGCCTCCATTTCCCTTTTTCTATAGCCCTGCTTCATTCTATCTTCCTTTATTTTCCTCTCATGCATCACCCTATCGCCTGCGTCCCCTCGTCTTTAAGTCTTCTACTTCACCAGAAGAGGGCATACCACAGGGAAATATAGCATTCATCGTCTTCGCAGAGAACAGAGGAGAAGAAACAGGAGGAGGACCGGGAAATCAAACTGATCTATTTTGATTCTATTTTGATCCCCTCAGTTTTCAGACAGGAAGTCTGGCAATCTACCCTACACACACACACACACACACACACACACACACACACAAACACACACACACAGATCTTTCACAGAGGATGGGTAGCCTCCAAAGACAAGAATGTAGAAAAAGCAGAGGGATGAGGGATAAAAGACAAGAAAAGATTAAGGATGAAAGAAGAGGAGGAGAATCTGCCATAGGGGCCCTGGAAGGGAAGAGGAAGTAGGAGAGGAAGAGAGAGAGGGAAGAGAAGAGGGGGAAGGAGAGAAGGAGGAATGAGAAGGGGGTGAGATGAGGCAAAGCGGGTGGGGAGGGACTAAAGTTGCTGGATGAGGGAGAAATGAAGAATGCAATAAGAACAAAAAAGAGACAACAGATAGGGAAAGCATATAAGCAAACTCAGTATAAAGTGATCATGACTAAAGAAGATGTTTTTGTCAGAGACATAGGAGGAAAAACATGTTTGTCCCAGTGCTTCTGTGTGCTTTTCTACATACTTTCATGTACATATAAATGAAACGGTGGTTATTATCCCACGCATGGCAACAGCACATATTTTCTTTCCTTTGTAATATGCCAGAGCAGAACATCAAGTCAAGCTCTGTTGTGCAGAGATAGATTAACGACTGTGTGCACCGTGTTTAAAATCAGAATTGTGCATCTTTCCAACCAAGTCAACCACTTATGCATGTTTCTAATTATATTTTGTAAGCCATAGCTTCTTGAGAATAAAAAGGTTTTGTGAGGGGAAAAAGCCAATTCTTTTCAGTGTTGAGGACTTCACAATAATTATATATCAGTTTTTGTTTAGTCTCCTCCAAAATGTCAGATCTACAGCGTCATAAAAAAAAATATATATAGACATATTATTTATCAACTTTTGTCTGCTTCTTCAAGACCCTGCAAAAATGATGGATCCTTTTGGCTTCATGGATGTGTGGTATTTATCTTACATTTGGGTGAAGTTTTATTAAATCAAAGGCATACATGTAAACTTTATCTGACTATGGTTCATCCGGTAGGCTTATTTAGTTATCTATTTATTTCACAGTATTTTGAATGAAATTCTTCAATTACTTTGACATAATGATTGCAGAAGACAGGACATCTATGCTGCATGTGGCAACACTGCTGCTGTGTCACACACACAACTGATGAGAGAAGTAAGGACAGGGCAGCAGACTGTCAACTGTTTCACTGTCACAGCTGTTGACACTGTGTATGAGACAACCTTGGTGGGTCATATGTGTGTGACTGAGGTACACGCACAGATGGACATGTGCACAGCGTGACAACATTAGCACACTAATGTACTTGTTGTCCTTAAAACTGCACAACAATGTACTGTACACACAGGCACCAACCCATCAGCCCAGTGCCCTCTGTTCACACACATTTCAGAGCAGTGGGGCGTGAATCAACACCAGTAGAGACCATCAGGCCTGAGATTGAACTGAACTGGCAGGCCATTGCTCATGGAGATCACTGTTCTCTTTGTGTGTCTAGCTGTGCGTGCGGGGGGGTTCATATCAGTGTTTGTGGCTGTATGTCTGTCTTTTAGGTACGAGCTCCTTGTTTTGTCGTGGCTGGTCCTTTCTCTGTTTGGGATAACCCCGTTGTGTGTGAGATGTTCACTTTCCTCCATGTTTGTCTCTTTCCTGCCTGCATCTGTGCCACGCAGAAGAACACAAAGAATTGTCCAAATGATGAAAATTTCCCATCATGCATGAGTGATGCCTGACTGAGCAGTTTAAGCTTGTTGTTCCGTGTTTCAAAATGCAGATGTTATTTTCTGTTAGTGTTTATAATGTGTCTGCTCAGAACATGGCAGTTTATGTTGGTAATTGTCATTTCTGAGCTGAAAGAGCAAACAGGGAATTTTTAGTTTTCCAAGTGAAAGTGCTTTTTAAAGCAAAAAGTAGTGTGCCTAAATTAGCTTGTGCGGCCATGTCTGCAGTGATGAAAAAGCATCATTACAGCTCTAAAACGCACTTAACTGGATGAGCTGCAAGGATAAATGTGCCTGGATAAAGTTAATGCTCTTCTATGGAGTTTGGGTGCCCAACAAGCAGTTTTCAGCACTGACAGAGACAGTGTTATGATAAAGAGCTGAGTCCTCATTCTGACAGACAGTTTGTGAAGGAGTGCCTCGTTGCTGCTGTGGAGCTGATAGACAGAGTAAGATTGCTCCAAAGTGTCAGTCAATTGAAGCTAAATTAAAGATGTGGTACATGCAACTGGAAAGATGAAGCACTGTGCATTTTCCTACTCTGCAAGAACAAAAGCCTGCTGCGACATCTGAACATGCTGGTGAGTGTGTAAACTCCTTCAGGCGTTTGGTGAGAGGTTTCAGGATGAAAAATAAACAAAAGGAACTCAAGATATCTGTTGCTGTTTAATGTGGAACCAGCTGACAACCTCCAACACAAAGTCATGAAGCTACAAAGCAACAACAAGCTCAGACTTATAGTACAACCACCTCCCTCTGCTCAGGTTCTACTGCATAAACTTTATGTGCGTCGAGGCAAATTTTCCCCATTCTAAAGAGACATGCACTGAATCTTGCATCTCTGTTTTGGACAACATAGTTTGGGATAACCTACTACTACAACCTCTTACAAAGACTTGCTTCAGTCAAAACTGCTGACCCAAACTTGAAAAACCAGTGGCAAGTAGCATTATCACCGTTACCCTCTGACATCAGATGCCTCACCAGCCAACAGTGCCAGCCACCTCAGAGGTCAGTGGATATATGTTTGATAATTTAGAATCACTGAAGCTGTTCAATAATTCTATTTTTGATAACGGATGGTCATTTGCATTGACTCTGTCTGTGTTGTGACTGCTGGTGATTTTATCGTTCATGTTAGAACTGCGTTTTATTCTGGATAATTAAAGACTGACTCAGCATGCAACAGTGTCCACTATCTCAGTGGACACACATGTCGCATCAAAGTTAATCAGGGAATGGTATGCCATTGGAAACAAACTCACTTTTTTCAAAAATGCACGGGATCAGATCTTCTGCAAATAATCAACACGTTTCTACTCTCAGGCTACATCGCGCAGGCCCACTGCAGATATTAATCCACTCTGAAAAAAAAATAATGGAGACAACTCAGTCATGAACAGCTACATCTACGCCCACATCAAACTGTCCATCTTAAGAAATCATCGAAAATGCTGATTTTCAGCAGCTTAAGAGATTGTTTTGATGTTTTCCAGTCAGGGTTGATATCCCCTTATACATAGACAGTGGAAATGTTTTGGCCATATTTATTTATTTTATGTCAGGGTTGGTCACAATACGACACAGACTGGAAACCTGGACTGAGTGCTAAACTGGTTTGATTCCTAGTCAAACACAGGGACAGGGACGGTTTTGTGACCACGTCTAATTACATACTGTACCTCTTCTCTTAAACATCTACAGGCTCCCACTGGCACAGATCATGCACTGTTATTTAATCTAACAACATTTAACAACATCCTGTGGATGTAAGAAACTGTTCATTTTTGCAGCCAGATACACAATGGACTCCTGTGAGAGGTGGAGGATCGTGTGCCTGTCGATCCTTTCCGTTGAGGATGTTGAAGATGTCCACACATTTGGATTTATGATAACAGTTTTTCTGCTGTCTGGAGTTAGCAGCTTCCTAATTTATCGCAAAGTTCGGAAGTTGATGGCAGGACACTTGGCTACCGAGAGGCTGCCCATCATGGTTGAGGGAATGTGCAGGGCTGTCAACACTAAGACTCAAGCAATAAGTGAGATCGGTCGCAAACTGGATGCCATTCTTGATCAAAATCGCAGGCTGGATGCGAATTCTGAACTCTTTCACGGAGTGGATTCCAACTTGGAGAAGTTGTCAGCTCGGCTCGGATCAAACTGACCACCGAATTTGGATATATTTGAATTACAGCCACCGGGAGACTCAGAAAGACTCAAGGCAGACGAAAATTGCAGTGTTGGCCTAACCTAAACAAATTGTTATCTTCATTGGCTTCCCGAGATAACCGGCCTTCTCAAGGTCGGTATCTCTCCACTCTCCTGGATGTTATGCAGACAGGACGCTCTGGCCCTATCTCCTCCCCCAAACATCCTCTACTCCCGTGAACTTTGTTTCTGGATCAGAACTCTCCGAGGTCGTCTCCATGGCTATGGCTGTGTCTTCGTCATCAGTCATCAGACGGAGATGATGTACATGGGCTTACACATACACACACACAAAGACACATATAACACCCCCCCCCCCCAAACTCAACGCCTTCGTGGCTCCCTCCCCCCTCCTTTCCTTGTCGCAGTATAGCACGGAAGGTTGCTGCAAGGCGCTGTAATGTGGCTGCGTGCATGCCCCCTCTGTGTCTGTGCTGCGAAACCTACCCCCCCCCCCGGAAAACCCTGACCCACTCCCACATGTGCAAGTCTTTGAGTTTTGTTGTAATGTCTTATTATGTTGCTTGTGTGCTGAGGTGTTTTTTCCTAATCCCACACTCTTTCTGATTTTCCCCAATTAGTGAAGCCACTCTCCTCTTGGAATTCAATGGAGAAAAATATTTCTATTTTTATTTGTATTTTATATTTTTTGTTATTTTGTTTTGTGGTGAATATGAGTGAATTTCATTGTGGTTAAAGTCATTTGTTGAGGGTGAAATACAGAGATTGGTTCTGAGATCCAAATATATGTGTGATATAACTAAAATATGGTCTCTACAAACTACTGGCCAAATGAATAAATAAAATTAAATAACTTAAATACATTTGTGCCATTATGTGCATAAGCATACTTTTGTTATTTATTTATTTATTTATTTATTTATTTATTTATTTATTTATTTATTTATTTATTTATTTATGTGTGTATAATCTGATAATTAAACTGCAGCAGTCATAATCTCCCTGCTCTGCAGTGATTTATGAATTTGGAGGGTGGCTGTTCAGTGATAAGTGGCGGAGAAAGGGTGATGAATAATCTATAAGCAAATCAAAGTCTTGACTTCCCCAGTGAGAATAAAAATGTGGCTATTACAAGGCTGGGGTGTTAATTGAGATTTCTATGAACAAATATGATCTTCAAAATAAGACTTCATTTTGTTTCAAGTTCTTCACAAATTGTGAACATTTTCCTTTTATATATAGCACATATAGTTTTTAGGACATTTATGACCTACAAACTCATAAAACTACACTGAAAGCTGTTATGGTTTCAAAAACTTTATCTGAGGGCTTTTTAAATAGAAGTGTCCTTTAAAATACAGCAGCAGCATCTCAGAGGTACAGTATTACTATGACTGAGAGCACCACCGGGTGCATTTGCCACCTGGCTCCACACATTTTCTATGGTTGGCCTTCATGTATCACAGCATTATGACACAAACCCAAGGTAAAAAGGAGCCAACCTCTTATTTTCCTTGAAGAAAATCAGAGAGTAACAAATAAATGCCATTACCAACTAAACTTGCCAAAAGTCCATCCTTTTTTTCCAGGATAATTCTGCACACCTGGTTATATCACATGAATAAAGAGAGAAATCAAAAGACATTATTCTTAAGAAATCATACATATTGAGACATGATATAGACAAGTCCCAATTTGTAGAAATGCCACCACAGAGTACAAATGGAAAAACGACTCATCAACCTAATGTCTATCACAGTGTAGTTTTCCAGACCTTCAGCACTGGAGAACAACAATAATTTATGGTATTACTGATGTCAACGTCCTTTTGAAACAATACATGGCTTCCATTTAACCAGATCTTAACCACAGAATTATTACGTCAAGTTTCCAGTGACCGGGAAGTTTGCCATTTCAACCAGTGAAAGCAAGGGTCAACACCAACTACAAATGGGAGGCAGCTAGCTCGAAGTTTTGTACAATTCTCTTTGCTAATGAGAGAGAAAGTTCAAGTCAGAGGTCAGTGAATCAGTATATTCTGACAACTGGGATGTCGGCGTCACTCATATACATTCAAAGACACATTTTCATCTGTGAGTGAAATGCTATACTGAGAGCCCAGCTCTCAAAAGAGAGCAGTGCTGCAGAACTAGCTGGCTGAGGTCAACAAATCACTCTGCATACAAAGGATTTTGATTGGCTTTATTTTAGCTAACAATGACCCTTAAAATGTGCACAGATTTGCCCTGGCTATGATCTCTTGGACTGATTCCCTCATTGATTATATTGGGCTGGTCTGTTTAAATAAACCAGCCACAAATGAAGATATTCAAACCTGTGTGATGTGAATTTTACTGAATGTTTTGGTTCTGCAAGAAGTTCTTTAGATCTTTAGATTTGGCCCTCAGTATGCAGTAATAACTCGTAAATTACATGCCACTGATTTCCCGTCGCCAAACTTGTGTATAATTTATACTGAAAGACAGAATCGCACTACTTTATGCAGACATAAGTGTTTCTGCTGTAATTGCCTCTATTTAGGTGGTACAGTGACGCGGTGGTAACACTGTCGCCTCACAGCTAGAAGGTCCCAGTTCGATTCCCACTGTGGGCGCCAGGGGCGTGTCCTCCCCGATGCCTTTGGTGCCTGCTGCTTGAGGAGGGGGGTGGAGTTTGCATGTTCTCCCCGTGTTCACCTGGGGTATGCTCCATAAAAAAATCCCACTAAAAACATGCAAGAAGATCACAACCTGAACAATGGTGACAGAAAGGAACTGGGTCCCCGGGCGCCACTGGCAGCCCACCACTCCTGGTCTGCTGGAGAGGAAGGACATTCCAGGATGGGTCAAATGCGGAGAAATAATTTCACAAAGCATGCCGTGTGCATGTAATGTGCGGCATGTGATGTAGTGATAATAACAAGTACGTTTCTTCTTCTTCTTCTACAGAATTGCATGCACAGTTGACAAAGTATGTACCATGACATCTAAAATGGTCACCTCAGGGCTCATATAGTAGTTTTACACCACTAATAGCAATTATGTGATGATTATTATTTTTTAACCATGCCAGCAATTCAGTGAACCGCATGAGGGCTATTACAGTGGAAAAGCACTGATTTGTAACGTTAAAGCTTGGTCCATTAACTGTGAATGAATTCTTTCATCCTTTCAGCTCACCTGGTTCTTTGCTCTATATTCACTAAAATTCATGCTACTCGTCAAATACATATTGCCTTAAAGATACCATGATTCTTTTATTTTTCTGTGGATATTTTTTCATACATTTAATAATAGTTACATATTCTAATTCTTTGTATTATGTTGTTATGTTACATCCACCAACATGATGTAATTCATACATTGTTCTACATATGACTGCACTGTACATGTTGCAGTGTTGTAATTGTCTGCTTTGTTCTTTTTTAGATCACCTCATTTGCTCTGTTCTTATTTATAACATGGTCTTTTCCTTATCTGTATCTTATTTGCCGCTGCAATGATCCAATTTCCCCACGGGGATCATTAGGGTTTCATCACCTCCAGAAATCATTTAATGCACAATGGAACAGAGAATGCATTGTTTGACTCCTTGTGGAATTCGCGTGATCTGTAAAGGCTGTCCAAACAATACATGGACTTGATTTCACTTTAGGTTTGGTTTGGTTTGTAGGAGGGCTTACACTAAAGTCACAGCGGTTAACCATCAATCCAGGGTTCATATACTGCTAATGTGTAAAGAAAGATGTAGAAAATGTTGGAGTTGCATTATTGTCAACCATTTACCAATTCATGCTAGAGGCACTGCAATTCAACTACCTTTTTCTACCTTTCAGCTGGTTTCAGTTCATTTCAGTACAGTTTTAGCAACAGAACAGCACATATGTGCACTGTTCCTCTACACCAAACTCAAATGTGTGCTATAATTGGATGATGGCAGAGCTGCATGCTAGTTAGAAAACAAAAGGTAGTTAGGGAAGTAACTTTATGAAGCAGTGACACTTTAACAAGTGAATATCAAGGAGTGGAGCTCCAACAAGAAGACGATACTTTCAACTGAACGACTGCCGTTCCACATCAGTTTGAGGAAGAGTATACGGAGGAAAGGCAAAGGGCAAGAGAAGAAGGGCGCACTGCCACTACATCATCAGATTAACCAGAACACTGCAACCAACAAACAAAGAGCAGCTGGTGGTTCAGTTATACAGACATGTAAAACTATCCAATCCAAACACTGTTTTTGCTGCTATGAATGAGACATTTCTGAAGCACTGAATCTATATGTGTGACAAGCCATCAGGATTTCTGTAATCTCTGTTAGTACACAGTAAAGTTGACAAATGAGACATCGGTCTTGCTAACTGGTCTAACATGGAACTATAGATATGGGGTGCATATCTCCATCATAGAAATGAGTCCAAAGGTAAAGATCATCACAATGAGTTGTAATTCTTTTGTGTATTTTGGTGGACAAAGCACTGAAGTTCATGGTGGTGGAACCGTGTTTAACTGAACAATTTCATTCTTTTCAAAACTTCTATTGTCATTTAGAATTTGATGACAGCAACATGTTTCAAAAAAATATGGCACAGGGTCAAGTTTTCCTCTCTGTTGCACCACCTCTTCTTTTAACAACACTCTGTAAGGGTTTGGGAACTGAGGAGACCAATTGCTGTCATTTTGAAAGTGGAAGGCTTTCCCATTCTTGCCTGATGTACAATTTCAGCTGCTTGACAGTGAAGGGACTCCTTTGTCCTATTTTACGTTTCAAAATGCACCAAGTATTTTCAGTGCAGGCAGGTCAGTTTAGCAGCCAGAGTCTTTTATTATGGAGCCATGCTATTGGTGTATGTGCTGAATGTGGGTTGGCATTGTCTTGCAGAAATAACCTAGGCCTTCCTGAAAAAGATGTTGTCGACTCGGCAGCATATGTTGCTCCAAAACCTGCATATGACTTTCAGAATTAATGATGCCTTCACAAATGTGCAGGTTAGCCATTCCATGTGCACTAATGCACCCCCATGCCATCATGGATGCTGGCTTTAGAACTGTGTGCTGCTAACAAGCAGAGTGGACCCCCTCCGGAGGACGCGGCGTACGTGATTTTCAAAAAGAATTTTAAATGTGGACTCGTCGGACCATAGGACAGTTTTCCACTTTGCCTCAGTCCATCTTAAATGAGCTCAGGACCAGAGAGGGCGACGGTGTTTCTGGATCTGTTTCATATACGGTTTCTTTGCATGGTAGAGTTTCAACTTGCATTTGTGGATGCAGCGATGAACTGTGTTCATAGATGATGATTTTTGTTTTGTTTTCAATGCAGTGCTGTGTGTGCAGTCTGTCACAGAGCAGTGAAATATGGGGTTTTGATGGCTTCCAAAATCATCACATTCTAGGTCCCGTTACATTTTACACAGCATCCCAACTTCTTTGGAAACAGGCTTTTACCTGAACCTTTCATTCTGAAAAATGTGACAATTTGACAATTGTTAAATTAGCTAAAATGAAAATGAAAGATGAAATATGGCAGCTTCTCTGGGAAATGACTCGCACCAACAGAAGCTGAAGGGAAACAACCCCCTGTTTTGATGAAAAATTAGATTTTTTTTTTCCAACAAAGGGTTTCATTAAAAAAAAAAAGGTGAAAAACAGCCATTATAAAACTCACATTAAGACACTTTCTACTACAAGCAAATAAATTCTTAAGAAGTGTATGCAAAAGCTTTTCCATTAGACCCAATCAACACATTTAACTTTAACATGTTTGATAGGTTACAGCAGAATGGATGCTTAAAAAAGTTTGAGAGAAGGGTTTCTCTGACTGAACTACTCATTTATGCATTTTCACTTTCACTCAGAGTAACAGCTGAATGCTCTGAATGAAGGGTTATCACTAAGTGGCTACTTGCAGATGAGTACAAGGTAGCTTCTCTCAGTTTTTAACCTGAAGGCCAATACAGCATGTGTGTATCTGTGTGTTCAGTCAGAATCATAATCCACTTAAATACTACTAGTCTTCTTTATTTCAAAAGAAACAAGCGAATGGGGAATATGCTTTGTGTGTATAATGAATAGAGACTTATGCTAACGTAAATATATATACTCTAAGTGTGAGTAACCATGCAAAGAAGATGTCCTCACAGCAGGGATTCTTTAAGGATTCATGTCTCAAGAAACCTTTTGAAACCTCAGCACTTGCATAAACACACACACACACACACACACACACACACACACACAAATGAGCATGTCAGCATAAAAGCAACAGCAACCCCCGGCATCCCGAAAGACACAAACAAATGTTACATTTGAGTGACTATAGTATATCGCCTCTCTTCCAACATCTCTCTCTCTCTCTCTTTCTCTCTCTCTCTCACACACACACACACACACACACACACACACACACACACACACACAGACACACAGACACACACACACACACACACACACACACACACACACACACACACACACACACACACACACACACACACACAAACACACATTATCTCCATTAAGATGAGTGTGTTCATTATTTATCATTGTTTATATCTTTGATAGAGTGCCAGCAGAGATAACAAGGCTAAAACTGCTGACTGATGGATATTTTGCCTCCACACATGTTGACACACTTAGACGCTAGACAGAACACCCCCTGCTGCACACACACACGTGCATGCACACACATGCACACTCTCTCACACAGTGCTCAAACAGGCAAGGGGTCAGCTGTTTGTGTGTGTGCGTTCCTTATTTATCATTGTTTGACGTATTGCCACTGGAAATAATAGGACTAAAGTGCTGACTGATTCAGATTTAGATGTCGTATACACCAAGATGCTACTTGGTTATCTTACACACACAAATATACCCTTGGGTGGATGCATAGAAATACATATCAAAGTGATTTAATGTTACATTTCTTGCCTATCTCAGTGAGTTTAAACTGAAAGTGTTGCTGACTCTATAAAAAGACATCTTTGTTTTGTGCAGACAGCGATTTAAAGTGGTAATCTTTTCCTTTTTTCCCTCCTTTTTTGTCTGGTGGTGGTGGTTTGGGCCTATGAGATGGGTCAAACAGTGTGGGTGGTGCTGTGATGGCTTGTTTAAACTTTGAGTATGAGTGACGCTCCTCTTTCTCTGTTCTGCCTGGTGGCTATCACTGCTCATGTTATCTCATCACTTGCATTTCAAGCCTGAGAGCTTATTCAAGGGCGTTCAAGCTTAAAGGCAGACCTTGGAGTTTTCATGGTAAACAATTTGGTATTATAGCCTCCACCTGCTAAGAAGACTGAGGTCTTTTGGAGTATGCAGGACGCGGTTAAAAACATTTTATGGCTCTGTGGTGGCATCTGCAGTTTTCTGTGCAGTGGTCTGCTGAGGCTGTGGAAGCTCTGAGAGGGACAGAAAAAGACTGAACAAACTGGTCAGGAGAGCTGTTTCTTTCCTGCCCTCTGGACACCATCAAGGAGGTGGGTGAGAGACAGATGTTAGCCAAGCTGACATCAATTACTGACAACCCATCCCACCCCCTGCATGAGATGGTGGGGGGCTTAAGCAGCTCCCTCAATAGCAGACTGCTGCATCCATTGTAAAAAGGAGTGCTACCGCAGGTCCTTCATTCTAACTGCGACCAGACTGTTCATCTCCAGTATTGCATGATGTAGCACTGTGTTTACATACTTACTGTGTGATTTTATGTTTCATCATGTTTCCATTACATCCACGCAATATCTTGTGCAATATTGCATATTTTCTTCAATATTACATATTTCTTTGCATCAAGTCTACGCACATACATATTTTTTTTCTTTTTATACGCTGTGTTACATATCTTTTTATCTAATGTGCAATAGTGAAACACTGTAGTTAAACCATGTGTAATTTCCCAGCTGTGCCCAGTTGCGGAAGCTCAAGAACAAGTTATCAGTTTGAAATTATTCAACCTGTCCCACAAACCACATTATTTAAGTCCAACAGGAGGGAAATTCACTGAGCTCAATGGCTCAAATGTGTGGAAAATGGGACATTTAGTGAGAACTCAATGCTCCCACGAGTATCGTAAGTGTCTACTGTACATTCTTATTGGAATATTATCAAACACCTTATAAGAATAAGACCTACGAGACCATTTGTCATTAATCTACGGCTGTGGTTTTACTTATTAGTCCAACCTAAATGCTATAGTCAACCCCTGTAAGGATTGCGTTGACATTCAGTTGAAATATAAGCTGCTGAGGAGATCTGTTGCAAGATTAATGAGGAGCAGACCCTTACACTTCCTATCTCTGAAGTACCCTATGGATTAGCCTATAATAATATAATCAAGGCATCATTAAGTGGCATTTTGTTGCATTTCCCAGCTCCATACTGGTGAGGAAATTAAGCTGTATTATTGATGGGGAGATGGACTCACATGAAACATATATTTCACATATAATACTCAAATGTCAAACCATTCTATTGCCTTTTTTCTGTGTGTGTGTGTGTGTGTGTGTGTGTGTGCACTGACCATTCAAGCGATTAACATCAGGTGTGTCAGCGCTCTAACTCTGATGGATACGTCACATTAACCCCTCTCCGCTTTGTGTGTGTGTGTGTGTGTGTCTGTGTGTGCGTGTGTGCGTGCATGTGCGATACAGGAGGACAGAGTATTTCACGCTGGACTCTCTCATTACCTGAGGTCAGCACTGTTACTGACAAAGTGAGAAAAATGCGTGTGTGTGTGTGTGTGTGTGTGTGTGTGTGTGTGTGTGTGTGTGTGAGCGATAAATTACACATTGCAGGTGTGAACAGCCATAATGATGGTGGCTGGTCTAGGCGAGGAGCTGAGTACAGCAGGTTTTGGGAGCTCATACTGCCTTCAAGAGTACATCTTACCATTTCTCTCTCTCTCTCTCTCTCTCACACACACACACACACACACACACACACACACACACACACACACACACACACACACACACACACACACACACACACACCAGTCACACGTACCATACCCACAAACAAACACACTGACATAGACTGAAAACACAGTAGCTGTGACCTAACACATTATGACAGCCATGCCCTTTAACCTAATGCATGCAGAGGTGACATGCTTGGTCACATTAAATCTATTATCATGATTTGGATTTGGAGCACAGTGTCAGTGAGTAATGATTTAATTTAATGTGCTGGATGAACAATTTTCTGATGCTTACATTGCACATATGAGCATTTAAATTACAGCAGCTTTTTCCGGCACTGTTGCTCTCAAATTAATCAGTGACCTCACATTAAGCACACAGTAATGTAGAATACATAATTCCCTGTTGTGTACAATAAATAACCATATGTTATCAATAATAGAGGGCAGGGTTTGCTATGGTTATTAAATCATGCTTTTTCAGGTACTGATGAATTTAAGTTGCAGGGGGTAAAGTCACCAATTGAACTTAAACAGGGATCTGTTATCTTCCTATGTATAGGAACAAAAAAAAGTAGATGAATTGTGGGTCAAAAATCAAATCTGACTATTTAACCAATGTAAAGATACAACAAAACATCAGCTTGCAGACCATAGGCTTTAAGGGCCCATGAACTGGAATATAGTGAAGGTGATGGCGCCTTGATGAACACAGTAACACTCACACGGCCCCACAATCCGTCTGTCTATGCCAGCCCATCATCCACTCATTTCCACTCCATGAGGCAGTGAAACAGACACCTCTTCAAGTCCCCGAGGACCCAAGAGGCAGAGGACAGGAGGGAGAAGCTGAGCGTGGATGATTGGACACTCTATTTAAACCACACACACACACACACACACACACACACACACACACACACACACACACACACACACACACACACACACACACTGACTGCCACTACTCCCTCTCCATCCTTTTTCCTATTTGTCTTCTTCCATGGATCACTCAGCATCCTCCCTGCTCAACTCTCTCTCTCTACCACACTGATCGCCCGGATTAGTTTATTTGTAAAGAAACTTAAAGCTACACTGTGGAAGATTTTCATGAAAAAATGCATTTATATGTTGAACATGAATCACTGGAGCACCTGTGACAACAAAGGGCACTCCATCCCATTAATTGAGATCATGTACCTATTTACCTATTTGCTCTATCTGACAAATTCCAATCGCTGAGTAAATGCTCCCTTTAATCCTCTTCCCTTTAATCTCCTTCGGCATAAAGCATCATAATGTCTTTATATGCAGCTCAGTACTGGTACTTGCTTTTATGTAACAAAACAGTAAGCTAGTTAAAACTGTACTCAATTAAATTGTTTTGGCATTTTTTTGCACATTAACAAAGTGTGGGGATGTGAGTATGACGCAAGCTGATGGGCAGGCAGGTAGAAAAAGGTGCCAGACCTACACTAATTAATCAGTGAGGTTATCCAATGTCCTAAAGTCCAGCCAATTTGAGAGGGAGTGTAGGATTTTAGTTTTATTGTGGAAATGTTATTTTATTTTGTTTATTTATTTTTCGTTTAAATATGTAAATAAATGGCAAAATAATACAAGTAGCAGAGAATGGGGAATGCTGCTTAGGTGCAGTGAGTGCAAGGACAGAGACAGAGCTTAATTAAAGTACAGAGTTTGATAAGAAGCTGCATCATTTCTAACTAATAAAACTAGTAAATTCTACTGTTGATGCTTAGAACCTCCTCCACTCTATTTCCCGTGCTTATACTTTACCACAGAAACCAAGAACCTGTACCCATGCATGTCTCCTCTCACTGTGCTTGAATTAGCATGGCGTATGAGGCTTAAGACAAAAAGAAATTCAAAAGTGGATCTAAACTATTGCTCATTTTTACAGAAAGCTGTGGGACGTCATTAAGAATGTCGAGATCAACCTGGACCCCCGTTCTGGAGACACTGACCTGTGGTCACGAACACTGACTGACAGACTGCGTCTGTCTTTGTTGCCTCACTTTTACGAGCTACTCATAAGCCAAATGTGTTTGTTCCTGTTTTATTCCTGTTGTATTTCCCTTTTGCAACCCTATTTTATGCAGCCATAAGCCTGTTTCTAATTAATGTTGGTCATTTTTATTGATTTTCCAATTGCTGTCTTATCCTCTTTAAAGCACCCTGTAACTCTGATCTGAAAAGTGCCACAAGAATAAAGTTTTATTGTAAGCCCCCACTGGCTGGCAGCCAGTCACTATTTAAAAATAAGAAAGCACACTTCACACACTGCCAGCAAATGTTTACCATTGTCATCTAAGTGTAAGAATGCTGAAATAAACTGCAGAGCACTGGCAGTTTTATTGTTATTCTTGAAGTATTTATCATGTTTAGATGGTGTTTATAAGCTTCATATAGTTAAGGATTAAAAGTGCACAAAGTGGCTGCACAAAGTGAAACACAGGAATCTTGCTTCTTGGAGTAGATCTCGCTATAAAGACAGATACTGCTGTGTTATTGTTAACACTTGGGAAAATTTGACAGCCATATTGTGTTAGCGGAGGCAGAATTCATTGTAGTGTAAATGCAATTCTGAATGTTGATGAATCACATCTGGTTTATGACTCCAGCGTGCACGCCGAGCGATTCAAAACGTCTCTGCACACATTGTAAGAGACCGTTACGGCAGGATGCAGAGCAGCACACCGCAAACCGTGTTATGAGAAGGCAAAACATTGGGTATTGAGCAGGTATTAAGGTGACAAATACACATTGCACGCTCCGATGCTAACACACAAGCAAACACCCGCGCACACACACACCATAGTCTCGTCCAGACCAGGAATTAGGCAGGCTGATTGGTGAGTGACAACTGAAATTGAATTTCTCTGTGGTGAATGCTCAAAGGACTCAGGGGAGGACACACACACACGCACATGCACACACACACACACAAACACAAGCATGGAAAGGCACACACACACACACACACACACACACACACACACACACACACACACACACACACACACACACACACACACACATCAGCACACACATCAACGATTGCTAAATAATTGCTGGCACATACACATATACTCGGTTTTCCTCTCTCTCTCTCTCTCTCTCTCTCTCTCTCTCTCTCTCTCTCTCTCTCTCTCTCTCTCTCTCTTTCTCTCTCTCTCTCACACACACACACACACACACACACACACACACACACACACACACACACACACACACGTTAACTCCTATCCCCACAATTCCCTCCTCTCCAATTTACTGCCAAAGCTGTCTCTTCAAAAGCAAATCTCTTTTTCTCTGCACACCATCACAATGAGAGTCACATCTGGCAACTCCAAACAAAACAAAAAAGTTTGAGAGAGGCCTTCATTATACTTTAGACGTGATATGAATGGTGGCGGCGGAAATGACAATCGCAGAAGAAGCGACTCCCCATTGCCGGCTTTGAAATGAGAAATGATGAAGAAGGGAAGCACAGAACTGCATTTGTGCTTGTGCGTGAGAGATTTTAGTTTTAATGTTCTCTGCCTTTACGTTCATTATTCAGTGTTCAGACTGCTAATAACAATGAGCCTTGTGCAGTGCTCAGAAATGGAAGTGGTCGCACATAGAAAGCAGCTTTCTGATGGAAACCTACACAAGCTGCTCCGTATCAGAGGTGTGAAGCTGGAAAACAGCAACAAGCAGCGCGAAAAATTATTTCATGCAATGTGCTACAATGGACAGAGTGACACCTCGGGTGAAACAATTTCATTTCACAACGCAACAACACAACACCACAACACCTAACTGGAGCTGAATATGTTGATCACAAGCTGATCCAAAACATACAGCCAGTGGGATTGGAAGGCAAGAGACAGCCTCCCTTTTTGTATTCTTTTGTAAAGTCTCAATCAGAGGTCTCCAATGAAGTTCGGTCAATAAATCATGTTATTCAAGATGTGATAAAAGGTCCGCTGCTTTGTGTCTCCAGCTGTTGGCTCTGCATGTGCAAATCTGAAGCTAGAATAGTGTGTGTGAAAGTATGCTCTCCCACGGTTTTAAAATGTGATTGAATGTGAATGTGACTGATTTCTGATTGATCCTTAACACTTCACCAGCGTAGCTCCACAGGTGAAGCATTTTAGGGAACACCACCATTCTCACTCTTGTGATCTTCACTTATTTTTCCAGGTCCATTTTACAGCTTAATGCAGTCAAACACGGCTGTAAACATTCCTTGAAATGCTAATTATCATTAGTTAAGTGCAATTTTTGATGAAGCGTCTGTGCGTTGGGTCTCAGTGGGGTCAAAAGTACAACAAAAATATATTATTTTGGCTGGTGATAGTTTTAACTAATGTTTGATTAATTAAGCTGAAATAAGCACTTGCTTCCTTTTTTCAATTGACACCTGGAGCACCTCACAATGTTGTGCACTGTTGTATTGACTTTGGGAATTTATGAAACTCAGAGCTATAATGGGATAGTGCTTCTTGCATAAATATCCTCTATTGCTGTCTACTAACATAGTGTAAAGGTTTTATGTAGATGCAAACTATGAGGCGTGGAGTTGGTTGAGTTTCGGTATGGTATACACTTCATGGTCTCACAGGATTCAGTGTCTGCCACATGGAGCGCTCGTGGACGTCATGCTTCCTTTCCAAATTCAAAATCGTCACTGTGTGAATTTTAACTGATCAGATCCATAGACGCGACAACACAGCTCGTCCTCTGAAGTGGAGCAGTTGCTGCGAAGGCGTCATGATGAACTGTTCGACACTCAAACTCTGACTGTCTCTGTCAAGTCATCATCCACTGACTTGGCACTGAAACAGACATCTCTCCTGGTCTCTGAGGACCTCAGAGTTGGAGGACATGAGGGAGAGGATGTGTGTAGGGTGTAGATGGTCACACACTACATTTTAACCACATGTAGACAGACACTCACTCAGCTTCAAATCTTCCTTTCTATATTCATCACTCTCTTCTTCAACCCATGGTCCCCACCACTCGCCCTTCCGTCCTCCAGCCCATAACAATCCAATCTTTATCTGCCCATCTGACAGCTTTTCTTTCTTTTGTTTTGTTTTGTTTTCCCCTCTCTGTCAACCATGCTGATCTCTACTCCGTCAGCTACTGTCTTTCAAACTCCACCATGTGGCACTGCTGGAGACTCGGTTAATAGCTGGGTGGCTGAAGGGGCGATGTGGCAAAATAACACAAAGGATATTAATCTGTACAGGACTTATTTCAAGATCAGTCTGAAGCCTGACAGCTGATAGAAAACAGAGCCCAGAAGAAGGACAGGCATGTTTCTTTAGCATCATCGTGTCTTCTACAATATTGTGGTCCTAAAATGGATAAATATGTGTACATGCAACTTTATTTGCAGCAGCAGCAGCAAAAAACACATTTTGGGGGAAACGCGATGCTACTCAGATTGTGTCCTTCATTACTGTTTGCCTCAGTCTATTTGGTGGAAACATATCATACCTTATTTTTCATGTATCATATTCACTTAAAGTAAAATAAAAACTCTGTCTCTGTTTACCTTCCATGCTTCTTTTCATGCTCTTTTTCTTTTTTTTAAACTCCCCCCATTTTCTCATACTGTCTTGTTTTCCACACATCAGTATATAGCCTCTGAAATATCTTCTGCTCTTTCATGCTTAGTACCGGCTGCCATCCCCTAGGCATATTCAGCTGCCCCCCTCCCTTTCCCTCAACCTGTCTTATGGTTTATTGAGACATAAGACATGATGTGGGAAGGCTTTACCAGAGATTGGCAGGGGTCAGATTCTGCCTCATTTGCATATATCCTATCACAGTGAAGTTTCTTGAGCCCCAAGGCAATATGGGATATTAGATGTGTGGGTGCTGTAACCCCTGGATGACATGCTCAGAAAGCCTCGGTTGAAACGAGATGTATTATATGGAGGCATTGACGAGAGATAGATAAAATATTATTTTATTAATAAGGGCCTGTAGTTACCATGTTTAGTGAAAAAAAATCAGTGCTCACCTTAACTCCATGTCACTGAAAACAACAGATAAAGCCAGAAATCTTGGTGTAATTATTGATTTTCACCTGAATTTTAACAACCATTTAAAGCTGATTACCAAATCAACCTACTACCACCTGAAAAATATAACCAGAATCAAGGGTTGTCTGTCCAAAGAAGACATGGAGAAACTGGTTCATGCATTCATTTTCAGTAGGTTGGACTATCGCAATGAAGTCTTTAATGGCCTAAACAAAAAATCAATTAGGCAACTACAGCTGATCCAAAATGCTGCTGCACGAGTCCATACAAACAGCAGAAAAATGGACCACATCACACCAGTCCTCAGATCACTACACTGGCTTCCTGTGAGTCGAAGAATAGACTTTAAAACCTTACTGTTGGTCTATAAAGCCTTAAATGGTCTAGGACCACAATATATTCTGGATTTATCAACTCCACATGAAGTATCCAGACCTCTCAGATCATCAGGGACAGGTCTATTGTTTGTTCCCAGAATGAGAACCAAACCAAGTGAAGCAGCTTTCAGTTATTATGCTCCTCACCTGTGGAACAATCTCCCTGCACACCTGAGGTCTGCACCAAGTGTCAGCTCATTTAAATCAGGGTTGAAAACATTATTATTTGCTACAGCTTTTACTTAAAGTAAATATATTTTCTCAATGACTTTAATAATTCTAAATGCTAAATTATTGTCTTTTACTGGCTTCTGTTTTTAATTTTCCTTTAACTGTATTTTATTTTTATTCTTCTATTCTCTTCTAATCTCTTTCTTTCTTTCTTTCTTTCTTTCTTTCTTTGAAATGTATGATTTTAATGTATTTTTATGCTTCTGTAAAGAACTTTGAATTGCCCAGTGTGTGAATTGTGCTGTACAAATAAATTTGTCTTGCCTAGAGTATTGCAAATGAACACTTTTCTAGTGGATGTTGCTGCTTCACTAGCTGTTCCTTTTCCCTTTCAGTAAAGCCAAATTTACTTTTAAAAGCACAAAACCATTGTGCGTCAAAGTGCTCTCCAAAATGGTGTTTGCAAAGTAGGGAGAAAGGAGGTGCAGCCACGACATCAAGAGCGTGAACAAAACATAATGAAAACAAGGACGTTGTCAAAACCAGGAAATAAGAGCAACAGAGCATAAAGAAGCACGTCAGCCACATTGAAAATCTTATGAATAAGAACAAGTTTTGAGGTGAGTTTTGAACATTTGGACTGAGTAAGCTGATTTAAGTGTTTCACAGAGAGCTGCTCTATGATAGCACCGCAGAGGCCCTGTAACCGTCAGCCTGAACCAAGACGACCACACTGAACAACACATACAGTACAGTAAGTCCTGTCATTGCCTTCCAAAGCAACACAGACTCTATGATACATATGGTACAAAAAGTTCAGACACTAAAATTGGTTGGTTAAGGTTAGGAAAAGATGGCAAATGAGGTTAAAATTTATATATAACCCTTGAAATTTGTTAAATTCCTTCTGTCTTTGCTGTCGTAAGAAATAGTTCGCACATCCACGAGAGGCAGATAATCATGGGCTAAAGTATAACATCCCTGTGTTGGAAAAAGTACTGGAGAAATATCATTTTGTAATGTACGTCTTAATTTGGACAAGATAATAACACACGCAGGGATTATATTACATCGAGAAACAGATTGTTGAATGTGTGCATAAAAACAAATCCATGAGAATAATAACATGAAGAAGAAGAAAGATGGGGAAAACACATTAGTACATATTTGCAAACATCACTGCGGAAGTTGAATCTGATTTAAATGAATTTAAATTTTGAATTACAAATCATTGACAACTGAACTAATCACATGTAACTTTATTCATCTGTAGGGGACACCTGTAATTGGATGAGATCATCCACTTGATATGATGAGACTTTAGTATACACAGGCGTGTGTGCTTGTGCACATGCACTCCCCCCGTCACTCTCCCGTTGATTTTATCATCACTCTCATGTTGCGTTACATTACAGCAAACCTTTTCAACCACATCGCATAGCTTCGCACATAAACGCCCACATAAACACACACCCATACAACACTCTGACATGCTCATGACACACAGCAACGCCTCTTACCGGAGTGAAGTTCATAACTTTGAGTATCCAGATGGTCAGCGCCAGGTTGACGATCATGGTGACGAGGAGGAGGAGGATGAAGAAGTACAAGCATCTCTTCCTCCAGCCGTAGATTCCCACTGCTGGGTAAACCTGGGCGCCGCAGACTGACGCCCCCCGCTGGTGGAGTGGGTTGGGCTGCGCCGCAAGGATATACTGCTCCTGGGTCATCTGAAAGGGACACATATGAAGATTACATGTCAGCCTCGATCCTTTTTATAAGACATTTTGGATTTTTACATTTCTATTTTGAGGAATTAATCTCGACAACACTGTGTACTGATTTTGAGTGAATACCTGAAATTTATCATTCATTAATTCTCAATTCAGATGCTGGAGTCACTAAAATTGCTGCCATTTGTACAAAACTGTTTCTTTTTTAATGTCTCCCTAAGTATCTTTTCATTTTGATTGAAAATCTGTAATTCCTCTGCTCTGCATGATGCTCAACAGACATCTTTAAGGAAAAAAATGAAAGAAGGAAGATAGAAGCAGTGTTTAGTCCCCCCTTTTTCCATCCATGCATTGCAGACAAGGATAAGTCGGAGAGAGAGGAGAGGCTGAGGTTTGGAGGTTTTGGTCCTGGTTGTCTGGAGGATGGAAGCAGGAGAATAAAGAGAAAAAAAAAACAGAACAACATAGAAAAGGAGAGAAGAAGATAGAGGTAAGGCATGATAAAAATGAGATAGAGGAGGAGTGGTGAAGGGGAGATAGCAGGGCACCGAGTAGTAAGAGATAGGAAGGAGAGAGAGAGAGACAGAGAGAGAAAGAGAGAGAGAGAAAGAGAGAGAGAGAGAGAGAGAGAGAGAGAGAGAGAGAGAGAGAGAGAGAGAGAGGGGGGAAGATAAGACAGCAGAGGAGGACAAAGTCCATTAGTTGTAGTGCAGCAAGAGAAGTCATTGGTGGCAAGAGATATGGACACTGGCAGCAAGGCACTGCTATCTCTGTCCATCTCTGACTCTCTAACTCCCTCTCACGCTCTTTTTATTGCTCTCTCCGTCCCAAATTTCCTCTCTCTCTCCCCCCTCTCTCCACAATTCACTTCCTATCTCACTTCAGAACCTCTCTCTCTCTTTATCAGTCTCTCTCTCACTCACACATTATGTCTTTATTTGCTGAGGCTGCATGACCTTAACACCTCAACGACTTGATTCCCCCTCCCCACAGTGCTTTTTCTCCATGTAGTCTCACATGATGATACCAGCCAGCCTTGATGGGAATCAAAAATGCTGACTCCTGCTGGGTCCACAGAAAAAAAAAAAAAAAAAAGAAAGAAAGAAAGAAAGAAAGAAAAGAAAAGAAAATGCAGACTTGGCCTGTTCAAGTTTTTTTTTTGGGGGGGGGTGGGGGGGGTGGGACAGTCTCAGAAGCAAGTGTCAACCTGTAATCTGTGCCTCCACATGGGTCCTGTTTCTCATAAAGCAAAGCAACGCTCAAGGTCGTGTGGAGGTATTGATGTTAGGACAGTGCATAAACACCTTCAAAACTTAGCAAATTCCACTTTTGCTTAATATGGGGATTGATACTGAAGGTGTTGTTCAACCTTTACATTCTCCCATCCTCATTAAGGATAAAAATGTACTGATTTGAATCAGTTAAAATGTGAAAATCAGTGAAAATCCCAGAATAATCAACTAAAAGCTGATGATTTCACTCCAACAACACCAGTATGACCAGTCCTACAGCGTGATGGTGTGTTTTCCTTTGCACTCAAGGAGCCATTTTCCACCTGAATTAACAGAGATATGGAGTGACTGAACTGTGATAACCGTGACAGAGCAAAAACACATCAAATCCAGGTGGAAATGCACCCAGGATGCAATGAATACCCGATCAACCAAAACATCTCCGGAGGTGCATAGAAATACGTTTGGCTGCATTAAGAGGGAATTTAATGAGTTTGTGTTTAACTAAACTTTAGCAGTGCGAGAACAAGATAAACACAACGTCCAATATCAGATTTAAAGAAGGTGATGAAAGGACATGATAGATATCACAATTTTTTGGCAAAGGGAAGATGAAGCTACTTCTATTGTGCACGCCAAACACGGATTCAATATTTGGTCTAAACGCAATCCAATCAATTTCTATCTGGGCACAAGCTGGGTATGAGACACATATTAATGCCAAGTGGAAAGGGCTTAATGTTCGTCAAGTGGGCTAATGAATGAATGACGTTTTCTCTTTTCACTGAGAAGAAAGGATCCAGCAAAATTCTCAGCTGCTTCGCCTGTTTAGCTTTTTCATACATCTGTTCACTCACACTGTGCACATACAATGCACGTGAATCGATAGCAGGGCGCTGCTGTGGAGCAGGGCACTGGGATGGGCAGCTGATCATTTTATCTCAGTATTCAGCATCCACACTGAATCAATAGCAGAGCGTGTGTACCTGTGTGCTGTTACATTTGCCATGTGAGCACTGGACTTTTCTGTGGTGCCCTGGAATGCTAATCATTTCATTCCTGCATGTATCAACAGCAGGGATCAATAGGTGCACACATGTCTGTGTGTGTGTGTGTGTGTGTGTGTGTGTGTGTGTGTGTGTGTGTGTGTGTGTGTGTCAGCTTATGCATATTTCTCAAGGGCAAGAATGTGAATCAGCCAATGAACCAATATGAAAACCTAATGTTTTTTCCAGCTTTTTTTCCAACCGAATGTGACGCTGAATGACAATTCAGTTTCACTTCCAAATTTCTCAATCAGTCATTGACTCAGTGATTTGCTGCAAGCGTCTGACTCATTCTTTGTCTTGTGTGTGTGTATGTTTGTGTCTCATTTCAGTCACAGCCACGCACAGTTATCAATTCAACTGCTTTCCTCCTCCCACACAGTTGCCCACTTGCGAATATCATATTTGTCATAGTTTTTCTCACAGCCCTTTGTCACAGAAAACGCCACACTCGCTGCCCTTTGTCAGACTTTCCTTTGATCTCGCTCCTTCCCTTGGCTCTGTCCTCTCTTTCTTCCTTTGCCTCATTGTTCTTTCCTGCATCTTTCATCATTTGGCATCATTTACTGCTTTCATTTCTCAAACTTTTCCATCACTTCTTTCCTTCTTAATTCAGATTTGAAGCTTTTTGCATGGCGTCCTCTTCCTTCTAACATTTACTTTTTTCTACTTTTTTCTTGACACGTCTTACTACGAGAAAATTCATGTACTTAGTACTCGATGACACTAATCTTATGGAAATGTATGCATTCTGGATCTACCCCCCATTTCCACGTTCTTCATAGTCCACCTTCCTCACTCACTTCATTTCTTCCTTCTTTTACGCTCTCTGTTCTTAATCAATCCATTTTGTTTGCTCCCTTTCCCTCCCTCTCACAGTCATCCCCCCCCCTCCCCCCTCCCTCTTCCAGTGCATTTCTTAGATTGAACTGACAACAGAGTCATCAATCAATCCCATGGTGCACCAAAGCCTGTAGGCTCTGCACAGCATGACCTAACTTTATTAACAACATACTGTCTTGACAGTCATAAAAACAAGAGCTACGGGAGCCGCGTCACCATGGTTACCATTACGGTATAATTTCCACTGAGCTCTAACAATGATCCCAGCAGAACCAAGACTCTGAATAACATATACAGAATATAAATACCAGGATTTTTCATTTTTGGTCAAAGTGGTACATGTAGAGGTTGATAAACCTTTACTTCCAGATCATAAAACAAATAACCACCACTTTTAATTCAATTCAATTCAATTCAATTTTATTTGTATAGCGCCAAATCACAACAGAAGTTGTCTCAGGACACTTTCCATATAGAGCTGGTACAGACCAAGCTCTTTTATCTACAAAGAAACCAACAATTCCTATAATACAATTATAATTATAATTAGTTGTTTTGGCTATTTTCACCACGACAATGTGCAACTTGACAAAATGTACAGTAACATATTAAGGAACAAACCTCTTCGACAATTTCAAACATTTTGCAATAAAACAGTTTAAGGGTTTACCTTTTACTTTATGATTGATTACAGTGAGCAGCAAAATTAATAAATTAAGAAATTAATAAGAGAGAAATTTTGCCATGGTCCATACATGTGACTTACCAATCCCCCATAACTGCCAACCAAAAAGCAGCTCAAAATAAACAGCATTACTTTCATATGAGCCAGTAACAGGAGATGAGAGGAGAAGAGATTTAACTCAAAACTGTCTTTCATCTTTCAAGCAGCCTCATTTCACAAAGTAGAATGCTTTCCAACTTCATTACGACAAACAGGGAATCACTGTTTCTTCAGATTGACAGGGATCACTGTTTCTTTGCAGTGCACAAGAGCTCAATGTTTTGCTTCAGGCTGTAAGCAATATGACTCAGGATATCATTATGATGATGGCAAATATACAGCTGTAAAACTTGATTAGAAGTTCAGTTTCAGCCACCTGCTGTGTTCGCACTTCCGTGGCATTTCCTCTGTCGATGTAAAGCGGAGCTTCTCAGCACATCCGGTAAGAGGCATTTGAGAAAACTCTGACGCTGATGCTCGGTGTCATCCTCTCTCATTGTGTAACTAAATGAATGGGAATGCATGTAGGATGTGAAGTGTATGTCAAGTCAGATTCAGTTTGGTGGACGTTGCGAACGATGGCAGAAAGTGGGAACACAGACACGTGTGCTGCCTGATAATGTATGTGAAGGCCTGATAAATTGACAGACGGGTGGATATGGATGGATTTGGCTGTGGACGCATGGGTGGATAATAAATACAAGAATAGACGGACAGACAGAAAGTCAGACGACTCAAGATTCCGTCTCATGGCTGAAATCCGTATCAAAGTGTAATTAGTGTGCGTGCCGGCTGATTGGTGCTGCTGCTATATATGAAGTGCTGAGGGCGATCCGATGTATCTGTCAGCCAGCACCACAAGGCCCGGCTCTCCTCTCATCTGCTTATACTCAATCAATACCACCGCTTCAATATCACTCCACATCTGATGGCCTTGACATTCTCTCTGTCTGTTTCTCTTTCTGTCTCTCTCTTTAATGCAAGCTCCCAAGAACTACACATAGATGAGTAGAAAGGATCAAGCACTGTGGGTTTTTTAAGACTGAGCATGATATTCATATATCTGAGTATGAAGCCAAAAATGTATCCAATATTGTTGCTTCAAATCTGTTCTTTTCTCTGTAAATTACAGAAGATGCAGGTAGTATTAAGCTCTAATCCTAGGACCCTAGGCTTTAGTCATTCTCACCATTATGTGACAGTACTTCAATATACGGGAGAGACAGGATACAATAGATTAAACAGACAGAAGAGACAGAGAGAAAGAGATTACAGCTAAGAAAAAAAAAATCAGCCTGCTTCATTTTGTGAGGACAGAGAGAATGTAGACCCAAATTTCAGCTACTGAGAAAGTGATGTAATAAATGATGTGATAAATTACTGCACCTTGGGAGTACTGCTTATAAATAAAGTAGCAATGTTCCTTCTGTTATGAGTAATGAGTGCTGAATGTTGCTCACCAACCATCAACTCTATACTTATTAAGTGGTTGGAAATAGTTTGGTAGAAAATACACCATCTTAACAAACAGCTCAGGCTCTTCTTTCTTATCTTCACACTATTTGCTAGAATGTTATTGTGAAATTTTCCTTCAAGATCAAGGATTTTCTCACTATTCAAAGTAGTTTGGTACCTCTATTTCCATGCAACAAGCACTGTACTTCTCACACTTATCACTCACGATCTCTTAATTTGAGTTAATCCTTCTGAAACAGTCTCAATGTAATATCGATGCCTGTATATAATAATATTGAACATAAGCAAATGAGACCATAATACTACACAAATCGAGCCCAATTTTGAGACAGCTGTTGTGGCCGATTATGAATGACAGTCGCGTGTCTCTACTGCTGTAGTTTGACATGCTAAACAACCTCTTGTGCAGCATCTGGGAAACCCCATGACATCCCGACAAAAAGTCGAACTTGTCAGAATCTTTTTGTCTTGACACGCCTGCTGTAACATCTCCCACAACACGTTCCTGAGCGCTGACTAATCAGGTGCCCTCTCCAGGGCGCAGTCAGGTAAACATGGCGAAGAGGAGGAGCAGGGATGCTGAGGTTGCTGTTGTCAGGTGGGACAACGAAACAGAAGAAAAGTTCGTTGCCCATACTGTCCTGTCAGTGCCACACAGGAGCACATCCACAGTCATTTTTTCTTTCTTTTCGCCAGCATCTTGCTGTTGACTTATTATTCCCAAGACAAAACAGGGAATGCTGATAACTTTCCCCAGTCTTAAGAATCGTCTTACATAGCCAAAAATAGATTCATTACCATGCTGCTACGCAACCAGCAAACAGCTGTTTATAAAAGAAAACTGGATTAAAAATAAGTTGTGTCTCTCTTTCACTCCCTTCCGAAACAAGCAGCAGATCAAGATCCTCACGACACGAGGCGGTGGTGCTCATGGGAATTTCACTCTTCACTCTGGGAAACAGTACTGTCAAAATCAATGCACGGTCCTTGTAGTTACTTTAACTCTGTGTGAGCAGCAACTAAATGAGGCAAAGATAACAACTATAAACATGATCTAGACAGTTCAGTCATGTCAGTATGTTATTAATCCTTGTCATTTTTCTATGTTTACACAGTGGTGAGAGACTAATGAAGTATTTTCTGGAGAATTAGGAGTTAGTCAGACAGTGGGGTCATTTCTGTGACTTGTCATGGCCAATGGCAACTTCAGCTCAATGTCTGTTGATGGATTATTACTTTAAGTGGAAATAAGGCACCTGTGCAAAACCCATGTATTTTTCAGAATAATTATTAATTTCAGTGATGGATCTATGTGGAAATACAGTGGTGGTTTTCTAAATAAGACCTCATAAAAAAAATAGACAAAAACACATTCTAATTTTCCATAATTGTATTCGAGTGCACAGCATGGAGGAGACCACTCGGAGCTCATCCTAGCTTGCATTGTGTGTGTGTTCTGTTTGATCATTGCTGTCCATCTCATCTGTGTAATGCACTCTCCATATGCAAGCTTTTTTGGTTTGCTTTTGATTCACATTTATAATAATTCAGAATATTGAAATTTAATTCAAATTGTTACATCAATTTGGTGTGACAAAAAATTTAAAATACCCCTTGCATGACATTATTTACCTCTCTAAATACTAATTCTTACTATTTTGCTTTCTTAGTGAGGGATTTGTAATCATTTGTAAAATTCTACATTGAAATGTTTCATATTTTGCTGCATTATTATATGTAGAAACAGTCTGATCTCTGGGTCAATACATGTTAAAACACACAAATAAAAATAGTTGCACTACTGCAGAGGGGGAAGGTGTGTGACAGGAAACTCAACGAGGGATTTCATGTCAAATACTTCCAACATGCAACAAACAGTTGTTTCATGCATGTACATTTGTTTTTCGTGTGTGTGTGTGTGTGTGTGTGACTGTGTGTGAGCCAGTGTGATAAAACACTAAGCCAACCGAATTGGGAGCGCTCTGTGTTGGCTGTAGGTTGTTGGTTTGGACAGCCTGCCATCCCTCTCTGTCACTGTGGGCACTCAGGTGTTCAGTCAGTGGATGGATCACACACATTCAAACACACACACACACACACACACACACACACACACCCACACACACATGCACGCAGTGTGAAACTCGAATACGGATGCCCACAAAAAATCCACACAAGCAACAAGCAAACACACATATAGACAGACAAAATCACACTGCACCCACATGCACCAGTAAACACACAGGAACATGGGCAAACAAACCATGTGTACACACTTGAACACACACACACACACACACACACACACACACACACATACAGGCAGATGCACACACACAAACAGGGCTCCTGTGCAGTGAGGCGGTCACTATTCAAACAGATTTACGAGGTTCTGCTGCAGGCCTAGTGTAAAAAGAGAAGACTTAAAAGGACAACACTTACTCTCTCTCTCTTCCTTTCTCTCTCTCCCACACACACACACACACACACACACACACACACACACACACACACACACACACACACACACACACACACACAAAAAAAAAAAATATAACTAAGCCAAAAGCACTACAGCTGCCACTATATAAACAACCTGCGATGTGTATGATACTGTAGTGGACAGAGGAAAAGCCCCTTCATGTTCCACTCGTCTTGGGTGGGCTTGGTTTGGAGTGGCATGGCCGCCTTTGTGACTTTCAGTCGGAGAACACGCTACAGTGAAGCCTCGACTTGTGTGATCCAGGCATTTCTGATCTCCTCCTCCAGTGTGCTTAAAGTAAACTTATGTTTGGGCAAGTACCACTTGGCTAAGGTCAGAGAAAAAATTGCTTTCATGTTTAAATTAAACCAAGTTGACTGTTGTTTGCTTAAACAAACAGCCTCCTTCATCAGTGTGCGCTCCTGTTCATCTGATGTTGGTGTTTGTTGCAGCTCTGCTTTGGTGCTAAAGGGGCTGCTTTCTACTACCGTCTCTATTTATAGAGGCTCCAGAGTGAAAAGTTGTTCTCATTTGTCTCTGTCTAGATTTATCTCCATCCAATGATGTCTTTCGTTTTTTTCAGGACCCACGAGACTAATTAGTGGATGATGGAAACGGAGAGGGAAAATGAGAGGCCATATGAGAGCGCGATACAGTATAAAGACCGAGAAAAAAGCAGATAAAGCAAAGGAAAAATAGAGATCCTGATGTTGTTTGATTGACAGGTTCACTGCATGCATTGGTCCCCAACCTGGTCAGTCAGGAAGTTTCCCCACTATGGACCAGCTGTCATTTCATCCTGCTAGAAAGGATCTTCGCCTTAGTAGGTAGTTGAAGGATAAACGGTGTTTAAACTGCTCGGTTGCTCTAAATTGATGACAAATTGATGGTTGAAAACTGCTATTCACTTTCCAAGACCTGCTATCAGATGGAAAAGTTTAGCAAACAACACAATCGGTGGACAATAGAGCTGCGTTTTAGATTCAATTTGAGTGTCGTTATAGAGGTAGAGCTAAGCATGAACAATCCTGTGCCCGCTGGTAAATCTGTGTGAGCTTTGCATTGAAGTGTTCTTGCAAAATCAAAACGAAGGTACCCACAAGCGCAAAAGTGCACTTTTAATCGGCTATGCTGACAAAATAATGTCACTACACCTCCAGCCTTACAACACACGTTTACACGGTCGGTTCTGCAGTATCCACTATCATCTGCCTGTAAATTACTAAGCAATGACATTTTTGTAATGCCAGCAGGACTAAAGTGAGACTGATGGTTGGAGCGCACCTCCTCTACCTGGATGGGCTGTGGCTATGCATTCTAGTTAAGCAGGCCTGACATTTATCATGCTTCTCTCCTGTTCATTTGTAGGAGGTAAAGACTCAGTGGTTTCCCCACACGCTCAAGACCTCTTCATCATAACACACCATGACATTTCTACTGTTGAACATTAATAATAATATGTTCTATGAGTATCTCTTTCTATTTCTGAGACCACACTGCCAGTAAGAAAAGAGGAAAATAAGATCACATGTTGAAACTAAATATTCGTTGTAGTTACTTTCATGTCTTTAGTTGGTATTACTTTGTAGAACTTGTTTGAACTGCCACACTGATGAATGCTTCATAACGTAACCAGTGGTGGTTCGAGGCAGTATTTCAGCACCTTGGACAGCTCCGTAGTCTGCACAGTGCTGAACAAGGAGCTCTCTGTAGTGCTGAAGCAGCACTTACTGTTCTAATATTGTGAGGATCTGGTTGTTAACACTTTTCCAAATGTTCACAAACTGACACACCTGTGCAACAAAACTTGTTTGTTTGTCTCTTAGCGTCTCAGTGCTGTATCGCAGTCAGGCCGAGTCTGCGGTTGCTGCACATCACACACAGGCGTGAAACAACACAGTGGCGCAGCATCCACCCGTGCACATCGTATGTTCATATACTGCACACATGCAGTGCAGTGTGACTGTAAAATAATAACACAGTGTCAGTTTGTTTGTCATTATGTGAGGGATCTGTTTGAGTAAGATCTGCAAAGTAACGCTGCTGTTCAGTGCTGCCTCAAATAGATGTAGAATCTTCCCGGGGTGAGCACTTTCTCTCTCTCTCCTCTCTGTTTCCCGCTCTGTCATTGTGTTTGTTTCTCTCTTCGGTTTCAGCCCCATTCTTGTTCTTCCAATATCGCTGACTTCTTTTCCTCAGCCTCCCTCCCTGCCTTTCCTCCTCTCTGGCACGCTGCCTCCCACTGAGTCAGTATGTGTCAATCAAAAAGCTGCCACTGTTAAACACCACCACCAACAACAACAACAACAACAACAAAAACAACAGGCTTAAGCTCGGGTTTTTTCCTCCTTTTGAAGAGATAGATGGAAAGCGTCATGCAAAGAGAGTTTGCTGGCTCTGCAGCCTTTGAGACATCAAATGTAAGCTGATGAGTGACTATGCTGTTTCTCGATGTGTAGGGGGGCACCACATCAAATTACACCAACGTAAAACATACATACAATGTACAATGTAAAGCATATTCAAGACAAGGAAAGGCTTTGAAGGAACTAAAAATAAAGATAATTTCTGAAATAACTGAATCCATACTGTTCATAAATCTCTCGAATGCTGATGCGTGCTGCCATCTTCTCTGCTGTTACTCATTCAAGACATGTAACTCTGGAGGTTTCCTTGAGAAAACCCTCCACATCCAGGCCTTTTTATCCAAGTTATGCAACCCATTTCCAACCACAAAAACATGTCAGCTCGTACCGCCACTGTCACACACACTCAACTCTTGTATTGAAAGCCGATTACAAAACATTTGGTGCGCAGAAGAAGTCCTCACTCCGCTAAAGCGCTGTGTAAATAAAGCTAGTGATGTGGTGACAGTGTTTCAACGGGGGACGTCATATTTTTGAAGATCGGGAACATGATGATTGGCAGAAAGGATGAGTAGTGAGAGCCAGAACGGGAGTAAACTGAGGAATGTGTGCGTGTGGTTGGTTACAGTAGAGAAGATAAGCGCTGTGACTTTGAGAGAGGGACGAGAAAATAACTGTTTCTCTCTCCAACTGTGTTATTTCTTAGGGGGTCGAACAATGGTATGGATGGCTGTGTGTGTTTATATGTGGCGTGTGTGTATGAGATAGTGACACTTAAGAGAGGGAAATACAGGGAGGAATCACAAGGAGAGGGGGAGACAGACGATTTCCAAGGGCAGGCACGCTGTGAGAGATGTGATGGACTTGTGCTGTAAGTGCGTCTTCTGTGCTTGTGTGTGTGTGTGTGTGTGTGTGTGTGTGTGTGTGTGTGTGTGTGTGTGTGTGTGTGTGTGTGTGTGTGTGTGTGTGTGTGTGTGTGTGTGTGAGTAAATCTTTCCTGGTGACAGAATCAGCACACAGGCTTTATGACCCTGCTCAGTGAGCTGGCCTCCTCCATCATCACCGCACCCCCAACACACACACACACACACACACACACACACACACACACACACACACACACACACACACACACACACACACACACACACACACACACTATGTATGTGCCTTCTTCCCTGTCTTACTCTTTTGCCACGTGCATGTCTCTCTCTTTGTTTGACTTTTTGAAATAAATTCACGCGTGCAAACACAGCGTTTATCTGCAGCGCAATCTTATTTTAATACCATAACACAACATTAATACTGGATGAACTTTATCCCAGTATGCGGTCATGTCTTCATATTCACAACTATGAAATATGATAAGTATATGATAAAATATGCTTTTAGTAGTTTTCCAAACTACTACTTAACGCTGGCAGGTAAAAAGAGTATCTAGACACCCTGGCGTCACAGCGGTTAAAACAAATGCCATATAAATGCGGCTTTCCAGTTTGATTCTGGCTGTGAATCTAATCTGCGTGCTGCAAATGACTCGTCACCAAGACGCACACAAACATTTGTGGATGTCGCCCCACATGCCACGCCACATTCCTCTATATCATTATAATTATTCTTATTATGCTTTGTCAGCCCTCCACCTTAAGAGTTTAAAGAAATGGACCCATTGAAAGCCTCTGTGAAGTAAGTTCAATATGATGACAGGCTGTTGACACTAAAATATACAGAAATATAAAATATCTCACATACTGAACTCTAAGTACAGAGCACAGATTTCATTCACCACAGTGTATGTTTAGGTGTTAGCAGGAAGCATCCTCCATCCTGACTTTATCTGTCTTCAGCATTACCTACACCACCCCCTTCTTCTCACCCCCCCATCTTCACATCTCTGTTGCCATCACTCGCTCTACTTACATTTCTTCCCCACTTCTATCCTAATTGAGCTGTGTGTTGGCAGACCAGCAGCCCTTCTCAAAGCACCCTTTCATGGATTTGACCAAAGAATGTATGTGTGAGTGATGTGTGTGATGTATGTCCAGCAGTCGGTCACTTCCAAGTCCCGTTATGGAGCACTCATATATCAACCTTCGAGCCCTGCACAGTATAATTGAATGAGCAGAGACTGGCTGACAAAGAGGGGATGATAGAAAGAGAAAAAGCCTGGGAGATATGGAAATTAGTAACAGTGAGACAGCCAATTGACTGCATGTGACTCGTGGAATTCACGCCTCCCACTCTTTTCATTTCTTTATCTTTCCCTGCCTTTGTATCCTTCCATACTGCATCCAAAAAACATCTCTCAGCTCCTCTCTGAAATGCTTTGGCTTTAAAACGACGACTCCAAACACTTCTGTCCTTGATCTGCTTTTCACAACAGTCCTTCATATCTAAAAAGTGAAATATCACGTACTATCAGTCATTTTCTTTTGTCGTCCAAATGTCAGCGCAGCCAATAGAAATAGAAAAAAGCACAGTATTTCTAAAAAAGTTTTTGGAAGTTTCCTTCTGAGTTTTTTTCAGAGAAGAACCTCCCAACATATGAACTTAAAATCATGCCTTATTTTGAATGATTTCTCAGATTTAAGCCTGGACGTATGTCACACACACCTTTTATTGCCTGTGTGGTGCTGGCACTCATTCAGACGCAGTCCTTGAATTTGCTGTTTACCTTTTCCGCCCTACATTGATTTGCTTTTGAAATGCTCTCTCTCTTGCTCTATCTGGCCAACCTGCTGGAATCAAATTTAACTTTGAGGCTTTTCATCAGATTTTAGTGCCAGTTAAAATAAAAATTAATAACCAGTTCAAATTTAGCCCCAAAACAAACAGCAGTAAAATGCGCTTTGCAAATAGAAATATTTCCCTCTAGAATCATAATGTGCCAAACAAAGTCAAAATACTTGGTACTAAAATGCAACATTAAACTCCACATAAAAAAACAACTTGCAGCACAGTCTGTCTCTCATCCCTGTCAACCACGTGGACCTATCAGCAATCTACTTTCCACAGCACAGACTTTACTGGTGTAATTCTTTGTCAATGTGTAAATCATCTATGTTTGACAAACATTGATAAAATCCAAGTGTAAATGAACATCAAGGATTTAAATACACATCTGTTGAAGTCGTCTGTGTCGGACGCTCACTCGCTCACTCCACATCTTCCTGTCAATCTGTTCAGGTGGTGCTGTGTGCTCTCCTTCCTCCTTTGTTTGTTTGAGCAGCCCACCGCTCCTGGTCTGCCGCGGAGGAACGACATTCCAGGATGGGTTAAAAGCGGAGAAAGAATTCTACTTGCATGGCGTGTGCAGTTCCCTGTAACTCTCTGTGTGCTGTGACAAATAAAGGGATTTCTTCTTGTTTGTTTGTTCGTCTTACTTTGTGTATACATTAAGGAGAGCAAACATTTGTTGTGGTATGTGCTAATGCACAGCTTTGCCGAGGTGTTTCTTTGTGTTTTTGTCTACAACATGTTTGCACACTGTGTGTCCCCACACACACACTATGCTGTCTTCTTCAAGGGCACCGTCGCCACTGCCTCTGTAATGGCTTCCAGCCAGTTTGACTTAAAGCTTTTTTGCACTGGATCTTGTTTACTGACAGTGTATGGGAATAGTACATCAGGTTAGAAGGACATGGACAACACACACACACACGCACACACTGATGAATGGCATTGCTAAAAAGTCATTGGCTGCATGTACTCATTACATGGGTTGCTAGTGTGTGTGCGTGTCAGCAAAGTAGTCAGAGCTGAGTTGCTCATTTTAAAAGCTGACATGGGGCTATGGCCAGATGGATGGAAATAAATTAGCTAAAATAGAGGTCAGGAGAAACCGAGCATGGATAGAGGCTTATTTACTGAGCCATCACCTTCAAATCTGAAGTTTTACACAGACAAACATAATAAGGTACACACTGCACTTAATCAAGGGATTCATAAGCAATTTCACTGAAAGCAGCTTGAATTCAATTCAAACATTAACTGCTGAGAACATAGATTATAAGGTGATCCTCATTGATCATTATCTTCAATGCCAATACTTCAGTATGTATTACAAAGAAACAAAGGGTGACAGGCGTTATCCAAAGTAAGAGGATTGAACGTTTCTGTTTTACCATTCTTCTATGGCCTTCAGTTTAGATTTGCTTAAGCTGAAAACATAAAGCACTCATTAACTCAATAAAATGGATATAATTAAGCCAGATTTATGTAAGATGCACATCCACTTTGCAGCTTTATGCATCTGCTACTCAGTAATTAGCTGTGCTGTCTCTCATCAACAGCTGCCCTTGAATAAAAAGAATATTACACTGCGAAGATTTAAAATCATGAATCACTTATCACTTAGCTTCAAGGCTGCCGTAACTTAATTGTCTCACCTTTGAACGACGCAGTATCATTTAGGGCTGCAGCTAACAATGATTTTTGTAATCCATTAATCTGACAATTATTTGTTCAATTAATAAAATAACTGTTGGTTTATAAAACATCAGAAAACAATGAGCAAATCAGTTTCCCAGAGCCCGAGGGGATGTCATCGTGTGATTTGTCAGGACAACAATCCAAAACCCAAAGATATTTGGGTTAGATTGGGCAAATTTTGCTTTAAAAATTACTTGAAATAAATTACTTGAAATAAATCAATAAAAACGGTTGCTGATTATCACAATCCCTCCGACTTTTAATAGTACACTTAATGCGATAAACACTTAGCATGTAGCAACTGGGACACATGAATGAGCTTGTTTTAAGACCATAGTTTGTTAATTGTACATACTTTTACTACAGGTGATACAAGGATACCTGTAGATCTATACCTTCACCTAAGCTAAAGAAAATGTTCTCCAACACACACACACACACACACACACACACACACACACACACACACACACACACACAAATATACACCGGTTTCTAAAAACAACAAACAGATGCCTCTTTTCCAGCATGCAGGCTTGACCTCTGCCTGCTGTTACTGTGGTGATATGAGTTATTAATTAGTCTGCTGTTTGATTGGCTTGTTAGAGGACAAATCTAATGAGGTACTTGTAGATGAGAGAGGTGGAAGTGATTTATCACGGACGCCAATCACCTGCCACACACAAGCACACACATAGATAAAAGATAGTCGCAAGTGCCTGCAGACATGAACAAACACACACACACACACACACACACACACACACACACACACACACAAAGACACCTATGCAAGAGGGGGTTAACATTCCACTTGAGCAGTGTTGACCCTGAACATGGCCAAGGTGTTCCTGTTTCAACTGTGGGGTTGCAGCAAAGGTCCCAGGTGTGTATCTACAGCATGATCAGGCCCAGTCAGGCCAAAAGGTTAGAAATAATTAAACAGCCACGGCTGGCAGAAGAAGATAGTGAGCTGCACTGTGGCATAAACAACGAGAGCCTCTCATGAAGAACTCCACAAAAATCTACTTTGGAAAAACTGCAGAGTGTGCTCTCGGAGTGAGTTTCATATCACTGGCAAAGCTTTTGTCATCTTCTGTTACAGAGTATTTTTGATTCTGCCACAAGAAGGGCTGGGCGATAAAACGATAGCGATATGTCTCGCGATAGACATGTCATCAATATCAATAAAAAATACGTCCAATAAAACAACATTTTTTCTTCGTCAGAAGAAACCTGAAGTTGCGAAGCGAGGTTGGTTGCATGAACAAAGGCACTCGCTCTCAGGTAACCGGGCAACGGAGGGAGTAATCGCTAATCAGTGAGAGAGACACGCTAACACGCCAAACATGGAATAGTATCAAGTTCGGTTGCGCCATGTCGTTGTCTCGTGTTTGATGCTTCGCGAGGAGTGAGATGAAAAATAGAAAGTGCTGCAGCGAGCAAAGAAATTGTCGATAAAACAGGGAAAATCAGCTCGCCGGTATGGCAGTTTTTTGGATTTTATAAGTCGGACCGTAGTCAGACCAATGTGGTCTGTAAATTATGCAAGACTTTCGTCCCCACCAAGACCGGTAAGACCACAAACTTATTTAACCGCCTTAGCCGCGCTCACTTTTTGGAGCGCAGCCGTATCCGCCAACGTCCGCCAACCGCAGCACCATGCAGAGGTATCTGCTTCAGTGCCTGATGACAAATCATCTAAAAGGCACGAAGACATAACAGAGGCAGCGGCATATCATATAGCTAAAGACATGCTTCACTGAGCACTGTGGAGATACCAGGTTATAAACATCTCTTACATGTGCTTTTTTTTTCTTTTTTTTTTAACACACTTGCAATAAAAATAGAATTGAATAGTTCATGTATGTTTAGAGTAAGAAGAGTGACTAAAGTTGTTCATATGTCTAGGCTGGTTTTATAGTTCAATCAATCATACTGTACTGTCTATCAAGTTTGTTTGTTTGTATGTTATAGATGTCAAGTCTTCCTCAGTTTCTGCTTATTCAGCAGAAGGTGAATCAGCTTGTGAACTTTCTGCACTAAACCTGCAGAAAAAAAGTTCTCAGGTTTCTCTCTGTTTACATTTTTACACTTTTATTTACATTTATTATTTGAGTGTTTTCCATGGTTGTGCACAAATTGCAGACATGACAGATGAAACCTTTTCATTCCGTGGATTTCATTTTCCCTCTGGTGAATACAGAAGCTTGGGTTGAAAGTTAGGGTCAATAAGGTCAAGAATGACTCTGAAAGCATTACAACAGTCCAGAGTTACTTTACATTCATCCTCTTTTTCTTACCTACTAACCCATCTTTTCTCCTTCTCCTTCCTTGACATTGACAAACAGCAGAAATATCCACACTTGTCTCCACATTCCAGTTCCTAAAATATATCCTCTATGCCTCACACATGCATAATACACACAGATACATACACACACAGTAATACACAGACACACACTCACACACACATACACACACAATGAGGGTACACAAATAAATGTGTGAGGGTAAATTTGGACATCCGTGTGTATGTCAAGAGATGTGCATCTCTCATTGTAGAAATGCAGGAGGTAAATATGCATGTGTGCATGAGCGTTATGTCTGGCAGAGCTTTATTGTCAGTTATTTTAATTAAACTGGTCCCCAACTGAGAGGAGAAACAGAGAAGGCAAAAGGAAAAAGCCGAACAGCTGAGGACAAAGGGAAAGGCCCGGAGAAAAGAGACACAAGGTCAAAAGAAGATGAGGAAGAGGCAAAAAGAACCTCTGACATGCTGGAAGGTGATTAAAGAAATAAAGGCTACAGAAAAGGTGAAGGCAAGTGGCAGAAAGAAAGAAGGATGTATGGAGATGAAGTTAAAGCAGGCAAGAATGAAAAGAAATCAAGACGAAAGGAGAAAAGTGAAGGAGAGGAGAGGTGAAGAGAGGAAACAAGGGATGACAAGAAGAGAGAATATATCAAGGGTAAAGAGCTGGAGGAAAAACAAACAGGGAAAATACAAAAAGAAGACTGAGGACTGAAAACAGACTCCAAGATGAAATATGAGAACTAACTTCAGCTCAGTGTGTGTGTGTGTGTGTGTGTGTGTGTGTGTGTGTGTGTGTGTGTGTGTGTGTGTGTGTGTGTGTGTGTGTGTGCCCATGTGTGCCCATGTGTGCCCATGTGTGGAGAATTGCCTTCCTTATGGGGACAACATGCAGGTCCCCATGATATCGATCATTAAAGTTCAGGGTGAAGACTTGGGTTAAGGTTCAGGTTAGGGTTGGGCAAGTAGTGGTTATGGCTATGGTTAGGGTAAGTCTCCAGAAAATCTGTGTGTGTGTGTGTGTGTGTGTGTGTGTGTGTGTGTGTGTGTGTGTGTGTGTGTGTGTGTGTTTGTGACTGCCATGTGATCTAAGGTCTTCAGTGTCACTACATTGCCTGAGCTGTGATAGCAACTCATTCATCATCTGAGCATCTGGTGCCCTTGCAGCAGCAACAACAACACACACACACACACACACACACACACACACACACACACACACACACACACACACACACACACACACACACACACACACACACACACACACACACACACACACACACACACACACACACACCACATCCTGAATTTGTTATCTTTGCCTCCTCACTTCCTTTGTGGCCTCTATCCTCCGACCATTCTCTGTTGAGATTTTTTTTGTTTTGGTGTTTTTGTTTCTCTTGTTTCTCTGTTTTCTTTTCTTTCATTCTCTCATCTTGATGCTCTCAAGTCCCTTCAACTCCATCAAGCTCAATCCATCCAAAATTCCCCTTACAGCATTCCTCTCAATCTCACCTGTCTGCTTCTCTACTTCTCTTCATCAGTAATCCTACGATAGAGTACAACTTGCATTACCACATAAGAAAATTCATACACCCTGACACAGAAACACACACTCCTGGCAGACATGGCATGGAGGAAACAGAAAAGTAAATACCTCCAAGAAAAAAACAATCATCATCATCACCATCACCATCATTTTTTGTCACGTTATAGTGTGGCAAACATATATTTAAACATGCATAATTGTCAATGTTTTTTACTGTAAAGAAGTGTGTGTTCAGCATTGAAACTAATTCTTTGGTAAGAATGTAAATATTAAGATTGGTGTATAATGGCAGTGAGCTTGTCTTAAACAAAGGAAGGAAGGCAATGGGAACTACTTCCTCCAGAAAGATTGTTCAGCTGCAAGTGAACATGAAGCCAGAAGGGGAAATCAGAAAGGACCTCTCATAGAGGACTAACAGGGAAATTTGGAGTGTGATCGATATGTGCCTAATTAAATAAGGCACTAACTGAAACCTACACCAGTCTAGGAGGGAACCATTGTGAGAGCTGGTGTCCAAGAGGGAATCAGAGGACAAGAACAAAAGGAGCTGTGAGTTGGGAAAGCTTTAAAGACGCTGACCTTAGCGAATGAGAAGCTGAACCTTCACTGTAAAGAGAAGTTCCACGGGGTTTGTACTCTTACCTCGCCTGAGAAAGCTAATGAAAGTAATGAGCAGGTAAGTTAGTGTCAGCCCTCAGATGATGTAGGCACTTGCAGGAGGGCACCACTGCATTCAATCCTGACATTAACCACCACAGCCTGATCCTGCTGAGGAAATCTTAAGCTGTGGAGTACTTGGATGAAATGCCAGAACACCAAAGTCAACAGGAAATGAGTCAGCTGCAGAAAAATTCATGTAATCCAGGTCACTTGGCCACTGACAGCTGGACTAACGCAGTCAGTGTGAAACTTCTTTGCCTTATTTTAAGATAATAGTTTAAACTGGAGTAAAAACAAATGTGTTTTACAAAATGACCTGACTGTACTAGAGTAAGTTGGTGGATTTTTCTTGTGTGCAGGTCATTCTAGTGCAGACCAAAAACTTGTTAAGCAAACCGTTTGAAGCACCTCATCACCTTTTAATTAAAAACTGTGTCCTTAAAACATTTATGGCTAGTAAAAACACTGGAGTGAACTCATGAACCTGAACTCCCACCAGTGTTTTTACTTGCATGATAAAATGTTTAGGAGATGAATAATTGAAACACATTGGTCTATGTATGATTAAGGAGGCAGCAAGTCTTCAATTTTAAAGACCTTTGAGTACCACTGCTAGAATTGGGGTAATTACATGTAGCCAGTGTGTCCCGTGGACAAACACAGCAGCCTCCTGTGATAACCAGGTTTTGCAAATATGGACAGCATTGTTTATCGTATTATATGACAATTAAGCTCCATGATATAACCATGTATTACAAGTTACGCCAAAAATAGAATAGCGATGTAATGATACTAAAATCTCACGGCACAATAAAACCGCGATATTAATGCCAAGATATGATATTTATTGCAATATTTCAAAAAAGAAAATAACTTGAAAAAATGCCCATGACTAATATATTTGTGGATATATATGAGTGTATGTTTTTAACTTTAGCTTTTTCTGCTTTCCGTCTTTCATAAAATAAAATGAAAGTAGCTAGCCATGACCAAAGCATGTGCAGAAGACGTCCGTGAATTGTCTTTGGCAAAGCAGCAGTCGGTAGCAGCCTTTTAAGAAATAACTGAAAAAGCTTTTCCATCGGGTCAGCTCAGCTGTGGTCATGGAGCTGTGGTGAAAAAATGTTGCCACATGCCTCATTTGACCGAGCAGACACACTTTATGTGTGCAGACAGTCCAGCCTCTCTCACTGCTACATCCTTATTTCGTGCATTGTCTGTAACGACAGCAATACCGCGATGATTGTTGTTATTCTTCATGTTGAGCTCCCACTACAAAACAGCAGATTTCAAAACCTCAGCTATGTTGCGTCCAGTGTGTGATTGGAAAAGAGGCCGCGTCTGTAGGACAAAGCTTTTCATTTCCCATTCCCTGTGACTGTAATGTAGCTCTGAGGAGCTTGTGAAGTCCACCCATCTGTGGTTTTCTGATGCACTCTGCTTCAGAGCTGCTATCACCATGTGACTAAACTGTTCCGTTGGTTGAGTTGTATACTTTGGCTCCAGTGTGTTTACAAACCATCCATTGTTGTCGACCCCAGAAAACCACCTTGAGTCTTTGGCTTTATATTCACTCACACATCTAGTTATTTCCTCGGCTTTGGGACTGTTTTGAGGAAGCAGGGCTCCAAATGCTGCTTTCAAGCTCTTTTGGTCTGGCTGAAGCTTTGTTGTTGTTGTGATTTGAGCTTTTCTGGGTGGCGATGTGCCAAATGGCTTCTCATGTTTGATGTGTTTCCCATAGTGCAGTTTTTGTGCATTTGTTAGTTTCCTTTTTGCCAGTGTCAGTTATTAAAATGGGAAAACTGAAATGTTGCCACATGTCAGCTCTAAGAGTCGATGGATCTTCGATCTATCATCCGTTATCGGCGCATTCATCTGTAATCTTCTTGTTGGGTTTATTTTTAGCAATGCTTGGCTTGCATGCAAAGGATGATTGGAGTCTGTCTTCTTGACTACTATGATTGCGCCCTTGCTGTTCAAACAAAAACAAGACAATTTTCGGCAGAGAGAGGTAGTAAATAACCATGTAACGTCACGATAGATAGCATCACAGTTCCGGGACGGCATCAAGCCATATTTCTATCGTGCTATTGTGAGATTTGGTAGATTGTTATATCCCTTGTTCAGGAACATCTTATGTGGCTGTCAGAAAAAAACAGAAAACACTACATGGGACTGTAAAAAAAAATATCTGAGTACTGAACTGATGTCCTGACCTTTTTACTGTGATGTGTTATTGTGCAATGTAACTGTGTAATGAGAAAGTAAACAAATGTATGGATGACACCAAATTGCAACAAGAAGAAACTGTGTTGTGATGCCTTTGGAGATTAAAGTCTGAGATACAAAATTGGACAATTTCACCTTGCAATATTATTTTTAATGATTGCAGTCTGCCAGTTCAAAACACAGTAAATCTCAGTGAGTTCTAGTGCTAAGTAGAAAGCGTCTATGAGGTGCAATCTTGAAGAACAAATTTATTGGTTGCCACAGCATAAAAGTCAGTGTAGACAGTTGGAAAATGCTGAAGAATATGATTTAGTAGTGTTTGTTGTTTTGCCTCTATGTGCATCTGTTATGATTGTAATTATTGTGAAGCCCTGTCATGTTCATGTTATTTCAATGAAATAAATATACCTCCATCGGTATGCATTTTAATATTTCTATGCTTTTTGTCTTTGTATGTGTAATTCAATTGTGTCCAGAGCAGCAAACACACACACGCACACACACACACACAATTGATTGAGTGCTGAGAGGGTTACTGGCACAACACCACAGACAAGAACAGAACGATGGAGAGACGAGGAGGAGGGAAGGAGTGATTTGCTGTCCTTAACAGGGACATTTATCATACAACATGCCAACACACACACACACACACACACACACACACACACACACACACACACACACACACACACACACACACACACACACGTACAGAAAACCAGACACAAACCCAGATGTTGTGTATACTGTGTACTGACAGTCGAGAACAGTCCAACTGTCCCTGTATTCAGAAAGGCAGAGAAGTGAAGTGAAGTTCTACATTAAACTCATTAGACCAAAGTTATAAAATTAAGTCCTTATTAAAATCAAAAATTATGCCAATGTGAAGTTATTGGAGGAAAGACAGAAAATGTTCAGAGATATATTCAGAAATGCCCCTTTCAGACGGCTCAGTCTGATGTACACGTTTGACTGACAGCTGAGCAAGCAGGGGTATGGAGAGACAACATGAAGAGACTCGCCTGACTAACTGTGGCATACAAGACAAGGAACAAAGAGAGTAACATAAGCGGTACTGTTGAAAGGAAGACCATACCAGTTTGCATCACATCTGTGCAATCTTGACATCTGCAGGCAAGTTAAGCCCGTCTCTGCTCTCACAGACGCTCTGACTTGCAAACTGGCCTTAAAAATGACATTAGATGCACTTTCACTGCTGGACATTTCTTTCCCTGCTCATTCAACATGCCAACACACAGGATCCATGATGTTAGCTGCTACTTACAGTTTGTGACTCTTTTGTGGGGGTGTCATAAGCAGACAGTAAGCAACACTGTCATGTTGATGGTAAAATGGTAGTTTTAAATGGAAGGCCAGTGAAGAATATAATGGATTGGGTATAAGCAAAGCTCCCCATCTAAGCAGATACCGATTTGCATTAGTGCAGACAGGTGGCGCGAGTACGTTTCTTTCTGTACATATGGTCATCACTCCCAGTGTGCACTGCATCTGGGTTAAACTCCCTCTTTTAGGTTGACGATATATCATGGAGACTCATCACGTCTTCTTTTAAAATACATTTTAAAATGAGTCACAGGGAGTCTCCCTGATGAAAAGCAATGCAGTGCTAATCATGGTGAAGATTACTAGTTCAGTGTAAGTCTGCAGGGAACCTTATGCTATCCCCTCATTTAGCAGTGATATTGACGTTAAGTGTCTGACACTGAATATTACCTTGTGTTACGTAAATGATGCCCTGCTACGTTTATTAATGTATGTAATGATTAGGTATGTTTATCAAATATGTTGCCCAAATGTAGCATGACAAGCTCCATGAGATCCCTTTACTGGAGGGACGGGTGCACTTATGGGTTCATAATATGCACGGCTCAGCAGCGTGCAGCCAAAAGGCCACAATCAGCCAAGTTATTGGTTTAATTAACATGGGTGAGATGACTGTAATGAAAATCATTTTCTCTGCCAGTCCCTGGGATCACTGAAGTGCCAAACTAATTCTGAAGAGCGTCTGAGCATGGAAGGCAATACCAAACAGTTTGCATTCAATGCATGAATCCTCATCATCAGTCACAGAGTCAACGGAGCATCTCTTTCTGGTGATGCAAGTCCTCGATCTGTGTTTTGTTCTGTTTCTTTGCACCGAGGGACAGGACTTCATAATCCCCAGCATTAGTAAGCATGGTTCTGTGAAAGAGGTTACGCTTAAACAATCTGTATGTGAGACATGACATAAAGCTATTCAAATGAGCAGTATTTTTAAAATTAACATCATTCAAACAACTACTGGATTGTGTTGCTATCGCTGTGGACCAGCTTTGCTTGGAGACACCTGACTAAACAGAATATACCCTCATATACTTGCTCAGAAAAGCTGTAAATAAGAAAGATAATGTCCAAACCCACTGCCCAAGCGCCCTGCTCCACATACACATTATAATTAATGAGGCTAAACATGGCATGATTGTCCTGGTGCCATCTGCCTATAAACAAAAAAAAAAAATGCTTAAACACCCTCTCTTTAGCTCAAAATGAATTATTAGTTTGGAGGCATAAAGGCTGTTTTCTGAACAAAGTGACATGCTGGAGGATGTGTCAGCCCTGTTATAGTTGCTGCCTCTTTTGTCAGACACAAGCATGGCAGAGGGGTGCAGCTTTGAAATATGCGAGAATATAAAATGAAGGCAGGGAGTGGAATGGATGAGGGCTGGATCAGGACAGAGATGTAGAATGCTCACTCAGACACACACACACACACACACACACACACACACACACACACACACACACACACACACACACACACACACACACAAAGCAGCCCGATGTTCCAGCTCATTTCAGCACAACATCATCCGACAACAGAGAAGCTTCAGAAGTGTCTGGTCTCACACTGGTTTCACAGCCATGGGAAACAAAATCAAAAAGCCAATTTTCTTGCAACTCTGGCCCAAAACACAAACTTTTCTCTGTGTATGAGGGAGAAAAAGAGGCAGCCAGGCCATAATCAAAGCAATGACCTCTTACCAGGTCAGCAGAGACATGCATGCTCCATCAGCTCTAATTTGTCCCTAATGTTTTTTGGGTATGTGCACAATTTGGCACACTAAATTTTATGGACGCTTTTGTCCAAAGAAATTCCATGAGTGTCTATTTTCAGCAAGGGTGGCTCCAGCAGGGATTGAAACTACAACCCTGGCAGCGTCATTAAAGCTGCAGCATTTTGTGTGCTGGGTGAGGTTGCTTGCTTACCTGAATTGTGTGCGTGTCTGGCACCTCAACACAACTGGCATACATGTCTGGGTGTTTTTATTTCAGCTGCACATCCCTCACACTTTCATCCTGGCTAGCAAAGCCGGTCGCCACTCTCTCCATCCACTCCTCCATCCCTCGGTACAAGTCTGCTTTCTGTAACCGTCACTCATCTTCCCGAACAGCTTAATTCCTCCTCTGCCGTTATTTCCATTTTTAACAAACCCATCTATAACTGTGAAAGCTCAGGGGTCAGAATCATTTGAAAGCAATCTCAGAAAGTCGCTTGTTAAAGATGCAATCTGGTGTTTGCATCTGAGTTTGTTTGGGCTGTCAGAGTTCACTTAAACAGAATTCTACCCTGAGAATTGGTCCTTGTGCCATTCTGTGTTTCTGGTAAATTCTTGTTCACCATGTTACAATTACATTTTTCAGATTTATTGGAAAAGTTTGTCCTCAGAGCTGCTCTCCTACATCAAGTGTAATGTTTTCAAGACAAACAATGTTTTGGTCTGTCGTCCAGGGATCAGTTAAGGTAACATGATAAGGTGAAAACATGTCCGTCAGTCAGAGCTGTTTTCATTGTTCACTCGCAGTTGATTATGGCATGACGGATTCGTTCAGAGCAGCTTGCTCATCAAAAAGCTCATACTGTTGAAGGCAAAATAAATGCTTTGTATTGTGGGTGCAATTAGTAGATATACTCTGTTGTAGTCGAGTCTTTCTGAGGTATATAAACATATGTCATAAATTTACAGACAACGGGGGACTTTGAATGGAATAATATGTACACTGCTCATATTTAGAGAGATGTTTTCAATTAAATAGAGCTAAAACCCCAACTGAAACCAAACTGCATTCATTTATTGGTTTCATGATGGTGCACCCCAGTTTTGCATTAATTAGACAGAATGCTGCTATAAGTAGACCTCATTTCATTACAGTCAATCAAATATTACACAAAGCAGTAAATTCAGCATTCTATCACATTCAGAGCAGACGGTTACACTGAGCCAGTCAGCAGCCTGCTGCAAAACACAAGAGCTGCACACTCTGAACAGCAACACACATTAGCTTTCCTTAGCTTTTCCTTCACTTCAGCTTCACCACCAACAAGCCTTTTGCACATGCAGTGTAGCTACAGCTAGTTTGTTTTCTGTGCCCCTCCTTCTCTACGGTGTAACACTGGCACTCTGCTGTCAATCAAACACAGACACCCTAACCGTTCTTTTGTCCCTTTTCATCAAAAGTATTCAAATGAGCATAAGTCTAACCATCATTATTCTCTATTTTTTTTATATATAATATGTGTTGGAAAATAGTCTGCAGTAAAAACAAAACTAGGTATTTCAACTACCACTCCAAAGACTCCAAGGACAATTTCACTATTGCTTGGCCCCGAGAGTGTTACATGGACATTTTCACACAAGTATTTGGTGTCACCAAATGGAAATGTGATCTTTGATTCATTTGCCTCCTCTCTCTTTTCAGCCATCCCTCCTGTCTCCCTGTTTTCATCCCTCATTAGAAAAAAGACCCAAAGCTTGGCACAGAGGAGAAGAGGTAGGGCTGCAGGGGTCGCAGCTGGTACCCTGGACGAGGACCTGGCACAAGACAAAAAAAGAGCGGAGAAAAGAGGAGATTGAGAAAGAACGGAAAATAGGAGATGGACAGATGGAGGGCAAAATGAAATAGAGGGCTGGAGGGAGGCAGAAAAAGGGATAATGATGATGAGACTTCAGCTGGGCAGAATAGAGCTATTGGCTGGATAGAAGTGAAACTGATTGGGCTGAGAGAGTTATGGAGGGTGAAAAGAGGTAGAGAGAAAGAGAGATGGATAAGGGGGGGTGGGCAGCAGATGGGTACACCCCTGTTCCTCTCTGCTGACCACTCGTTTTTCATCAAAGAAGGATTCTAATGCACAAAAGAGGGGCAGCGATGGACAAAGTCAGGTGGCAGGAGGCAAGAACCTTCTTCATGATTTTGTTGGAGCCATTTGGAGCAGCTGCTCTGCACCCATCCATTCACACCCCTGCTATTCCTCAGTCTTTCTCCATTCCATCTCTCCATTAGCTCTGTTCGTTAGAGCTAAGTGCTCATTAAAAATCACCAGCCATTTAAACAACACAGTAGGACTTTTGAGGACTTTCCTCAGACTCTTCACTTTGTAAAGGTCCCACAGATGACATTAATTGATTTTTGGCCACTTGGGGGCAGCACGACAAGATATGTGTTGTATATGATCAGGCAGTATTGTGCTTTATATTTCTTGCAGTAACTGTGCTGACATACTTTCATTTACTGTGATGCAGAGCGACGGTGAACACAGATTTACTGAACTGCCCTTACATCCAGGCTATATTGCTCTTTGGTGTCACGGTGGAATAGTGGGTTCCATTCCCACCTGGGGGGCTGTGGGCACTGGAGGGCATGTCCTCCACCACGCCCTCGGTGCCTGCTGCCCTTTAGGAAATGGGGCCTTTCTGTGTGGTTTGCATGTTCTCCCCATGTTCACCTGGGGTATCCTCCACAAAAAACCCCACTAAAAACATGCAAGAAGATCACCACCTGACCGAATGGTGACAAAAAGGAACTGGGTCCCCGGGCACGGTTGTCGGCTGGCAGCCCACCGCTCCTGGTCTGCCGCAGAGGATGGGTCAAATGCGGAGGAACAATTTCACCAAAAAGCATGGCATGTGCATGTTGTGTGGCGATTAACAAAAGTATGTCTTATCTTATTGTCTTATCTTATCTTATCTTATCTTATCTTATCGTCGCTACTGAATAGAAGATGCTGTGCAAAGGCTGTGTGTACATTCATTCGTTCATTAACTCATTCCTTCATACAGTGCAGCAATTTCATTGAGCAGGTTTGTGGAGCAGTTGCTTTGTTAGCTTGTGAAAAGAAGACTTCTGAGAGTCCTCTTCGTCAATGTTGTTTTCACTGTCAACAAATTCGACCAGCATCAGAAACATAGGGGAAAACACAAGCAGCCAATCACACACACACACACACACACACACACACACACACACACACACACACACACACACACACACACACACACACTAGCACACCCTCTCCTATCAGATGTACACAGTTGGCAGTCATCCCGGACATCTGTCTTTCTGTGGTCAAAATGTGCCAGACTGGACCAGCTCAGCCCAGCCCAGGGTCAGCAACATACAATACATCACAAACCTCTCTCTATCTCTCTCTCTCTCTATGCTGCATCAGCCCTCGCTCTTCCTCCATCTGTCTTTCCCAGCCGCTGTCTCCTCCTCTCTGAATCTTTGACTACAAATGCAACCCGAGCTCAGGGTCAGCTGCACGCTCTACATCACATCTTTTCCTCTCTGCTCTCTCTCTCTGACTCACTTCTCTCACACTCCCCATCTCTGCTCTTTATTTTTCTTGTTTGCACCATCATCCCTCTCAGTTTGCTGTGTTTCTTCCCCCCTTGTTCTTTTCTTCAGTCTATCTGTATTGGCTTCCCTCTCCCCTTCTCTCACTTTACTCCATCTCTCTCTCTCCCTCTCCTTCTGTTCTGTCTACTCGCCAGCAGAGCCCCAGGGTTAAAACATGCTGGCATCCACTAGTCTGGCAGGTGTGTGTCTGTACGTGTGTGTGTGTATGAGACTGTGTGTGTAGTGTGGAGGAGGTTGCTTCATTACACGGTTAACATCTGGAGTATCTGGGTGTGCAATTCCCAATGTCAGTTTTATGTAAAATGTCACATAACATACGAGATTCCAGTTAACCAGCTGTAAGCTCTGTGTGTGTGTGTGTGTGTGTGTGTGTGTGTGTGTGTGTGTGTGTGTGTGTGTGTGTGTGTGCCAAATACATCAGTGTAAGGACTTACAATAATGACTAGAATTCACAAATTTCTGATGATCAGAACTGCTTCAAGGTACCATGTGGGGTTTTCACCACTAGGGGAGCTAGGTGGCAATGTTTTTATGAGAGGGTCCGTGTCTTGTTTGTACATTTTTCTATTTCACCGGTCAGTTGGAGCAGCAGTTACTGAGGTCGAGACGGTAACATGCCAAGAAATACAGCCATGTGCCAAGAAGAAAACTGCTACCAAGCAAATATGCATGTAAACAATGCAGGTTTTGCAATTCTTTCAAAAGTTGACTCTGTAAATATTTTATGAGTGTGGATATGCACTCAACACCCATATTAGGCTGAGATACAGTGGATGAAATGTAGCTTTGTGCATTGGTTGGGGGGGAGGGGGTTCTATATATTGTTTTAAAACACAAAGTTTCATAATTCAAACTGATTCTGCGAGAAAAAGAAAGTTTGTAATGAATATTTTGCCACTCTTTGCACCCATGAAATCTCACAAAGGTAGGCAATGGCCTACACAAAGGTAGGCCTTTTTCTTTTTACTGACCATCTATGGTCATTTGTGCAACATTCACTTACATTATATTTCCCTTCAGCACGAACCAGGAGAAGAACTATCAGGCTCATTTAGCTTTTCCTTCCGGCACTCTATGCATTGCCCGTATCTCAGCCATTACGATCATAAGGGACCAGACACACATTCGCTGTCATGGTGGCAATAAAAGTCCAGACACAATCAAACACACATTAAATTACTTAATGGATACGAGACTCTAAAAAATATAATACAGCTGTTAAAACTGTCAATCCAACTGCTAGTTTGTGACCAGAACAACCGCCTGACAGTTAAAAGCAGACACACAAAGAACCGCACACACCTGGAAAGACTGATAAAAAGATCACATCGGTTTGTATTTTAACAGCAGTCCCACCCCCTGCCCATGTTAACAGCTCCAGTGGTGCTGTTACTGGTGAAAAGGCACCGTGTTATGTCTTAAATGAAAACAGCGTAAAACCAAGTACTGACACACAAACGCTTGCGCTTAATTAGACTTTGCACACAGGTACTAAGATGCTTCAGGCACACACTTGCACTTCTCTGACAGTCGCACACAGTCTCACACAAACACACACACCGTGATTAAAGACCAAGGCCATCTGGCCCTGTAAAGAGAGCGAGGGGAAAGCACCCTCATGGATGCTGATGTAAGCCTTGAGACATGTCCTTTATATCCTCCTTTCCTTCCTTAGTTCTCTGCTTCCTGTTTGCTCACTCACATCCTCCATTCTTTGCCTCAGTCCTCCCTCTCTGTGTGTGTCTTCCCCTGCTCATCCTTCCCTGATTAAATATCGCATTAAAACCAAATTATCCATATTTCCTCATGTTTTGGAATGGATGTGGGAGATAACCTGTGTACCCTCCAGATACATCTTTTCGGCCAGCAGCGCCAAACAGATGCTCAGGGAGATTGCTGGTAGCAGCTCCTGCTGTTGCTATGGAACTAATGAAAATGTGTGTGAAGCACAGGAGCCTTTCACTAAAAGTTAGACTATTATTCATGGTAAACACTAAACACTGTTGGGATTTTACATGTAAAACAATTTAATCCCTCACCCCTGTAGTCTAAATACTGAACCTCAAATTGCCCCTGAAGCTGTGCCATCAATGTGTGAGCATGTATGAGTGGTTATCACTCCTGATGAGACGGGGGCTCCTTGCATGGCGGCCATATTTCATGTGTGAGTAAATGGGTGAATGTTTACTTGAGCTGAAAATACCAATGCAGTTCATTTACCATTTAGACCTCCTGACAGTTTTCTGTGTTGCGTTACAATTATAAAAACTCTTTCAACTTTGGACCTTCTGTGCTGTGTGAGGAAAATCAATGACTTCAAGCGCCAAAATATATCTCCCTCCATTTAATAAAGACCACACTGAGGAGGTATTTTTGTAAGGATGAAGACTGAAAGTCAGAGCTCCGCTTGGCTCCCCAAGGCTAAAACTAAACTCAAGATAAAAACTGAGCAGTTGTACATTGGAAAGCAACAGCTGAATGAAAATAACAATGAAATATTGCCAAATTATTGCTGTGAAAAAAGAAATTCAATGCAATTTGCAGTTCTCTCTGAAAAAGCGAACACAAACTGATGCTCATTACAAAAAAGCTGCTGCTTGAATCCTGACAACTTGAGAAAGCTTAGCACATTATTTCAGCTCTCAAATATCTCCACTAGCCTTTAGCCTGCAATAACGTATACTCTACTGCTTGTAACTGTACTGTAAATAATTGAAATTTGGTCCAATAATTAATGGAATTTACATGCATTCACATCCATTAGTTCTCATTTTGTTACAAACTCTGACCCAATCAAAGCAAAATGTAAAATCTGATGTACCATTACACCTTTTTCATTGTTCTTGTTATTATTGCAGTTGTTGGTTTTTTGGGTTGTTTTTTTTGTTTTTGTTTTTTTTAGACTGATTACCCTGAATTGATATGAATGCCTTGTTGCTGGCATAGGTGATATTTACATGGAGACCTCTGCCAAATGTTTCGGTCATGTTGTAGCATAAAGCATCAAAACCCCGAATGGAGAGGCAAAGAGGGCAAAATGCCCAGCCACCTGAGGACGTACTGGAGCTTCTGTCCTCACAGGAAAGAGAGAGAGACGTCATTGCCAAAGGCTCACTTAACAGAGAGGAGGGAGGATAGAAATAATACTTCCTCCTCCAAAATGACAAACGTGACAGCAAACGAACGTGGTGAAATGTGGCACAGTATGACAATAGCACAATAGCAAAGGAACAAAATGACAATCTCTATTTAGTCGACAGCAGGGACAGTGCAAAGGCATATTTAAAGAGAGAAAAATGCAGATAATTTGTTGGGATTCCTTTGGTGAGCTGTCAGATTGGAGAGAGAGAGAGACCGTTTCTGATGTTTTTGTTACAGGACTGACGACATGTGGACTTTGATGAATCTTGGTGAAACATGCAGGCTGCAGAATGAATGACCAGGAACTCAATTATGTGTTCATATTTACACTGATGCTTTTATCCATTGGAAAGAAGAAAAGGCATCTTAATTATCCTCCTTTCTACATGTTTTAACACGTTTTCACTTATCCTTACAGACTTATTGTGTGTAAACATATTCAGAATGGTACAAAATTCTGCACGAACGCAGTCACTCCTTGCCATATGTTCACTTCTACATGTTCACAATATTGATGTAAATCCAAATAAACATTGTAGTCCACCCTGATATGGGTTCATGTGTTCTCACTGCTGGTCTGTATGCGTCATTTGCTTCTCCTGTCCGTTTCACCCTCTTATACTGATACTCTCACTCGTCATACTTTTCTCCCCCAGAGGTGAAAACACTGTTGCAGAATTAAACCAATCTATGCTTGGCTAATCTATGGTACGCTGTATTTTAATATGCGGAGCTATATGCTAATCACCAGGAATGTGAGGCTCAACACCTACTTAAATGCAAACATAGGACCCTCCATCTGTCCCTGGGGCTAGAGAGGAGGAGGTAATTTACATGATTAATTACCTATACCTAACAAGCACTGGCGGTGTTCAGGGCTCCCAGGGTTCCTCACATAGCATGTTGATGTGAGTGTGTGAGAGTGTGAGCGTGTGTGTGTGGATTCAGCTTTGCAGCTCGATTCCAGACTTCAAAGTCTAGTCAGGTAATGATCTATAATTAATGATGGAGTCTAATTTCGCACTCTTATCGTTCTATTAGGTGTAGGAAAAGTCGGTTCCAATTTCAACATTTCAACTTCCCAAGTAAAACTTTACATGACAAACTAGTAGACAAACTCATCTTTTTTCACTTCTACACAGGAAGGAACCTGATCACATTTTCTAAAACATTCTTTCCAGGTTTGTACTGCAGTGGAGACTAAGGGGATGATTTTATTCGTAGGTGGTTCCTCACCTTAAACACTGCAAATTACACTCAAGCCACCTTTTTATTGACCTCTGCATCACTGATGTGCAGCATATCCTTTTTGATGTAATTGCCACTCTAGTAAAGTCAAAGTCGATACGGAGACCAGGTAGTTAAGTCACAGAGAGACCAGAGCGACTTGCGTCAAATTGGGAAAATGGCATGAAAAACTTGAAAGTGGGCTGAAGATGAGATTTATATATCCAGTGGTTATGAAAACATTTTACTTTACTGCCATGCAGACAAGGCAGTGCCATATCCTTCATGGAATTTGCTGCATAGGTCAAAAAAGAGGGGAAAAAAATCTGAGTACATTTATGAAGCAGATAAAAGTAGCACAGCCTACTGAGCAGTGGCAATGCTGCTGGAGCTCTCTTTGTGCCTCTCACTTTGAAACTGACTGGAGACATATGGATTGGTTCATTTCCTGTAATATGGCATAATAGCAGCTTCCACATGAGGCATATGTGTGTGGGCAAGTGCATGAGTGGGCAAGCGTGCCTGTGTCTAAGTGCATGCAGCTGTGTATGACGGTGTGTGTGAGTGCTCATGTGTGCATGTGAGTGTGTGTGTGCTTCTTCCATCAGCATGATTTTGTGCATGTGTGTGTGCTTAACAGGCTGCACCACAATGCCAGTGTTGTGATTAGGCAGCAATTAGAAGCTAACAAGCTTCAGATAGCAGACATCAACACACACACGCACGCTCCCATGAGAGCAGGCTGTCATACTTCCTTATCAAGACGAAATAACATATATGCACTTACGTATATGGTGGATTAAATTTCAGCATCCACAAGGTCATGCTTATTCATCAAGAACACACATAAGCATGAATAGACAAGAACATACACACACAAGCATAATACAGTGAATGGAATCAATTCTAACTAATGTATCCACTGAGGTCTGTTGAGAAAGCAGAAACGCATGGATCCATACATAGCTTGAAACTTTACAGCACGGGCAAAGATAACTGGAGAATGTGTGATCAGGACAATACCCAAGCATATCCACGCTGCCTCAAAGTGACATAGTAGCAGTGACACAGGAGAGTCACATATTAACTGATTAGAGCGGAGAAACGGCAGATCATTGGACGCCTCTGGTGAAATCAATGCTGTTTATGATTCATGCTATCAGTTTATCTCCTCAATGCTTAGTAACTGTCAGCCATTAACATTATCACACCAGTGACAAATTGTGAATGTGTACATGTTAAATCTACATGGTAAGTGATCTCAAAAGATCGTTACGAAGATCGTCTTCTTAAACGTTTAAACAAACTTGTCATTATATTGTGTTCATACCACGACTTCCTACTATACATTCCATGGTGAGGATAACTGAGCACTATTTCAAAAGACGTCAGAGCAAATTTTAATAAGCTGACTGAGTTGCACCACTTAAGTTTCTGTTCCTAACCAATGGGGCACTTTTCCCAAAATACAGTACACCAGTACAACCAACACATTTCCTGCACTACTTCTTTAAGGACATCCTCACATTTCAGCTGACAGGCAGCAGTTTAACAACCAGCATAATAGTCAACAGCAACAAATACGATGTGCTACTGTAGCCACCTTTAAAGCTTGCGCAATGTTTATTTTCTCTATGAATCATAGTTGACTGACACTGTAATCAAGTCATCTCTCATTGTTTCACTACAATAATAAGGCAATGAGAGAGCGGGAGAATAAATAGGGGTCTCATGTTGCTCTGTGGGAGTGTGCGGGAGGAGATTGGAGCCATATATCATAGAAAATGCACAGGTAAGACAAACCTAATACTGTCCCAAAGCTCCAGAGATTTATAGTCACTCTCTCATCTTAGTCTAACAGAATATACAAACAGGAACACCAAACAGTAAGTTAGGTGTGGTGAATATGGAATTAAAAGTCTGAACAATACCAAGAGTAATAATGAAATACAAATGCAAATATGACGCTACCAATAAAGAAAATAAGAAAATGTGTGGCATCCATATCAGTGTCAGTCCACAGTCTCATATAAGAATTAGAAATCAGTTCCTTATGACACAGCTTCTGCCAACAAAAGCAGTGTGTGTGTGTGTGTGTGTGTGTGTGTGTGTGTGTGTGTGTGTGTGTGTGTGTGTGTGTGTGTGTGTGTGTGTGGGCATGACTCTGGCAGCACTTAAGAGCATGCACCCCAAGTAGGTGTGTTTGTGCATGCGGGTGTGTATTTTAGAACCAGGGCGAGCGACGGTGCGTCAATGACTGTGTGTAAGTCAGTGTGTATGCGTGTTCTTGAAGAGCATGGTGAGTGTTTGGTACAGATTTCTCAAGTCCTGCCAACTGTTAAACCTTGTTTTTCTGCCAGTGCCTGCTGTCAGCTCCACCTGTGCCACGAAGAGTCACACACGCAGCTTTGCAGCTGTCTCACCTCAGTGCAAACGCAGGGGGAAAGGACACGCTTCAAGAGGTGAGATTTTTTTAAAAAAGAGATGGTTGAGCAAGTACAAGACATGTAAAAAGGCAACTTTGGAGAGAAAGAGAAAGTGAAGCTGAATGAATATTTGAATGGTAGCTATTAGGAAGTTCCGAAGGACAGCAGAAGTCTCTCAGCTTGTGTTGTTGGAAAGAACAAAATAACTTATTTAAATCACTTTTAAATGCACACTCTTATCTTCCTCTCTCCTGCTTTCAGTCTTTGTCTCCATCTGCCTTGGTCTATTCCTCTTTCCCTGTAAGGAGCCCTGATATGCAGATATGTTTGAGTAACTGTGAAACTGCAGCAAAGAAAATGTGCAGGCCTGAACATTTTTCAGCACTATCTCTCCTTACTTACTGACTTTCTGTCTCATTCCCTGCCTCTCCATTTCTCTTGCAACCACCACAGCACTACTATTCTCCCCTAAATATTCTACCTCTCTATATCATGTAGGTCTGACTGAAGGTAAGCTGGCACTTTGGAAAAATATCCAGAACAAGTCATTTACTGGCCCAGAATCTTACAAAGGGTGATGTATGTGTTGGTGTTGGCCAGGAGTCTTTCTGAAACAAACGGTGATCTGAATTCTGTCTTGTTACAATCTAATTCTTGCATCAATAACTGGTAAACTACATTAGCCTATAATTAATTTCAGGGGGGATTGATCTGAACATGCATTTATGAACTCTCTGTTTTTGTGACGCCTGCAGAGTCTCAGGGCACCCAGCAGTCCAGGCTCATCTGCCACATGACCACCAGATCTCTAAAAAATACATGCCCTGTTTGCATACTGCACTTGTTGCGGTGCATTAGTTAATGCATGGTTGGTATGGACTGACCTCTTCAGTATGACATATTCAATAGCTCTCTCGTGGCAGATGTAACACTTTCCAGATGTAATTACACATTTGGTCCATATTTATTAGTTTTGTGTTAGTAAACTTCAAAATTCATACATTGGTCTGAGCTGCAGAATATCCCCCTGAACTTGGCCACATGGTCCCCAACCTCGGTTAAATCACGAATGCTTAAGGTTTGGCTTAAACCCCAATTACACAGACCTCTGATGGGCACTGAGTTGATTTCAACAAGACAGAACCTAGACCCACAGGCCATGGCTTGTGAAGTCATAATAAGTGGGCTTAAGTCCTTGACTGCAGCCAAGTGGATCATAGAGCTTTGACGCACTGGGAGATTCAACAAAGTACAGTGATTTATGTATTTCTACAAATCTGATTACGAAAGGAGCTTGGATGCTGTGTAAAACAAACAGGATGTGATCATATGCTAATTCTTTTTAACATATACTCAACTGAAAACAGCATAAAGACAATATATCACTTCATTAACTTTAGTAAATATATGCTGAACCTGATGCCATACACATGTTTCCATGTGGGAAACATGGGACAGGAGCAAAATGAAAAAAAAAACAAAAAACAAAAAAACATTCTTTGGTGAGAGGAGAGAGTATCGTGATTGGGTATGAAAGCGGCATCCTTGAAAATGTTCACCACACTGTGAGACACATGACTGTATGAAGGAGATTACTACGTGGGCTCAGAAACAAAACTGTTTAGGATAAACACAGTTTGCAAATGATTTCATTCACCTCTGGAATGAGGGTTGTGATATGTAACATGGCTTAAGGATCAGCACGGTAACATTAAGACGCTCTTAACTATCGTGTGTGTGCTCTCACTCTTACTGTACTGCTCTGGGAAAACGCTGTAAAAAGTTAAGAGCATTCACACAAACACACTTAGAAAACACACAGACTCTATGATTGCAACATTATGACAAAAGGACACAGACAGAGAAATAACGTACAGTGTCTGTATGAGTATGTGGATGTGTGTGTGCATGTGCATGAGTGTAAGTCGCAAGAACCTGGAACTTGATAAGTAACAGTGTCCAGTCGCTGGAGACGTCGAGTCAACATGGTTGAGTATGGCTGACCTGCTTTGAGGTTCACTAGAGTTTAGCATGCCAGCAGAAAGAGAAAATCCTTTGAGAAGTTGAGCAAATAAACGCTGGTCTGGCTTTCAGGCTTGTCATGACAGTAGGAAACCATTTCTCTTTTAGTTTTCTCGGCCCGGCATCGATCACACACAAAGACTTACTACATGAAATGAGGGAGAAAAACAGGGAAAGGAAAACTCAGCAGGAAGCAAAGGGATGACGGGCAGAGAAAAGAGATCAAAACAGGATGGGATGACAGAAAAGCATTGGAAGAAAATCTCCAAGAACCAAACATCTATGTCTGTTCTGTATACGACTTTTCTGATCAATATTCGACTGTTGTATACGTGATTACACTCAGTTTCATATAAAATGATATACTACTGTATTCTTTAGTGTGTTGGTTCCACTATGGTGGCTATATGCTTCACAAACACAATGCTACATGCAATAATACAGTAATAAAGGAAACCTTAGTCAAAGAGACACACTCAGTAAATTAGTACACACTACTTCATGCAAGAAAGAATCCAATTAAGCATTTAATTGACTGTTGGCTTGGTGGGCATAAGGTGATCAAATTACATAAAATCACCTTGGTAGCAAGAAGATTTCAACTAGTTCTTCTTGTGGTTATGTTTGCCAAGACAACACAAACAATAAATAGATCATCACTGCTCTCAGCAGGAGATTATTAAAACGTCCATTTAATGTTTCTTGGCAACAAGCTGCAATTAAATGAGGACTCTAGGGAACGTCTTGGATAATGCTGAATATAACACAAGGCAAGTATCATTTTCTATCAGTCTGATATGTTGTGCTGCATGTTGCATGTAAGAAATCCTTAGAATCAGCTAAGTCTAAATGCGGAGGTCAGTGTCAAGTGTCTGGAGTTGAACACATTAGCTCAGCTTATGTTGTATTTGGTCTTTACTTGAAGACCCATTTCTGATATTGTTACATTTCCTGTTTGTCTCCACTGGCGCAGTAAAACTAAAGCAAGTTTCAATTAAAAAGTTGCAAAGTTGCAGCCTTTAACTTGTAAATTAGTGTCAAAACTGCAGAGCAGTATCAGCCGAGTTGATACTTGTTCTCTTACTGAAAACAGACATCCAGTGCCACAGAAAACAACAAGAAAGCAGCATATGAAAATAGAGAGAGTGGCCCAGTGAGTTAGAGGACAAAATGAAAATGTACCATTAAGGAATCAACAGCCTAAGCAGGAAAGAAAGCTAGCCAAGACATATGGTATTTGGACATATGCTTCTTTGAACATTTTGATTCTGTCTGGCAACATCATGGAGATCTGTGCACACACTTAATGTGGCGGCATGAGGTGCAGACAAATGAAAAAAAAAGTTTTCAAGTATCTTGAAGATTGCTTTTCAAAGTTGCACAACTTTCAGACAAGTTTCTGGAGTGAAGACTGAGTTGGATCTGATTTCCATTTGTGAGCAAAACACCAACTGGTAAAGATTGTATATCCACCTCTCAATGCACAGGAAGAGGCAGTGTGTGAGGAGGAAGTGGTTTGTCCCCAGACACTCCTGCTGAAGACCGCTTTGAGCAAACTCCGCATTTGAATACAACTAAGGTGTTTTATGCTTTCGTAAGCAATTTAAAAACATAAAGTTAGTAGAGCATAAAGCAAGGACGCTTGTTAATATCCTCTCTCAGCTTTCCTGTGTTATCACAACTGAGTCATCCTGCTGTTTTCACACCAAATGTGTGGATCTATTTATTCACATTATATTGATGAGAGCACAACAAACATGTAGCCTGCCCAGCCTCGCCTGGGAGTCTGGTTGAAAAATGCCCGAGAGGATGCTCTGATCTACTTGGATCAGGCGGTGATGGGTTGATTTAATGGTACAGTCTGTCTGGTCAATGTGGAAAACAGCAAACATACCAAGATTATAGACAGAAGCTCTACCTGTCACAGCTGTGGTTGCTGCATGGCAATAGGTAACTGGACTCAGATGCATACTCGATTCATGGTAAGAAAGGCAGGAAACAGATTAGGGGCAGGTAACACAACAGAACAGGTGAAGGTAACAATAATGCAATAAATACAGACATGACTCTCAAAACCACCCAAGTCTGAGAGTGAACCAAGTCTAAGTCACAACTACAGCAAGCGTGAGACTGAAGGAAGAACAAGTCCAATACAGCAGTCCTATCAAAAGAGAAATAAAGCTTTAGCTGAACTGGAAAAACTGCAGGCTTCACCTTAACATGACTCTACTACAGTTAACAAAGTAGTTTTAGTTCCCTAACAGTTCAGTGTAACATACCTTGATAGTGGGAGAGGTGGGAGGTGGTGGGAGATCCTGACACCAAATAACAAACGGTAATATTAAATGTTGTAGAACGCACCGACAATGACCCAGTAACTTTCGAGGCCTTATTATAATGCAGCCAGAATATAGAGTGCGATGCTGTGGAGTGGGAATATGGATGATATAGATATCGCCACACTAATGAGAAATCAGTCTTGCCTTTTAACTACAAGACATTATATTATCATTATCATATATATTATTAAGACCTCAGATCAGATATGTCTCTTTCAGAGCTTTCCCTCAGTTGTGCCCCACTCATTTTAAAGATGAAATGAAACGCTTTTTAATGAACTGAGAAACATCAGAAAGAGAGAAGGAAGGAAAGAGGGAAAGGGAAAGCACCATCACAACAAGATAATGTGAACTTAAAGACACAATATGTATCATCTGAGTCTGGGTGAGGGAACATGAGCTCGAGTGCAAAAGAAAGCCAGACTTATCACCATGGCAACGGCAGCTTGCTGTTAGTGCCATCCTCCTTCCCTCCTCTGGCTAACTTCAGAGCACACACGCTATGAGGGCATTCATTTACAACATGCCTTTATCCCCAACGCTTTACTCCACGTATTTATTTCAGAATTAAAAATGTTATTCCGTTTCAGCAAACATTCCTGCAGGGACCCCGTCCTTGCCTGTAACAAACAGTTGCCCCTCGCAGTGATGCTGTAGACCCTCCACCTTCAGCAGCCTTAAACTCTGGTGAAGAGCGTACACACTAGTGGAAACCACAGGCTTTGTCCATGTCCTGTTTACAGCTGTACACAGGTTTGTGCAGGAGGAAGGTCAGCACATTTCAACTCTCCATCAAAGAGGATGCAGACTGGTATACAGCAAAGTGCTGTGTCCAGTTCACTGACACCACCTCCGACCAACAATATCTTGGTGATTTTTCAACGCTATCTGTGGTCACTAGTGTCCAAAAACTGCATAGAGCAGCTGTAATGTTGGACTTAGTTATGAGAGATAACAGTTTAAATACAATCCAGTTTTAAGAAATATTTACAGTACTGCCTGGTATTTTTTCAGAAAATGATTCAAATAGCTCAGGCGTGAGCTGATGGACTAAAGCACAGGAATAAAACTGAATGCATGGACACATCCCCCTCTTTTTTATTTTCATGGCCATCCCCTCTGATGATTATGCTCCCCTCTCCAAAGTGCTGATTACAGTCAGGCACTTCACAGGACATCTCATCATCCATAAATAGAGGTCCTATTTTGAGGATCATTTCTTCCTTTTTTGAAGACTTTTCTTTTATTCCATTGTAGCTTTTGTTCAGGCAGTTCTTGACAATAGAGTAACCCAGCTTGGGGCGAGGGGTAATTAAAGAGAGAGGGAGGATGAAGACAACAGGGTAGAAAGAGATTGGAGGGCCGGGATGAAAACACGCAGAGCTGAGAAGAAAATCACAAATAAATGCAACCCATATGAAGCAATTTTCCAACATTTAACTGTGAAGAATGAAGTCGCACAAAACACCACGCACATGTGCATGCACTCAAGTCATAATTAGGACCAATTTCAACATGTTGAAAGGTAAACCATGCAAGCACACACACACATAAAGTCGCACCTGTGGCGCTGGCCTCTGCCCACCTCACCTATTTATCTGATGATTATTGAAACCCCCTGGGTGAGAGTTAATCTGGTCAGAGAGAGGAAGAAAGGTGGAGGGAGAAGAAACGAGCAAGAGTGGATTAATGCCAACTCCCTATTGCTAACTTGCTCTTTATCTCCTTCTATTGTTGCTTTGAGTGGAGCTCAAAGCACACAGACACATAATGCATGCATGCACTATCCACTCACACAAACACACACACACACCTGTCAAAGGAGACCATTGAGGATGGTAAGTGAGTCGGCTGCTGCCAAAATGGCTGCCTTTTGTTTACAAATCTCATTATCCTCTTCAGTTCACGGTGAGCACGATGAGTAATTACTCCACCAGTGTACAAGTCACACGGCTGGTGTAAAATTCACACTCTAGTAGGGTGGATAATAGCTCTTGGTAAATGCACACCACTTTCTTTATGACGAGACCATTGCTCACAATAGAAAGTCATAACGGTGAAGGGATCCATAATATTCCATTGAATGCAAAATATGCTGAGAATAATCTTCAGCGCGTGTGAGCATCACCATTAGCATCACTCTGTGATAACATCTCGCAAGTAAGCAGACTTTACGCACCAGCGTTCAAAGTACAAGACAAAATAAATATTATTTGCGAATCTAATTTACCCAGCGAGATTCACAGAGGTTGGCTTTTGTAGGAAAGCCCTGCTTCACATGCACACTGTTACACACATTTACAATGGATGTTCAGTACCAACACTCATCTACAGCTGCTTGAGTATAATTGCCAGCCCCGTCCGTTTATTGGCCATTTGCATTCCAATAAAGCATATCTTTAACATGGGTGGCTCCCAGTGGAAATTGACCTCCTAACACTGGCAGTGTTAATACCGCACCTTATTCAGAGTAATCAATTTGCTCAGAGAATACAAAACAGGAAATATTCACACTTGTTCATCACTTTGTTGCAAAGTAATATTTCGAAATGCTGCTCGGTGGATGTGCAGCTCTCAGGAAACATACACCAACTGATGTGAAGGCTCTGGCTTTATCCTTAACCTTTAGAAATACAAAGCCATCTTACAGTATCATAGCAAAGCAGATGTAGTCAATGATACAGCGTCTGACAACATTTGCAGTGAATTTGTCACCAGAAATAATATATATGCTTTTTGTAAATCTGAGTGGTGTCATAAACAATAACCAAAGGCATCTGTCAGTGTGAGTAAACGTGAAAGAACAAATGACTACGTCAATGTGTGAAGACAGGGCGTCGCAGGGTGGTGTGCCTGAAGAGACAGCTCGTAGATAACAAAGGTAACGTGACTGTGTGTGTGTGTGTGTGTGTGTGTGTGTGTGCGTGACTGTGTGTGCATGTATACCATCAGAGAAGTGTATTAGCATATATTAGAAAAATGTTTAAATCAAGTCATATTTACACTCCAGAGGAGGCATAAAGGGATTCCTCTTTATTGATGCTTCACAGTATAATGTGATGATTTTCTTACATGCGCGAGAAGTCAAAAAAAAAAAGCTTTGAGGACATCAAAATGTTTGTGTATTTGTGAGAACCACACTCGATTTTTGCCATTTCAACTGCGCAGAGAATATCTCCTACAATATAAAAGATGTTCGATTATCCAGAAGATTGTTGAATTCTACACTCTGTGGTGAATTCAACATATCAAAGAGAAATGGATTAATCCATCACTGCCTTCACAACTGCAATTGTGCCGCCAACTTCAGACATACAGAGGCATAAAGCCTGCACAACATTTTTTACTTTTTATCTGTAGGTGGTGTGAGAGGAAGAGGAAAGCAGAAGGAATGACTGACTATAAACAGGCCTCATTAGATTTCAATTCAGGACACACTTTCTCTGCTATTAGATGAAAATCTGGCTTCACCAAAGCATTTTTTTAAGGAACTGGAACAAGCTGCATGCATTTTTAATTTGCACAGTAAAGTTTTAATGGGGTGAAGTGGTCATGAAAAAATGTGATTTACACATACAGAAATGTGCTTGAACAAATGTGTTTGACCTTCAGAGCACTTTCATTTTGTGTGATCCAAAACATCACTAAACCACACAGACATAGACACAGACTACTTTGATCAAAATTTAAAGAGTATTTTAGCCACAGGAGCAGTGTGGCTCTCCAGATGAAAGTGTCTGTCTGTCAGTCAGTCGCTCCACCACTTTGGTTCACGCTGAAATAGCTTAACAACTCTTGGGCAGCCTGCCATGAAATTCTGTGCAGATAATCATGGTGTGAGAGGATGAACCCTAAAAATTATGAACAAATGGCTGCAAAACTAATGATATTCCTATAGCCTCAGCAAAACCTTGTGTTTAGTGCTACTTAGGAAATGTTAGCACATACTAAACTGCAATGGTTGACATGGTAAAAATCAAATGTTAAAAATCAATATTCTGGCATTGTCATACTGCTCATGTTAGCACACTAACATGAGCAGTTAGCTCAAAGTAGCCACACCAGGCTAGCATCACAGAGTTGCTGGAGAGGCTATAGATGACCACTGCAAAGCCCCTTACTAACTTTTATAATGTCTTATAGTCATCTTCTCAGAGCCCTCAGTGTGTGCACTTCTGGCAGACTCCTTGAGATTCTGTCCTTTGTGCTTCATGTTATGATTCATAGTGATAGCACATTATAGTTCCTGTTTGCTAATTATACTTGCATCAATCTAATGCTACTTCTCATGATGTGAGCCACGTCTAGTATTTTTAAGCAAGCGCAGCCATGTAACTAAGTTGTTTTTGTTTTTTGTGTGTGTTGTTCTTTATTTACTTATTGATTTATTTTGTATTTTTCTGAATACATTTATGCAAACATGTACTTCTGTAGCTGCACAGGTATGTGAATATACATTGTCCCAAGTTTTCTTTCAGATACCCATGCAGGAGTCTAACAAACTAGTTGATGAATAGTACAGTAAATGAAAGCTGGACTATGAAGATGCCGAGTGTGGAGATGAACTGAGGCGAATCAGTAATTGAAGAGAGTGATATGAGGCAGCTAAGGCAACTGACAGAATCTACATGTCTTATTGTCAAGCTGTCAGGGGAAGTAATTAAAAAAGTAGCTACGATCGATTTGGTGATGAGGTGGAAGGGAGGGAGAGGAACAGGAGGAGAGACAAAAGCAAAAGACAGCATGGAATACCAAAGTGACCAAACCAAAGGACATCACCATGCATAGGCGCATTTGAAACATATACATTAATGCAGTTCACATTCTAAAAACGTTTGTGTGGTGCTTTAATGTCATTATGTGTCGTCTGTTTACTGTATGTGTGTGCATTAATCTGTGTGTGTGTGTCCATTTGTGCAACACCGTGTTTGTGAATGTGTGTGTGTGTGTGTGTGTGTGTGTGTGTGTGTGTGTGTGTGTGTGTGTGTGGGTCTGCACGTTCCCCATGGGTGCATTCACCAACTCCCTATAGCACTGGGTTGCATTATTGTATTGATTAATTGTCATTGATAACTGATGACTGCAATGACTTGTTTTCTTGTTCTGTGTAGCAAGTGGAGATCTACTAGAAAATGAAATATGCCTTCAGTAATTGGTTTTAAATGGAAACGCTGACTTGGGGGGTTTGGGAAGTTTACTGCGGTAGTGTGGAGGTTATTGTGTGTGCAGATGTTCCTGTGTGTCTGTGATTAGTGTGTGTGTGTGTGTGTGTGTGTGTGTGTGTGTGTGTGTGTGTGTGTGTGTGTGTGTGTGTGTGTGTGTGTGTGTGTTTGCGTTTGCCTGTACGTGTGCGTGTGTGCTCTGTATCTCTCCATCTTAGGTGGAGTTAAGACACTCATTAATTGCCTGAGGACTCCATTAGCCAGCCTGATTACCCCTGCATCAAACTGACAGGTTACGAGCACGCACGTAACCGGTCAGCACACTCACACATTTACACACACACACACACATGCATAGCAATTCAGTGGGTGAAAAAAAAAAAAAAAAAACAGCACAAAAAGCTGCTTGAGTTCTGATTGAAAGCCAAATTAAATGCACTGGGATTCAACCATATGCACCACACCTGGTGGTTCGTACAAAAAAGCTAAATTAGTTCTGGGAACTGTCAGAACTTGATACAATCAAAAAGTTAAACCTTTCCCACGGGCACCCCTGAAATGCTGAGAACGTCATTAGTATCACTAATGTCTACACATGGACAGTGTCAACCGGGGTGAGAAAGAATGACGCGAGCAGGAATCAGTTCAGCATTTCACCGACTCAGACATTAACTCCACCACCGCCCTCACTGTCTTTCAGGACTTCCTAAATCTTCATATCTTCCTTCACCTTCTATTCCGTCTCAGCTGGACTTCAGGGGGTCTTTTTCAGCTCCCTCATGCACCTTCCTCACCTTAAGGATGACAAGTTTCTGTTCACGAAAAGATCGAAGAGTGTTTGGGGGTTGAAAGGCTGAGAAAGATTGGAGGAATGTGATGAAGAGGGACACACAGAAGCATAGGAGGATGGAGGCAGGGAAAAGTGTTCATGGAAGAAGAGGACATAAAGTGATAGATATAAAGAGTAAGACATACAGAGTACTGCCAGTGAGATAAAAGAATTGTCTAGGTTTTACTTTTTAAGGCGAATAGGAGCAATTTTATGTGTCAGTGATCCAGTCAGAGGATCTTTCGGCAGACAAAAATGACTCACATCTTGGTTATTTCTTAATCAGTATCTCTGCAAGGCCTGGTCTATCTAGTCCTCTTGTTTACTTCTTTACTTTTTACTACTTCTTTTATGTCTTATCATAGCTGCATTTTTCCACCTGCATCCCCTTAGCAGTTTCTTTTATGTTAACTGAATAGCACACGGCAGCATATGGCCCACTCAATTTTCAAAAACATCTGTTTTTGTAAAGACTGGACACATTTTAAGAACCAAAAGGTGGAAATAAATGTGTCTTTGTAATGTCCCCAACAGGGAGGCAAACATACTGAGGGTCCTCACATAGATAGAAGTACAAGGTTGGGACAGTGTTTAACACCGTCATGCCTTTGTGCTGGATATACTTCTTGCTTTTGATATCTCTTTATATATGTAGATAGTGCTGCGACAAAGCGAGTGTCAGATGCTCAAAGGCAGATCTTTGAAGTCAAGTCAGCTTTTTTTCAACAGCCTAATAACACAAATTTTCCTCAGGGGTCTTTACATGATACAACATCCTCCATCTTTAACCCTTTGATTCAGATAGGGAAAACCTCCCCCACTAAAATCTTTAATGGGGGCAAATTAACATATAGCTGCCTCTTCCCAATTGTTTTTAAACGGTTTGTTACACATCTTAAAGTTAAATAATGTCAAACTGAGCAGAAAAATGATTTATCTCACCCGGACATTTTTCTTGCTCTGCAATCAGAGGACTGGATGGGAAAGGCTTCCCAGTCTAAATGTTAAAAATGGTGAAATCAGGACATGCCAGAGTGGTTTGATTCCCCACAGTAATATCAGCATGACATAAAAAGCTTGGAGGAACATCAGTGGGGCACATCATGTAACTCGTAGGTTTCTTATTGTCTGAGCATAGCTGCTATTGAGAGTTATTGTGTGTATCTTGCTGCCACACAACTGATTGACAGTAGAAAATGAGTCACCTAGCAACAGCTGGATGTTTTGGGATGTGAGCTGCATGAGGATCAAACAGTGGTTGTGTCCCCAAGTCTGGTCGCGTCTTCAAAGCCTATGTACTGTATGCTCAGCTAACCTAACCTCAGCTGCTGCTGTTGTTTCTACAAGTGCTGCTACAACAAGTCCACCTATGAATTTCTTCAAAGTTCTACCTTCACCGTTCACATTGTATTCACTATCCAGGTAAGCAGAAAGAACAAATCCAAAAAGTTTCTGAGAAGTCTGGAATAAATGAGTCACACTCATTTTCCCGCCTCGCTTCTGACCTCTCTGCAGCTCGGCTAGACACTAGAAGGGAGCAAGTGACAGGTAGCAGGGAGATCCATTTTACATTAAGCTGCATTTATGACTGAAGCATAATGCATGTGGAGAATAACAGTGTGGTTGCATACTCCTCTTTAACTGTCAAAGCTGAAAGCTGCCTTGACATTACTTTGCACAGCCATCATAGCAAAGTAAGTTATAAAGGTCAAACACAAGCAGGATATAAACCAACAATGGATTCATTAAATCATTAAATTGCCTGTCTGATTTTGAAAAGTCCATTAGGTCTGTTGAGGAGAAGAACTTCTGCAGAGCATCAAACGCTGCTTCCTCTGTGTTGTGAAATAATGACTCATGAAAAAACCTTTCGAAAATATAAGAAATTCTCTAAAAGGTGCAACTCTCGTTAAGAAAGGGTATTGCCTGAACAGAAGCCAGGTGAGCATCTTCCCCAGCAGTGCCAGTGTACCCACTCAACCCCTCTGCCTTCAAAGTAAAGAGAATTCAGAGCAGCTGCGATTTCCTTCTATCTTTGTCTACCCATCTGTTTCTGAAAGAAAGACAGAGTGGAAGTCATGGTTAGCTTCCTGACCCCCTCCTGCCCTTTGGAGGAAACCCTCCGTTGGTATTCAAGAGGGGAGAGAAAGAGAGAAAGAGGAAGATACTGAGAGTTGGAGATCATTAACTGCATGCTAATTAACCATTTCATACTGACTGAGAAATGACAGCCAATTAGCATGGACCCGCACTGGTGTCTGTGTGTACATGCTTCATACAGTATATATACATGATACAGTACACTGTGTGTGTGTGTGTGTGTGTGTGCGCGCACGCGTGTGTGTGTCCATCTGCCAGCCACTAGCTATGGATGGCTCATCAGGGATCAGCATCAATCCTTCAGATACAGTGCCACTTTCTCTCTCTCTGTTTCTCTCTCTCCCCTGTGACTCCTAACTTTTTCCCTACTGTGCTCGCCCTCTCTTTCTGCCTTGCCACACGAGCTCATCACCTGCTAATGGGCAGTGTCAGCATGACTGCCAGAGTGTGTGTGTGTGTGTGTGTGTGTGTGTGTGTGTGTGTGTATTACTCATGTTGTGGGGACATAAATCCATTCTCACAAAATGTAAGCCCTCATAATATATTGTTAAATTTTAGGGTGAAGACGTGGGTTAAGGGTAGGGTTAGGCTTAGGCAAGTAATGCTTATGCTTATGGTTAGGGGAAGTCTCCAGGAAGTAAATGCAAGTCTATTTAATGTCCCCAACAGTGATGGAAACATGACTGCTCATCACCTGCTAATGGGCAGTGTCAGCATGACTGCCAGAGAGAGAGTGTGTGTGTGTGTGTGTGTGTGTGTGTGTGTGTGTGTGTGTGTGTGTGTGTGTGTGTGTGTGTGTGCGTGCGCACAAGGCAAGATCTCTGAAGTCAAGTCAGCTTTTTCTTTTACATACAGCCCAATAACACACATTTGCCTCAAGGGGCTTTACATGATACAACACCATCCATCTTTAACCACTCATTTCAGATAAGGAAGATCTCCCCCAATAAAACCTGTAATGGAGGAACATAGGACGTACGAGTATTTATATTGTTAACTGAGTTATTTCCATGACAGCTCAGCAAACTCCCTCCACTGTAGAAGACTCAAGAAAAGGCTAGTGGAAGGACCTGATTTTAAATAAACTATTTATACTGTATACAGTTGATTTAAATATATAGCAGAATTGATACACAAAGACAGATAATATAATATTTAAAACTCAAGTCAGAGAAAACAAAGAACACTGCATTTTTTTAACCTGGTTTTCCTGTAATGGACAGGGAAATAAAACAAGGAAAGACAGGACAAATGGCAGGTGAAGAGGGTGGCCAGTTCTTTCTTGAAAATTGGAAAAGTTCAAACATATAAATGGGGACATTGAGCGGTCAGAGGCAATCTGCAGATTCGACCCTTAAATCTCCAGCCACTAATGAAATGAATGTAAAAATCATTTAACCTTGGCTTACTCATTCATGAAGGTGTGTTTACTATATGAATTCTAAGCTCAATGAGATATGAACCTAAAGCAGATGATTGCAGAAGACACTCGTGTTTCTATAACTGATAGCACACAGCTGAAATTTTGACAGTCTTCATTTCCTTTGAAATCCTTTTAAATTCCTAACTCAACTTTTCTTTGATGTCAGCGTTTGTTTTGGCTCCAGTCTTGTCCAACTAATTGCACTCACTTCAAAACCAAATCACTAGACCACAGAAGCATTCTTCTAAATCCTACTATAATAATTACCCATAACAACACCTGCTTATTGATTTGTTGGGGCTGATTTGACTGAGAGAAGTTTTCACGGAGAATAACAACTATCCACTGGTGAGAAGTCAAATCCAGTGCCACAGACACACCTTGATCCTCGCTCAATCATTGCATCCTCTGAAAGTGCAAAGGCAATCAAAACATGCTCAGACTCCAAATGCAAGTAAAAGCAAATAGATTGCATGCAGGTCATTTAAGCTACCCCACAGCTGCTGTAACTGCAACCTCAGACCAGGGATTTGTTGCAGCAACACAAGTGCTTTTTCGATTTTATTATCTCTGGGCTTCGGCCACTCACCTCTTCTAAAATGAGGTGAAATGAAGACTTTGTAATCCAGTTTTCTTTAATGAGACAGGTCTCTCTTTCCAAAAAAGTTGATGAGAAGAAAAGCAGCATCTCAAACCTCGTCCTTCAAAAGTAAACACGCTCCACCACCTTCATGAAGCACAACGTGCAAAGCAGCACTTGGTGAGACGGCATCTTGTACCCATCAGACTACCGAGAGCAGAAAACAAGACATGAATGCTCAAAACCTTGTAAAGCCATTTGTTTGGAAGAGGCAAAGAGGAAGAGAACATACTGTAAATGAGAAATTGCGCATAAACACAACATCAGTGTATCTGATGGATACAAAGAACAACGTGGAGAGAAAAGGAAAAAGTCCAGGAAAGGCAGCGAGGACAGAAAGAAATGCAATTTGTAGTGTTGCCTCAAGGCAGGGCTGCAATTAGTAGGTTAAGCTCTTCAATTTTTCAATTCTAAGACCTGTCTCTAAATACCACACACACACACACACACACACACACACACGCACACACACACACACACACACACACACACACACACACACACACACACACACACACACACACACTCACACAAACTCATCTCTATCCCTCTTATACTGCAACACCAACACATAGGAGCATTCAGCTGCACTTGCCTCGTTAATACTCTCTTCAACCATGTACTGTACATGCTGATCTAGCTGACTACAATGAGTGCTTAATAGATGGACTAATGTTTTATTAATCCTTCTGTGTGTGTGTGTGTGTGTGTGTGTGTTTGCTCACATGTCTGTGTGTGCAACAACGTATGTTATGTTTTATGAATCGATGCACAAGAGGTGCTGAAGTGTTGAAGAGCAGAGACATTGCCTCATTCTCCCAGTTATTGCAATCTATCTAACAACCTTTCACGTATGCCAGCATGGATAGCCAAGGCATGACAGTCTGCCCTATGCATATTTACTACATGGGTAATGTGTGTACAGGCATGTGTGTGTTTGCACCTGAATATGGTGATCTTTAAAATTCCAATAAAATAGACGAGGAAGAATATTTGCAACAATGTGAACTGTATTAAATAAATCACATTAGCAAAAACGCATTATGTTAAAATGCTAATCCCTCTTCAACTGCTGCGTGTGCATACATAGGTGCATGTGGATTGGAATTACTGTGATTGTGTTGATGTGTTCAAGCCCTCTCTGTGAGGGATTTAATGGGAGGGCTCTGATTTTGGATATATGTTTAGAGTAAAATTACATTACAGGTTTACGGTCGGTGAGAATACTATAATATATGTACAAGCTTAGTCAGCAATATCATCATTTTTAAGCATCTGTGAAACATTTTGGAGAGTTTGTTTTGTTTTGTTTTGTTTTGTTTTGTTTTGTTTTGTTTTGTTTTGTTTTGTTTTGTTTTGGTTTGGTTTGTTTTTTTTTGCTTCAATATCAACGTTTCAGACTATTTTTAAGAATTCAAAGGAAGGAACATGAGCCACTGCTCTCTTTAGCTGGCTGTAGTGGGTGGTTCATGGCCATTCTCTCCAGTATCTCCAGTTCAATGGGAAAGCAGTCATTCTGGGTTGATTTCACAAATGTGACCCATGTTAACAAATGTAATAGAAAAGATCCAGTACATTTATCAACAAAGAAACCACAAAGGTGTGGTGTTTTTATTTGGGACCGCACACATTTGTGAAATTCTGCTGAATGGACATTGCATATTAAGATTTAGTATGCGTGTTAAATAACGAGAAGAATGAAGTGAGCACTACTCTACAAATACATTCGTGCATTATGTGTGCCGCAGCACAGTGCCATGCGTGAGTGTGTATGACTGAATATTCTGGAAAGATGCACAAATCATTAAAAGAGTAATTCCTATGAGAAATCCCCCTCTCCAATTCTGTACCCGAGCCAAATCCCCAAAATACTTCAAACATCCACTCCCCCTTTCTCTCTGTCTTTACTGGCGCTGTTTCAGGCAATAGAAAAAATGTTTTGGAATATATTTATGCAAATTCTGCACAGCTGGAGTCACAGGAATTACGATCAATAGGGATATGTGAAAAACCTGATGGAGAACAAGCAGGCCCATCCTGATTTTAGGCATCGCTGCCAACTGTCTTGCTGAAGAATCAGACCGACAGAGCGCGGTGCCAATGGGTCGGAAGAGGACTTTAACTGAGTGGATCCATTCTGATGAGGACTGGTCATGGGGTGATTTGTTCCAGTTTAACAAGGATAAAGCTGTTTGCCCTTCTGTCTAAAGGAAAGGCTACAGCAAAACAAGCCTTCCACAACAATTTATATTGGGTATGTGTGTGCACTGGTTATAAGCTTGAGAGTGTGTGCATGGGTTTTAAATGGCAATGTGTAATAGCAACATCTGATGCTTCTGGAGATATTACTTTGTTGTGATTCTTCTTCTTCTTCTTTTTTTTCTTTTCAACTGGCTTTGGACTGGTTTTGTTGCTCTATAGCCTTGTCAAAACTGGCCAAAAATGACGTTTGATTATTCCTTCTAAAAAACCATAGGTTTGAACAATTTGAAGATCTATTTTCCCACATTATGTCAGTAAGAGGGCAAACTAATGCAATGAGAGACATATTACTTTTATAGAAGATTGACCTAAGTTTCATTTTCAATCCATGAAAGTGATGTGCACAGAGTTTCCAACTGGTGCCGGTCCACATGTTCTAGGTCATATGTTATCTGATTTTGGACACTATTTTCCAATGTTTTGTTTCTAAGTGACTAATGGAGGCAACTATTTTGAAGTTTTGCCAGTATTTAGTGACAGTGCTGGAGCCAGCAGCCACAAAACAGGATGCAGCATAATCCCTCCTGGCATTCCTGTACTGTCGATGTACATCCACTAAAACTGTTTGCTTTTCCAACTTACAGGCTCGGATTGTTAGGAAAGGATCCGTACAGAGAGAGACCTTTTTGTTAAAGAGTAAGATCCCTTTTGTTTATCCAGAGACAGCCATTGTGTCGTTCTCACCAAAGCCACCAGACTCCATTCACAGAAACACTAATTTTATCATTGTGAAATACACTTCGTTCAACCATGAAAGCAACAAAATAAAACTCACCAAAACTGTCTTGGTTCATCTAAGCACTGTTCCAACATTCACCACCAACTCTGTTTTTTTCTTTTCCACAAACGAATATTAACTTTTACAGTTGAACGTCTGGATTTTTTTTACAATTCAAACATAGAATATTCGTTGAAAGCCCCTCTGCTCTACTTGCCTAATGGGACTGTTTGTTCATGCCCATCTTGCATCCTTACAGGAATGAAACTGAACTGCCTCTGCACACACCAAAATGATTTAAATAGGCACCACAGCACACAACAACAGAGCCTGGCAATGTTTACTTTCCAACAAGAGTGACAATCACTGCAACCAAACATTGGTACGAGCCGACTGGTAAATTTGTTTTCTCCAACCACTAATTAGGAAAAGACGTGCTGTTTAGGAGGTGATCTTTGGGTTTACCGCTCATGATGCTCAGTGGCAGAGATATACAGAACGGCACTAATTACTTTGTGTAGCATTACTTGGCCCTACAAGTTTAAGACTGATTGAAACAGAAAGAGGAGTAGACAAAAAAAAAAAAAAAAAAGCTGATTGACTATCTGCTTATCAGCCCTGTTTCCTGATAGGCTTACTGATGGCTTAAAGAGTGACATTTGGAGAAATTGACAGAGAAGTGCGAGATGCCAGTGTAGACAGCTGGTAATGGAGAGTGGCATATTTTAGAGAGTTTAAACAGCTTCACAGTGTGAGCTTTACAAGCAAGGCTAATATTTTACGCCTGGGGACTATTTATACTGTTTCCTCTTTGAGCAGTGGCATCCAGCCTGATGCGTGTGTGTGTGTGTGTGTGTGTGTGTGTGTGTGTGTGTGTGTGTGTGTGTGTGTGTGTGTGTGTGTGTGTAAGACAGAGTGTGGCTTGTCAAACTGGCAGCAGTTGAGTTGTAATCTTCAAACACGTAAGCCTACATTTATCTAGGCATATGTGTGTCAGTAGGAGAAGAACACAGCATGGGAAATAGCACGAGCAGTGTATGTGTGCGTGAACGGTGGCATCAAGGCTACTGAGGTAAACAGTCAGAGGGATCATGAATGTTTTGGAAGCACTTTATCACAATCATACTAGCTATTTGTTAGTGGGACGCTGTTTGCACTGGTCTTCCCCTTGGCCTTGGGTCAAACAGAGAAGCCTAGGGTTATCATTAGCACCACTGAACTGTCCTCTTTTAAATGCATAAACTGCTTGTCAAAGCCGATTTAAGTGCATTTAAATGCATGAACTATTTAAATGCATATAACTACTCAACCGCTCCAAAGTATATACAGTATCTTGAAAACTCCAGCAGGGGATTCTCAACTGGAGAATAAGTAAACACTGAGTTACATATGAAAGAATCAACATCTGCGAAATACACCCACAGGGGAAATGGAGGGAATGAAAAACATGTCAAAATAGAAAAGAAAAAAAGGACCGACAGAGGTGTAATGAACAATACTGTTTATATGCATTACACATTGCACTTTCGGATCTCTTTCTGATATTAATTTCATGCATCATTATTAATCAAACAGTTATCATGTAAAGAATTATAGCTGACACTCAATGATATCAGATTTCTGAGCAGTGTGGGAAAGTAATTAGTGGGAAGATGGAGTAACAGTAACAGTGATTTTTAAAATAGATTAAAAATATGGTACACTATCCACTCCATGAATGAATATGGAAGGGAATGTTGTATTTGCATGTGTATTTGCATGTGTGTGCGCACACAGAAGTGCAAGCATGTGTGTGTCCTCAAAACTGTGTATGTTTATGTTTCTTCTTTATATCAAAGTAGATTACATATGAACACACACACCAGTCATTTCTACCACACACACGCACACCATGACTCTTGATATATCCATCACTGTTGTTTGTTCCCAGAATACAGACGTGTACACTGAACATACTGTGTGTGTGTGTGTGTGTGTGTGTGTGTGTGTGTGTGTGTGTGTGTGTGAAAGAATAAATAGACAAGAGGAAGGGTCATGACAGGGCTCTACATCACACGCTAAATAATCTCATTTACATGACGCAGTGTGACGCTAACTCTGTTGATCTCTCTCTTTAACTCTTTCACGCACACACACAGGGTAATAAGATGGCTTGAAGAGTATGGATCATTTTTCTAAGAAGCTTTGTTGGTGCAGCTTCTAAGGTGTTCATTTACACATGAGATAATTATAGTCTTATAATGTTTCCATATTGTCCTCATTATTCTGTTAACCCATTCTCCCTTACAACAAGAGACTGCCAAACACTACGGAAACACACTGGTGAAGGAGTTCATCCTTGTTGAGTAAGGCCATGGGGTCAGGGTGTGCAAGTAAGTGAAGTGAATCATGTGGTTAAAAGCTCTCTCTCACTCTTACATCTTAATCCTGCAGCCAAAATGACTTTGACTTCTACAGTATCTAAGTGACAGCTAAATTTTACACATGCAACTATTTTGCCCTCCCTCCTCTTTCCTATCAGCACCTTCATAATTGTAACATCAGCTCTGGGAATGGGAGCGCAGCTCTGCTTGCTTTCTCTTCTGTGTTAAACTCATAGACTGTATAAAATGTGGACATAGTCTCTGTGAAATCATCATAGGTTTGTGAAGAGCCATTGTGAGGATCAGTCTCTGACTCTGCCAAACTCTAACTCTAATCCAGAAAAGTGTCTGGGTGGAGGCGAGAAGGGTCGAATGAGGCCTGGTTGCTGGAACATACTGTAGCAGTTACCTGTCAGCCCATAATTATGTATAAATTTAATCCTTAATATAATTTATACCAGTGAGTTGTTTAAAAATTCTCCCCTCGTACAGTTGTCATGAATGAGGAAATCGGGTATAGACACCGACACCGTTTTCTGTACCAGGGGTAAACATGTTTATTTCTGCTGTAAATTTGGGCATTTTAATATGGGGGTCTATGGGGATTGACTCATTTTTGGAGCCAGTCTGAAGTGGCCATTCAAGGCACTGCAGCTTTTGGCACTTGGCAGGTTTGGCTTCATTCTGCATCCCTGGAGGTTAAATTAACGATGGAAATATGTTTACAGGTGTCTAAAAATCTGTGTTGATTGATCTGTCTGTGTGCTCAAAGCCCTCTTTGGCAATCAGCTATAGGTGTAGTCTTTACAGAAGACACACATACTCACACAAGCATGCACACACAGTAATGGAATACATTGTGGTAATCTTGAAGTTAAGGTGGGAGGAGTCACATCACTCACTGGTATGTAAATTGTCTGTTTCAATGTGTGTGTGTGTGTGTGTGTGTGTGTGTGTGTGTGTGTGTGTGTGTGTGTGTGTACCTCAGAGTGACAGTTATCCAGCCCTGGCCAATGACAGACATGATACATTAATCTACTGTGCACAGTGCACACTTGTATCGATTGTTAGACTCAGCCAGTGTCTCACCGAAATGATTTCTGTGTGTGTGTGCGTGTGTGTGTGTGTCTCCAATGCACCTGTTTTAGCCTCAGGCAAAGTATGATGACTAACCAGTCCTTTCATCCTTTCACTCTATCCAAACAAGGATCAAAATGATCTCAGTCGATTTGAGGGATGTTTTTGTTTATTGGTATCTGTCAGTAACATTCCTCAGTGTTTACTGCTGTCATACTCAGTATCCTGCTGGAATGTTTCATTATAACTAACCAACCATTATAACCATTATAACCAACTTTTTGCTGTTTTAAATCTAAAATAGGTCATTTGAGTCTGTAAGGACAGAGAAGGCGTTTGTGATTTTGACAGCATATATAGAGGAAATATAGTTATTATATAAACGATGCAGTGCAAAACAGTATGAGACACATATACTGTATATGCTGCTTTAATATACAGTACAGTGTAGTTATAGGGCTAATTCAAAAACTTGAACAGACAGCTTTGAGCATTTTGGAAAAGTTAACACTGCTGTTGAACATGCTAACTAATAAGCTAAATCAGTTTTTTGTCTAAGTTGCTAGGCAGAAATCAAACTGCATACAAAGACAAAAATTCACATACTATAAGGCAATCGAATACAACACTGCAATCTGCAGCCGGAAAAATGACTCTGAAGATGAACATACCTCTGTCAAACAAAAGCAAAATTGCCTGAGAGTTAAAGTAGTGCCTGTTATTTTGTGCACCACATGTAAATAACACAGTACAGTCATTAAGTACCATTCATGCCGCATCTGCACGACCAACCGCTGCGGCTGTCTGTGATTCGCTGTCACACAGTTCACTAACAGACAGTTACAGTGTATCACATCATGCCACCACTTTGATAACAAAGGCTTCTGTGCTCTGACATTGCCATCCCACTGTGCGCCTGTGCCTGCTTCGACGGGACAAATGTTGCTCTGCCTTGTTTTTGTTCGTAAGTGCAGAATTTTAACAAACGACCCAATATGTTCGTGGCCTCTTTTTCAGAAACAGTTCTGTCGTGCGTACCACCCGTAACTTTTTAAATTCTGTCATGTTACATACCCACTATTATGCTCACTGTAGGAGGCAGTCCCTCTATTTATTTGGATCAATCTATTTGATTTTGGTGGAATTCAAGCACACTGGGGCTTTCTCCAATGTGGCCCACTTTATTTGGTGACCTAGAATGTGGCCAATGCAGACAAAACAACCACAATATGGGGAAGTTATCCTTGGAGACTGTTTGGAAAAGGGCAGGCACTTTCAAAAAATACTTAGAAAATGAGTGGATGAACCATCTGTCTATCATCGTCTATCATAGGCCAACTTCAACCAATCAGATCAACAAACCATATGACTTTGTAGGAGAGCCAAACTCTTTCCAAAGCCAGTCGGTAGAAGGGCGAAAACATCCTCCGTGGAGTGAAGTGTTCAGTGCTGCTCTTTGTGCTTCTTTTTTAGGGGCTGCCATTGATGTTTTCGAGTGAACAGTCATGCTTTTGCCACAGCTAAACCACACCAGGCCGTAGCTGACAGAACATCCTCACAAGGCCGATTGGTCCCAAACAAATGTGGTTTGGTCACAAGTGCATAACTTGAAGCCTGGCAAGATGGTTCCTCCACTCCTCTGATCTCCTGTGATCTCTTCGTTTCAAATCCGGGCAGCTGCCTCCCAAGGTAATTTGGTAACACATAAATAAGATTACAATAGTCTTTCATATAAGTTCTCTACTTGGGCGAATTACAAAGATTCGTTTTTAAATCATTCACTCACATCATTATTTTGTTCCAATTGCTTCAAAATATCTTTTAACAGCAGAACATCATAAATCTCTCTGGTTCAGAAAGTTAAAAAAAATATATACATGGACACACATGTTTTCAAAAGGACACTGACTCTGTGTCAGTGTGATGGGCTGAACAATGCTGTGTCTTTTTGTCCAGGCAAACATTTTACACCATCTCAGCATATTCCCAACATCTCTCATGTCCACTAGTCATCCAATATTCACTCAGCTCCTCCACTGAGTGAATAATGTAGGGAGCTGTCTTTGGCAGCCACTGCTGTAACTTTCATACATGAACTGATTTTAAATGTACTGTACATTAAATAGTACACCAGCGTACCCCAGTGATGCCCATGCGGTTTTGTCAGGCTGGTCTCACATAACAGAATTCTAGACATGTCAGACAGCGACTGCCATCAAATGCAATTAAAACACCAAACAGGGAATCCAACATTTGCGTGTTTGTTTTGTTTTTCAGGATACTGACAATACACAGAATGAGACGCCACAGACAGACACAGACTATGTATATATAGTCTTTCATGCTGAAAAGGAGGCTTTTCAGTGTTTCAGCAGCTTTCATAATTTGCTTTATCACTTTGTAGTGGTTGAAAAGCACAACTGACATTTCAGTGTGTTAGCACATCACTTTATATCACTGTCACTATATCCAGAGGAATCCCTCAACACAGATCTGTGGTTCCGCAGATCTGTCTCTCTGCATGACTATCTGTCCTGTTCAAACAGGCAACACATCCAGATGAACAGTTCAATATTTTATCACACCACTGTCATATCAAAAATGTACTGTTTTGTGAAATTCTACAGAGAACTCGATGCATAAAAAAGTCAGCAGCTGCCCATACTTGTCAGTCTTCGTGAAAAATAGATTTCAACATTTCATCACTTTGTTGTTGTCTGTATAGCTGATGTACTGTAGATACATCTTACATTTTAAATAGTCTCTGTGACAGTCCCCATACAATGATTTACTTAACAGATATACAGCAATTCATGCAAAGACATTAAAGGATTATTATTATGGTACATTTATTTTTTATATTCACGCTTCGCTTAATTTATGCAGAATATTCATCTGAGATGTTGCTTCAACTTTCATGTTTTGTCTTTCTGCATACAAATCGTACATAACTGCCATCACACATACTGATGTCAGACATTGTAGCATGGCTCATACCAGCACAGTTTCTTTTCTAGAAGCACTTTATTAACTGGAATTAATGTCACATTCTGTTGGAAAGGCATTAAAACTCAGTTTCTTATAGTAGGTATACATAGGGTGAAAGTGAAATGTGCAAGATAATATTCCTGCAAAAAGGCTTAACTCATGTCAGTACACTCTAAGTACAGCCTTCTAGTTTCAGAATGACTGCATGATGAACTGAATGACCTCATGGAGTGAACAGGTTTTGCACTTCCCTTTGACACTCCCAGTGCACACAGAACATTTCCCACTCGTGATGGTATCATACACCTGAGATGGATTTGGACAAACAGAGACACAAATGGGTCTGGGGACCAAAAATGGAGCAATGGTTTGAATTTTGGATGGGATGGGTGAATTTTGTGGCAGTTTCAGTTTCTCTGGAGAGAAGAAACCACCTCAAGTCAGCAAGTTTTTCTTGAGTTTTGCCATTTCCATCAACCTTTCTAACACGGTACTTCAAAATGCGCATTAATCTGTTGATGGAAACAGGTTTACTGCGTCTTTGTTTGTCTGCAGGGGAACAAAGCACCAAGTGCTAATACAACTTATGTAACCGCAGAGTGCAAGAATGACAGATGAGACAAAGCAGGTGAAACTGAGACAGCACATACAGAGACAGACAGGCAGTGACTCAGAGGCTGAGCAACTTCCCATTAGAATTAAGCAGCAGAAGCAAAAATTAAAAGAGGACAGAGAAACAAAACAGTGCCCTCCAGAAATCAAACGATAAACATGATCATTTTTGTCGCCGTCTCCATTTCTAAAGCATCATTAATAAATCTCATTAATTGGGTTATTCATCCTACACTGCCTTTGGAGCTCTTTTTATGTAATCTGGTGCCATTCGGGTGTGTACTTAAGATCAAAAAGGGAACGAGGCACCAGCACACATTATGCATATACTCCCACACAAACTGCAACTCCAGCTTATTATTTGGCAGCCTGTTGCTCTGTAGGATGAAGTATTAACACAACTTATGTAACCACTGAATGTGTTTTCCATTGTCATGACTTTCTTATCGAGTTCAAATCACTTTTTTGAGCAGATTTTGCGAACATACTGTACATAAAGTTAGGGGCAGCAAGCACCTTAAGACCAGCTGGAAAATGTGTGAATGGAGGCTCTCCATTTCCTAAAAAAAAAGAAAGAAAAAACAAACAAACAAACAGACTACTGCACTCAGTAGCGACCAAGTATGACTGTTTGAATGTGAAGCAGCAGCAAGTGTTACACGAAGAGAAGAAGTGCACTCAGTTGACTTTCCCTGGATAACCTAAAAGTTTAACAAGCATCACCTACCTCAGCCTCAAAGGAATCCTTCAAGAATTTCAATTTTGCATAACCTTACATAAACAAGAAAAGGATCCAAGACAAACTCAGTGAAGACCTGCAATGGATTCAATACTTCAGCTGTATCATTAAAGCTCTCAGACCTCATACTGCACCCCCATAAAGTATTCGGGGCAATTACAGGAAGCTATTATTTCACGCCTATGCAGTGTAAAGAGGCAAGTGCTTCATCTAGACTTTTTGGGACCCCCTCCAGCTTTTCATTACAGCCTCTCTAGCCACTAATGGCTACCCTGGGAGCATTTCCCAGCTGCAGTCAAAAGTTAAAGAATTGGGACAGTAAGCTCAACTTCTCTGGTTGGCTCGCTGTGATATGCCTCTAACAAATTATTATGAACAAGAGCATGCGGCAAGCTTGTGATCCTTAGTGATTTACTGTCCTCAATGTTGACACGTACATTTTAAGATCACTGATCCCGGACATGCTATAAATTGGGAATACACAAATGTCTGCTGATACAAGACTGGAAAAACAATGTTTTTGATTTGTTTAGTGTAACCTTTATTTTCAGTTCAGGAACTCTCACTGAGACCCGAGGTCTCCTTCTCAAGAGGTGGTCATGTAATGTGCATGATCTAAATGTAAGGGAAGATACACTGTAACTTATACAATCTAGATTAATGTCAATGTTACAAACTGGGTCAGAAGTGTGGCATGCTTCATCACACACACACGCACGCACGCACGCACGCACGCACGCACGCACGCACGCACGCACACACACACACACACACACAGTTAGGGACAACAAAGACATGCAGTATTTAAGTCCGCACACAGCATTCTCCAGTTATCTTTCAGTGTTTAATTAGTGCTTGATTGAGACAGGAGGAAATTTCATTATCTGCACTCTGCTATTGTAATCAGAACTGCAGTAGGAGCCATCTTCACCCTGGCACACATACAAATTCATGCATGCATTTTTACACATACACACACATTAAGATATACATCTACATATACAAAGGTAGAAAAACAGTCACACACACAATCAATCCAATCAAACAACTCTACGCTTCACACTGAGGTGCATACATTTTGCAGGTACAGTACACTACTAAGATGACACACATGCATGCACACACAGGCACACACACATTATTTATGATGTACCCTCTTCCTCCTAGCACTTTGATTAAAATTTTATATTGTGTGTGTGTGTGTGTGTGTGTGTGTGTGTGTGTGTGTGTGTGTGTGTGTGTGTGTGTGTGCGCGCGTGCGCGTGCGCGCACACACACACACACATGTTTGCAAGTGCATGTGTGTCTCCTAATCAGTGTAGCCCCATAAACCTCTCAGTGTCTCAGTGGGTGTATTCTAACACCAGATGTGCTTCCCTCTTTCGCATCCCATCAACCATTCTGTCCCTCCCCCAGTGAACTCAGGGATATTACCAGTAGATGCTTTGTTGAAATTTAATAAGGAGGACAGGGAGGAGGTTAATTATCATTTCTTAACTCATTTTGGCTTAGAAGGTCTAGAGTTAACAAGGAGGTGCAACCTTTTTTTTTTTCCTTTACATTGAAAGCGATGCCATTCACAGCCTCAAGTCTTTCATAGCTCCACAAGTTCTTAGTATTCATTCACAACTCTTTCAGCTTGAAAACCAGCTTCAAGTGCTGTTAACAGTGAGGCTTGAATGTTTTGCAGCACTTACACGTGAATTAATTGCTACCAGGATCCAGGCTTGAAAAATTAAAGGTAAAACCCAAACAAATTACACGAGAAGCAAAAGAAATACAGAAGCTTCCAAACAAGGTGTAAATGAATGGTTTGAGGAAAATAATAAGGATTGGGTGCTGTGACCTAGAGCTAAAAGGATTAGTCGATTAATTGATCGATCAAAGAAATTAAAGGGGCAACTATTTTTATCATTGATAAATCACTTCAGTCATTTTTCATGCGACATTTTCATGATTCCAGGTTCTCAAATGTGAGAACATGCTGCATTTCCTTGTCTTACATGATAATAAATTGAATATTTTGGGGTTTTAGACTGTTGGTTGGACAAAACCAGAAATTCAATGACGTCACCTTCTGCACTGGTATATGGTGCCTTAACTCAGTCTTTGTGTCTTTAAGAAATCGCCCAGATGTCACAGTAAATCACGCATTGCAATCTTAACTCTCATTGCTTTTACTTTAAAGGACGGTCTCTTTAAAATGTGACATTTTGCCTGTGCACACTGGATGACCTTGCCCTTCGTATAGACATAAATCTGATACCATGCTTTTGAATACTTGACTTCTGTAGATAATACTAAACACTGGATAGACTAGATAATACCATGCAATACTGCACAGTAGTATCTGAAACTAAATTATAGAACCAAGTCTAGCCATAGATGTGTTTTCTCTCTACAGTAGTTGATACATGCAGGACAGCATAATTATCTGTCATGCTCAATCATTCTGTCATCCACCCACTTCTTCTCAATACCTAGATCTCTCCTCTATGTACTCACTCAAAAACTGCCAATATCTCCCAAAGTTCGCAGCATAAGTTGAGGGCAATTAGCATCATGCACGCATCCCACAACACCCTCCACAATGTGTCTTTTACATTTAAGTCTCTATCTCTTTCCTCCACTCATCATGCAAAGTGTGGCAGGTTGCAGTGATTATGCAAAACACAGACTCAGCTCAGAACAATGACGTATTATTGCTTCTGCCCATTTTCTCCACACACAAACACAACACCCGAAACAAACAAATGGTTATTTCCTCCTCAGTGCATGACAGTTGGTCTTTAATGCTGAATCCCGTCGACTCGCAGCTGTTGAATCTCTTCACTACATAGTAAGACTGGCTTAGAACACTGTGAAATTTCAGCTTGAGTCTGTGGTCTGGATTTTGCCCACATAAATAGTTTTTGTGCCTGAAACTGCAGAAGTACGACTAAATGAATAAAAAAGCCGAAAGTAATTCATAGATTCAGTTTCTTTACTCGCTTGTTCTTATGCAGGGTCACAAGGATTCGGAGTGTATTCAAGCATGCGCTGAGTAGAAGATGCAAATACACCCAGGACAGGTCTCCTGTCATCTGTCACACCTAACACAGATGGACAGAAAAAGGGTCACACTCCTCGTCATACCTATGGGCAGTTCATTTCCTCCAATCCAGCTGAGTTGGATGTCTTGGGACTGTGTGAGGAATCTGGATCACCCACAGGAACCCCCATGAACATCGAGAGAATACAGAAACTCACTGAATCACAGGCCTTCAAGCGACAGTGGGAAGTGAGCCACAAGAGCCAAATTCTTTTGTTAGAAAGCCAAATGTGGAGCCATCAGCGCACAGAACAAGATTAGCAATGAAACACTCAGGTGGATCTCCTAAAGTTCCCAAGGAGCCGCATTTTATGTTAAATTGGTATCAGAATGCACGTACAGGCTACTAACAGACGGCACCTGTAACGTGCAAATTAGGATCCCATCACTGAATTACTGTTCTATAAGGACATGCAATACTGTACATCGCCCAGGGTCAACTAATTCAGAGCCATATGTACGAGCACCGATGAGATGACAGCAAAAAAAACAAACAAACAAAAAAACACCTCTCACTCACTGGACACTTTTTCAGTTGGTCCCAGTCTTTTTAAACATCAAATGCATACAGGTTCTCACTTAAACTAGGGATGCATACTGACAATATAGTATGGTTTTTCCATGTATGTATGTGTCTATATTGGCATCAATGAAAAATGTTTATGATCTGCATTTTGTGTCATTGCACGTGTTACTGTGTCTGCGTGTGTGTCTCTGTGCTTTATCATATCTCGTAAGGGTCCCGATGCTGCTCTGAGCCCAGAGTTTAGCACAGCTGAAAACCAAGTGTAATGGATTACTGCACTACTATCAACTGGTCCTGAGTGGAGTCGTGTAAGAATTTCATGCCAAAGCTCATAATTTGGAAACAAACATCCACTGGCATGGGAAGCAGAGACACACAGGCACAGTGTTGTGGAGACCAGCATAGGCACTGAAGTGTGAACAAACATGGACATGCACAAACAGAAAAATATTAACAGTTAACACAAGACTTGTGCCCATGAACCAACACATAGGATCAAAGTGTTGTTGAGACATTCAGCCACGCACACACACACACACCAACCTGAATGCGAGTAGACATTAATATACACATGCAGATGGGCATAGTGAAGGACAACTTGCACACAATAAACAGGCAGTAAAAATACAAACAAATAAACAGGGCTCACATATGTCTCTCTTTCAAACACGCACACACACACACACACACACACACACACACACACACACACACACACACACACACACACACACACCATCTGTGTTCAGCCCCTAACCAGCTCTTAAGTATCCATGTCTTTCTAGGAGCACAACCCATTAGTTTCCAGAGAGACGAGGCTTTAGTGTGTAAAAGTGTGCGTGCGTGTGTGTGTGTGTGTGTTGTGAGAGAACAAGCAAGAGAGAGCATTAGCACTGTGTTACAGCGATAATGGCATTGTGTTAGGCCCATAACTACGTCTCGGTTGCATACCCAGTCATGCTATGTGCCAGCCGCTGTTGGAAACTGTATTTGGTTGTGGGACAAGGGGAGAAGCCATTACCGAATCCCCTTAGTCAAATATGGACAAGGAGCAGCACAGCAGAATGGCGGAAAATGCCCCCAAGGCTCAATTTATTGTCTCAGACACATTCAGGAATAGGTCAGAAATAAGTTGAAGCTTAAAAAACAGCCGAGAGAAATTGACAGAAATGGACCGAGTCCATATACTTAAGAATGCACCTTGTGGCTTTCGATTAAAATGCAAGTGTAGAATTGGATCGCAATGGTTTCAGGCTCAGAGGGGCAAAAGCTCCCGGTGCCAAAGTGAAAATAGAATGACATACTGTTTAAGTGGTAGCTCAGGTTTTTATATGGTTTTGTTTTGTTTTTTGGTGCAAGCACTTAATGTTGTTAACTGCACCTTGCCAGGCATCTCTGCTCAATCAAATAAAGTGGCTGGTGGTGCCAAATATTTTCCCTTGGAAGAGTAGCTAACAGTCCAAACTGGAAATACATTGATTCTGTTTCAACTTTTGCTGCAGCGTCATCTTGCACAGCACTGGCCAATCAATAGCTGACAGCTGAACAAACTTGATTTCACTGAAGGAACTCGGTATAAAAAACTGTAACGTTACATTATTTCTTTTAAAGAGCAGCTTCTTTGGTCTTCAACGTTTCTAACTTGTCTGTCATTCAATCCTTTCTCACCTGTCTAATGAGAAATAACGACAGCTATCCTGTCAGTCTGAGTCAAATGCTATCCTCAGTGTACTTTGATCTCACCCTTTATCTGCCGTCAGACTTCGCCCAACAATAGAATATACAGACGTACAGAATGTAACGAGACATATAGAATCCTCTTTCCATTGTGTTGACGTGGACCTCAGAAGACAGCAGCAATGACAAAAAAAAAAAAAAAAAGAAACACAGGAAACCAGATTCCACATTTCCACCTTACAAACTCTTTTGAGGATTTGTAGGCCTTTGGAGAACCAGAGAAAAAGAAATATGATATTGTTTGACAAAATCTGAGGTAACAGGCGACAAATGTGTCCTAAGACTGGAACCAGGGCACAACATATATACTCTGCACAAAGAATGGAGACCACAAAGCTAATATCTCTTACTCACTGTTCCTGCCTTGGCCCGCCTGCTCTTGTTTACTTGAGTGTGTATGGCTGTGTTGAAGTGACAGAGAGACAAAGCAAAAGAGGATGAAAAGATGTACTGCAGCAGTTTACTCACTTCCCAAACATTTCTTGTATTGCGATTTGAGTAGGGGAGGTTTTGTCTACACAGATTCTGCCTGCAATTCAAATGCTACATTTGATATTGTGTTTTCCAATCATTACTTTATTATCAGTAACTAGTAAGTTAAACGGTAACCAATAGTTACTGACACACTCAGCTGTGCACACATACACAAACTGACATCCTCTCATCTCGTACTGAACTTTTCATCCTTAGCTGTTTACACCTTAATTGCTCAAAATTTAGCAATTACCCGCAAGGTTTTCAGGCAACAGTGAGCTGGAGTGTGTGTTTGTGCTTGGTCTTTGCCTCTCTGATCTTTTCAATCACTAATAGAAGTGAAGGACAGCTTGTCATATTTTTCTTTCATCCTCTCTTTGATTATGTTTCACCTTTTTTTTTGCCCCCTTCATCCTTTCTCTGCTCAGACAGGTCTGATGTGATGGGTTTAATCAACTGAGGCTGATTTAAATAACGTGTGTGTGTGCATGCATGTTTGGTTTGTGAGGAGGTACGTGTGTGCTGCTTCATTAAAAGAGAAAATGTGTGATTTTTTTCACATATATTACCCTGATGAAACTCTGACACTTGCAGAGGTTGTGTGATGCGCAGTTCCCAATTTGTCTGCATGCGCATGTGAGTTTGTATACTTAATTAAAATGACAGGGATGTGTGTATGTCTGCATTTGTATGTGTTGATGCATATGCATGCATATAGGATTTGCATATGTGTGTGTGTGTGTGTGTGTGTGTGTGTGTGTGTGTGTGTGTGTGTGTGTGTGTGTGTGTGTGTGTGTGTGTGTGTGTGTTGTAAACTGGGGTTCACTATACAAAAAAAACAACCATTTGCCCTCACTTTGCTGTCAGAAAGCAATACCGCTACCTAGTCAACAAAACAATCCCAACATCCCTGACAGTCCAATTCTACAATCCTCCATAAGTAGAGTGAGAGAGAACCAGGGACAAGGCAAAGAAAAAAGATTCTATTGATGCTCCGCTATATTTGTGTGTTTTCATGTGGATGCAAAAAACTTTTTAGGAAATCAGAGACACAGAAAATACCAATATCAAAGACTGATTTCTGTGACAGTTGCAGGTCCTGCATCTTTAATAAGGATAGTTTCCTTACATTTCATCCATTTTCTATACCGCCTATCCCTTTCGGGGTTGCGTGGGGTGCTGGAGCCTATCCCAGCCGTCAATGGGCGAGAGGCAGGGTACTCCCTGGACCGGTCGCCAATCGGTCGCGGGCAGTTTCTTTACACTGTGGCAAAATACAGTTTAGTTTTTGAGTGTATCAACGAAGAGTTAATCATCAGCTATCATGACAACCAATTAATCATTTAAGGCATTTTTCCAGAAAAAAATGTCTTTACCTGGTTCCATCTTCTCAAATTTGAGAATTGCTGTTTTTTTCCTTGTGTTAATCTGTAGTTAATTAAATACCTTTGGGTTTTGTCAGACGAAACAAGAAAGACAAGACAATATCAGCTCGGGCTTTAGAAAATTGTGAAAAGCATTTTCCAATGGTTTCTGACAACTTATAGACCAAGTGATTAATCAAGAAAATAACCAGATAATAAAAATAATAATAATAATTAAAACTGTTATGATACTTAGTATAGTATCAAATATAGTATAGTATAGTATAGTATAGTATAGTATAGTATAGTATAGTATAGTATAGTATAGTATATCACTGTACTGTAGTATAACATCATAGTCTGCGCATCCTCTCCACAGTCTCTCAAGAGGAAAAGGGATTTTTAGGTTAACCAAACTGTCACAGGTGATATTTTCAATTGAATATTGCAGGTAAAATATTAAAAACACACCCACATCAGGATTGCCACACCCAGCCTACACTTACTGAAGTAATGGTCACTAACTCCTGTTCACCAGCATGAAACAGAGGAACTCATCCTCCAGTCCATTCCACAGTTATGATAGACATAATACAAGGAAGTTTTTACAATATTCATCACTGTACTAAAGGTTCATAGTGCCATAGCCATTATGAGTTAAACCTATGAGATAAAGACTTCTACTGGAAGTTGCTAACCTTAGCCATTTGTCCCTCTTTAACATGGGTGAGAAGACACAAAACAGAGCAAGACCCTCCTCACATTAGTATGTAAGACATGGAAAAGAGGAGACTAGGAAATGAAAAAAAGAATATTTTACAGAGGTGGAGGGGAGAGGGAGTAAATGCAAGGGAGGAAAGAATTCAAAGCCCCACATTAACCTTTGTAACAAAATGGGCGAGTTGCCACACAGCACACTGGGATGTTACTGTCATATTAAAAATACTATCTGTAGATTTTCCTCATTTATAAATCACTGTGAAATTACGACAAGTGACACATTAAAGTAGCGGCAAACTGTCTGTGTTCACAGCTTCAGCCCTAAAGAAACCTTGTTGGATTCTTTAAGACTCATTTGGGACTTTTTTCAGTTGAATTTTTCGGTTGAAAGCTTTCAACGAATCAGTAATAAACTCACCAAAATACATTCATTATATTCAAGGAAACCTATCTTCAGACACTTAAGCCATGTAAGATAGAGAACGACAGCTACAAAAGAAAAAGAGTGAATGAATAACCCATGGGGTGAAGAGGAAGAGAAGTTAATCCTCGCTGAAAGATTCAAACCTGCACATTATCTTCCATATTGTAAGGGTGAGTAGCCACGATTGTGAAAGTAGTACCCCGTCACATAAATACACAACAATCAGATGATGAGATAGAGCAAATATGAAAGGAAACGATAAAAATGTCAGGAAGGAGAAAGGCAACAGCAGTGAAAGTGGAAGTTAATTCTAGGAGATGGAGCTAAAGCCATATATTAGCCTTTCGAGTGGAAGGGTGAGTGAACAGAGACAGGCAATGAATAGGAATCACAGTAATTGTGCAATTGTGTTAGTACATATGAACTGAGAGATGCACTTGGAGCAAGAATGAGTAATAGGAGGAAGAAAAAGGTTGCTGGTGACTGTGTCAGGGGTTTAGCTATAAAAACATCTCGCCGGAGCAGAGCAACTCCAAAGGCAGCCACAATCTTATTTGTTTCATCCATGTTGGAGGCAGCATGTGGCCAACAGCGGCAAAACGGGTTCATACAAATTCAGGCTGTGGCTCTTTGGATTCAGCTGAGAAAACAAGCAATTTGACAACATCACCTTGTGCTCTGGGAAATTGTGATTTTACGATTGTGACATTTTATGGACTAATGGAAAAATTTGCAACAAAAATTAAAAAAAAAAATAAAAAAAATATATATATATATATATATATATATATATATATATATATATATATATATATATATATATATATATATATATATATATATCTCCTCAATTGCAACCCGAATGACCAGTCTTTCCATTTTCTCTCTTCATTACTGCTCGCCACAAGTTCAACACTGAGGTAGCCGAAATCGCTCTCTATGTGTCATCATCTTAAGAGCAACAAAGAGAGAGGAGAGTGCTCGAATGAAACAGTTTATTTCAAGAGGAGATGTTGTAATGATGAGCAAACAGGGGGTCAAAGCAGCTGCACTGCTGTAAAATACTTTGAATGAAGCTCATTTTATGCTTTGAGACCCATTTTCAAATCGGGTGAAGGACTTTGCAAGATGACACATTGGTTCCAGATGCAAACAATAGGTCCGATGAGAGGAGGAGTGGTGGGGGGTGTGGGGGCAGTCTTCTATTAAAAATACCTGTGTCAACAACAATCACTACCTCTCAAACATGAACTGTTCACTGCGAGACATATTAAAAGCGATGAAAGGGAACGGAAACAACATGAAGTGCTGTTATTGTGTGAAATGGATAAAACACAGCAAGCGATTTCAGCAGCAGAAAAGGGAAAGAGAGGTGTGTGTGTGTGTGGATGACGTACAGTATATGTAATATGAATTTGAGAGAGATGAGGGGATCAAACAGAGAGCTGGAGAGGAAAGAGAGAGAGAGAGAGAGAGAGAGAGAGAGAGAGAGAGAGAGAGAGAGAGAGATCTGGTCAGCTGCTGTCATGAGATGCGGCCTAATAGGGATTATAGGAAGTTTGACAACAAAGTGTGCCGTAAGACCAGAGTGTAGGAAAAAAACATAGCCACTTAATTGAGCAGACAGGCAGTAAGCCAGGCACAGAGAAACACACATTTGTCTGAATTACACACACACACACACACACACACACACACACACACACACACACACACACACACACACACACACACACACACACACACACACACACGGCACCTTAAATGCAGCTACTACTGCTGTGAAAGCCTTTTTTTCCCCATTCATCTCAAAAACTAACACATTAAGCTGACATTCAGCTGACTTTTCAGTAAATGACACTGACAAGGGCTGTGAAATCACTGAGCACAATTTTTCAGAAGACTAAACATCTACTTTGAAGGAGTTGCAGCAAGTATCAGACACACACCACACCGCAACTTTGCTCCTTTGAAGAAACAGATGAATTCCAACGATTCTTGGATATAAAGTGTCACTCGGGCACTCTTTCAGTCTTTGTATGAAAAACAATGGATTCTTACTAATGCAAAGAGGACAAGGTGTTCTTTGTGATCTGAAGTGATCAACAGTGCTCTCCTTCAGTCAACTGTTCTCCTATCTCTCTTCTTCATCCCCTGCCTCATCCGTCCTGTCGTCCAACACCTCTCTCCTCTTCGTCCTTCTCTTTGTATTTCAAGTCTCTCTCTCCCACATGCTTTTTCCTCCATTTCTAATAGGGCTGCACGATATTAGGAAAAAACACCAACTTTGATCTTTTTTTCTGCAAAATATATCATGATATGAAAGAAAATATAAATATACATTATACAGGTACACAATAAACAATCCTTTAAAAATCTATCTAATTCTAACAAAACAAAATCTGCTTCCTACTTCCACCACACATGGTTCAGCCCTCTACCTTCCTTTCAGAAATTGGCTTGGACTCCTTCGCTTCAGTTTCTCTGACGTCAGCCTTGTAGCCATGTAGACAGGTATTTGGGAAAAACAACACCTAACTTGATACATTTTGCAAATGGACTCTCTGTTGTGTTATTTACATGCAATCTACCATTTCTGAGGTGGCTGAGGATGGTAAACAAAACAGATTTATCTACATGCCAGCAAGATATAAGTACAGAAAGATCTGGATACTGCAAGTGTTGTTTGGGTGTGTTGTGTGTTAAGCCTGATAAATTGATCAAGTGCATCCCTTCACCAGAGCATACTGGGAACTGATCAGACCCTGCATATGTAAGAATCCTTAAATTAGAAGCTTTAAACTAAATGATGTCATATCAGATGGAGTTTTCTTTCTAGATTAACTATGGAAAATCAGAGCCTTGCCAGTTGTAGCATGACACGTTTGAGTTAATTCACCGTACTTGGTGTCATGTGTCCTGCACTGTGACTACTGCACATGCCACCTTGTGATGTGACTGTGCAGCCCTCATTTCTACCTCCTCTTCCACCTCATTCTTCCAATGTTCTTCAAGTTTGGATGTGATTATTTCTTCATCTTTGATCTCTCTCCTCCTCTCTCATCATCCTCCCTCCTCCTTCATTACCCCTGGATGCCCATCTGTCTTATTTATGTCTCCAATGTTGGATTCACATTGTGTTTTTGATGGTAGAACGTTTAGCTGATGTTCACTGTTGTCAACAGCAAAGCAGCAGTAAATCCATCACTGCTGCTGTACAATGACATCTACTGCATCGGCAGACACAAAAATGACTTTTGCCCAACCTTTGCTGTCTTCCTCTGTGGCAAAGATGGCAGATGTTCAATTTTGCCTTGGCACTGCTCCTTAATTAAAGTTAAGGACAGGATGAGCAACAACCCTCTGATCCTCGGGTCTGGGGGAGAATGTCTTACCAATAAATTCTGGTTTCATTAAGCTATTGCAAATACTTGCGTCCTCCAAAAAATAACCTGAAATAGACATTTTGATGGAAAATACTAAAGCCAGTAACCTCTAATAAAAGAACATATGCTATGCCTTCTTATGAATGACCCAGTTAGTCACTCTTGCTTATCAAAATAATGTAATCAGTATGCTGCTGCAATTAAAATTACATTCTACCACCATACTGCAGACATCCTCCCTCTAGACTTCCTCCTTAACTCCTCAACTTGTCTTATCTGCCTACACCCTTCCTCCTCTTCTTACTATGACTCCTCTATTATTTCTGTCCATTTCTGCCTCTCTTTGTCTCATACATTCCCCTTTTTTCCTCCTTAATTCTGGCCGTCTTCCCTCCTTCTTCCCCAGCCACTCGTACTGGAAGAGCAGTGCAGAGGTTTTTTAGATGTTTAAAGCTCTTATATAAGACTGCAGCTCAACCTGACTCTGCATATTGTACAACTTCTACTGTGGATGTGTTTCATGTGTGCAACAGCTGATTTGAATATAGACACCCCTGCAACCACTTAACAGTAAATTTAATGTTGTTGTAGCATGAAATTATTGCTCTTATAGGTACCACTTTTTACCATCTTTTCAAGAACAAGGGTATTTGACTATGAATAATCATTCATAATGTATGATTACCGATTTAAAGTTAGAATCCTTCATTTCATCAAACCCTATCTTTGATGCTTTTTATACCTAACATAGTAATTCAATGTATATGCACTACATCATTGTCTTTTTTAGTTTTCATTTTTACTTAAATCTGCCACAGGAAATTATGTGTGCATATATTGGGCACGGTGTAGAGGATATTGGCAGTTCCAGGCATTTGACAGGGAAGCATAATCATTGTTGTCTTTCTCCTTTCCACAGGAAGTGCTCACACAGTGCTCATTCTCTATATATGTACTGACTTCTACTTGTCATTTAGGTGTAACATCAGATTTGACAGTAGAGTTTGTTTCCTGTTCTGTGTGTTCTCATTTCAGGAAAAATATTGCAAAATGGACCAGCAGTTGATTTTAAATTCATTTAGAAGGCTGGAAAAAAAATGGCTTGTTAACCATCTGTGGTAGAGGAGCCGAGTCTGCTAATGGAAATGGTGTAACATTAGTTATTGCTTTAAATCCATGGTGATAGATTTAATGTAATGGCTACAAGCAACACAACCAACACTTAAATCAGCATTAATGGTTTCACATAAGACATCTGAACGAAAATAACATATCCTGTCTTGTTTCGAGATGATCCACGTCTTTAGTGGCGTTTCATTTAATTTCACTTTTGTGAGTGGTTAACCTCACAAACAACCGTAATGTGAACGTCAACATTCAGCACCTCAGCGCTGAAAGTTTGCTCCTCTGTTATTCCACAGGACAATAAAAGATACGCACCCTTAATAAAATAAAATATGACAGTCAACCAGAGCACTTTGGTACTGAGGTCTTGGACCCAACTGTTAACAAGAAAGTTGTACACCTCCATACTTTGTATACTTTCAATATGCTTTTCAATCGTTTTCTCGAGTAGAACGACATCTGAATGAGCAGGTAGTTGGTCATATCTACTGCCTCAGAAGCAGCAAAACTTCAGTTCAGCTGAAAAATCACTGTTCATAACATAAAGATCAAATCCAACATGTTCTGATTTTCTGTTTACACCTTTCTCTCATAATTTCATATAAACTAGCCCAGTAACAACTTACCTTCATGTCATCCATTGCCTCAGTCTGAATGTAACGTGACTTGATCATAAAATCCGATAATGCAACCTAAATAGCACTTTGGATCATCTGTCATTTCCGTGGGTTTGAACCATCCAAGGGTTTGCTAATTTTGCACGTGTTGCCATCACAATAGCGACCCAGTTTGTATTTTTCTACTGTTGTAGCCTGCATATGTCTGAGATTGGTGGTTAATGGAGGTATAGCATAGTGAAGTAGATTAATGGCCAACAACTGTATGCTAAAATGACAGTCACAATAAAACACAATAGAGTTTACCCTTTACCATCCTTGCATACTGTATAGATCACAGATACTGTATATAGAACTATCTGTAATCAAGACTGAGCATGATAATGAGAACAGAAGTGAAATCTTCTTTTTCAGAAAAGTCAGTTGAGAGAATGTGGGCTATCTGTTGCATAATGTGCTGCAGTAAAACCTGAAAATGGTTCACTTGAGATGAGGCTGAGAGACACACACACAAGAACAGAAAATGTGAAGTTATGTTGTAGTTACTGTAAGATGAGGTTGTTCAGTGACTAAACTGGTGAAGTCTTTGTACTTGCTCCAACAAAATACACTTGAAATGATACTAAGCAATAATTTAGTGAAGAGAGAAGGGGGGGGGGAGCGGGGAAAAAAGTGTATGGAAGTACATCTACACGTCATTTTATGTTAATTTGAGCCTTTTAGTGAATATTTGATGATAAGCTGTGTTAGAAGTCAGGAGTTTGCTGCCTGTGTGCAGCAGCAAGTGGGAGATCAAGTGAGCACAGTATGAAGGAATAATTATTTTGAACGCAGCTCACATCCACACAGATCATGACATGGCAGGCATTAATGATTCAGAGGCAGAGGGATGAAAAGAGTAAAAGAGGGAGATAGAGAGAAAATATGCCAGGTGGGAGGGAAAGGAGAAGACAAAGATAGGGAGAAAAGAGAAGGGGGGGTAGATGGAGAGAGTGGAGGTAAGGAAGAGAGAGATGAATAAGCAGAGGGACAGATGCTGATGGGGAATAAAGTGGCAGAGGGAAAGAGGAAGCCTTAGAGATTTTTTTTCCTTCGTCTTAGCTCAGAGCCATTTTGGTTGGTTCACTCCTTGTGCTATATTTTAGGAAAGCGTGACGAGACAGAATGTGAGAGCAGAGAAAATGCAGTCTGACATTACAGCAGTGTGAACACCAACTACAGCATTTAACACCTCATTTTCCAATATTTCCTGCTGCTGTGCCTCTATTTTTTAGCCATTTGGAACAATTGTAGTAATTCCTATTGTGAGACTTCTGAAATCAGTCAAATAGGGTAGAAGACTGTTAAAGGAAAGGTAAACTGAGGGGAGGCGGACAACGTAAGTGGCAATTTATTTAAAATCTTATTATCGGCATGTCATGTGGTGCATTTGTATGATTAACACGATAGATCGATAGATCGATAGATAGAATTCAGATTCGACGAATGTAGCCTAGAAATAATACACTGAAAAAGGCTGAACCACACTGGCATAAAGACAAGGTGGCAAGGGCCTGCTGCCAACCCTGTCAACCCGATTACACACACACACTATACACACACACACACACACACACACACACACACACACACACACACACACACACACACACACACACAGACACACACACCCGTCTGATGTTTGCTTAGTCCACAGGGCACACACACATTAACACAAGCACACACACTGGCACAGCATCAAGGTGGCATGGCAATCCACTGCTAGTGGCCTTGTCAACTCAAGTAACCTCCCACAGGAAACTCGCACACATGCACACACACACGCGCGCACACACACACACACACACACACACACACACACACACACACACACACACATACATACACACACACACACACACACACACACACACACACACACACACACACACACACACACACACACACACACACACACACACACACACACACACAGCCCCAAAAAGCGTAGATCATATGCAGGAAAGAGAAAAGAAGGAGAAGCAAAGTAAATTTGGTGGGAAAATGGCATTGGTAGACTAAGGTACTGTAGATGGTGACAAGAGCAACGAAGCAAGGGGACAAGCAAGGGAGAAAGACAACATAAAGATTGGTAGAGTGAGCAGTACAGGAAGAGATGAACAAAGAGAGGAATACAGACAAGGAGAAAGACAAGAAAGAGATTGGTGGAGTGAGCAACAGAGAAATGGAGAGAGAGACAGAGAGATGGTGAACCAAAAAGACCATCTGCTGTTATTGGGAGACTCCAGGCAGACCTTTGCATGATGCTGAGTGTGTGTGTGTGTGTGTGTGTGTGTGTGTGTGTGTGTGTGTGTGTGTGTGTGTGTGTGTGTGTGTGTGTGTGTGTGTGTGTGTGTGTGTGTGTGTGTGTGTGTGTGTGTGTGTGTGTGTGAATCAGTCTCTCACTGTCTCTGCACTTATATGTGTGGGTGTACTGTATGCTGACACTCGCGTTTGTCATTGTCTCTATGAGACTCACACACTAATACATGCAGGCTCATGACATACATCAATATTTGTACATTATGTACATACACTGACTCTTTGTTTCTCTCAAAACTATATGATAATGAGCCTGACCTGTCTGCCCCCATCTAATATTTCCAATATATGAGGCCTCCTAAATAGAGCCAAAGATAAAAGCAAAGAGACATAAATGTCAGAGACAAGCCTAGAACATGCTGCATGGTTTATGGAAGCATTTGGACTAATTATAGAGCTAACAAGATGAAAGCTGTGTGTAATAATAACACAGATAAGTATACAGGTATCTCAGTCAGTGAGCATGTACACATTACTTTTCTTAAAAGCAGAATTTCTTTCCTTATTACATGAGACAACTAAAGAGTTACATTCAGTGATATTACTTGCATTACGTCTTTGAAAAATTGTTGGAGCCATTATTCTTAGAGGTAAATCTGTTATTTCCAAAAGGACTCTGCAAGTTTTAGCTCCAAATCACACACATTTTTTCTGACCATCTTTGAGTGCACATACTGCACATTTTACATATGTTTCCTATGTTCATTTACTAGAAAAAATTAATTGCAAACAATTGATTCATTAATTAATTCGACACAATATGCTCAGGTTGTGTAATCAGGAAACAAAAATGTATAGATGATGTTTGCTTCCATTCCAGTCAACTGGGCTGGCAATCTACTAAACAATCTACAAACCTTAATGCTTATATAAAATGCAAACAGTAACTATGGCAACAGCTGCGTGACAGGGTAACACAAACTCATTGCTTCAGCTTACATTAACTGCATCAGGATGAGGTCAGTTCGGGTCAGGCTTGGTTACTATTCTTGTCACTACTCTTGTGTAATCCATCACAGTAAACATGAAGCCTGCATTAGTTTCTGTCAATCTTACTTTATCATTGTGTGGTGTTCCTGTTTAAGAACAGATTGTTATGAAAACTCTTCTATTATTTACCGCATAATGACCATATAAAGGACACAGGTTGTCATTTTTGAATGGTTACCAATGTTAGGACCTCACCAAGTGCAAAACTAAAAGCCTGATTAAGAAATCAGGACAAAGAACAAAGAAATACTTCCAAAATCCCACCAGGCCTTGCAAAACACACCGGAGTGCAAGATTCTGTTTCAATCTAAATCCTGGGTTCTCAGTGGATGAGACCCACCAGGTCTCAGGGGAATCACCGCGGTACAGCCATCAAGGATATAAGAATCAACGCACCCTGCTCTACCTCGCCTTTCAACTGTGATGTGAAGTTGCTATATGAGGTGTATTGTACCCAGTTACACATTTGTTCTTTAATTGGCATCGGCAACAGTCCAATAACTCACTGCATTGATCAGTGTTTGTGTTCATTGAACATATTTGGATCTTCGAAAGGATCAGCCGTTTGTGTAGCAAATCATCCAATTTTGCCTGCAGAGTAAAGTTTCGGATTTACCATTTCAGTCCAGTTCAGTTGTCTTTGCAGCTTCCTTCACTGCATACAAGGACCAGCTTGATGTAAACCGCAGACAAAGCGACACAATGGCCCCATGACACTCAGTTCAAGGAAACACTTGGTGCATCAGATGGACTGAAACACAGCAATCTCAAGCAAGATGCTTTTCTCTGGGCAGAGGCAGTTAATGTAAGCTTCGTTATATCAGCTGTACTGTTTTGTTGTGAAATTAACGGCCTTCCGAGTCTTTCTGTTGCTGTTTGAGATACTTCAATCACTGAACTCGCTGCTTGTTTCTGTGTGCTTAGCACATTATATTGATTGTGTGTCCCATGCTGTGAGGCTTTGTATTGTTTTCTGTTAGTTTTCTGCCACTGTGGTAAAGCCGGTAAGCTGCACTTTATCAGTTAAAAGACAAGTGCCACGGCTGACAAACTCTGAGCTGAGTTTGCACAGCAGGTTTCTGTGTGATAAAGAGACAGTTATTGTGTCTTTCCATGGCGATTAGGATCCCCTCTGCTTTACCTTGAGCACCTTTCCCTCTCTCTCTTTTGTAACACACACACACACACACACACACACACACACACACACACACACACACACACACACACACACACACCTTTACAGCCATTCACAAGTACACCTTAAAGGTGCAGATGACGGTAGTATAACTCAACTTCGCTGTCGTCATCTTGTTTTCAGACGGAAAAACACGTCCTCCATTGTGTTTCTCATATCTCTTGGTCAAGTTTCCCAGTCTTAAATATCTCATGATGTAACCACTAATGTGGTTCTGTCTGCCATCTTGCCCTCTCCCACTCTATCCTTCCTCTCTCTCACACACACATACACACAGATTCAGATGTGCAACATGCTTGCTTGTTGCTTTTACACTTTTCGTGTGGCTGCTTGTGTTATGGCTGCCTGTGCTGTAGTTGTAGTGGGACAATAGAGGTTTATTGATTGAATGATTATTGATTGTTGATCAGTATTGCTGGAGTAAGTAAATGCTATTGTACATTTAAAGTGCAGTTGTCTGTGATTATTTGTGCATGTGTATTGTTCATAATAATTTTATTGATCTGAAAGCAGTTACTTGTATCAATGACTATCCTTAATATCTGCTAATGATTAAACCTGCTCCTACCAGATTCTACACCAACATCAGGATGGCGGGTCTTACATAATATGAGCTTATGTGAATTTGAGAGCAGACGTCAGGACAGACAGAGGAGAAACCTAGAGAGTGGTGTGCTGCAAACACAAAGAGAAACTTTTCATTGAGACAGTTACAGACCATGAAGTAAGTATTTGGTTTCATTTCAGTCGGCATTGATCTGGTAACCTAAATGAACTGAAACAAACTGTGGGCTCAGACTGCAGTTGTTGGGGGAGGAGGACTGGGTTGGGCCAGCTTCACAACTGAGCAACGCTGCAGGGAATGAGTGGAGTGATAGTAGAGAGCTAGACAAGTCCACCAGGGTTCAGGTAAGGCCTGCATCCTTTTCCTGTTTACCTGCAACTAAAGGCATTCAGTGTATGTTGTGGCCTGTTGGTAGCTTTTATGGCAATAAGGCTTAGTGGTAACTCCCCTAGACCCAACAACAAAATATATTAGCAGCTGTGAAAAATGTAACTTTATTAAATAATTTTCAGGACGTGACGTTTGCCATGTCAGATTACACAACTCCAAAACCAATGGAAGAGTATTAAAAGTGTCAACTATGATGTTCATTACTTTATAAAATAATATTTATACACAGGTATTGGATAAGGTATGGCGAGAATTTATTGATTGATATCAAGCTAATGGTAATGAGTTTAAAAGGCTTTAAAATGCTAAGAGCCTGAATGCATCAGTAATTCTAATGTTACTTCTGAAGAGGCTGTATATTATTGAAGAAAAGGAGTAATGCCATCTTAAATTTTTGCATCCAACACCTTTAGGTCTCATCCCTCCTATTAAATTCTTCATTTCTTTAAATCTTCATCCATGGTCAGTGACAGGAACACTGAACTATGACCTTTCGCATGAGGAGTCATTGATTTTAAGCAGTAGGCTTTAATTGCCACAGTCATTACTTAACCACTTGCCAAGTAGATATCGCGCCTCCATGCTCGTTGAATATAATCAATACAGTATAATCAGAAATAGTCATCGTTGTCAACATGCATGCTTGTAGTTGGTAACAACCCACTGTGGGCTGTGTCCACACAGACATACGGACCCTAAAGAGCTCATAAACTGTATTGACCACAGTCATTACTGAACATCTAAACACAGCAACAGCAATGCACAACAAGGGTGCTCCTGCTTAAACAGTCAAATGCCAGTAAATGAATTCAATATGTTGACTTCCTGAGGTCAGCGTGCAGGTTTAACTGACCAACTCAGGAGTGACAAACACAATCTTCCAAAGCTTTAGGGTTTAGCCATGTACTAAAAATAGGTACCTCTAGTTTCTCACATTAATGGCAGAGGCAAGGCCTTTAGAGTGCTAGATTACTCTGTAAGCTCAATTGATCTGGCTTTATTGGCTATTGATTAGCAGTGCTGCACCCACACAACTGAATTGTTAAAGAAGCCATAAGATAAGCCATGCCCTGGGGAACAACTTAAAGGGAGACGTTATCAATAAGGAATGCTGTATAACTAGTGATTAAGAAGTCAGTGCAGACATCGCGCTTTTGCCCCCTGAAAAGGTGCCTTGTAATGCGCTTTTTGATATGACTGAACCCAAAAATAAGAAGTTGGATTGGAGGTTTATTCATTTCCTGAAGTACACTGCATTTCAGTTGCGTCGTCATCAGAACATTTAGAACTGCTTGCCTCCCGCTATTATCAAATTCAGCATGTGATTTCTCAGTGTATTAGAACCAAAAATGAGCACAGGATTTTTTTCTGATGGGTACCCACTTGACAAAAGGTATTAGCATGATTTAAAGTGTGTGGGTCTCAGGAGAGGATTAATTTACTCAATTCCATTCCCCAGGCTGAAAAAAGAGAAAGTTTTAAGCGCTCCAGTTCAAATGCAGAATGAGATTAAATTCCTTGTGATGGTGACTTATTGGGTTTTTGTTATTTCTTTCTATGATACAACACAGCGAGAGCCACTCTCCGAAAGGGAAAATAAAGTAAAATTCACTTAGACTGAGTGTATAATGAAATTTGTGTTATTGTCTGAGGTCTGCAATACAATACTGTATTATAACTTGGCCAGACATTAGAAGCTCATTATACATCTATCAATGAAAAAGAGACTTCAAAGTGACGCAGATTATTATGGTGATTTTGATTCACAACTCAAACTGAAATAATTGCAAGATGTACACTGACCGAACAAATATTTAGATGAAACTTTACAAGAGGAATTATGCTGTTACATTTGGTAAAATTGCTGTCAGGGGAAGTTTACTACCAGATTACAGGAACTATGTTGTTAACACTGGTCCAAGGACTCATGAAAATTGAATTTTTTGAGAAGAGCCACACGACACAAACAGCAGAGTCAGTCCACCACTAGCACTAACACTCCAGTCCAGGTTTCTTTACAAAATCATTAGTGAGCAATTCATGCAATATAATCTGACCAAAGATTGAATTGCAATTTTTACTGCTGTTATGTGAAAACAGCATGCAAATGTTGTTACCTAATTACCTGAAAACAACAAAAATAGTCAAATATCTGAAAAGACACAGACAATATGAAACATCAGGACAAAGAAAGCAATAAACAGCTATGAAACAACAACATCAACAGCAATAATCATCCCAGTAAATGAAAAATATTGACTCAATTATGTCACACACACATTACAAAATACACCTTCACCATGTGATTTATAGTCTAAATGGATAAAATGTGCTTGTTTTCAAAACCTGATTTCTTAAGTGCATTTCAGATGCTGCAAAGAAGGCACAGATTCTGTAACCATAGAAACAATGTTCAGTATTAATTACACAACTGTGGTAAATGAGAACAGATGTAAAAAAAAGATTTTTTTAAAGCACATTTGCACTAAAATACACCAGGCAGAAGCATTTAGATCCCACATGTTTAGAAATTAAGTCAGGTAACTTCAGGTAGAGGTTCGCTCCGTTTAGAAGTCATTTTCTTTTCACATAAAAGGAAAGTACGAGAGGAGCAGAACAACATGAACATAAGCGTTCCGTTAGGGACCAAATTTTCTGTAAGAGCTGTGCTTTTTGTACAAACGGTACAATTGACCCTGTATCTAAGAACAAGTAAGATGACAGATCAAATGAGAAATTTTCTCTTCAGCGTCACACAATTGGGTTAACTAATGTGCAACATTACAGCAGATCAGCACCTCTACAGCCCGGGTGTAGAGAATCAGTGTCAGGACGAGACACTCAAGGAAGGTGGAAAGATCTGTGATCCTTTCCATGGAGGTGGATTCACTTTGGCATCTTCCACATTTTATTCATTTTAGAAAGGTGAGAATATGCCTTTAACACCCAAAAGGGAATTTTAACATACGCCTTTCTGACAATATGCATGGGGGGAAAGAAAAAGAAGCGAGAAGGACCCTCAAAAAAGATAATCAGATCAAACAGGTGAACAGTCGCTGACAGAGACCATTTTCTTTTGTCTAACAGAATAGAAAGTTTCTGTTTTCAATACATTTGACTTCTCTGAATATTTCATCCTTCCATGTGGTGTACGCATCCCCACAGGAATGAGCTCTATCTTATTCAAAGAAGGAAAAGAACAGAGCCAAGAAGCTGCAAGGCAGACAAACCAACCTCCCTCCTCCAAAAAAAGGAGCGCTCGAATCACAAACATCGGCTTTTCATTATAGCAGCCACCAACCATTCTCACTTAATTTCTGCATAAATGCGAATGTGTGGGTGACACTCATTTATTCCAACCTGGCCACGTTGCCTGTAGCCAGACAGAAATTTAAACAGAGAAAGATGAGGTATTATTAACTTGACAATGATAATCAGACCTTGCCAAGCTTGCATACTCCTGATTCTCACACACACACACACACACACACACACATATACAGACATAAAGCTGTTATCCCCCACTCATATCTTATCGCTCTGCTTTTCCACTCAAGAACATATTGCTCTCTCTTTCTTTGTCTGGCTCTGTCCTGATGAACCTGTAAGTCTGTCAACCCACTCCTGTTTATATTTATAGATATAAAATGAGCTACCACTGGCAACATACATACATGCATGCACACAAATACATACATTTCACCCTTGTTTCTAAATACTGGTATTGCAGTGATAAGGCTGCGAGGCACAGTGCTCTGAAACCGTGATGCACATGCTCATGTCTTGGTAACGCCTCTGCAACGTTTAGAGCAACGTTTGCAAAGCCTCATACATATGCATGGCTGATTACCACTTCTCCTTTAGGTAAACATACAGCCCCACAGTCAGAGACTGACACACTGCAGATGCAGATACACTCTCACAGGATCTGGTGCACACACAGACACTTCCATACAGAAACAATTGAAGAAAGATGAGCAATTCATGCATACACCTTAGCACATACATTTTTAAGCGTTGTGGGAACGCTGGTTCTCTAAAGAAAAAACAAGTTACCTAAATACGGCATGATTGAACTCCACTATCACTGTGGTGAATCACAATGGCAAATGCTGTCCTCTGAAGCATAAATGCTCTCCTCCATGAATGAATGACTGAACAAATTCATAAACAAATCAATAATTAATGGTCCTGGTACAGGAAATCTGTCTTGTAAACATTTGATAAGTGTAAAAACTGTATAACAGCCAACTGACAAGACAAACTTTCTCCTCTGTCATGAAAATTGATCAAGGTCCAGGATCATAGAGGACGCTCAAATCTGTAAGATGTGTCTTGCAGAAGAAACGGGGATGGGACATGGGATGCTTCCAGAGACATTTGGAGCAAGGAAAGCTGTGTCCTGTGCAGACATCTTCCACTGGAAGCTAACCAAACTGCCAAAAGGTTATAGCTATGGTTTTACTTAGAAATCATCCTCATCTTAAGGCCTGCATTACTTTAAATTAGTAAAAGCAAGCTCAAAAACAACTGTTCATCATGATGCATGGCTGAACTTGAATGCGTAAGGATTTCTCATTTGGCAAAAACATCTTGCTCTCATCCTTGCATCCCTCGCCCTTGTCTGCAAGTGAGGGAAGCACGGAAGTGCTTTGGGGGATACAGACTTTACTGCTTCTGCTTCATGCTCATCTGCACACACAAACTTACACACACACACACACTTCAATTTTAAAGTTTCACACAGCCACACAAACACATATAAACAAAGACATAATCTTCGACACACACATCTGCACCTAACTGCCCAAACGCACAAACAAATAAAGCCACCTTCTGTTTCCCACACACACAAAGAGCCTACCCTCTATTCATATGCAGACAGAAACCTTCTCCATCATCCCCCACTGTTATTTTCAAGTAAGTTTACAGGGCTCATAAAGAGGTTTTATATAGTCAATATGGCTGACTGTGTCTGGTACACTGTGTCCTCTACTCAAGACTCCAGATTGTCAATATGACAGTAAAAATCTCTGTAAACACCCTCTCCTCATACCACTCTGAATGAAGTTTAACTGCCGCTTACACCTTAGGAGTTTCCATCCCAAGTGCTTCATATCTATTTTGGCCAAGGCAGGGAAGTCTACTAAGTCTTTACAAATGTAACAGATCTTTTTTTATTCTTATCATTAATGCATGTTTGGTTTTGGGCATTTATATTATAGGAGTGTCTTTTGCATTGATTTGTTGACTGAAAGAAAAAAAAAAAAGGAAATCGCCAGCCTTATCCTTTGATCCACACTCACTTCATATCTCTCTCTCTCTCTCTCTCTTCCCAGACTCGGTCTTAAACAACAGCCCTGAATGGGAACTTTTAACTTATAATTGCCTCAGCTACCCTGTCCAGACAGAGCTTCAGACCAAGACCCACACAAACACACACATGTGCGTGCACGCACGCACGCACGCACGCACGCACGCACGCACGCACGCACACACACACACACACAGCTTCCCATGCTGGTGTTCGAGTGGTCCCTAAGGAGAATCCACTTTTAGGAGATAATTGGTTTCCAACCTTCACAATACTACCATTCCTCCCTCCCGTCCCTTTCTCTCTGGCAGTCTGGCAGTCTTGGCCTCTCTTGGTCTCTCTCTTTATACACATCTGACGCTGCATTTTGTATCAGATACACTAATTGTATGCGTTGGGCTTTAGTCTATGTGTAAACACAGACGTAAAACATTATTTTAGCAGTTTACTGCTGTTTGAGCCTAAAGGTTGCTTAGTTGTACAACTTTAACAGTATTTGCCTGCTTTGTCATTAGTGCTCATTTAACATTCATGCTAATAAAGGAGAGTGACTTGAGGAAAAGAGAGTTAGAGCCTTGACAGTCCATCTGTTCTGCCCCTGTAGCCCTGGCCCAGTTTCTTAACAGCATGGAGGCAGGAAAAAGGGAATCAGCAGAGCTACAGTTCATACACAGTTCTCCTTTTAGCAAGCTGACTGGGAAGTGGCTTCAAACACACACATGGTCGCAAAAAATGCATTGTGTTAAAATGGCACAAGAAAATGTTAGCACATACCCGTGCTAACGGACTCATTTATGCATGCTGAGCACACACACAAATATGCCAGCACACACACAAATAGGAGTTACTCAGTGGTACCATCAATTACTCAGTCACCTACAACAGCAGGCAAAAATGTCTGGCTGGCAACTCTAAATATGGCATCTAGTTTCCACCTTCCCATATGGGTCAGTTACCATGGCAACCGCTGCATGCCTGTCCAAGCAGTCTAATATTTACTCAGTAGATACATGTTTGCTGTCTGCCTCTGCAGTAGGTAATGATACTGGCCCACCTGGTGTTTTCTATATAACAGACTCAATCTATAATACATGAAGTAAATACAGGCCTTCATAGAATTCAGGTCATGCAGCTCGTTCGAGTGATTTTAAATCTCAACTTGTTTTCATCATCCTTACTCGGGCATAGTGCTGAATATAAAAGGTATACAAAGTATAACCACTGATTATCCCAGAGGAGCCAGTTTCTATGCAATCATTTCATGCTACACTCAAAATAAAGGTTTGTGGACATTTGCTTAAAGCTAAGCTCTAATTTTGGACAGCAGGTCTCTTACGATTTGCCTCACATTCACCCAATACCTGCTATCTAATGTCTGTGTGTTGTCATTAAACAACCTTCAGGTAATCTATATTTATCAGTTGAATACTTCTGTTTAGGTAAATCGAGTTAAAAAGATTGGAGGCAGGTTTGTCCTCATCTTCATCCCTTATTACACTGGGTCTCAAGGCTCTCTGAATTAAAGGATTATTCTTCCTGGGTCTTTGCACAACGTATCTGTTTCTATTAGTTAAGGCTCACCCAAGCAGTTGTTGAGATCTAGCAACCAATAGCAAATAATTGCAAATAATCCCTGACTGCACAGGAAAACTGTGTGCGCACCACTACAGAAAACTATAGATTTCACAGTTTTCCTTCATTTTCTCTTCAAATAGGTTTGACTAACCTGCATCTGTGTTTAAAAGCTGGATGCTGACCGTGTGTGTTAAACAGCTCATTTGTAGCATTCTTGTCGCAGATTTCAGATCTTGCCAGATCCAGGCAATGAACTTAGTGAACACAATCCTATTGTCAATCCATCATCAAGTTTCTGATTCGGGTTTAGGTAGTTATTTTCACCTTTTCAGTAACACATATCTAGAAAAGTCCATGTTCACAGCAAACAGGACCACGGCAAAAAATAATCCTGTATTTTGCAATCAAACAAGCCGGTCCCTCCCGTCGTCCCAAGGACTGTATGCAAATAGAATATGAACACAGTTTCATTGGGGAGTGTGATTAAATGATGGCCTGATCATGTATGATACATCCATCAAGTGTTGCACTTGTGCCAAAAATGGAAGAAATTTGATGTTAAACTATAAATCAAAATCTATACGATAGGTATGGTCAACATACCTCTATTGACTATACCATAAATCCAGCTATAAATATATGAAAATCTACATCATCATCCACATTGTAATACACTGACTGAACATATGAGAAGACAGCAAACACGTTTTTGTGATCAGTGCACAGTTAGAAAGTCACCATCTGTTTTTAACGGGTGAACCAGAGGAGGAAGAGCCCAAGGAAAAAAAGCAAGTATGGGATCAGAGAGAGAGGATGAGGAAGGACAGATGGAGAGTAGTGGGACGAAGAAGACGGGTGACCACTTTCCAAGACGGTATGAAGATGAAACTCCCTCCTTTGATAAGCATTAGATGGTTCTATAAAATCTTACCTTGTACTTAAAACACACACACACACACACACACACACACACACACACACACACACACACACACACACACACACACACACAAGCCGGTCCATAAAACCTTGCAATTCCTTCAATCCGTGTTCAAACTATATGTAATGTCCAGACTGCTTGCCATGGGAGGCAACAGGGGAGGCTGTTACCTGCTCCCTTCTCTGACCCAGTGCAATGCCCCCCACCCCCCTCCCCCCCAGCTCAGCACATGTCTCAAGTGTGTGTTGGCCTATTGGAGCTGTAACATTAAGCAACTGAGGCTAAGCAACGCTCAGGCTCTCTGTGTCTAACATTAGCCCCTTACCAGCTCACTCTCTCATCTGGGGCAGCTCACTGTGTTGAGCATTGTCTGTTTGGCCAACTACTGTAAACACATGCTGTACACAGGTACACAAATATACTGTACTGTAAAATCCAAACGCTGGTATAGATACACAGAAGCAGACCATAACACACAAGAATGTGGACCAAATGATCACATACATACAGTAATGACAAGATCAGTCAACAGATACGCCAGCAAAGCTAAAGCTGAAGCTAAATGTTGTAAAACATCGAGGACAGGCTCAGTGATGCTCAGTTCACACAGTGCAGCAGTATCACAGAGGGTGAGAGTAAGTGATCCTGATCCTGCATCATCTGTTGACATCGCTACCTCTGGCTGGCCTTTAGGAGACGGAATGGCTGCCTGTAAATGATTGAATAACTGACTGGATGAATGAAAATATTCCATCAGTTCTTTGGCTCAGTTGAACATTGTCTTCCTGGTAGCAGTTGCTGTTTAACTGACACTCAGCCTTTTGTCAGATCTGTGACCAAGCAAGCACTGACGAGCATCTTTTTATCTTCTTAGCATTGATGAGAAATTAATTATTTAAATTATATGTAGCCCCTTTGTCCTCATGTTATAGCTGTGTTTTGATTGTTGAATTGTAATTTGATAACGTTTCTTTCATTCATGAGAGAATTTCTTGTTTGAGTTTTATCCACTCAGCAACTGTGTTTGGACTGGTCATCCGACACAACATCCGACTGAAACTGACACAGATAGATATAAAGACAACGTGCAGAAACACAAAAAAGACACACTAGCAGGAGTTAAAGGTTAAGTGCTAAACTGCTATAGTTACGGTTTCCTGTACTGCATTGCTAATGTCATGGGAATGAAAAGAAAGAAAACCGTATTGATGCAACACACAGGAAACACAGTGATGTGACGTGTCTGTAGCAGACAGCCTATTTTTAACTGCATGTGCATCTATTCTGAGCAAAATATAACTGACAAGCCTATAGGAGGATGAGTGTGTTATTGCATTACTCTCAGAAGGCTAAATGTGTGTGTAGCTGCAGTAGTTGTCAGTGTGTGTGTGTGTGTGTGTGTGTGTGTGTGTGTGTGTGTGTGTGTGTGTACATTCACACACAGAAATTCAATGACAATGGGTATTTGCTTTGGGTGAAGGCGGTTGGGTGGAATAAGACAGATACTCCTGTCTAAAACAGAAAGAGAGAAAGGGAGATGGGGTCAGAATTGATAGAAGGAGAGAGAGGGAGGGAGGGAGAGAGAGAGAGAGAGAGAGAGAGAGAGATTGATGGATTGAGTCAGGGGGAGAGGGCGAGAGAAACTAGGGAGGAAGATAAAGTCATTAAGAAGCAGCTATACCAAGAAGCTTGGGGTCAAGAGGTCAACACTTAGCTGGAAGTGTCAAGCAGCAGGCCATAACCACCTGCACCTTCACGGGTAATTGTTCTATGTGTGTGTGTGTGTGTGTGTGTGTGTGCGCGCGCGCGCGCATGTGTGTCTATGCATGTATTACTCACGTTGTGGGGACATCAATCTGTTTACACTTGTGAAGACAAAATACAAGTCCCCATTATGTAGATCATTAAATTTTAGGATGAAGACTGGGGTCTAGTGTTGTTTTTGGTGGCCTGTTTTTATTTTAGTCTTAGTCTAGTCTTTGTGTCAAGCTGTCATTTTAGTTTAGTTTTAGTCACATTCATACTCTTTTTAGTCTAGTCAAGTTTCAGTCGACTAAAAGTCTGAACATTTTAGTCTTATTTTAGTCAGAATGCAACTAAACGAGACAAAATAATGCTGTAACATTTCCTCTCGTCTCGTTTTAGTCAACGAAAATGAAGAGACATTTTAGCAGAGTTTTTGTTTTGTAAACCACATTTAGTCTCGTTTTTATTTGTCAACAATATTGCATTGTATATTTAATTATAATTATCGTCACATGACCAGCATTTATGTTGCATCTTGTCTTGTTTTCGTCACGTGATAAAGGTTCATTGACAACGATATTTAGTCAGAATTTTCGTTGACCAAAGCAACACTACTGGGGTTAGGGTCAGGGTAAGGGTAAGGTTAGGCAAGTAGTGGTTATGGTTAGGGTTAGGGTAAGTCTCTAGGAAATGAATGTAAGTCTATATAATGTCCCCAAAAGTGATGCAAACCTAACCTAAGGTGATAGGGCTGCCATAAATGCCATTCCTCTGTCATATATTTTAAATAGCCATTGAGGATATTTAGCTAGTGGATATCCAAGACTGGATAAACGCCTACTTAAATACCTTGATGGTGGAGGAAAGAAGCAGGAAGAATGGAGGAAGAAATGGAAGAGGACATTTCAGAATCAAGAAGAACAAGGGGAGCAGAAGAAGAAAAGCTTTTAGAGCCCACATTAAGTCCATCATATGACAACTATTGATTTTCCATTGACACTAATGGACATTATGGACCCCATATATGCATCTATAGCCATTAAACCATTAGCTGCGAGGCAACACACACAGATACTCATACAGGCAGTAAAACTGAACTCAATAGGGAGCGGAAGAGCTTAAAACCTTTGTTGTTTTTGGTGTTCTTTTTGTTTGTTCTGGATTTTCTTCATGATCGTGCACAATGTTTGTTGGTCTGATGTTTAATCTATGTCAGCTTGTATAGCTGTCAGTATACAGTTTATTCTCAGCCTGTACTTGCACCTGCATGTGCACAAACACGGAGGGTCAGAGTAGCTCACGCTCTATAGTCACAGATATTTTAATGGACTCCATGCACATCCATTCAGTTCTTGTCAAGAGTAAAAGAAGACATTGGGGAAAGACAACAGGATAATAGGATTATTATTCTCCCTGAGTCAGCATCACACATCGCCTATGTCTACATTTAAGGAGTTTCGGTGTATGTCTCTGCACATCTACCTGTTTATTTAGTGATTATATTCATTTTCCTACGTTGAAATAAAGTGAAACATGAGTAGAGAATAAATAAACAGTGAGTATTTTTTAGGTGAATAAATATTTTCAGCTTTAAATAATGGATGTTCATCATAATGAAAAGTTGGAAATAACTCAAAAACTGCAATGACTGATTACTGTCATGGCCATCATGAAACAGAAGTTTAACAAATGGGTAAATTCAGAAGACAGAATTGAAAAAATGTTTAATCATAGTTTTTTTTTAACCGTGTTTGTCTTATATCAGAAAACAGTTACAGTACATTTTGGAAATGATCTGTTAAAAGGCATGTGATCTTTCCCCAGTATTGAGCGGCTACATTGATGGATCCGATGTTTTGAATGAAGCCTGTACTTGAGATATTATTAGTAACCATTTCACTTATTGATATTACACCAAAAACAGTTTGGTTATAAAGCAATACCACTTCATTCCAAGAGAGGACAGATCTTTAGCAAAGGACGATTGAAAACTTAATGAATTAGCAGCATTTTAGTTGAGGAAATAATAGGTCTGGCATTGACAAGGGGAACACTGAAGTCTGAACAAATTAGTCCCATTTTATCATGAGGAAACTCTAGCTAGGGGACTATTGAAGTCCTAATGAGTTGCACTATTTTATCTTGAGAGGACCCGAGACTGATTTGACCAAGGGACTGCTGAACTCTTTACAAATTAGTACTATTCTGAGAAAAAAACAGGTTTACTTTAGCCCAGGGTCGATGGACTTCCTGATCAATTAGTCTCACTTTCCTTTTGAGAAAACCTGCAGCACCTTTATCTCAGGGACTTTTGCACAAGGTCAAAAGAAGTTACGAATATATAAAAGTGAGGAACAACTTGTGCTGGTGGAATATGATATGTATGAGTCAGCATACCAGAGTTGGCGTGAGAATGAGTCACAATGGATAATACTCTTATTAATAGAGTGAGTGTAGGAGGTGGTTGGTCACATACATATGCACACACATGCATATACAGCAGTGCAAACACAATTCAAAAATATCTGATTGCCATAAAACGCTCAGCGCTGTTAGTAATTTTGTTGAGTTTACATAATTGGGTACTTCTATGAATGCTCCCACTGCATATAAAAAAGCCCTGATTAAACACTGCAGTGGTCATGATAACCTATTTAAACACTGCACAGTGGAGGAGAACAGACATGAAGAAATTGAATTCCAATGTCTTTTTAACAACAGGGCAACAGTGCTGGAGACGTGCAGTGAAGTACGCCACACAAACACTGTACGCTGCTTCCATATTTTGCTCAAGGACATGTTGACTTTTAACCAGGACATGCTATACTTCACACTAATGTGCTATGTTCAGGACTGGAAAATACATGGCTATGGGATCTCTTTAGCTATGATAAATAGAGCAGAAGGTAAGAAGCCATGGGTTGTCCATGACATTAGCCTGGAGAGGACATGGAGAGGACATACGCCATACATCTTGTAGGAACTGTTAGTTGTAACCCTTATGAAAGTCTGAGTCTCTGGACAAGTTCAATTTCATCCCTGTGTTGTGATTCAAGGTATGGTTTTGAAATATTAGAGCAGAGATGCTACCCAAGTCTCAAAAAAAGCAACATTTTTCAAATCTTAAATGACGTCCAAACATGAGCAGCTTTAGACCTTTGTTTAAAATTGGCATGATTTTGATTTTAAGGAGTACAGTCACCGACAAAAATCAAAAAAGCGGAAGCTGAAATGCCTTTCATTAGTCGGTCCTTGCCTGGTAAACTATCACATCATTCAAAATCAGCAGCAGTCAGTTTAGTCAGCAACAGGCTCTCTGTTACAATGTTCAGTCTCTACCCCATGATGACATCATCTGGGTTATTTTTTCAAACATCAGAAAGCTGCCTCCAGAACCACAGAGGACGTATGTACATAATACTCATGTACGTAACAGTTCTGTGTTTAGTTTTATCTATCTTCAATCAACTTCATCAGCCTTGTTTTTATCTGCATGCCTGCTTCTATCAATCTTCCTGTAAACTCTTCTCAGAGCTGTGTGTAAGTACATTGCAATTCAAACAGGGTCAAATTCCTTGAATGTGTACACATACTCCACCGATACAGCTGAGTCTAATGGTGATATTATGATGTGAAGTGTGAAATGTGTAAAGAAACCTGTCATTCACCATTTGCTATACGACACCTCATTGCTATAGGTATATATCCGTTGCACACCCAGCCCTGCTATGGATTTTCTCCATTTCATTGCCTATGAGACATCCCTGGAATATACATACACACATCAGATTTCCATCTATGCCTTTCCTTCAGCAAATGAACAAATGTAGGACACACTCAGCAGCACATCAGTTTTGCCTGTCGCTCCATCTATTATTTGGGTATGTTGTCTATTATTCAGACCCCTCTTGGTTTCATCCCTCTATCTCTCCTCCTCTCTCACTCTGTAGCTACAACCCGCTCACTCCTCTCTTCATTTCTCTCTCTCACACACATTCTCTCTCTCTCTCTCTCTCTCTCTCTCTCTTGTGTGCTCTCTCGTTATCTTCTGTAAAGTAGATAAGCATCGGTTTCCAGCAGCAGGAGGAGAGGGAGAATAATACACAACATGTTCATGAGAGGTGGAGGGTAGCAGCTGAAGTCAAGGTCGAACCGCGTGGTGTGTGTGTGTGTGTGTGTGTGTGTGTGTGTGTGTGTGTGTGTGTGTGTGTGTGTGTGTGTGTGTGTGTGATTTACAACCCCGTCTTCCCTGTCTTTATCTGTACTCTTATCCAAACCTTGGCACCATTTCCTCTGAGAGTAGACACAATATAAAGTGTCCACACACTATAAGACACACACACACACACACACACACACACACACACACACACACACACACACACACACACACACACACACACACACACACACACACGCACGCACACACACATGCAGGCACACACTTGTCTGAGGCAGTGGTAGATCATGAGCTGGTGAATATAGGATGATGCAGAGCAGCCTCACTGACATGAATCACAGTGGCTCTTTTCTGAGCTATTCCCTCTCGTTTATCTTTCTTTTTCCGCTCCTGTCTTCCTTCTCATCTCTTTCCTCCTCTCTTCTTCAACTCTTCCTCTGCTTCTTTCCTCTCCTCCTGCTTCCCTCTTGTTGTTTACCTTTATTCTTTCTCCCTTCTCTTCAACTGACTGATTCCTTCCCTCTTACGGTTCCTCTATTCCTTCTTACTCAGCACTAACCAATAACATCCTTTTACTTATTGAAGAAATTTTCCCAGGAAGGTCATGCATTGCATACTTCAGTGTATTTTTATGTGTTAGGAGAGCTGTGAGACACCACTTACTCCTTTGGCACGTACTGTACCCCCATTATTTCTCTTCTTGGTTGGCCATAATATCTTCTTTTGTCTTAATACCTTAGTTTTTTTGTGGTTAAGGCTGTTCAAAGGTAAATGTAGATAAAGTGAAGTAGCTTTTGCTGCTACTGTTAAATATTTTCTATACAATGTCTATAAGCAATGCATGTCAGATGGCTGCATGTGTACAGGTAAGGCTTTATTGATGCGCACCTGTAGGCTCAACATGCTTAACAAGCAAAAAAGCTGCATGTAACATAAAACGAGACCTGCTCTATCCTCACCAATGAGTACACCTGTTGGGGACATTCTCTGATAAATCACGACAAAATACTCTATTTTCCATCCAAATCCATCAGTTTGCCACTTGAATTAACTAAAAGGCACCAACAAGTCGCACACGTTAATTATGCACAGACAGCACATGTTTGCTTACCAATTAGCTAGCTTAAGCACTGATCATTCAGACCCACCAACCGCTGCACTGCTCATTAATCCAGCAACACCGCTGAATATTAACACAAGACAAAACAGTCTTACCTTTGTTCTTTGTCCTGTCTTTTTCCACCCATGCAGAAGCATCCACCCAAACATTAGAGACTTATTTCGACGACGAAGGAAGAGCTAGCTAATAACGCTAGCGCAACCGTCAGGTGAAGGACTCCAGAGTGACGTCACGTCTCCTGCCTCATTTTCATCCACCAAGTTGTTCCTTAAGTCTGTCTTTCAGCCGTCCTCCTCAGTGTTGTTGTTTTAGTCGTGGGTTTCTTCATTTCTTTCTGTCTCAAAGTTAATTTGTCAAGTTGAGAGCTGGTCTCCACCGACTCAAATTCAGTTAGCCCATTCAGTTAACCCGTCGCTAATTACTCCGTCAGTGCAGCTGTGCTAAGCGCCAGGCTACGAGCTCATTATAAAGGGGCATATATTTGCACACACATTTTGAGCTTTTTATAATCCCCTTTATTCCATGTATTTATTTATTGTAAATCAAACAATAGAAGTTATTATTAGGATGAACGAAGCTTAATAAGTTATAATCAATGGCCTTCAATATGGCTCTGAAATATCAGTAATGTGACTGTGCTGTGGGGCTGTGTATGGACAGATCCAGGGTGCTGTCCATGGTGCTGAAGTCGTGGAAGAGCAAGAGGATCATAGACACATTGATGCCTGTTGTATAGTATATAATATAGTACTAATGTAATGTAACATGATACAATGATAATCCAATATAATGTAAAATGGTCCTATAATATTCTAAGAGCATTCACTAGCATCTGTGTTGCTGTCGATTGAGCCACCTCTGTAACAAAATATTTTAGGGGAGACATGACTATAGACATAGTTTTTACTATCCCCCACTGTAAAAAATGAATCACCAACTGGCCATCCATTGGCCATAGGTGATCTACTCCTTCAGCTGTACTTATAATACTGTCATGTTTAGCTATTCTGTCATCCCATTTTTATGTACTTCACATGCAAAGCAGATTGACTGTGTGCTACAGAAGACTAAAGGTAGCAATTGTTTATTACTTCTATTGTTTTTGATGAGGTTGGTATGGTCTAACCTCATCAAACAACCCTAAAATCTAATTCTTGGGTAATGATAAACATTATCATCTTCCATAGATACAGTAAATTTAGGTAATTTTGAACTTTATGGAGTAGCTGTTAACAGTGTCTCAGTTAGCATCTGTTATTTTTCTGCAGTCGCATTGTTACATTGTGTGAATGTACACATTTCAAATGTGAAGCTGAGCAGTAAATTGAACTGCATCGTTTTTTTAGCCAGTGGCAGCAAGGAAATATCTGGCAACCATAGTCAAAGGAAGCACAGACAACCATGTTAAAACAATAGGTAATATTTTCTTAATATACACTAAATTACACTAAATTTATGCTATACAAACTTTTCCTGACCATTGTTGCATGTCAATATCAATATAATATATAATATTGCTAGTACATTGATTTACCATTTGGAGAGTTGAAATGATCATGTGATTGTCTGTATAACATTTCCAAGGCCATATGTAAGTGTGCTTGAATAGAAAAATTAAATGTAAAAGCTTTTTTTTCAATGCAGGTGCCCAACTTTATATCTATTGCTTGACATTTACTCAGACCACAGAAATTGCAATAAATGTCAGTCTTAAAGAATAAATCCCTTCAAGTGTTACATCTTTCAGGTACTTGACTAGACAAATATACTGCACTTACGACGGTAAGACTTCAAACTCTTAATATTCAGACAAATGTATCTATAAATGTCACCCGACTAAAAGCAAACTATAGTGGTTTTCCCTTTTTACACTTCTGGCTCTGCTCATTACTTCTACCCGCCAGGTTGCTCACTGAAAGTGCTCTATTCAGTTTTATAGGAAAATCGGTGTGGCAACATCACAATAGGTGAAAACAAGTAAGACACTTTTTATCTCTCTTTTGCAGGCATTCATTGTAGAGTTGATGACCCAAATCTATGTTCCCATAGTTCAGACTCATTGAAGTGCCACTGTGTG